>NC_138979.1:4462754-5662754 GCF_964341445.2 Mesoplodon mirus | reverse complement strand
GATATTTCATTCTTCATTAGTTGTAAACTTGTAGATGCCAATGTATATACGCTAATCCGAGAATCTTAGGGAGAAGATGACCTGGATCAAAGACTATTCTAATCACTTGCTTATTAAAAGAACTCTGTTTCCACACAGGACATGGTACTTTTGTTGCATAATTTCAGAATTATTTTACCCACTAATCAAAACTCACAGTGATGGTGTGGCCTTGTGGGGCTTCCAACAACCAAGAACAGTGGGTCAAACTGTCGTAAGAGGCTGGATAGTTGGGGCTTGAGATCACTCCACTCTCACCTATCTGTACTCCACCACAGTCTGAAATTAGATTGTAAACTTCTAAATAAGAAAGGAAAAAAACCACCAAATTCTGTAAAGCCAAAGTAAATACTACTTATAGCCATCGTACTTCACGATTTAAAAAAAAGGACAATAAATGAATAAATAGATGAAATTGGATGAAAGCAAAGTAAAACTAGATGGAAGATTAGAAATAAACAGAATCCCATACAGTGTTAATCAAATGGAATCACACAGTGAAGGCAGGCTCAAGTTTGATACAAAGGAGAAGGAAGATTATCTGAACCATAAATGGAGAATAATTAGATGAGCATAGAACTGACAGTAAATGCACTAGGGACAAAGTAAAGAACATTGCCTTTCTTAAAAAAACTAGGCCTGTGAAAATAAATGTAAGCTTGAAGAATATGATGAGTACCATAACTAAAGACTTTGTCGTTTGACAACAAGCACATATATTGTAATCAGCTATCAAAGTGTACTTTAGTATAGCAAGTTGAAACATGGATACATTTCTAAAGCATGGTATGGTCTGATGTTCCACACAAATAATACTGCTTCCTGAAATCTGACTCTTTTCTTTCAAGCTGATAAAGAAAAAGCAGCTGGCAACATGGTTGACTGAATAGATAATCAATGTCACTCCTTTCTCCAACCAACCATTTGGTTACAACACAAAGAAATGTTAAATAAAATTATAACCAAAATATATTTGATTCATAGCCCAGCTTAACGGAATGAAAGGAGATCTCTAAGAACTATAAACAATAAATGTACTCAAATTCCAAGGGGTATCTTAAACTGAGAGTGTGTAGGTCTAAGAGGATATAGAATCAAGATGTGGGCCCCAGAAGTTGTGGTTTGAGGTTTGATGATCAGGCAGAAAGAGAACATATGGCCTTGGACCTCCACAAAAGCAAGGGCTTTTACATAAAGTTCGGAATCTGCCATATTAGTGAAATGGACTAGAAAAACCCTAATGGCCCAGAGAAGCAGCAAGGAGGAGTACTGTCTGTCTTGGGCTGAATTTTCAGGTACAAACTGAATGTCACAGATACAAATCTAGCACAAAACATTAGCAAATTATGTTTAGTAATATGTCCAAAATACACATGATGGCCAAGTAGGGTCTATCCCAGAAATGAAAGGATGGTTTAACAAGAGAAAAATCTTTTAATACAATTTATCACATTAACACATTAAAGTAGGAAAAAATAGGATCATCTCAATAGATGCAGAAAAACCATTTGCCAAAATCTGACAGTAAAAAAAAAAACCAAAAAAACTTTTTGTACACCATGAATTGAAGAGACTTCCTTTAATGTGATAGGGAGTATTTCTTGAAAACCTAGGAGAAACCAGTATATTTAACAATGAAATGTTACAGGCATTCGCATTAAGGTCAGAAACAAGATGCTCTCATCCCTTGCATTTGACATTATGATGGTGGCCTTAGCTAGTGAAATAAGACAAGAAAAGGAAATCAAGAATTGGGATTGAAAGAGAAAAATTGCTATCAGTTTGCAGAAGATATGATTGTTTACACAGAAAAACCAGAGGTAATTTATAGACAAAATACTAAAACTGGGCCTCCCTGGTGGCGCAGTGGTTGAGAGTCCGCCTGCCGATGCAGGGGATACGGGTTCGTGCCCCGGTCTGGGAGGATCCCATATGCCGCGGAGCGGCTGGGCCCGTGAGCCATGGCCGCTGAGCCTGTGCGTCCGGAGCCTGTGCTCCGCAACGGGAGAGGCCACAACAGTGAGAGGCCCGCGTACAGCAAAAAAAAAAAAAAACTAAAACTAACAAGAGTCTAGCAAGATCTGTGGGCTAAAGATTGATGTATTAAAATTTTAAAATTCCTAGATATAGGCAACAACCAGCTAGAAAGTATAATTAAAAATGTCTCAGCTACACTACCAACAAAATCAATAAATAAACCTAGAAATACATCTAACAAAATATATGCGAGATCTTTATGGAAAATGTCATTTAAAAATTTATGTATTATGTTATTGCCAGAATTGGAGAGCGTATCATAAGTCTTACCTGTAAAGGAATACTGTGCATGGAATCCAACATGTTCTACACGTTCATTGGTGACAAAGTGTATCCATACCTGAGGATAAGGTATAACCAGTGGCGTTCTAGGTTCTGAAGCTCCACAAAGTCTCCATATCAGAAGCCCATCAGCATTATCTGAGCAGAATAACACACCAGTGTCACCATATATATATCTTTTGAAAAATATATCCAATGAATTCAGTAGGAACAAATAATAAAAAAAATTTTAAGCTATTACATTGATGCACATTTAAATTCTGGTTTAACAGCAGACATTTCACAAATCTCCTTTCTATCTTTCTCAACTACAAAGGAAAGAGTGCCTCCAGCGGGTAAAAAAGAATGCTTTTTTTGGTATGGGCCTCTTTCTCTATCATAGGTGTCATTTTGTTCCAATTCATGTTTTCATAATTATTGTTTAGTATATCTAAACAGAGACACAACTGTTAAAAAACTTAAAAAAAAGCTTTTGGCTGTGCTTTTTTTTTTTTTTTAAGGAGTAAAAAACTCAATACCAATAGTGACAAAATACATCAGCAAGATAAAAGTGATAATTACCTAAAATTTTAATAATTTCTTCACTGTATTTAATCAACTAAAATGAATGGGATATTCCATACTCAGGCTAAGAACTATCAGATTTGGAGCTATTTTTGTGAATATTATTTTCACAGTAATTTGATGATCATCTATTGCTCACACTTATCTCCTCACTGTTTAGTCTTTCAGACAACATCACTGACCTTAAAAGTCAACAAAATATAGTATTCTAACTGTCTCTAAAATGACGGAATTGAGAGAAGATTGCATTTAACTGAATGAAATTTGATAGATAGCTGTTCTGTTTGATTCTATAAGCCAGTGGTTTTGAACCAAGCAGAGGGGGTGAGGATTTATCAGAATCCCATGCAGAACATTCTCAAACTACAACTTCCATTTCCCTCATAAGCCTTTTCTAGGTTCATCTACCTCTAAGAGGCCAGATGATTCTTCTGCTGAGGCAGTTGGTCTGTGACCATAAACTTTATCAAATTCTCTTTCTGCCCTCCATGTTCCCAAAGCCAGCATCAATTTCTATAGTTGCCCCAGTACATTGCCACCAGCAAACTGCATTAGCATTCAGCCTCCTTTTCTTTAAATTTTGCAATAACATGGAACCCAGTGAGCCTTAGACAGCATAGCTGATATACTGATATACTGTTACTTTTCTCCCTCTTTTTTTTTTCTTTAGGGGGAAAAGAGTGCCAATGTAACACTGGGGACAATTCAATGGATAACTTGTGCTTCCACTATAGGAAAGAACTAAAATGGATTTATCAGCCATGAATGCAGATTTTAAAAAAATTCTTAAGATGATTATAGTTTACCAGGTATAGCTCAATCCACTTCTATTATGAAAACAAAGACAAACTTGACTGCTTCAGGGATAATTTCCTAACCAGCTTCTATGTGCTTCTCCGTTTAATGCATTGCGAAGTTTCTTTAGACTTCTAAGGCCTAAGGAGAATTCCACGGCCTCTTCTGTGAATCCTGTAAATTCAGGAAATCACCAGCACACATTCTGACCATGTTACGTTCTAGTCTCTGAAGAAAGAAGTCTTGAGTAGATGAGAGTTGAAGGGACCACTTGAACTCATTAACAGAGCAAAGGCAAACCGGAATCTCTCCTGGGTAAATGTCACATCAACTGAGACATAGGGTCTAATTGAAAACACCGATCCATCTCATGCCTTGTTTATAGGGCATGTTGTCCCCAGCTGGGCATGTGCAGAATGATGGCTTTGTCTGAACAATGTTCTTCTGGATCTTATATATAATACATACCTTACAGCCCTTTGTCTCCCTTCATTGTTGGTGGCCTCCAGGCATAAGAAGGCTGCAGGTGAATGGGAGAATGTGTTCCTTGGTTGGACTCACCTGCTCGGAACTCAAGGACATCAAACTGACAGTCCTGGTGACTTTCTAGGTAAAAATCCTCAAAATGAATGTAAATGGAGGAGTTTCCCTGGTTTGGATTGCTGAGCGTCCATTCGCAGTTTAGGTTTCTTGAGTAATTACTGACTCCATCATAGCCAGGAGAAGTGAAGTTTCCCACAACGGAATTTGTAAGGGACCCACCACATACTAAGGAAACAGAAGGCAACGGAGAAAGTAGTTGTCAGATCCATGCCATAGCAGAAGATACAACCAAGACAGAAAAACGTAACTACAGCAACCACGGCGGCTTGTTCATTGCTTTGATTGGTTTCTCTAGATGAGGTCAGGGCTGTGGGTGGAGGGCTGCCTCCTCATGCTGCAGAAGTGGTTTCTGCGGATTTAGAAAGAAAGATGTACAAAAATACGCAGCTTCTTTATTTTCCTGAAGATGTAGATTAGGTGGGTGGGGTTTGGCTATGTGTCAGTATCTCCTAATGTGAGCCTGTTGTTCATTAACATTTAATTTAGAGCAATATCTAAATATAATGGTGGTCCCGATGGCTATGGTTTAGCAATCTTCCACCTGACCCGAGAATTTAATCGGATAAAACAGATAACATTGGCATTCCAATGAATTTGCTCCTTTTGATAGGGAATGAATGCTCCTTGTATCAATGAAATAACTTAAAGGTTTTTAAAAAATATTCAGTTCCACTCTTCCTAAATTTTAAAGCTCTTAGATAATAACAACAATCCAGAAAGAAGGAGGATATTTAGAATAGAAAGGCCGTATCTTGCTAATTTTAAACGCTCTGTATCGTATATGAACCCCTCAGTCACGTACGCTGGAAAGCTGTATAAGGATGGATGGGTGCCTAAGAAGCAATAAAATCCGTGTGTCTTCAATTACTTTACTTACTCTCCAGGAGTAAGCTGCCCCTCAAGAGGTAGTTATCCTCTTCCAGGATAAAAGAGTGGACCAAGGGCTGCGGGACTGGCAACCAACTATTATGGCGACACTGCATGGAACTGAGCTAGAAGCCCCTCTAACAGCATTTTCTAAATTTTCTAATTCACAACAGCAGTTTTCTTTCCAAAACTAGAGGTTTTTGTCTTCTGTTTAGGGGGTTTTGTGGTTGGGTTTTCTATCTGGTAATGTTTGTGTTTTGTGGAAGATCCGAGGTGTGACTTTGATCTCTGAAGGGGACATGGATGGCTCCACGGCTGTCGGCAGTAGCTGTGGGACACCTGCAGCACAGATGATACCACGGGTGTATTTATAACATCCGCGATTACCTGCGTCGTCACTGGACGTATAGGAGGCAGAGAAGCCTCCATATGGCCTGGATCCATCAGTGAAATAAACAACCTTCATTGTATTTCCCGAAGATTTGACCTCATTGCTGCTGTTCACGCTGCTACACAGTGTCTCTAGCTGGGGGGAGTTACTTCTAATGCCATTAAATACCTGTCAGAAAAAGTAGGTTAACCTTTAGACACAGTCCATCTGACTATTTCCTAGGAGGTTACGTTCCCAGACCAGACACAATTCCTTCTAAGAAAACTCTGTGCTAAAATGAATTACTTAACAATATGGGCACTTAGCCCAGTGCCACAAGCCACAATGTTACCTGGAGCACATTTTGTGGCCTCAGGGTCATTGCACTAAAGTGGAAGTATTGCAGTCATGCCCTCCTGCCATGTGGTGACAAGTGAAAAACCGCTGTGCTCTTTGCAACTGGAAACTGTGCTCAAAATGTAAAGAAGCTATGCCAACACGCTCACATCTTAGTTCACAGAGTTCACTGGGGGACAGTTTTGTTTAACAATCCATCAGGACCTTTGATATTTGGAAAGAAGGCTTAAATGTTAATCTCTGATGATCTGAAGTATAGAAGAACTCAAATTTTTTTTTTTTTTTTTTTTTTTTTTTTGGTACGTGGGCCTCTCACTGTTGTGGCCTCTCCCATTGCGGAGCACAGACTCTGGACACGCGGGCTCAGCGGCCATGGCTCACGGGCCCAGCCACTCCGCGGCATGTGGGATCTTCCCGGACCGGGGCACAAACCCACGTCCCCTGCATCAGCAGGTGGACTCCCAACCACTGCGCCACCAGGGAAGCCCAAGAACTCAAATATTTTTAAATGCCATTTTTTTTTTTTTTTTGCTGTACGTGGGCCTCTCACTGTTGTGGCCTCTCCCGTTGCGGAGCACAGGCTCCGGACGCACAGGCTCAGCGGCCATGGCTCACGGGCCCAGCCGCTCCGCGGCATATGGGATCCTCCCAGACCGGGGCACGAACCCGTATCCCCTGCATCGGCAGGCGGACTCTCAACCACTGCGCCACCAGGGAGGCCCTAAATGCCATTTTTTTAATTGGAGTATAATTGCTTTAAAATGTTGTGTTAGTTTCTGCTGTACAACGAAGTGAATCAGCTATATGTATACATATATCCCCTCCCTCTTGGACTTCCCTCCCACCCAAGTAATTTTAAAAATCAATCTCAATATAACAGGTCTTTCCTAATTAGTCATGCATTTCAAAGCTTCAATTTTCTTACTGGTTTGAATTTTTAAAAATGGATTAGAGTACTGTGGACTCCAGAATATTAAACAACTCCAGTTATGCACATAGTTATGATAATTGGCAAAATATTATTCCACTTCTTTACAAAACCAAGGGAATATTTTAGCACAGCTCAAGAAGTAACTAAACAATAATAGATTGAGTGAGCGATAGTCCTGTTTTTAAAAAGGATTTGAATGGCTTACGATTAGAAATCATGAGGCAGAGTGTGACACTAAGAGCTGTGGAGGAGGATTATGTGTTCCATAACAAAAGCTGTACGCTTTTTTTGCCTACTGTAATTGATCATTAAATTTTGTTCTTCAGGGGCTTCTGGTTTAAAGTAACTTCCGGCTCACAGGACAGGACACAGAGCTTCCTATCATTTACTGAGCATGGACAAAATGTCAGACTCTGCTAATAACCCACTTGGATTACCTTATCCAATTAGCAAAACAACCTCTCAGACATATAATATTATGAATAATACTATGTAGTTGTAATTAGGTGACAGAAATTCATTTGTATACTAATTTTCATCAATTTCTCTCATTATAAATACAGTGGATGCTATTGATATATAAGCATATAATATTACCCGTTTTCCAGATTAAGACACTAGAATTCAGAAAGATTATGCCATTTGCCAAAGTTCAAAGAGCCCGTAGTAATACAATTGGGATTCAAATTACCCCTCTGATTCCAAACCATGAAGTAATGCATAAGGAAAGAGAAGGTGACAAGTATTTCAATAATTCTAAAAACAGGAATGGGCAACACATTGCCAGAATCAAAACGGATTATTCACAACCAGAAGGCTAATGGAATATGTGCAAAACCATGATCAATGGCCTTTATCCCTTCCCCAACGTCTGCCCTGAGCTCAGAATCAGCATGATGAAAACTTGTGAGGCGTCCATTTATCACGTGAACTCCTGCTTTTAGAAACAGCAAGAGTGCTGTGTCCACCTCCCTCCTCCACTCCTGTTTATACTCAGAAACCATAACTCCCAGAAAACAGTGGGGTAAGAAGTAGGTATATGAGATTCAGGACAAGCTCTAAAATGTGCTAAAAGCAGGAATAAAAGCAGGCATATGTCTCATCACAGTGCACACGGGATGCTGTGGCTTTTCCTCTTCTCCATCTGGGCACAGAGTGAGATAGGCAGCTGGGTTTGGAGGAATTGGATGCTCAGGTCGCTGGATGAGGTATTAGTCTAGAAGTGGTGCACTCAAAGCCACCCTCAAGCAACCTGTAGATCTTAGGAAGGGTCCCTCTCTTCTCCCTCCCTCCCTCCCCCGCTCCCTTCCTTTCTTCTTTTCAGCCAAGTTCTCAAGTAAATAAAGAGCAAACGAAGGACAAGCCACATCCCCTTGTTTGGGGCAGAGTGAAGAGGAAAAAAAATAAGTATTGAACCCATAAAAATATATTTCAAAGAAAAGGAATATGGACATTATATTAAAGGTTCAGAAATTTATTCTGAAAGTGATTCTTTGATGTTTTAACCTCCCTGTGGGGAAAAGACCTGTAATATAACATATGTGGTTTCCCCTAACTCAACGGTCAAGTCCCCACCTCAGTCAGCTCCCATGAAGCCCATGAGTGGACAGCCCCAGTCATGAACACAGAGCTTCCCATCGCTTTTTAGTACTTCATTCTTAAATATGAATGAACAGTCAAAGGTCATCAGACATTTAGGGAAACATCCAACATAAAAGGCAAAGAGCAATATAATAGGAAACAGGAACTTGAAGGAAACTGACCCCCAAAGGAGCAACACAAAGCTTCAAAATTATGATTAATATATTCATATATGTATGTGAATATATTGAATACATATGAATATGAATAGATTGAATATATATGATTTTTTTTGGCTGAGCCATGTGGCTTGTGGGATCATAGTTCCCCAATCAGGGATTGAACCCATGCCCCCTGCAGTGGAAGCGCGGAGTCCTAACCACTGGACCGCCAGGGAATTCCCAGAATATATATGATTTTTTAAATCTATGTTAAATATATTCAAAGAATAAGGATAAAATAAGGATAATTACAGGTATACACATCCTCAAAAACTTTATCACCCACGCCCACGTCCTTAGGGAGCCACAGAGCATGTGCCTCGCCCAAAGAGGAAATTAACCAAGAACAGAAAATGAGCATATCATAAAGCCAGGCATCCAGCCCAGGAGACGAATGAAGGGACTTGCAAATTTGATGATGTAGGGAAATCTGGGCACAGCAGCGGAATCAGGCTTGAAGCTGATGGGCAAATGCTCAAGGAAGATATTGCTAAGGAAAATGAATAGAACTGATAGATGTGTTTTACTGTATAAGGTGGGGATGTATACCTGGAGTAGAAAGTGTGTGTGGAAGAATTAGTGATAGATACGTGAAAAACCAAGAAAAACCATGAAAGTGTAAAAGGGACACAGTTATTATTACTTGGAAAATCAAAAGTAAATGCTAACAGAGTACACCACTTGGTTTAAGTGGGAGTGATGTTTTCATAATCATATTAATGTAAACCTTGAATAACAATTTAACAAAATCTGTGACAGGAGTATTTGGCGAGGTAGTTGGGGGGTGTAAGTGAATTACGTGCACCCCACGTGCATTTGCAGTGATGGTGGGGAGGTTTTTGAAGACAGCTAAATCCTCACCTTCCACAGCGGGATGTGGATAGATAATGTCTAAGACAGAAAAAATAAAGTAGTAGCATAATAGGAATATTGTTTTGAAATAATGACATAAATACCAAAAGAAGTAGCTGAAAGAGTTGAAAAGTAGGTGCCTTTGGCATCTATGATTCAGAGATGGGGAAATGACAAGACATGATTCAGAATTTGTGGTTGATGCTGTAGATTTTATTTTATTATATGAGTTCCGAAAGTATGACTTTTCCTGTAGGGCATGTGAATATTCTGCTGGTACGATTCCTAATGATTATATTTCAATATGATCTCAAAGGAAAAAAAATGTTAACATATACATCAAAATTTTAGTAATGGCTATGTCGAACTCCAAGTATTTTTATATTTTTTATTTTCTCAACTCTCCAAATACCATTCAATAGCATCCACTGTATTTATAATGAGAGAAATTGATGAAAATTAGTATACAAATGAATTTCTCTCACCTAATTACAACTACATAGTATTATTCATTGCCAAGAAAAGATAACAAAATGCTTCAAAAGATGATATAATGGGAGTGGTTAAGTTTTTTTCTACTTCATTCTTGCTCTGTATTATTCATTCAACAATAGGAAAAAAAAATGTTCCTTTAAAATAAGAAAACTTAGGTCCAAAATTTCCTGGCTTCCAAATAAAAGAAAGCACACTGGGCTCCGTGATTTTCAATATCTGATAAAAGACGTTTCAGTCCTTCATATATTAGAACCAGAGAGCGAAATTTGAAGCCTAAATATGACCATTTTAGAGCAATACAAAGAGAGAGTAACATACAGAGGTGTTTCATATTTTTGAAATTCCCCAAGCAGCAGGAGACAATGAAACTACAAACAAAAGTGGCTCATTTCTGAGAAGGGTAATGCTAGTTCTTGGACTGTTGATTCCTTCAACAATGACTGTGTCTATTACGTGCCAGGCACTGGGGATTCAGCAGGGAACGAAGCGAAGTGCGTGTCCCTGTAAGTGGAGCTTACATTCTAGAGGAGGGAGCAGCCAATACACAAACAAATAGATGCATGGACTGTCAGCTGGTGTGAAGTGCTGTGAAACCAGTCCAGACCAGGGTGGGGTGGGGTCTATTTAATGAAGGTACTTAGGGAAGGCTTCTCGGACCAAGTCATTTGAGCAGAGCCCTGAATGAACTGAGGGAGGGGACCAGGCAGCCACCCGGGGAAGAACATCCCAGACAGAGGCAACCGTCCATGGGAAGTGCTGCTGGGTGCATCTTAGGGTAGTCAGTCAAGGAACAGAAAAGAGGTCAGTGTGGCTGGGTCCTAGTGAGCAAAAGAGGAGGGGGGTGTGAGATAAGACACATGGGTAGAAGAGGGAAGGCGCAGCAGATAATGTAAGGCCAGCTGGGCCGTTGAAGATGTGGGACTTCCCTCTGAGCGAGAAAAGAGGCCATTGGAGGATTTTCAAGGAAAGCCTCATGGTCTGATTTAGGTTTAAACCCATCACACTGGCTGCTGTGTTGAGACGCACAGAGACGAGGGTGGAAGTAGAGACCAGTTGGAAGTTATTAAAATAAATCTAAATGAGTGGTGATGGTGGTCGCAGTGGATGTAGTGAGAAGTAGTTAGATTCTGGATCTCTTGTAAAGATCTAGCCAAGTGAGCTTGCTTATGGATGCAGTTTAAGGTGTGAAAGAAAGGACTCCAAAACAGACATCAAGGCTTTGGACCTGAGCAACCAGAAGTTTGGAACAGTTATTTACTGAGATAACAAAGATTGAAGAAAGGGCAAGTTGGGTGGAAAATATACTAATATTCACCTACAGTTAATACAGTATAAACGCATATGTATCTGTCATTCACAGTTAACACTCAGGGATTTCATTAGGTTTCTTTTGCTAAGGGAAGCTAAGAATACTAAGGGTATTATACTTATACTCAAATATAATATTATACTCAAATATAATATTTGAGATTATACTAAGGGTATAATCTCAAAGCATGAGCTTTGCAACCTGGAAGACAGTCGACCTTGGTCTTCCAGAGGAGTCACTCGGCACATCCAGCAGAGAACAGTAATTATGCAGGACCACCCATCTGCTTAAAACTTTTGGTGGTGGCTTGTCCTGTGACTCTGGTCCCAATCGTAGGCTTAACTTTTCGGTTTATACAGGTTTTTCCATATGTAATGATCATTTGCTTGAAAATTTATCCTGCCTATGACCCTGATATAGGTTGAGACAACTAATAGTCTCTTAAAACAGCTTTTATAAAAATTATGGCAAACATTTATTGTGACTTTGTTCTATCTAAAATACTTAGAAGTTGTGTGAGATACAGTTGCACGGAGGGGAATATTCCTGACCTAGTTTTCTGACTGTGATTTATGGGTCAATAAAATCCTTAAACAATGGACTATAACATCCCTGACAGCAGGGGACACTTACTGTCACGTGCTCACTGCTGCAGAATGGATGGGCTTCTAGCCTCAGGTTGTCAAAAGTGAGGGTCACCCGCCGTCCTTCCTGCACAGTGATTCTCCATTCACACATCCAGCCGTGAGGGTTTGGGTTCAGGTAGTTGGGAGAAGTGAAGGTCCCAGCAGGGCCCTGGAGATCCCCACCACATGCTGAAGGCGGGGGAAAAAAAGAGAGAGAAGAAAAAAAAAACCCCAAAAACTATGAAAACTTTCAGTCCAATCCTATAAGGAATGTTCTCCAAAGTAAAGCATTTTTTTATTGTCCCACTGGACAAAATCAGTGCTCTTATTTACCACTGTGTATACACAAGGACTGTCTCTGATATTTAATATTTAATCTCTGCTTCCATAGATGGTAGTTCACTGGCAGCCTTTTGTCATCATGGCCCAAGAAATATGAGAGTCTAGTAAGTGCAGCAATCATCAGAGTCAGGAAAATCAGAAGGCTAAAGTCATCATCCAGTTTTTTCAAGACAAGATCTTTATTTCACCTGAGCTTGTCAGGGAATTTGGAATGCAAATTCCAAGCGACTGGAGCACTAACAGACTGGCTTTCTTAAGATGAGGAATGCGGTCCGGCTCTCACCTCCTGACACCCCTCACAGCATTAGATCCTTTCCTTTGGAGCACCGGTTGTAGTTGTGATGTTTCATCTATTGCTGTGACTTTTTTTTGTTTGTTTTTTTTGCGGTACGCGGGCCTCTCACTGTTGTGGCCTCTCCCGCTGCGGAGCACAGGCTCCGGACACGCAGGCTCAGCGGCCATGGCTCACGGGCCCAGCCGCTCCGCGGCATGTGGGATCTTCCCAGACCGGGGCACGAACCCGTGTCCTCTGCATCGGCAGGCGGACTCTCAACCACTGCGCCACCAGGGAAGCCCTGGTGTGACTGTTTGATTAACGTCTGCCTCTCCACTAAACTAGTCAGGCCCAGGAAGACAAGGGTCGCGGTGTCTTTGTTTAGCTATTGCCACACCAGTGCCTAAGAGGAGCGTCTATCCAAGGTAGGTGCTCAATTATATATATATATAATGAATCAAAGAACATACCTTCCACGCTGGAGTCAAACCGTAGTCTGAATCCCGAGCCAGTGAGAGAGCCGTCTGTGACAAACCTGACCAAAGCAACATTGCCAGAAGTATCTATGCTGTCAGGAATGGTGTTTCCACAGTATCTGCCCAATAGATTACCTGTGAGAGTCAGATAATTAAGTATTTATATGTCCAGGTGATTGATTTCATTTCACCTCTACTTGAGAAATTCTGCATGTACGAAGAAAAAATCAATAATAGATAAGACCCTGGCCAGGAAGAAATGGTGACCTCTGGCAAGAGAAGCAGGTCAAACATGAATAAAAATCAATATATTCAAGTATATGAGGAAGTGTAACAAATACAGCAACCAATTAGAGCCAAGGGCATCAGCACAATGCGGAAGGCTTGCTCATTTGGTTAGTGAAATGGTCCAAGGCGACAGAGTGACAAGCATCCACCTCATAATATTTCCAGGGTATATTACCCTTTCCCTCCTTCCCTTACAGGATGCCCCTCAAACATCTGAGCGTGGCCCTGGAAGGTCTCCCTGGAAGAGGATGCCTTCCAGACACAGTGCTCTCTCAGTGTGGTCTCAGGATAAGCTATATAATGACACCAGGGCTTTGGGCACCACTGTTTCATGGGTAAGAACTGAGGGAGAGAAAAGCTGGCACTGTCCAGAGCTGACTGATCTGCACTTCTCCGCAAAAAAAAAAAAAAAAAAAAAAGTCTTGCCTTACTTGGAAGTGAGGAAATTTCAGAGGCTGAATGAGTAACCTGTGAAAACAGATACCCCCAAAAGACACCAGACATATCCCACTGACCAGACGTATGGTTTTCCCAGATCTCCACGAAGTCTCGTTCACAGCCAGGTGAATCCTGAAGGCTAAAGTCTTCAAAGCGGATGGTGAGATAATGTCCCGAGGGTCCCTGGAGATGCCACTCACAGAACAAGTCGTCTGTATACGGAAGCGTTGGGTACCCGTTGCTTTCAATGACTCCACTTTGCCCTGTCACTCTTCCTCCACACTCGGCTGCAGAAAAAGAGCAATATTCTATCGCAGGTTTTCTTTTTTTTAATTCAACCAGCACATTTAAAAGCTTTTAGGTGCCAAGTGAACATGAACTGAAGTTTTAAAAATACTGAAAATGTTTAGTTTGTGCTTCTCTTACTACATGACATTTGCTATTGGTGTACAGAGAGACGATACCACAAGGCCAATCTAATAACGGGAAAGGGAAGGCGGAAAGATGTTGAATGGCATATTCTGTTAACGCCTCATGAATTCTCTTGGGACACTAGGTGAGCGCTATTAGCTGCGAGTAGCTTTCATTCCAAAACCAACTGAGAGATTGATAGGGCCTGCCTAGTACCCTGTGTTAGTGATTCTGTAGACTAAGTCCTAGGTCAGCTAAAAACAATGCTGTGGTTGATTAGTCATGCCTGCCATTTCTGGTTTATCAAATAAACATGTTACTGTAGTAATGGGTATCTCAGGGCCTCGAAAATTACTATCCAATTATTTCTTATCAGCTGGATGTGGGAGATTGAATTATATACAATTTGCCTCAGGCTATACAATGACCCACGGTGTAGGTTAAATATTGTTACAACTCGGCTTTTCAAGTTTTGAACGCATTAAAGATGTTTGGTTAGTGTTCAGACCTAACAGACACTAAATCCTATGTAGTTTTGACCATATTGTAGTGAATCTTCAGAATGCATTCTTTATTACTCATTTTTTAAAGGAAGGAAATCAAAACATTGAATGAATGACCTGGCGCTAGACATTTAGGGGAAAAAACATCTCGATTATCTATTAATGTTGAGGAGGTCAAAGTCACTGTTCTAAAAATAGTTATTTGATTACTAAAGAGTTTTACAATTTAATATTGTACATATTTCACGACAAGAGGAAGAAACAAGAATTTAACTGGATATGTTTTTCACTAACAAGTTAGGGAAAAATCCAAAATATTCAAGTTTACTAAAAAGAGTATTTTTAAATGGAAATTAAAGTAAAAATTAAAATTGATAAATGACTTTGTGGTTTTAAACATTCACATTCCTTACTTATTTCTATCATTAAAATAACTGTGAAAATTAGGCAGATAGAAAGGCTTCTTTAAAAATGGCATGATCAGGGCTTCCCTGGTGGCGCAGTGGTTGGGGGTCCGCCTGCCGATGCAGGGGACGTGGGTTCGTGCCCCGGTCCGGGAGGATCCCACGTGCCGCGGAGCAGCTGGGCCCGTGGGCCATGGCCGCTGGGCCTGCGTGTCCGGAGCCTGTGCTCCGCAACGGGAGAGGCCACAGCAGTGATAGGCCCGCATACCGCAAAAAAAAAAAAAAAAAATGGCATGATCATTTAAAAAGTTTGAACGTAATTATTCTGTCACTACTTTCTTATTGAATATAAAAATGTTGTTACCTATGGAATACTTGGCCTTGAATCCCACATGAGTGGGGCTGTTGTCAGACCGGAATCTCAGATACATCACCTCTCCTGAGGACAACTGACTGGCAGGCAGAGAAGCTCCACAAAACTTGGAAAGTATTGGTGCATTTGAATCAGCACCGTCTCGCAACTCAAGGTAATTGGACGTACAGCTACAGTGGAAAGAAAATTCTGTTTAGTTTGCAAAGTCTATGGCTTTGACATATTTTGATAATAAAGACTTCACTTTCTCCAAGGACATCATTAAATCATCATTTCTGTAGCGCTATGTACACAACACAGCGGAGACACTATGACAGAGTCAGTGTAGGTGGTGTGTCACTTCAAAATGCCATATGATATTTTTCTGAATTATACACTCCAGTTTGTAGCTGAAAAAGACAGGTTTTACATGTACCACAATGAAGAATATTTATTTGCCTTCCATATTCTGTTGGTCTTAGAAATGTAAAACTCATTCTCGAATCAACCCCTAGGAATGTCAAAACACAAGTATTTTGTTTCACATGATGTTATGACACATTTCACATGACAAAGATGAACTCTCTCTTGATAGCTATGTAACCGGGGCTAAGGGAGAATCTCAGCTGGAATTTTCTGTGTCCCTAAAAGACGGCAAGTATTTACCCAGTATTTCTTGAGAAAGTCAACCAGCCAATTAATGCTCAGTGAGGGGAGAATGGCATTATATCAGGAGTCCAGAACTGGTAAGCAAAAGCTCTCATGCCTAAGCTTTGCACCCTGCATGTATTCATGCAGATGTATACACACGTTTGTTAAATGAAGAGAAAGATACAGATTTTTTTCAATCTATGTAGTTATTCCATCTGTGTTCAACATAGTAAGACAAACCCTCTGGTTTGTAATCTTTAAAGATTCTTACTGGGCTTCCCTGGTGGCGCAGTGGTTGAGAGTCCGCCTGCCGATGCAGGGGACGCGGGTTTGTGCCCCAGTCCGGGAGGATCCCACATGCCGCGGAGCGGCTGGGCCCGTGAGCCATGGCAGCTGAGCCTGCGCGTCCGGAGCCTGTGCTCCGCAACGGGAGAGGCCACGACAGTGAGAGGCCCGCGTACCGCAAAAAAAAAAAAAAAAAAAAAAAAAAGATTCTTACTAAACAGAGATCGGGAGATCGTACTGTCCTTGCTTTAGTCCTGTTTCTGACACTGGTGACCCCGGGTGTCACAAATTTCCATTTGTTAAACAGATACTTTATCATTTATGACACTGAGTATGGGGCTGGCCAAATAAATATTCGTCTACCAGAGACACTCTCTTTTTCCTGTGGGAGGAAGAACGGATAATATAAATCTCAGACAGCCACCCTCCGCGTCTCTTGGAGGATGTGCACAGGGTCAGGAGGGACAGTGTCTGTTTACATCATCTGCTCAGCTGATGGGTGAGTGTCCGGCAGGCAAGGTTTTCAAGCTCCAGGTGTTAAGCATTTCCCTTCCCCGTCCCTAGATTTCCTTTGCCGTATATGCTGCTGAGCAAAGAAGAAGGAAATTGTTCTGAGATGTGACAGCTAAAGAATACTAACTCTGGGTAGGAGGAAAATTAAACGGAGGTGACCTACTTTGGTGTTACTTCGACATTGAATTGATCTTCAAACTGCAGCCTTATGAGCTTCCCGGAAGGAGCAGCTATGAGCCAGATGCAGTCAGCATGCTGCGGATAATTGCTGGGGTGGTTGGGGGAGGTTACGTATCCAGCAGAATCCGCATCGTGGATGTAAATATTGCCCCCGCAGGCTGTCAGGAAACACAGTTAAATCAACCTACCGTCTGGAGAGAGAGGATGCAGGCGACTGCCACCTTCATTTTTAAAGGTCTCTTTATCTGTACCTCCAATCTTAATTTCCTTTCATCTGGAATTATCCTCCATTTCTTTTTAAAGCAAATACATTCTGAATTTGCTATCAAGGGAGCTACCACATGTGTCACTTTTTAACTCGCCAAACCATATGTTCTCATTGGAAATTTCACTCCTTCCTAAAGCCAACCAAAAGATTATGGCGCATGGTGCGTGCAGTAGCTCATCATGGAAGCATAACGATATACCCACCACTTCGATAAGCATGTAAAGGCACCAGCACTTTAACTGCCCCCTGACCATTCAGGTCAATAGACTGACGTTTAAAAGACTAAGCAGATATACATTTGTACAACTCTGTGGACATTCACTCCTTATGTTTCTTTGGGATTTAGGTGCATTTGAAGAGCAAGAGATGAATGGTATAAGAAATTTTATGAGCCAGTTTTTTCGGGACGATAATGAGCTTTTAATACTTTTTTAAAAAGCCCAAAGTGTTAAGTAAAAATACTTTCCTTTTATCAATGAATTTTTTTTTTTTTTTTGGCAATCTCAGCAAACAAACCAAGTAAGAACAATCTGGGTACTTACAACGCCAATGAAGTTAACCTGTTCAGTAACTGAGCCTCACAGATACTGAATCTGCTAAATTCTATGGACATTTGTTTCCAACATCATTCAGCCACTTATGGGCACATCCTGAGTTGTGACATTACCTAGAACTCCTTCATCTCTGAAACCCTAGACTTTGAGCTCCTTTGACTGCCTTTAACTCCCTTGCCCCTGGTCTTTCCTTCAGATGCTCCTTGCAAAACCCCAATTCGGTGGTTGTGTTCCTCTCAAACCATTCATGGAAGTTGATGCCACAACAAACGCACGTTCTCCACTCTCAACGCTGCTAAGCCATCCTCCCGTTTCATCATATAGATGAAAACAGCTATAAAACCAACTCGACTCCCCAGACCCTTCGTCCTCCCCATGCCCTCTCTCATCTCAGCATGCTACTCTGAGCCCTCTTTTAGAAAGAAGTCAGATGAGAACTCCCTCAATTTGTTACCCCTTATTTGTTACCATCCTTAAAAATTCACCTACATCTCCACCCTCCTTTATTTTTCCCTGTACGCTGCCTTCATGTATCTCTGGGTTGGTCTCCCAATCCATTCTGTCTCCTTAGGGACCCTGCTCTATTTAATCCCTCATTTATCCCGTGCTTTTAATCTCATTCTCTCTCTCTCTCTCTCCTTTCCCTCCCCCCTCTCTCCTCCGTGATACTTTGACGTACTTTCCACGTATCACAAGCTCGAGTAATTTACAGCCACTTTCTTTACGTCCTCCTTCCCCCTTCACTCGTCAGCCCTCTGAAAGCACCCTTTTCCTGGTCCCCCATCACCCCACAGTCCCTTTACCCAAGGATGTTTGAAATCATTGTTCTGCGTCCACAGCAGCTAACGTGTTGACCACACCTTCCTTCTCTACACTGTTGCCCCTGAGCTGCCTGGACATTAGCTCTCCTCCTCCTCCTTTCATCCCTCTCACCATTTCTCCTCTGGTCCCTGGGTGCCTCTTTCCAGGCCTTTCCTGGCATTGCTGGAGGTCCCCAGGGATCCCCCTGCAGGCCCTTCATCTTCTCAGTATAAATAATTTCCTGGCTAAGGTCATCCACCCTCATGACTTAAACTGCAACCAGTCTTCTAACAGTTCCCGAGTTTCTAGATTCAGCCCAGATCCCTGTTCTGACCTCCAGACTCCTGGTCCAGTGCAGGTGTCTACTGGACATCCCGAGTGGACATCATTCAGAGATTTCAAACCGAACATGTGTCCCAGACGGACCTTACTACCTACCTACTCGCTGCCCAGAAGTCCGTATACAAGCGCATGACCCTCTTCTTACTGACCACCTCGTTTTCTCCTTAATACTTGTTGCCATAGGACATGCTGCATCTCTTATTTATTATCTGCATTTTAACACCGAAATTAAGCTCCATGAGGACATGGATTTTATTCGTTTATCACTGTATCCCCGGGACCTAGCATAGTGTCTGTCACATGGCAAGTTCTTAATAAACGTTTGTGGGATAAATGGATCCACCAGCCAGAAACCTAGGGGTCATCTATGGCACCCTCCTGTCCCACATCCAAGTGCACTCAATTCCGTATTTATAATCTCTCCCGATATTCCTTGTCTTCTGTGTGCTTATCACCACTGCCTTAGTCCAGGACCTAATAATTCCTCCCTGAATTACTCTTTCACCTGCTCTCTCCACCTTAGTCTCTCCCCCTCCATGTGTTTTCAGTGCCACTGCCACACGGGTGTTCCTAATCTGATAGCGCCATTCGTGCTTTGGATTAAAACCTCCCAAGGGCCCCCACTGCCTTCCAGTTAACATCTTAACTCCTTTTGGTGCCGCCCTCAGCATCATGATTCCTGCCTGCTTCACCACCATGATGTTTAGCTCCTTCTGACTCTCTTCTCCAGCAGTCGTGAATTCTTTCAAATTCACGGAAATGCCTTGTTGTTGCACAGCCATTAAGACTTGATATGTGGTCACCTCCTTTCTTCACTGACTGGCAAATCTCTGTCAGTTTCCTTCCTCTGGGAGCCTTCTCCCACCCATAGCTCCCGAGAGCCCCTCCTTCTAGCCTCATCGTACCGTGCCCTACCTGTGCCTTTGCTTGTATGTCTCCCCCTCTGCACTGAACTCCTCCACAGACTTGGTAGTTTGCACAGTGTGAAGCACTTTGTAAATGTTCAATTAATTAATTAGAACAGTCAATTCAGTGAGAATAAAAGCATCGAGCACAGGGACACAGAACTCTCAATCAACCATACTGAAGGAGTGTCCTTGGAGAACGATTGTGTAGAAGAAGGCTAATTCGATGCCACAAGTTGTTCACTGAATAACATGTGTTAAAAGCTGAGAAACTGAAGTGGCAAAGAAGTTGGTGTGCTGGAAAGATAGATGGGGAAGTAGAACTGACTGTAGTTATAGGACATGGTTGAATCAGAAAGTTGAGAGAAACAAGAGTGATCATATCGCAAGAGGTTTTGAAATCAAAAGACTTTTAAGTCTAATATTGAGGCAGAAAGATGGGGAGAAGGTAATGGCCATACCATTCTTGCATGAACAGAGGGTCGAAAAAGCAACGAAAGAGTTACAGTATTTGCAAATCTATAAGGCTCTCTAAAGGCTCAGGACCAAGTGAAATCACAACTCAGCAGCAAAGCTCAGAATGGAGATGGGGAAGGATGAGAAACTTGCTACCTATAAGGCAGCGGTACTGGGGTCACAAAGCTGTGCTGGTAAAGGCTCCTTCTAAGTGCCAGAGCTATGTGGTCTGGGAAGTGGTGAAAGGACATGCCCTGTAGTCATGGAATCTACATGAGGTATTAGATGATTTTCTGTGTCAGTTGGTGGAGACTTACTTCCTCTCCTCTCTTCAAATGAAGAAATTCTGCTGACATTTTAAACTCTCATATTTTGGAGAATGTGCGATAAAACATATGGCTCATTTAGATTAATACAGATTTTGAAATATGTCCAGGAATCTGTGATTGAGGTCATAGGGTTATCCTGAAATCCAAATTATCTAATTTTAAGGGGACAAAGACTTACTCTTTACAGACACCACTCCTTCCCTTTTTTGAAGCTATGCTTGTTTACTTATTTATGCAATTAAACATTACCTAAAAATAAATGTCACAAAAATCAAATCATTACAGTAGAATTAAATAATTACAATCAAATATAATTAAGACAAGGTAATTAAGATAATTACTGTAATATATAATTAAATGGGTAATAATAGAATCAGAAGATTATATGTTCATTTAAAAAGAAGCATACAGATGATTACAAAACAATGTAATTATCATTCTTATGTTTCTATAACTGTATGTAACTTATAATTAGACATTTTATAATGGAAAAGTCTAAGGAATTTCAGGGGATCATTAAGATCAGCTCAATTTATACTCATGGAGAAGTTCACTTTGTTCATTCTCTTGATATGTGGTCTTGGGACAATCTAAGCCTCATCTTACTTATCTGAAGAATGGGCACAATGAAGAAAATGTAGTCGTGATGAGATATCAAATGTATCAAGCATAAAGTAAGTGCTTGATAATAGGTAGCTACTCTTGCTAACATTATTATTGTTAGTTCAGAAAAAAACTTTACATATTTTTTTCTCCAATCTATTTAAACAAAAAAGGCCAAGCAATTGCAGGAAAAGTACAGACATTATTCTCAGTGAAAATACTTACCTAAACTCTTTGCCTCATATGTGATTTTAAATCCTCGTCCTTCATTACTATTATCAGAAATGAACTGAACAAACATTTGATTATCTGAGGTGAACAGAGTGGATGAAGGGTGACTGCCACAAAAATGCCCATTTCCTCCATGGGGGCCCAAGGGTGGAGAAGAGATATCAGGTCCATTTTTTAGCTGGAAAGACAAATTAAAATTGCACAGTTTCCTTCATACCGATAAAGATGAGGTATACAAGTTCTATCAGTTTATAGCCCAGGAGGAGAAACATCATCATTTTGTTTTCTGAATGAAGTGTGTAGAGAAAGTAGTTAGAAAAAGCAGCAAACAATACCTACCACCAAGTAATCCCCCTGGTTGCAAGAAGGGTCTCTATTTGGAATCTGGAAGGGCTGTTCAAAGTGGACAGCGATGGTCAGACCACTCTGAACCTGGACATGCCAAGAGCAGTTGAGGTTGGGAGTGTAGGTCTCTGCATACCTGGGTGACGTGATAATCCCTCTGTCTGCATGCAAGTATCCACCACAACCTTCCCAGGAAGAAACAAAGATAGCACATTTAAATAACACTCACAACTGGAGTTTGATGCTTTTTTCTGTTTGTCTTGAGAATTTTCGAAGTATAGGCAATAGAAATGTGGTTTGAAACTCACTCGGGACCAAAAAATGTTGGAAACAATTAGCGCAACAAGCTTGGATGGAGCACACGCTCCTGGGTACTCATTTTGTTTTTGTTTCTAAGATAGGGATGTAGAAGTAAGCAGTAGAGACAAATCCCTTAGCTTTCACGAAGCTTACTTTGTACAGGAGTCAGACGTACAACAAACACCTACATAATTAATATGTGAGGTGGTGATAAGTTCTACAAAGAAAGATGAGCGGGGAGAGGGAAGATGAACTATACTGCCTGGGGCAGTTAGAGAAGGCCACGCTACTGCAGTCATATCCAGGCAGAGACCTGACTGACATGGGGGATCGCATCCTAAGTGAAGAAAGCCAGACAGAGAAAGACAAATCCCATGTGTTATCATGTTTATGTGGAATCTCAAATACATCACAAATGAACCTGCCTAGGAAACAGAAACAGACTCACAAAGAGAACAAACCTATGGTTACCACAGGGGAAAGGGGTGGGGGGTAGGGATAAATTTGGAGTTTGGGGTTAGCAGATACAAACTACTATATATAAAACAGATAAACAACAAGGTCCTTCTGTACAACACTGGGAACTATATTCAATGTCCTGTGATAAACCACAATGGAAAAGAATATGAAAAAGAATGTACATCTCTGTATAACTGAGTCACTTTGCTGTACAGCAGAAATTAACACAATATTGTAAATCAACTAGACTTCAATAAAATAAATTAAAAAAAGAAAAAAGAGAGACAGGGAATCAAGACATAAGAGTGTTTGAGAGAAGAGCATTGCCGTCCAGAAAACAGCTGGCGTGAAGGTTGCTGTGTTAGGGGTGTATCACAGAAGTCAGAATGGAGGAGGCCAAATGAGAGATCTAAACGGTTAGCCCGGTAGGTCGTGCAGGACACGGCCAGGGCTTATTCTGAGTAAGAAGAGGAACACACTGAAGCCTTCTGAGCATCAGAACGGCATGATCGGACTTAAATTTTAAAGACTCACTGTCTGCAGTACTTAAGCTCTAAGGAAGGGCAGGGAAAAGCAGAAGCAAGAGGTCCAGGACGGGGGTGACTTCCTGAGTCCAAGGAGGGTTGACAGGTGCCTGGGCTACGACGGCAGCAGTAGAAACGGGGAGAAGTGGTTGGACTCTGGATATATTGCGAGGGTGGGACCACTGTGGTCTGTTGATGAATGGGGTTGATGGAGCCAGAGAAGAAGAATGAACGGCGATGCAAGCGTCCTGGCTTAGACAGCTAGAAGGATGTACCTTCCACTTCCTAAAATTGAGAAGACTGTGGAATGAGCAAGTCTGGGGCTGGGGGAGGTACAAAACGGCGGGGGGCAAGAGTTAGCTTCCCACATGGTAACTTCTACAGCGCAAGCTGTCACGCACATGTCCACGAGCCACGAGAGAGAGAGTGAGAGGTTCGAGCTGAGAAGACAGCGATGGAGCAGACGCTTATTTGCCAGCTGTCAGAGACCGACCGGAGCATCAGCGAGTGAGGGCAGGGAGCTCCCACGGCTAGTGAAAACGCAGAGGTGGAAATTTACCTTAGGTCTGTCTAATTCCCAAGACCATTCTCTTGAACCACTCTGCAGCTGGCCCCCCTTGACTGTGAGGACGATCGTTTATCTTCAGTTGGTCCCTACTCTATAAAAGGCATACATAATACTGGAGAAAACATTCATTTTTAATGTCTAGACTGATAATCTACTTTAAAATTAGGTTTTTCAGTTAAAAATATAAGAGTTTAGAAATTTCACATTCTGTGGGCTACTTTTTAACTTTAATCCAGTGTGGGTTGAAAATGATTGTTTGGACTTCACATTTTGTCAAGTTTTGAAAGTCTCAGTCACACTCCACACGATAGCCTGCCATATATGAGGCACATTGTCAGACTCACCAAATTCATATTTCAAGAGCAACAAACTCTTCCTGCCAACCTTTAAATGAATCATTTCAACCAAGGGACTTATGACAATATCTCCTACGTTACTTTGGTTATTTCTTAGGTTGAAGATAACTCTGACTTACTGCTCCTTTGATGTGTTATGGATATGTACTGTCTTCTGGTTCCAGCCATCAGCGAGGCTGAAATTTTGTTTTAAACATCTTACTCTTGTGCCTACTGTGGAGGGAACATGCCCTGCCCAAAGAACTGAAGATGGGGGATCATTCACAAAAGTGGCCAGTTTCTTTCTTTTTTTTTTTTGAATAAGACTTAATACCTGACATCAGGATAACCCCCAGAGGCTGGGCAGAGACCTGTGTGCTGACTTAGAAGCTGTGTCCTGGCATTGAAAAATGAGCAGAGTGTATTAGGGAGAGAGCAAGAGGAAGATGAGATGAAATGAATTTGAACTATGAGAACATATTACTCTTGTGAAGCGATGCATTAAAGCCCGCCCTGGTTACACTGAAGTCCGAGGTGAACTGGATCACCATGTACTCTCCAGTAGACCGGATGGGTCCAGGGATCTCTCTGCCACAGAGAAGTGCTAGCTCCTGGGCCAGGCTGTTGTCTCCTACGACCAAAGAAAGGAAATGTCAGTGTGAAAATATGATGTCTTAAGAGTCTCCTCCACAACTTATTTACAGAACAGAAATAGAGTCACAGATGTAGAAAACAAACTTATGGTTACCAGGGAGGAAGGGGGTTGGGGAGGGATAAACTGGGAGATTGGGCTGGACATATACACACTACTCTATATAAAATAGATAACTAATAAGGACCTACTGTAGAGCACAGGGAACTCTGCTCAACACTCTGTAATGAGCTATATGGGAAAAGAATCTAAAAAGGAGTGGATACAAGCATACGTATAACTGATGCACTTTGCTGCACACCTGAAACTAACACAACACTAGAAATCAGCTAAACTCCAATAAACATTTTTTAAAAAGAGTATCCTCCACCATCATTGCAACCCAGTCAAAGTGCCTCACACATTATTCTCAAAACACCCCCATTCCTAGGAGGTAGCAGGATTACCAAATAAGGGACATTCCAGGGGTTACATCATTGTGGCTCCAGTTTGTAACGGTGCCGCCCCTCTTTTTCTTTAACCTTTTTAAGAACAACCTCTTTGCCAGTTCCCACTGCCTTTCCAAAAACTGGCTGACAGTTCTTCCTGGAACGAAGACTCAAAATAAGAGGACGTGAGATTGGGAAATAACTGAGGACCAATGCTGACATGTGCAGTAGATACTGATCTAAACTATTCTGACTGCTGAAGATCAAGTATCTAAAAAAAAAAAAAAGGTTTGATTCTTCAGCCCCAGATCTGATGCTAATGTTATAAGGTCATTTGCCCAGAAGTCTGCTTTCACCTTCAGAGGGGTTTTCTTTTTTCTTTGCATTATTTTGTTGTTCATTGTTTGTTTTGCCATTGTAAGAACACACTTCTCTCCATGTGTGGAGGATGAAAAAAGATAGTGTCAGCAAATGTGCACCTCCAGAGACATCAGGGAGAGCTGGGTGACCCCCACGGCCCTTTTTCCTTTGGCTTTTCTCTTGATTATAAATTTTGATCAGAACAACTGTCTCAGTCAAAGCCTGAATGGAGCAAGGACTTAGATTCCTTGGCTGGGAAAATATGTTGTTGTTTCCCTAAGGCAGAGAATTAATTAATTTGAAACCTCAAAAAAGACAAAAATAGAATATGAGACATGAGGAAATTTGCCCTTTCACTCAACTAGCAAAATGATTCTTTTTTGACATTGACCACAACCTAAAACTTACTCATTATTAACTAGTTTAGAAAACAAGTTATCAAATGTAGTAGCACAGCTATAAATACACGATGCTTGGAAAGGCATTCTTTACAGGGGTTCTGACCTCTGGAAACTTTTGCATTTTTTATCATTCAAAAATTTATCTGTGACTCCTTTTGCATTGTTATCTTCATTATGCTATTTTGCTACACATTTCACCCCAAATCTGTTGACTTATTCTCTAATTAACTGCATCACAAAGCTTTGAAGCTTATTATATGTTGTTACTTATTTCACATGTGTATATTTTATCTCTTAATGAGACTGAGTTGGGTCTACTGATTTTCGTTTCTTTCCTAAAGAAAGAAAAAAAAAGAGGAAAGATGATAGTTCTTCTGGGCAATGTGCTGATAGCAGATAGTTGATAGGAAAAAGGGGGAAAGTTATGGTTTACCATCTGATCACGTTTGTATGACTGACTTGAGTCTTCACTTACTGCCCAGCTCCTACAGAAGGAAAGTAAAGCACCTCTGCCATTTGATTTTTCTCACTATACTTAGTGGGGGTCTAGGGTTAAGGGGATAAGGGGACATGAAAATGCACATTAGCCACCAGTGGGCCAAAATCAAACACATGCTTTGGTCCAAAAAAAAAAAAATGCTCTGAAGCATTTTTCATTAATCGCCAAAATTTAACAAACTGAGAAGTTCATAGAAAACTCTATGCTTCTCATACCTCTTGGAAAATAAGATCCGTAACACCGAACCTGCACTCCTCGTAGCTGCCCCTTTGATCTGTCCTCCAGTTTAACACCTTACTAGATGTCACCTGCTGTCTAGGCAGGCACTGGGGTTGCAATATGTGTCATGCAGGGCAGTGGGTCCCCAGCTTCAGAGACTCTACCACCGGGAGGCAGGGACCCGGGTCAGGCGAGGGGAGCACCTCACATCGGGGGCAGAACTTAAGGAGGTGCCAGAGACCTCAGAAATCAAGGTAAAAATATTTTAGTACCATATTTCAAAAACTGAAATTTAATGTAAAATGAACAAAATATTAACAGTTTAAATAAAGACAGGATCTGACTCTGTCCAATCCTGCCTTACTCTCCTCACCCTGATCTTAACCTTTACTGGAGACAGATCTAGGACCCATGCAAGTTTCTAGTTTAGTTGGTCTGGGGTGGGGCACAGAATCTGCATTTCTAACAAGTTCCCAGGTGATGCTGATGCTGCCGGTCTGGGGACCTCACTGTAAGAGACGCTGACTGGGCCTCCCTGGTGGCGCAGTGGTTGAGAGTCCGCCTGCCGATGCAGGGGATACGGGTTCGTGCCCCGGTCCGGGAGGATCCCATATGCCGCGGAGCGGCTGGGCCCGTGAGCCATGGCCGCTGAGCCTGCGCATCCGGAGCCTGTGCTCCACAACAGGAGAGGCCACAGCAGTGAGAGGCCCGCGTACCGCAAAAAAAAAAAAAAAAAAAAAAAGAGACGCTGACTAAAGGATATGGCCTCCCTATTCTCCTCTGTTCCATGCAAATCGTGAAGCACAATTCTGTGCATCTTGCATTGAAGCATTATTTATATCCCTCACTCATCACACAGCAATACCACACCTGGGTACAGAGGAAAAGATGAAAAAATATTAGCCCTTAATCCTACCCATTCTACCCAGAGATTCAGTACACAATAGAAACTTGAATGCATTGCAATTTTAAATACTTTTCACACTTGGATCTTAAAGCCATAGGTATAAAATATCAAGATTTATTTCCATAGCCTTTCAACAAGAAAGCAGCACAACCTGGAAACTCAGATTATAATTTCCTACTTAAACCACAGGGAGTGTTTCCTCTTGGGAATGTAATGCTCTCCCTAACATAGTGTGTGGATTATCTTGCTCCAGGCAATTTAATGCTTTCCTTATGTTCTGCAGAAATGGTGGCCAATTCTAGTATCTCATGCTTTCACTGACCATAATACCTGTGCATTTCCATGCAAATGGATGGAAGCAGTAAACAAGTATGATTATAATTGAATGTAACCAAATGTGTGTCAGGGTTGAAACTTGGTAGTTTTCTGTTTTATTTTGTTTTTTAAACGTTTCTCACCGTCTCTTATCACAAGTTTATCATAGCTGCATGTACTATGAGATTCAATGTCCAGGGAAAGGATGTTGAGCTCCACAGTAGAATCAGGGGCCTGGATAAGCCACATACAGTCAGCGCCATTACTGTAGCTTTCAGGCCAGCCTGGGGAGTAAAGAAAGACGGGAGCACCTCCTGTCTGCAGGAACCCTCCACAAGCACCTGCGGAATGAAAAGCAACACCATTGAAATACCTCTGGCAGAAAAGAAGGTGGCATTTCACTTGAAAGCCACAGTTCTATACTGAAACAACCAATTAAAACAATTTTCTCAAAGAAATTGATACATATTTTATTAAAGCCACTGATTCAGACAGCTGTAATTTCCATAATTTTCTGAAGAAAAACACATTGTATTCTACTTTTTTCACCATAGTTTTACCACTTAACCCAATTATTAATGAGTGCCTATTATTTGCCAAGCATGAAGTAAGTCCATAGGGAAGACCCTATTATTATCGTTACCGAGGTAGAACTTTGTTCATGTTTCCAGTGTGCTTTAGTCTTCACCTTTTTTTAGCATAGCTATTCATCATGTAATTTATATTAGGCAATTTTGAAAAAAACTTCTATTTGGTGAAATGAAGCATTCAAAAAAGTTTGTGAGCTTATAATAACAACAGCCTTTTTTTGTTGGTTTTTTTTTTTTGCTTTTTAAATAACAGTTTTGTTGAGTTATTATTCACTCACCATAAAATTTACCCTTTTAAATAGTAATTTACCCTTTTAAATAGTTCAGTGGTTTTTAGTATATTCACAAAGTTCTGCAACCATCACTGCTACCTAATTTTAGAACATATTTTCACCACCCTGAAAGGAGCTGGATACTCTTTACCACTGATTCTCTGTTCTCTGCTCCACAAGTCTATGGAAACCACTAGCCACTACTTTCTGTCTCTATGGATTTGCCTATTTAAGACATTTTATATAAATATAATCATACTATATGTGGCCTCTTGTGACTGGCTTCATTCACTTAGCATAATATTCTAAGGTTCATCTGTATTCTAGCATGTATCAATACTTCTTTCATTTTAAGGCAGAATAGTATTCCACTATACGGATATACCATGTTTAGTTTTTCCACTCATCAGCTGTTTGACATTTGGGCTCTTTCCTCTTTTTCACTATTTATGAATAATGTTTCTATGAACATTCGTGTATAAATTTTTGTGTGGACATATGTTTTCAATTTTCTTAGGTATATAACTAGGAGTGGAATTGCTGGATTGTATGGTAACCCTGTGTTTCAATCTTTGAGGAACTGCTAAACTGTTTTCCAAAGTGGTTATAGGATTTTCCATTTCCACTAGCAATGTACAAGGGTCCCAGATTCTCCACATCTTTGTCAATAATTGTTATTGTCTGTCTTACTGATTATAGCCGTCCTAGTGTTAAATACATATTTTCTAGTATGTCACTTTAATTCATTTGTTCTTTATTTAACTGTATATTTTCGAGTCTTTTCTGTGTGGTTGTTCAGAGGATTACAATTAACATCTTAAGTTAAGACAATGTAGTTTGGATTAATATTAACTTAATTTTAATAGTATACAAAACTTGGCTATAATATAACTCCATTCCCACCCACCCCCATCTTTTATGCTATTATTGTCATAAAATTATATATTTAAACATTATAAGACCATCAGCATCGTTTATTATTATTGCCTTATGCAGCTGTCTTTAAATCAGATAGCAGAAGAAAAGAGCTACAGATGAAAATACATTTATACTTCCTTTATATTTACATATGTAGTTGTCTTCACTACCTACTGTCAAGCAGTAAAGACATGCTAGGGTCATTTCATTTCATTCTGAAAACCTCCCTTTAGCATTTCCTGTAGCATAGGTCTGCTTGCAATGAATTCTCTCAGTTTTCATTTATCTGGGAATGTTTTAATTTCTACTTAGTTTGGAGGATACATTTTCTGGCTATAGAATTCTTGATCAACAGTCTTTTTACTTCAGCACATTGATTATGTCATCCCACTGCTCTGACCTTCATGGTTGCTGATGAGAAATGAGACGCTAACCTTGCTGAGTATTGTTTTTACAAGATAAGTGATTTTCTCTTCGTGCTTTCAAGATAACCCCTTTTCTTTAGCTTTGATAGTTTGACAGCAGTATGTCTAAGTATAGATCTCATTGAGTTTATCCTACCTGGAATTTTGGGGATTCTTGCATGTGTAGATTAATATTTTTCATCAAATTTGGGATGTGTACAGACATTATTTCTTCAAGTATTCTTTTTTTCCCTTTCCCTCTTTCTTTACCTGGGACTCTCATTATGCATACATATGTTGGTATAAATGATAGTTTCTGAAGCTCTGTATAATTTTCTTCTTTCTTTTCCTCAACAGGATAATCCTAACTGACCTACATTCAAATTCAGTGATTCTTTCTTCTGCCTGCTTAGATCTGTCATTGAGCCCACCCAGTGAATTTCAACTCCAAAATTTCTAGTTGGTTGTTTTTTCTTTCAAAAATATCTATCACTTTATCGATATCTTCTATTTGGTGAGACATCATTCCCATACTCTTCTTTAAATCTTTAGACATTCTTTTAGTTCTTTAACATATTTACAATAGCTTATTTAAAGTCTTTGTTAAGTAAGTCTGACATTTTGGCTTTCTCCAAGGCAGTTTCTATGGATTTGCTTATATTCTTTGCATAGGTCATACTTTCCTATTTCTTCATGTGTCTCATAATTTTTTGTTGAAAACCAGACATTTTAAACAATGTAATGTGGCAACTCTGGAAATCAACCCCTCCCCCAAAGTTTGCTGTCACTGCTCTTTGTTCAGTGGCTTTTGTGCACTAATTCTGTAATGTCTGTGTTAATTGTTGTGCGTAACCATTGAAAGTCTGTGTTCAGGTTAGTGATCAACAACTGATTAAATAGAGATTCCTTTAAATGTCTTGAACCAATAATTCTCTCACTTTTCTGAGTGACTGTGTGTGTGCATGTGGGTGTGTGTATTGGGATATGCCTATATGACTCTAGAAGACAGTTTATAACTCTGGCTTAGAATTCACTTTCTACTTTCACAGAGCCTTAAGATCCTACAGAGGTGAGAGACTGGGGCCTTCTCGAGTCTCATGTTGGGCATGTTTATAGCCCTGCACATGAGTGGAGCATTCTATGTTCCCAGAAATATGTCAAAGCTTTTCAAAGCCCCCTATGGATATATCACTCCCCAGTTTTTCTTTTTACATTTTTGGTCAGCCTCTTATTAGCTGTAACTGGAATCACTGCCACATGCAGTTGTGATGTTAAATAACTTGCCACTGATGATTTCTAAAAAACACCCCAGAGATAGGGCTTTTGCGCAGAGCACACTGAGTCAGGTCAGATGAAGACAAGTCCTGAGAATGGAGCTTTTCTAGGAAGCTGCCAGACAGGTTAAATGATAGCAATTCCTTAGGGATAAGATGCTTTCTGGAGTTCCAGATCTACTCCACCCCTTCCAATGGCTGTTAGGCTGCTGATTTTCATGGCTAACGTGGTTGTGAGGCTACTGTGAGGTTACTGCAAAGCTAGGACAGGGAGAGAGATGAGAATAGGGAAAATTAAGATGCCAGAAAGTTGTCTACTGTCCCTCAGACTGAACCATTTTTCTTGAATAAACACTCTTTAGATTATTGCAATTTTTAATTAATTTCCAGAGTTCTCAAAAGTTGATTTAAAAATTTTTTGCCAGTGTTCTCATTGTTTTTCTGCAAGAATAGATTTTCAGAGGCCTTTACTCCACCATTCCAGAAGTTTATGACTCTTATACAATACATGTTTGAATCTTGCTAGGGCCACCAAGAAATGAATGTAAAATTTATAGGACTAGGTCCTAATTACTTTATCCTATTACTATATAGGTTGTAGAAGTTTAAAAATAAAATAAAGTAAAAGCAATTTCAAAGTATAAGATCCGAATATTATCCAATATCTTCAAATGTTAAGATTTTCCTTTACATAAAATATTTCTTATCTTGAATTTATAAAAAGCAGTTATCATACTAACTAACTATAAGCTGTTTGTGCTGTTTGTCAAATATTCCATTTTTCCTCACTTCCAAACATATGGTGAGATTGCATTTCCTAATACTTCTGCGGTTGGGTGAGGCCATTTGACCAGTTCTGGTTTATGAATCACAGGAAAAATGACATGTATCACTTTTAAGCTGAACACTTTTAGACTGAGGCATGCCAGGGCTCTCTTTCCTCTTGCCATGATCACAGGTAATGTCCCAATGTCAGATCCAACACCCAGTTAACCCAAGAGGGTAACATGAACAAGTAAGAAGTCTTGTGTTTTTCAGCTATTCAGAGTTTGGAATTATTTGTTACTGCAGCATAACCAAATATGTCCTGACTGATAAGCTAATATTTTCCTACTTGACATGTCTAATTTCCTTCACATGACCCTAGTCCACATTAGGCTTATTTTCCTTTGACTGTTTTTTGCTTTGTCATTTAATCATTTAGTTACTATATCATTATTTAACTGAATGCTTTATCTTTGCCAATTACTTTTGAACTCTTGGAGAGTAGAGATTATATCTTGGTTTCCTTTCTTAGTTGGTATACACTTACCTCAGCCTGTCTATAATAAACGCTCTATAAATATTTGTTGAATTAAATTTAATGTATGTTCGCATAAGGAATGCTAATGTTACAGTGTTCAATATATTAATACAATTTAAAACAGTAAGCTTTTTTTCACTTTAATGAAAGTGTCAGAATGTGCTATGATCATGAGATAATCATTTACACCAACTAGGTAACTAGTAAACTATAAAATTTTCTTATCCTTTTATTTTTTCCTTTGCTTGTTTTTCATTAAAAGAAATGAGATTTATGATACTATACTATCCTCACTCATCCACTTAAATCACATAATCATGGAATATATGTATGAGAAGAGAACTTTTTTTGAGTACTACAATATACTTATTGATATAATGTTTTGCATGAGTGATTTATTCTGTAACTTGAGATTTGTGGACATAAAAGAAGCTTAACTCAAGTTTACTTATAAGAGCTATCCAGTCTTAAATGGATAGCTCTAAATTACATTTGGCAATCTTGCTGATGGCTCTTTGCTCTTAGATAAATAGATTAATATTTTAAGGAAGAGTTTCATAGTCAATGTTATGAAAGCACCTTGCAAGAGAGGTGAAAATAACATTTTAGGACAGAATGCTAAGAGGCATTAAATAAATATAAGTATGAATTACACCTTCATCTGTGATCTCTGCTGGTACAAATTCCCAAGAAGCTAGAAGCAAACAGACTCTAATCTTTTAGGGTCTGTTTAGTCTTAGAACAAGTTCAAAGTCTGAATATTCTTCAATGAGATCCAATGATAATATGTCCCAATCAAATATTTCAAGGAGTGAGAATATGCCATGAGAAATATATGCTGAATTTATTCTATGTCAACCCTCAGATTCACAAGAGCCATTCAAAAGTGTTTAAACAAATTTTCAAAAGAAAAGCGCGGTCTCCCAAAACACAGCTTACTGAGGGAATTTAAAATGTCTTAAAAATAGTAAAATGAAAGCTTAAAATTTAGGCCAACTTTACCTTGAAACATGAGGGTTTACAACCAGCTAAGGACACAGTGAAGCATTTCTGAAGACACACTTAAAATGTAACATAGAGGAAAAACAGTTACTTCCATTAGTTGATCCTAGTGTGTGTGTGTGTGTGTGTGTGAGTGTGGTATCTGCAAACCAAACTTTCAGAGATCTCCAAAGCGATTTCTAGAAATTGTAAGGAGAATATCTTATGGACATCAAACCCTTAACTATTATGGAAAATATAATGGGAAGCCAGCATTTTTTTGAAATAAACATCTAATCTCTAAGTATTTATGAAATTAAAAGGACACCTGAACATATGGAGGAAGGATTTTGAGACTGTAATTACTCTTCTTATTCATTTGTGTATTTGGCCCTTATTAGTAGGAACCTTTGAAATATTAGTCTGCACATATCAGCCCCTAAAAAGAATTTCATTTATTACCAAACACACCTGTAGCAATGGTAGGTAAAGGTCCAACAGAGGCATTCATTGCAAACCACTCCAAAAGGAATCCTCTCCCTGAGATTGAAGAGTCAGAAGAAAACTGAAATGTCAAAGAACTTCCAGTGGAGCTCAAAGAGTCAGTCTGGGTACCACAATAGGTTCCAATCGGGCGGGAATGAATGCCAGCCCCATCATAAATCTGCATGGAAAAGACAGAAAATAGAGCACTGAACTCAGGCAATCACTTCCATTTTTCTTCATAAATACAAAACCAAAAGGATAACTTATAATTTTATCATCATGGAAAAAATGATAAACCAGTAAACATTATATATCAGTTTAAAACAGAAAGTGTCATGAAGTATAAACTATGATTGCAAGTAATTAAATGTGTTTTAAAATTATCTATATCTTGCCTGCAGAATTATATTAGTAACCACGCTCCATGTAATATAGCTCATTATTCGATTTACAGTAAAATTTATGGGTGGAAAAGTAGGAACCAGGATAGTGGCACAACACCAGTGCCTATTAAATGTGCTTTGGGGCCTCAAAAGGGAGGAATTAGGAAGAAAGGGGAAAAGTAACAAGAAAAAGGAAGAGTCTAATGAGAGAAAGTGGCCAGGTATCCTGAAGGAGTTCACATTTCCAAAGAAGTAAAGAAGCAGAATTAATAACAACAAAAGAATCACAGCTTGTGAGGGCTCCGCATACTCAAAGCACGCAAGAAATCTCTTTCATTTGGTTGAAAATGTTAGATTACATAGTTAGAGACATATTTTGTGATAGTTTCCAAATACGTAAACTTGAGCATGTTTATTTTTTTCTTCACATGTGGATGGATCTCTCCAATTACATTTCATATCCTTCCCTCCATCTTGTAAATAATTTGAACAAGTCCGTTATAAGTGTTATTACATATTTCTCTATTGAAGCTACTACATAAGCTCAGATATCAAATTAGCTAATAATTATTTCCAACTTACTGAGCATCTATCAAGTACTAGGTTCTATGTGAAGCACTGTGGACCTAAAATAAATAAGACAGTATCTTGGCCCTCAAGAATCTGATAGTAAAATAGTGAAACCCATAGAAGCAGAAAGTAGAATGGTGTTTACTAGGAGATGGGGGGAGTGGGGAATAGGGAGATGGTCAAAGGGTACAAAGTTTCAGTTATGTAAGATTAATAATTCTGAAGATCTAATGTAGAACAATGTGACTACAGCTAGTATTACCATGTATATACTTGAAATTTGCTAAGAGGGTAAATCTTAAGTATTCTCACCACACCAGAAACAAAGAAAGAAGAGGGTAACCATGTGAGGTGATGGATATGTTAATTAGCTTGACTGTGATTATTATTTTACAATGTAAAATTGTAAAATATCATATATCAAAAGACCTAGTTTTACATCTTAAATATATATAATATTTATTTGTCAGATATACCTCAATAAAACTGGATAAAAAATAATCTGATAGTGTTTCTGGAATTGATGCAGTTGCCAATGTCTGGATGGCAATGATCACCACAATTTTTATATACTTATATTTACTTACTTTAAAATGATTATTCAAATTTTTAACACTCTAACAGGAGAATAAACAGGGTAATGGGATATAAGATAGAATAAATTCTTAATTAAGACACATATACATGCTTAGATAAAGCCCAACAGAAAAATTACAATAATGTGGAAAAAAAGTTAGTTACAGAATCAAAGATAATAATTATACTACCAGAATTACCATTGTTCAGGTAACCTGGAAGGGGTATTCGTGATGTAGGGTAGACCATCCCCTATGACTTGTAAATGCTTGAATAGACATTAACTTGGATCTACGGTTGCCAATAGCAATTCACCAAAATGTATAAACATCAGTTGTTCTTTGAAACTCACCTTTAGTTTGTCATAATAGCAGTTGAGTGTTGCCTCCATGTCCATCTCCAAGATTCTACCATGGATAACCTGAGATTCATTCACATTCACTATCCAATGGTAATTGGAGTTGGGGGGGTAATTTCCAGGCCATAAGGGAGAAGCAATTTTCCCCTGAGTTCCCACAATATTATCATTGCCAAATACTAGGAAGGAAAACAGAGTAGTAAATCAGACCCACTTAGAACAGCTCTTTAGTCAAATGAAAGAAACAAAAGGCAAGGGGTGTTAAAAAGGATGGACTTTTAATTGACTGCAATTTCTTTTCTGAACACTGAAAGAAATACTGCTTCCCTTTTGGTTTCTCTGCTATCTATTAATTCTTTGGAGAAGGGTGATATTGTGAATGGAATTCCATCTCCTTAGAAGACTACATGGTGTGAAAACAAGCAATAGCGTCCCATGTAAAATTGGGTTCCCAGACCCCAGGGAACTTGGTGACTTGGGAAGGGGTATTACCAGCCCTATTCTATAATTTTGGTTTACCTATTTTACTTCATGTTAAAAAAGAACGAAACATGTTTTTTTTTCTTTAACTATGTAAGAGAAACTGACATTTTCAAACAACATATCGAGTAGCTATTAATATTTAACATTTTATCCTATTAGAAGAATATCCTGTTATTACAATATCTGAGCACTTAGGAATATCCTAAAGTAACAGTAAACGTTTCTTGTGTTTTTTTTAATTAATTTTTATTGGAGTATAGTTGATTTACAATTCGTGTTAGTTGCTGCTGTACAGCAAAGTGAATCAGTTATACATATACATATATCCACTCTTTTTAAGATTCTTTTCCCATATAGGTCACCATAGAGTATGGAGTAGAGTTCCCTGTGTAGGTCCTGATTAGTTTTCTATTTTATGCATAGTAGTGCGTATATGTCCATCCCAATCTCTCAGTTTATTCCATCTCCCTTCCCCTTTCCTCCTGGTAACCGTAAGTTTGCTTTTTACATCTGTGACTCTATTTCTGTTTCATAAATGGGTTCATTTGTATCAGAGTAAACGTTTTTAACTTGAGGGATATAGAGTTTATGGGATCAAATGAAACACATTTGATATAAGTATACCAAACTGAAACAATGATACATTAGAAAACTCTGTATTGCAATATCATGAAAAATGTTTAACTTCAAAGCAGGTAGACACTAGAGCTTTAAAAGAATGTTAGAACCTCTGAGAATGCTCTCCCTGGCTCTTTATGAGTCATTCATATATAATTTAATTTTTCTAGTACATTATATAATAAAGTAATTCCACAGAGACATTAAATATAGGGGAGTTGTTCTTAATGCATTACTGAAAACATTGCTATCCTTCTAGTTTGTAGGACACATTCTGGAAGCCATCACTAAAACAGAACCAACTCACTGTTGGTAAATGCAGCCTGGAAGCCCATGCCACTGCCTGAGCCATTGGAGACAAATCTGATCCACAGGATGTGCCCAACAATGGATGAATAATTGAGAGGGAGGACATTTCCACAGTATCGTCCCACCAAGCGACCAGTGGCGTTTCCTTCCCGGATCTCCACAAAATCTCTGCTACAGTCTTGAGACTCCTCCAACTGGAAAGTTCTGATTGGAAAAAACAAAATGAGGGATTTAACTGATAAAATAAATTTTGGGATTATCCTGAATCACCTGCTGGGTTGACCTGTTTGGTTTTTTAATTTTTTCTTTAACTTTAAACCCAGTGTCTTTTAGCTAACTCAAAACATTTCTTACACTCAAATGTGTTGAAATGGCGATTCAAGAGATACAAAGACAATTAATACACTGCCTTCAGGGAGTTTTCTTTCTGGGGGAAAATTGGGCAAGAAGATAGAAAAAAACATGTTAGAAGACAGAATATCATGCCATCAGAGCTATTTTGAGGCAGAGGTATCACATGCAATTGTGAGGTTCAGTAATAGCTTGATGGAGCGATTATTTTTTAAGATGGAAATGTAAACATAAGCTGGATTTAAGGTGCAAAAATGGTGGGCAGGGAATGCGTGCTAACCAAAACACATATGCAGAAAGAGTGGGACATATTTAGAAATCTGTGAGAGGTCTCGTTTGGTTAGAATACTGAGTACCTTTAAGAAAACATTAGAAGACATAGCTGGAGCAGTATGATGGGTTAATTTTGGGAGAGCTTAAATGCCAATCAAAGGCATCTGTACTTAATTTCTATAAAGGTAGAAAAAGCATGGCATTTGCACTAAAACAAGCTAGCGTTCAAGCATGGCATATTCAACTTCTTTATATTCTGCAATTATGATGACATGGGGGAATGGAGGGTGGGAAATAAGATCTACCTCATGTAATTGTCATTAGTCACATATATAAAGAGTCTGGAACATGTAGATGCTAAATGAATGCCTTTAAAAATTGGCCTCAATGTTTAAAAAACTTAGATATAATCAAGGTAATATGGTATTGGTGGGAGGGTAGACAAATAGATAAATGGAATAGAAGAGATGGTCCAGAGAAGGATCCACAAGTATAAAGCCAATTCAACCCAATTCATGGTGCCAAGTTTGGGCTTCAGAAGAGACTCTGAGGCTGTATTTGGAAATCACCTGTATGCATATGAAAATAGCTGAAAACATGGCTAGATTGGGGGTTTAGAAATGAAAAAGTGGGGGGTGATACATAGAGAGAGAGAGAAGAGATAAGAGCAGAAGCTTAGGGAACACATATTTTGAGTTCAGTGAAAGGAAGAGGAAGCAATAAACACAGGAATAGTCTGGAAAGTAGGATAAAAACAAGATCAGTGTCATGTCACAGAAGCCAAGAGAAAATTAAGGACAGAGTGATGAAGAGTGTCATATGACAGAAAGATCCAGGATTAAGAACAGGCTATAGCAGGGGTCCCCAACCCCCGAGCAGGCAAGCAAATGAAGCTTCATCTGCTGCTCTGCATCTCTCCCCATCACTCACATTACCGCCTGAACCATCACCCCCCAACCACCCCTGCACCAAGTCCATGGAAAAATTGTCTTCCATGAAACCGGTCCCTGGTGCCAAAAATGTTGGGGACTGTTGGGCTATAGGATTTGGTTACTCAAAGTAAATTAGTAATTTTAAAGGAGCAGTTTTAGAGGGTCCACTATAGGATTATTTTTCACGCATATTAAGGAGTAACTTAGATGATTTTTGGTGATTTCCATAAGACGATGAATTACAATAACAAGCTTTCTATAACACCCAACAACTAGAATTTATAAATTCTCTATATTTATATTTTTCATGTGCCCATTAACATGCATAAAAATGTATCAATATATAGTTGACAACACACCAAATCTCAGAAAATATTAAAACTATTAAAAAATATGTTCTCTGATCACTATAGAATAAAATTAGAACAGAGTAATAAAGAGATAACAAAAAGATCCCGCAATTTGGATATGTAAAACAACTTTCTATATAAACCATGTGTGAAACAATAAATCATAATGGAAATTTAGAATATATCTAGGACTGAATGAGAGTGAACACATTATGTATTAAAACAGGCAGTGTTGAGCAGTAGAAGTGTGCTGGGCCCATTAAACTTAGGGAGTGTAGTCAAAGCATTATTTAGAGGGAAATTTATAGCCTTAAATGTTTATCGTAGGGGCTTCCCTGGTGGCGCAGTGGTTGAGAGTCTGCCTGCCAATGCAGGGGACACGGGTTCGTGCCCTGGTCCAGGAGGATCCCACATGCCGCAGAGCGGCTGGGCCCGTGAGCCGTGGCTGCTGAGCCTGCGCGTCCGGAGCCTGTGCTCCGCAACGGGAGGGGCCACAATGGTGAGAGGCCCGTGTACCGCCAAAAAAAAAAAAAAAATGTTTATGGTAAAAAAGAACTAATACTAAGAAAAATGGACTAGATGTCTAATCCCAGAAGTTAGTAAAACAAAAAACAAACATACAAACCGCATAAAGGAAGTAGAAGAAATAACATGACAACATCTGAAATTAGTGAAACAGAAATGTAGAAAATACTAGAAAAGATTAAGAAACCAAAAGCTATTCCTTTGATAAGACTAACAAAGTATAAACCTCCAATAAGACTGACCAATAACAGAAGAAAGCTTAAATGAGCAATATTACTAATAAGAAAAGGACAAAACAACCGATACACTAGAAAATTTTTTAATTATAATGAAATTTACTAAAAACCTATGCTACTAAATTTGAACTTAGACAGTTTTTATAAAAGTACAATATTATAACTAGTTGAAGGAAAAAAATGGAAAAACCTAAAAATACCATTAAATCAAAAAATATCAGTATTAAAAATTGCCTGCAGACAAAAGGAAACAAATACCTAAGCCCAGATTATCTTATAGAGGAACTCTACCAAAGCTTCAATAAGTCAATATCCCAATCCTAATCTTGTGTAGATTGTAAAAAAAAAAAAAAAAAAAATAGAAAAGAGGGGACAGGGTCCAACTTGTTTCATGAAGTTGAGAATGGAACAGTGGCAGGATAAGATAATATGCAAATGTACAACGCTTGGTGTCAGTCTATTTATCTCTTGTAAAAATAAAATACAGTGTGTGTGTGAAAAAACAAAAAAAACAAACAAAAAAAGATAATATGCAAAAATTAATAGGGTTTCCTTATACCAGCGAATGAAAATTTACGAGATGTAACTTAGTCAACACTCATTCAACAATACTTGTCTCTCTACTATATTGCCAAACACTGGGACAGGACAATGAAGAAAACAGACAATGTTCCTTCCTTCGGGGAGATTACACTCTAGAAGGAGAGATAGATAATAAACAAATAAATAGAAATATAATGAGGTAGTGATATGCTCTAGGAGGAAAAAACCAAGTGATTAAGGAGGGTTATTTTAGGTAAGGTGGACAGGGTACATCCATAATTTTTAAATGGGCGCCATTTTTAATAGCAACAAAAAATAAGATGCCTAGGAATAAATGTAACATGATATCTATGAGACTTTTATGGAAAAAATAAGAAATTTTAGTGAAGGACATGAAAGAAGACTGAATAAATGGAAAGATACTCCAAGTTCAGTATGAAGAGTCAATAAAGATTCTCCCAAAATTAATCTATAAATTCAATGTATTTCCAGTAAAATCAATAAGTATGATTGCATTTATGTAAAATATAAAACAGAAAGCAATATTATGTAGTGTGTTTGGAGACATGTATATATATATTATTGATATATATATATAATAAAAGGATATACACAAGCATAGATGTGATACACATAAAATTCAGAATATGGGTCACCTCTGTGATGAGAAGGTAAGGGAATGTGATGCTGCCCTGTAATATTTTATTTATTTAAAATTAATTTTTAAATAAAAAAGCAATTTAATTTTTTTTAAAGTAAATGAAGTGAGTGCAAACAATTCTTTTTTTCAGAAGTAACTGAAATAAATTTTTGCTGAGAAGAGGAAGGACAAGATAAAGAGAAGAAGAAAGAACGGCCTAGTAGGACTATAGAAAAAAACTATTGGGAAGGAAAAAAAATGTCTCGAGAATAGAAAACTTACTTCCTTGCTGTGTATCTTTCAGTCACTGCTCAACGTTATGTGAGCGAGACTTCACACGATGGTAAGTACAGCGCCCTCCCGGGGCTCTCTCTCAGCTAGCAGGTTAGGAGGCTTAAGGTACAGCTGACCAGCCTGGAGGCTCTGGGACCTCACTGCCCACTTTGGGATCAACGTACCAGGCACACCTCTGAGCCTTCACTGCCGACCAGAGCCCTGGAGCAAACCGGTCAGCTCTGCTCTGCCGCTGGCTTCTCAAGCCAGATACTAGCACTGATAGGTCTCTAGCCAGACAGTGAGTGTGGCTCTCACAAGCCCACCAAGGTGCGTTATTACAGTGTAGATCATCTGGATCTATACTTCAGACTTAGTCTTAGCAGCAAGCTGTGCCTGATAACCGAGCACAGAAGAAATCAGGGAAGATCCACCTCAGGCTAAACAAACCACACATTTGTCTTACCTCCACTGTCCTCCTTGACAACTTAATGCTTCATGAGACAAAGGTCACATCTACAATCATTTCTGGCAAATAATTGTTCTGAATCCACCCTTAGAATAGTTGCCAAGTGTGGCTCTTAAACTCAGGCTCAGCTTTATTATGTTCACCATAACATCATCCACAATGTACAATACGCTAAAATTGTGTTCTGATTTTCAGAAGGAGAAGCGGTGATGATCCTCCTCGGCAGGAGATTTATATGAAATTTTACCCCTAAATCTTTGCTACACAAAATGCTGCACGTGGTTTACCAGCATCAGCATCACCCCAGAGCTTGTCTGAAATGCAGCATCAGGCCCCACCAACCAACTGAATCAGAATACGAATTTTAACAAGATCCCAAGTGATCAACATGCACAATCAAGTTTGGTCCGGTGGCCTAGAAGATCACTAAGGGCAAGGCTTTTCTGTTTTTTGTACCAGACTGGTATAATCCAATGCTAAATGTCACAAAAGACATTTCATTAGAAAGGAGGGAAGGATGATACCTGTAAGAATCAAATTAGACTTTTTAAAAAGTTTTATTGTTCTTGGAAGTCTTTGGTTTAGTCCGGTTCATTTTATAAGCAAATCCATCCTCTCTCCAAACACTTTGGCTCAGATCTGCTGGTAAAAATATGATGTGGAACAAAAATAGTACAATCACTGTTTCTCATTATTTCATTTTGATTCTTGAACCTAGATCAATCGCATTTTAAAAGGACTCTGCCAGCATAAAATATATTTTCTGTTAATTCCTTTAAATATCTGTTTTATAAAAAAATTTCTTTTGGGGTTTTATTTCTCCCCCCTCCTTTTGTGTTATAGATGCAACCATAATTTCTCCAGCTTTTCTCCCTACTCGATTTCACCACTGTGTCCACAATCCAAACCCCATATTTTAGAACTTGACATATTCCATATGTTTTTCATATGCTTCTCACCCACCCCAGGGGAAGTTTCCAAGCACCCATCTGGATATAGTTTAGACCACGGCAGAAATAATTCAGAGGCCTGGCCATAAAGCCCTTCTCAGTATCATCCACATAGAGGGGAGCATCTTGCATTCCACAGATTATACTTTAAAAATAAAACTCAAGCAAGGAACACAAAATAATCAAAATTAACTTCTTATGGATGAGAAAGGAAAAAGATGAAGCATTAAGATTTGTTTATACAATAATCAGGATTTACTGTCCATTGAAGGTAAAATGAAGGAAACTGGCTTTTTGTGTTTATCTTCCACCCTCTAGGAGGAAAGCCCAGTGTTGTTCACTTGGATTTAACTCTGAACTGCCACACAAGATACTTTAGAAATGGCAGAGTGAGAGAATTTAACATTCATTGAACATCAGGTGTGCATAAGCCTTGTGGTATACATTTAAAATTTAACATCTTTAATCACACCTATGGCCCTATATGGATATGATTATCCCCTATAGATGAAATGAATCTCTTTAGGTTTTAAACAAATAGCTTCTTAACATTAACTTATTAGTAACTTAACAAGACATGGGATCTTGTCTGTCTTAAACATTCCCAGTACCTGGCCCAGTTCCTGAGAACCACTGAACATCAGATTGTTCGAGAATATGAATGTGGTAAAGAACAAGAGGAAAAAGACCAGAGAAGCCCTTTGATCTAGCAATTATGAGGCCTATTAAGCCATGTGAAGGACTTTGGACTTTATTATAAGAACAAGGTTCATGGTTTATTCATCATTGGATATAAAACGTCAATTATGGGAGTAACATGTGCTTTATATACGAAGCATCTAGCAAGGGTGTAGCAAGTGCTTATGTGTATAAAGTCGGGGCCTAATAAATATTTGTTGAATAAAGAAATATATATATATAGTTATATATATATGGTCATATATATATATTTTTTTTCCCATACAAAATGTGTGCTTTTAGTAAAGACAAAAGCAAACAAAACCTCTTTCCCACGTGGCAACTTAAACTTGTATTGCCTTTCAGGTGTTCAGAGGGTGTCTTTATTTTGACACAATGCCAGCTGGACCCTGAAGAGGCACTGTCTGATTGATAGGCTAACAGAAAGTAACTTGAGATGTTTGAATGTGGTCCACAAATAGGACTTCTCTTTCATGTTTAAAAATCCATTCTCGATGCACAGAATGGCATGTGTAGAAGAGGAGCAAGACTTTTTTGAATAAGCAGAGCAGTGTCTCCAAAACAATCTTCTCTCCAAGCAAGTTACTTCTTATACTCTTTTCAAGACAGAATTATCAACTCCAACCAAAGCCCAATAATCTATGATACAGTAAAACAAATAACTTTTAATTTTAAATGGCAATTTAAATACCAATGTCTTGGGACTTCCCTGGTGGAGCAGTGATTAAGAATGCGCCTGCCAATGCAGGGGACATGGGTTCGAACATGGTCCGGGAAGATCCCACATGCCGCGGAGCAACTAAGCCTATGAGCCACAACTACTGAAGCCTGCACGCCTAGAGCCTGTGCTCCACAACAAGAGAAGCCACCTCAGTGAGAAGCCCACGCACCGCAACGAAGACCCAATGCAGCCAATAAATAAATAAATAAATAAATAAATTTATAAATACCAATGTCTTATCATCCAATATTTATTAAGCACTCATTACCAGTGTGGCATGTCATAAGTATCTCTCTACTGATGGGATTAAAAGGTCCCATTTCACTTACCATGTGCTTTTCACTAACAACTTCCAGAAAATATATTACTGTTGTTTAATTTAACCTAAGACCACTCAGAATGTGGCAGGATCCTACTGTTGATTGCATGTCCATAGTCCATACTCAAAAAGGCTTACAGTTCAACGAGGAACATGAGAGTGATTTTACTAACCACTAAATTCTGTAAAAAATTAATAAACAGATACCTCAGTTATACAAAGCTGAGAAACCAGAAGAAGGAGCTCTCACACCCTGTGAAGGTAGCAGAGCCCAAGAGGAAGAAGAAAGACTCCTGTTCTTTCTTGGCATGGACTTAGCCAATAAGAAGCCATGGACTCTTTGTTTGCTGAAGCCCTCCCAGCTTCCTTTTCCCTGTATAAAAGCATCCTCCTTCTCCTGCTGTGCAGGGACTTGCAGGGGCTCACCATAGGTGCAGACCCTGAATTGCAATTCTCTGCTGATCCTGAATAAACCCATCTTTGATGGAGAAATATCTGGCATTCTATTTATTTCAGATCAACATTTCATTGGTTTGATAAGCAAACAGGTATGGTACCCACAAATCCAGCCCACTGTCACTCACTGTTTTTCTCACCAACCCTGGAGTTTAAAGGTATGTCCTTCTCCTGGATCCGAGCTCACCCTCTCTTAGCATTTGAAGCTCTCCAGGCTTTATTTGGAATCTGTTTCAAATCTTCATCTTTCTGGTCAATGCTTTGTTCTGTACATGAGTATTCACTTGGCACTTCTATCTGATTTGAGATCAGGCTGTTTCAACTGAAACTGGCTAGACTTCGACCCATTCCTTCAGGAGCAGGGGCTGTTTCACTGAAACTGTGCCAGTTTTTGTCCAGCCTTCAGCATATTCCTTTGCAAAGGGCTATTCTCTGGACACTGGCTGAAAAAACCTTTGGCCTGGCTCCTCTAGGACCAAGACGTTTCCTTAGAATTGGCTGTTATTCAGGCTTCCAAGCTGTTTGAATTGAGCTGTCTGTGTTGTAAAACGTTTGAAAATTGTTCTTTTACTTTAGAGAAAAACCTCTGAGAAATGGAAGCCCAGTTTTTGAGAGTACCCACACCCCCAACAGGGACTCTGGCAGATCTGACGTTTAAGACTAAAGTCCTTCCTCATGCACATTTCTAACTAAATGGACCAACCCGATCAAAGGCAATTTAGGATATCAATGGCCATTATGGGGAACTTTTGAAATCTCCAAACTTAACTTTCTTAGAACCAAAGTAGACTACAATAGCTCAAAAATTTCCAGAAATGAGTGGAATACTTACTTTGGTATTTTGAGGCTTCCCAACATTATCTGGAGCCTAGAATTGCCTCTCTACAAAATAAGATTTTAAGGCTAGCTGAGGCAAACATGATTAATGAGAGATAAAATGGCCCCCAATGCCTCAGGCTCTTCTTCCAGCACCATCTGGTCTCTCCATTGGCTCCTTATGGTCAGACCTCATCTCCGGGGCCATCTTCCTCCTTCCTCACTACACCATCTATGCCTCCTTTGTACTGCCAGTTCCCCATACTAATTCTCTTAACGAGCTTCCCCATTTGAAACTCTCCCCATTCCCGTTTCCTCTGCACTTGTCAGAATATGTCTGTTTACAGCCACTATGGAGAACAGTATGGAGGTTCCATAAAAAACTAAAAATAGAACTACCATATGACCCAGCAATCCCACTACTGGGCATATACCCTGAGAAAACCATAATTCAAAAAGAGTCATGTGCCGCAATGTTCACTGCAGCTCTATTTACAATAGCCAAGAGATGGAAGCAACCTAAGTGTCCATCAACAGATGAATGGATAAAGAAGATGTGGCACATATATACAATGGAATATTACTCAGCCATAAAAAGAAACGAAACTGAGTTATTTGTAGTGAGGTGGATGGACCTAGAGTCTGTCATACAGAGTGAAGTTAGAAAGAGAAAAATAAATACCGTATGCTAACACATATATATGGAATCTTAAAAATAAAAAATGGTTCTAATGAACCTAGTTTCAGGGCAGGAATAAAGATGTAGACATAGAAAATGGACTTGAGGACATGGAGTGGGAGGGTGAAGCTGGGGTGAAGTGAGAGTAGCATCCACATATATACACTACCGAATGTAAGACAGTTAGCTAGTTGGAAGCAGTAGCATAGCACAGGGAGATCAGCTCGGTGCTTTGCAATGACCTAGAGGGGTGGGATAGGGAGGATGGGAGGGAGGCTCAAGAGAGAGGGGATATGGGGACACATGTATGCATATGGCCAATTCACTCTGTTGTACAACAGAAACTAACACAGTATTGTGAAGGAATTATACTCCAATAAAGATCTATTAAAAACATAAAATTAAGCCTTCTGAGAATCCAGAGGCTAAACCCTTAATTTTTTGTACTCCCTGGACTAAAGTTGAACTGCAATCCATAGTCAAAGTTTTTCCCAAAGTAACTGGAGATGCTCACAAATTGCTGGAAAATTTAATATAGTCATTCAAACTTGTCAAACTGGTTTCTCTGACTTATATCAGCTAGTTCATATGCTGGTCAGTGAAGGCCAGGCTCAGCATTGGATGAAAACCACTAATTGGGGGAAATCCTAAAAGGTCTCTAGAATTACAGCTGGGAGACCAGCCTGCTATCTTTTTTTTTTTTTAAGATTTAATCTTAATTTTATTTATTTTTTTGGCTGTGTTGGGTCTTTGTTGCTGTGTGTAGGCTTTCTCTAGTTGCGGCGAGCGGGGGTCACTCTTGGTTGCGATGCGCAGGCTCCTTATTGCGATGGCTTCTCTTGTTGCAGAGCATGGGCTCTAGGCACTCAGGCTTCAGTAGTTGCAGCACACGGGCTCAGTAGTTGTGGCATGTGGGCTCTAGAGTGCAGGCCCAGTAGCTGTGGCGCATGAGTTTAGTTGCTCCGCGGCATGTGGGATCTTCCTGGACCAGGGATCGAACCCGTGTCCCCTGCATGGGCAGGCAGATTCTCATCCACTGCGCCACCAGGGAAGTGCCCAGCCTGCTATCTTATTATATGATCAGGCTTGGCCAATCCCTAGGCAGCTTCATCAAGCAGTTCCTAGGGTTTCTCCGAAACCTGTTGATTGGAACAAAATCCAGGCGTACACACAAAAATCTGATGAAACTGTTCATGATTATTACAATCAACTTCAGGTTATTTTTAAAGAAAATTCTGGTCTTCCTTTAGATGTTGATTCTACCCAGGTACTTTTTAACTCTATGTTTATTAATGGGCTGAACTGAGACCTTTCCCTTCTAGGAAAAAGGACCAGGATGGAATGGGAAACTATATCTATTCCAGATTTAGTTAATGTGGCAAACCAGCCCTCTCAAACTCTAGATGAGGCACCTCAGAGGAAGACTGCCAAAATTCTTAATCTTCAACCCCAGCAAATGAAGGCTCCTAAATGAAACCAAAACCCTACTAATTTCTATTATTGCAAAGAGCCAGGACATTGGAAAAGAGATTGTTACAAATTTAAGTGCTTCAGGTGCCTTCAGCCCTCTAACCAGCCTTTCAACACCCTCCCAATTCTCATTGATGGGGCTCCAAGGAACTACAGGGATTTTCCCCAATTCTCCCTCTTAGCTGGCATGGAGGAACATTTCTCTAGATTGGGGATGAAGCTCTTCCAGTCCTAACTGACACCAGAGCCACACTCTCGGTGCTCAACCCCATTACTATAAAGCAGCCTCTGCCTCTGATAGTACTAGAGCTGATTCTGGAAATACTTATCATTTGTCTCCACTGAATCAGCTACCACCTTCCTTATGGGCAAAATCTCCAACTTATGCTGGAGATTCACAACAACAAAATTCACAACCTCCCATCAAGATTTAAGTAGACCCCTCAAAACCTCTTCCCAGAATTAATCAAAAACTTAAAAAAATATATCTTCAAGGCATAAAACCCCTAATAGAAAATTATAAGGCTCAAGGCCTCATAATCCCTTGTACTGTACTCTGAAACACTACCATTTTACTGGTGAGAAAACCTACAGGTCAAAGGTGAAGGTTTATCTAGGATCTCAAAACAATCAACAACATTGTTATCTCTTGACATTCTGTTGTTCCTAACCCTTATATGATACTGACATCTTTCCAACTGGAAGCAAATTCTTTACTGTAATTGATTCATGTAGTACATTCTCTAGTATTCCAGTTTATGAAGCTAGCCAATATCTTTTTGCCTTTACTTGGGAAGAAAAACAATTAACCTGGACAGTAATGCCTCAGGGTTCTACTCAGAGTCCTTATTTCTCAGGAATCCTGAAGGCTGATCTGGATGATACAAAATTCTCTGGAGATTCAACTACTTTGTTGCAATAGGTGGATGATCTGCTTCTTTGCACTCCTTCTCAAGTCTCCTCACAGGAAGACTCCATCCACTTGCTAAAGCTTTTAGCCTTAAAGGGACCTAAGGTAGCCAAAGGAAAATTGCAGTTTGCCCAAACCCAGGTTTGATATTTAGGGTATCTGCTATCAGAACAAAGGCTATACCTAGATCCAGATAGACTTCATGGTGACCTAAGTTTCCCCAAACCCCAAACTAAGCACAACGGCAAAGTTTTCTCCAACTAGTTGATTATTGCTGAAATTGGATTCCAAATTTCTCTCCTATGGCTAAACCTCTGTATGTTGTACTCAACAATAAAAACCTCAATTTTAAGAGAAGAAACAGATGACATAGTCTTCAAGGCCCTAAAGGAGAGTCTGGTGAATCCACCTGCCCTTGGGCATCCCAATGATCAGATTCTCTTTTTCCTTTTTGTATATGAAAAGAATGGGAATGCCTTTGGGGTACTAATCCCAAAATACGGGGACCACCATTGACCCATAGGTTATTATGGCCAGCAACTGGACCCTGTAGCATGGAGATATCCCCCTTGCCTTAAAGCCATTACAACCACTCCCCTTTTGGTTAAGATCGCTGAGAAAATTATTGTGAGATCCCTTTTAACCATTTTTGCACCTCATACAGTAGAAGTTCTGACTTCTCATCACACTCAACATTTCCCAGCCAGCCACCTCGCCTCCTATGAAGTCCTTTGGTTAACTGCTCCTCACATAACTCTCTTACATTGTAATAACCTTAACCCGGCTACTCCTCTTCCCTCCATCACCAGCAAAGTCCCTCATGACGCTTAACACTGGTGCACCACCTCCTGACTCCTCAGGATGATCTACAGGGAATTCCACTGGGTAATGCTGACTTCTCATGGTTCACTGATGGTTCTCATTTAAAAGGTGATAATGGCAAATACAGTTCTAGGTATGCTATTAAGACTCCTTTTGATGTTGTTGACGCAGCATCTTTACCTGTGGTTACTTCAGCCCAGACTGAATCACATGCTTTTACATGGGCTTATACTTTAGCCAAGGACAAAACTGCCAGTATTTATACTGATAGTAGATGTGTTTTTGGAGTAGCTCATAATTTTGGAATATTGTGGAAGCAATGTGGCTTCCTTACATCCAGGGGGGGAAAATTTTAAGATGGCCCCTGTGTTTAGGAGTTATTGGATGCAATCATTTCACCTGCCACTTCAGCTATTATTAAGATTCTGGGGTATTCTGAACTTGACTAAGCTAAGGGAAATCACCTTGCTGATATTTCTGTAAGGAATGTTGCCCTTAAAGGGACCAATAGCAGCCAAACTTCTGTCTTGGTCCAAAGGGAAATGTAGAAAAACTGGCTAGAGAAGCCCAGCAGTCAGCCTCAGAAAAAGGAAAACAAGATTGGAAATTCAGTAACTGTTGGTTTGATAAAAAGAGAACGCTCTGGTTTGCATCAAAGAACAACCTATTCCCACCCAACACTCTAAAACTCCCACTCCTCACCGCTGTACATGCATTAAACCATTGTTCTACTAACAGGATGATAGCCTTCATGAATCAGTATCAGAGGAGAAACATTAACAAGGCTGAAAAAAAGTGCCAACCCTCACTTGTCCCACTTGTCCAAAGCAGAACCAGGGAAGCCTGTTCGTACTGCTCCCAGACGTTGTATATTGCCTGATGGACAGTTCAAGCTCTGGTAAGTGGATGTCATACAATTTCTTGCTCTAACAGATATAAATATGTTGTAGTCATGGTCCATATGTTTTCACACTGGACTGAAGCCTTCCCTTGCAGACAGCCTACTGTCTCTGCTGTGGCAAAAGTCCTTTTGGGAAAGATGATCCCTACCTGGGGAACTCATCTCAAGCTTCATAGCGATCAAGGAGTCCATTTTACTGGCCAGGTACTTTGACAAGTCTGCTCCGATTGGCTAGTTTTACAACACTTTCACTGTGCTCACCACCCTATCCCTCTGGTTTGGTCGTACACACTAACAGCATCATCCAGGCTCACCTGGCAACATTCGGAGAGGCCCTCCAAACACCCTGGTCAACAGCACTGCCATCTGTCCTTCTAAAGCTTGGATCTTCTGCATTTGGAACTCAGAAACTCTTACCATTTGAGATAGTCACAGAATGTCCAGTGCACTTGGGTTCCCACTTCTTTTGATAAACAACTGATAAAAGGAGAGGTATTCCAACATCGCAAAGGATTAATTGCCTCTATTAAAAATAACCATGCTTTAACAGAGCAATCTTTTCATAGTGTACCCTTGAGAGATGAAGACATTAAGCATCACATCTTGCAACCTGGAGATTTTGTCTATTGCAAAAGAGTCCTCCAGAAGAACTCACTTCAACCTCATTGGAAAGGTCCCTATCAGGGACTGCTAACCAACCCTTGTGACACCAAGCTCTGAGAAATAGACTCTTGGATTTATGTAGCACACCTAAAGAAATCACTGAACACTGATTGTACCTGTACATCACCTGGTGACCTGAAAGTAACAATTTTCTGGAATTGAAGCAGACGACATCTGACGAGACAGCTTTCCCAAGATATACTTTTGAGGATGACATAAGGCTTCAGATGATCTCCAATGCCTATGATCTTGATATCATATGGACTTTAGATAAAAAGCACCTGAGAGTTCTCCCTCCTACCCCTCCTAATTACACAGACGTGACCTTAATAGATTTTCAATCTGTTCACTTTCCCTCCGACATGAGATACTATACCAGGAACGGTCCTTCCTAACATTGACACACAAAAATCCACTGAAACTAGAAACCCTGACTCTAGATCAGCAATGATTTCAGAGAAAGATTATGATCAAAAGGGGGAAATGTAAAAAATTAATAAACAGAAACCTCAATTAAATAGAGTCAGGATACCAAAAGGGGGAGCTCTCATGCCCTGCAAAAATAGCAGAGTCCAACAGGAAGAAGAAAGACCTCTCTTCTTTCCTGAAGGGCTCAACCAATGAGAAGCCTTGCATTCTCTGTTTACTATAACCCCCAAACTTCCTTTTCTTCTTTATAGAAGTGTTCTCCTTCTCTCGCAATACAGGGACTTGCACATGTCTTGCCATGGTTGCAGACCCCAAATTGCAATTCTCTGCTGATCCCAAATAAACTCATCTTTGCAATTTCCTGTTGATCCTAAATAAACCCATCTTTGCAATTCTCTGCTGATACCAAATAAACCCATCTTTTCTGACAAAGGTGGATTAGCATGGGGATAAGACATGAGGGTAAAGAAGGCTTAATTGAGATGGGGATTTCTGCTGGAAGAAAGAATGTTAGTGATGCTCTGAAAGAATCTAAATGTTCCTAATTTTGAAAAACAAGATAAAATTAATGTTATCTGAAAATGAGAATTCTAAAAATTAATGTACCAAGAGCTCAGGCATGTACTCTTGGTAATGTTAGGCAGGACTCTAAAACCACTGCAAGAGAATTTTAATGCTATTTATAACCTAAACTATGACTAAAACAGAGGAAATAAGGAAACAGACTTCCTGAAGTTCCCACCATATTCTCTAACAGTTGTTTGGACAAATATGCTATTAGTTGTCCATCCTATTAGTAACACTGCTTCCTTCCTGCAGATTCATTCTCCCTGAAACAATATACCATAAAAAAGGATTTACATAAAAGACAGCTGGAGCTGGTTGCCAGGGGAACTGACAATGTTCCAGACACATTCCACATTAGAGGGATAAATTTCTGGGTAGCCAGGGCTGTTGAAGATGCCTTCAGCCATGTGGAAGATGCCACCACAAGCTAGAAGAAAAGAGAAACAAAGTGAGTGGCAGAGTAAATATTGAATACAAGACACCATAAGATAAAGGAGAAAGAACACTAGAAGAGCTGTTAGCAGCGTCAAAGGATATGCCATTTTCATTTCATAGTAAAAAAAAAATCCATATCATATATAATAAGGAAAAGATTCTGAAACCTGAAAACTAAAAGCCACAGGGTATGGTGGATTAGAAAGAATCTCAGTAGTTTCTTTCCTAAAAGCCTTTTCTCCCTGTGAACTCTAACTTTATGTAATGAAAGACTCATTTTAATTCTGTAGTCCCTCGGTATTTCTGACCAGGATGATTTTCACCCCTGGCCTAGAACAGAAGGCGGTATTTCAGCTTTTCCTTCTCAGGAGAGCACGGAAACATGCACAAATCTCCTTGGTGTTCTAAGGCTTTTAGCTGCTAATAACAAGGAAGCCAGCAGCACTCTCCTGGCTAAGAGCCCCAGCACTGGGTGCCCCTCTTTCCCCTCCTCCCCATAAACCACCATCCATCCTGCATCAGTGACAACACCCAGCCCTGCCCAAGCGCAGCTGTGAGGCCAGGGAGACTAAAGAAGAGCAGTTGTCCACCCGTAAGAGATGCCATCAGACACTGTCCATCAGGGGCTCCCTTAACAAACATATCATGAAGGAGAACAAGGAGACACCGACAAGCAGGTCACCCAAGATCATTCCAACCAGTTCTCCCCACTTCCAGAGCTCATCCGTGTAGCATTAGTCACAATTGCCAAGGTATGGGAACAACCTAAGTGTCTGTCGATGGGTGAATGGATAAAGAAGGTGTGGTATAGAGTTCACTACTGTTAGACTTTACAAGCACGTTAACCTAATTTGAAAGACAGTAAGGTTAGCCATAGAGGTGATCTAGGAAACTAGCTCCGAACGCTGAATGTACAAGAATCCCAAATAATAAACCAAGGATTTTCTACACATTTCTCTTCACCTAGTAGCACCATTTGCTAACATTTCTTACCTGATGTTGACGCAGCACATGTGGCGTGGAAACCACCAAAATTCGCTGTAGAATCCGAGACGAACCTCAGTGTCAGAGCATTGCTGAAGGAAGTGATGGGGTGGGGCATGGAGGGGCCACAGTATCGGCCTAAATAATGAAGGCGATGACAAGGAGGATGAATGATGACAAGTAAACACGTATTTTACTAGAATCACAAGCGACCAAAGCAAACAGAAGAAAACACCATTAGGAGAAACACTTAAATCAGGGTCAGTGTTGGGGATGATGCCTGATAATTCAAAATAAGCTATGAATACAAGCATAGGGGAGATGATTTATGAGCATGGTAAAGAATGTTAGGGGGAGGAAGAGTAATACGGATGACCTCCAACTGCAACTAATGCTAAACGCTCCAGTGCCGTAGGGACCTGCACAAGTAAACGCGCTAATACTTAAAAGCAACACATAAGAGCAGAGAAGCCTGTGGATGTTGGAACCAAAACACCTGGATTCAACTCCTGGCTCTGCCACTTACCAGCTACGTGACCTGAGTCAAGTTACCTAAGTGCTCCGTGCCTCAGTTTCCCCACTTGAGAGAGGGGAACGTTGATAACCATGAAATCCTATATCATAAGGGTATGAGGATTAATGGAGTTACTGTTTATAAAGTTCTTAGGATAGCACTCAGCACAGGCGTTATATACGTGTCCATTAAATAATACAGCCTCAACCTCAGTTAAATGTTTACAGACAAAAATCTCAAGGAATACAATCAGAAGTCTGCAGAGAGCACAGAGTATTTCTCAATTGCCTGTTACCATCGCAGGCACTGTTCTGGGCACCGGGAATAAAGCAATGAGCAAAACAAAGTCCCTTCTCTGATGGAGCTTGTCTTCTAGTGCAGGATGAGGACCTTGGATGACAAAGCTCAAGCACTCCCAACTCAGGCACTGACACTGTCCCTAACTAAGGCCCTGACACTACTCCTAACTCAGGAGTGACTCATGGAGAATGTTTAAATAACCTGAGATTATTTTGCTTGAGAACATTTCCGAAAGTATTTAGCAGCCATCCCTAATTTTTACTGGGATGTTTTACAAACAGAACTCTAGATTACCTATCTACTATCTATCTGTCTCTCTATCTGTTATTTTGTTTCCGCTGAGGACAAAGCCTAAAGAAACATATGCTCAATTTGAATACGAGCACTGTGGTCAAATGTTAATAGGAAATTTCTCCAAGAATGCTACTTAATGCTGGAATGGACTGCAGTTCACTACTGTCTAAAGCAATCGCAACTTTCGATTAAAAAAATATATATATATACATAAGCTATTCGTGTCCTTGAATATGAACAGGCTGAGCTTCTTGAACACCATATTACATCCTGCTTTCTTAGCCTCTCATTATCTTTTCATGGCTTAGGATGCTTTTCATAGTTCCTGGAAACATTCTAACCTGGGATGGCAGCATATACACATGTAAGCACAGAAACTGTAAAAAGCCAAGGCCACGGATGTGAGCGAGTGAGCGCAGCAGTACCTCGGAGGGGCGCGTCATCATGACTGCCGTCCAAAATCTCTAAGAAGTCTCGGGTACACGCTGTGCTGCTTCCAAGTCCAAAGTGGCTAAAGGAGAGGGTGATATGACTGACTGAAAGGGAAGAAGAGGGGACTTTTTAATAACGTTCTGGCAAACAAGACACACAGGGAATGCTAGTTCACCTCTGATCCTGTCTCCTGCTGGTTCTCCAGCAGGGAAGCCATGAATCTGGCAGATGTGCACGGGGCGGGGGGTGGGGGGTGAAGAGGAAAAGTAACAACCGCTCTGCTAAAAGCTCTCCTTTGAAGAGTAATTGCATCCATGCTTTTGAAAGCGTCTGTAGATTCTGAAACGCTGGTACTGGGAAGAGAACCCTTGGAGAACCCTTGGGTCAGTTTATTTCATGGACGATGGGGAATGGATCCACTGTTGCTGTGTTCCTCTCAGAAGTATTTTTCTTAGTAGTTCCCTTAAATTCTGATTCTTTACCTGTGCTTGTAAATAAGACACATTTTCCTCTCCAGCACACGTATCCTAGCATTCTCAGCGTTACTTTAAGGCCAGAACTGGGGAAATGGAAGTTCATTCATTTATAAAGAGGGCTTTGAATTAACTTGCAGAAAGGTACGTGCCTGGGTACATTTTCCTTTTGTTTTCTTCCAGGGTCCCAAGTCTTCAGAATAGGATCCTTCCCTATTGCTCTCTTTATACCAGTGACCTCTTTCATCTAAATGCTTTACAACTGTTTGCAAATGATCCTTAGGTGCAAGACTGTGGGACTCGAGGCAGGGGACTTCTTTATTCAAGGCTCAGTTCCTGGCTACTTTCTTTGCCTAAGGATTACATCACTGACCCCCAAATGACAGGCAGGGCAATAAAGATACCCTTCTGTTAATGCTTAACATGCCTAGGAAAAATGTTAGAGAATATTTAAGCCAAACTCTTCTTTTTTTAGATTAGCTAATGGGGCCTCATCAGCATAAGTGACTTTCCTATTATCACACAGGTCATTAATTAGAGAGCGGAGTAAAGAACTTAATGCCTTTCCCACATTACGTCTGAAATCATCAATTTTTCCTGAAAACCTCAAGGAAGGGCGGGGCTCATTTGAAACGGGATTCATAATGGCCCTGGGGTCACCCTCTTCGCAGTCATTTTGCTTGAGTCCTTAGGGGTCTCCCCACTTTCTCTGTCAAATGTGGACAGTAATCCTTACTACCACATTGTTACCAGAGCATAAAATAAGATTCTAGGATTCTAAAAAGAACACAATGTAAGCACATATTAAATGTTTCTTAAGGCTTATGCTGGGATTTTTTTTAAATACGTGCATCGCAGGAGAGACCAGGTTTTATAATTAACTTCCACCTTGATTGAAGACCAATACGTTCATGGCACTCCATCTCCAAACTATGAGTTATTAATTTTCCAGTCTATGGTTCTTATTGTTCATGTATTCACTTAGCAACTGCCTTGAGCATCTACTACACTCAAGGCACAGGTGTCAAAAACTATTTATTTATCCACTAGTTTTGCTTACCCCCAATCTCGCACGCCTGTCATTTCAACTAGGTTATAGGTTTTTGCTTTGCTTCGTTTCCTCTGCTAGGCCTTGAAATTTAAAAAATAATTAAATGAAGAATAAACAGTAAAAGTGACTTCCTACCAGATTAGGAAACGCTTGTTCTTGTGCACAGCAGGAAATGGGGCTTCCAAAAACGGGAGAGGAAGGCCATCAATTGTTGCCACCGAGGAGATAAGGACATGAGTCATAGCTGGACTTTCCCACAGACACCAAGCGTCCCGGATTCTTTTTTATTTTTGTTACTTACACGGAGGCTGGGCTTGAATTATCCAGCTGCAGTTCTGATTGTTTGGATAGTTGGCAGGGAACAGGGGAGAGGATATCGTATCGGCGGAGTCGGTGAGGATGTGGCCGCCACAGGCTGAGGGACACACAAGCACACACACGTGTCACACACTTTGATTTCTGCTGACCCCAAAACAATTATTTGAAGAATGAAAGCATAAATGATGTTTCCTTATTTCTAAAGGCATGTCAAGGAAGCTCTCTGCCAAGAAAGCTGCACATAAACCATGAGAAAGTGGCAACAGACTCTACATTTATAACAGTATTCTTCAGTTACGGGAAGTGGGGAGTGGCACGGAACAACAGATTCAATGGCTATGAACTGCCTGAATCACTCAACAAAACGCTGGCATTGGTTCACTTACTCGGCCCACTTGCAAATTACAGACACAGGGATAATCTCTTTACGACTGACTTCTTTTTTAGGAAAATAAATATTCAGTTGAAAGAGACTTCATAAGGGCGGCTGTGTGTCATCAGGGACGTGCAGAGCCCTGTGGGAGTAGAAGACGGGGGGTGTACAAGGCATCTCATGGCGCAGACAGCGCTGAAGGAGGATTCGGGGGGAGGGAGAGTGGCCCAGGGCGGCCCGGGCAAAGACAGAGGAGGGCAGGGGCTGCATCACACGCGCTTGGCTGAAGCAGGGGGCGAACGAGGAGGGTCGAGCGATGCTGGAAAAAGAGCAGGGCAGGTTCTGTGCCCGTGCGGAACATGCAGAGAAGCCTGGGCTCCACGCCCTGGTCGGTGTGGGGGCAGGACAGACCACGGAGCACTGAAGGTCAGGATCAGGACTCGCTCCTGCACGTTGACCTTGGAGGAATATGGGAAAAGGGCAGCTGAGACCAGGAAGCTGCCATAGCAGCCCAGAGAAGACCCGCTGGGGACTTCTTTGCTATGAAGCAAAACGTAAGTCATTAATTAAATGAAAAGAAAGAGTGTTCAGAAGCTGTTCTTTCTTTGAAAGAACTTCGCAGTCTGGCTTGCTCCAAAGCCTACAGTGCACCTTGGGGAGACCTCAACCCAGAAACTCTTCCTAGCCAGGGCTCTTTACTGCAGAAGCCGGGCAAGCAAGTCCACTGAAACAGATGAAATGACTAAATAGACCACACTTGTTTGAAATGACAAGGATCCTCCCAATAAAAATCAGAGGCGTATTAAGGGGACAACAACCCGTCCAGCTCTGGGTTCCATCTCTGACAGTGGAATAAAGGGTTAATCTCTAAAATTCCCTGATGAAAGGCAATGGGTGAAAAGGTCTAGTAGGAAGTGGTGCTTTAAGAAAAAAAAAATGGGGAATTTCCTGGCGGTCCAGTGGTTAGGACTCAGCGCTTTCACTGCCGTGGCCTGGGTTCGATGCAGGCCGCATAGCGTGGCTAAAAAAAAAAAAAAAAAAAAAAAGAAAAGAAAAAAGAAGAAATCAATGGAAAACAATACTGATTCTTCAGATGGAGGGCAACCACTACCTTGAGGGTTAGAGGGTTAGAACCTGACTTTATATTACAAGAAAGTCTTGTAATTTATAGTAGCATATCTCTTAGCTTAGAACTTTGGATAAATACTTGATAATATATCTGTGAATAAATGAATCTGGATAAACACTTCTTTAATAGTGTCTCTAATATTAAAGGCACTTTAATATTTGCTTGAGAGATACAGAGAGCCCAAGGAAGTTCACGTCACCTAAGTTAGACAAAGGAAAAGTTAAAAGTATCAACAGTTGGAATCATTGCAAACCACAGTTCCTTTGTTCTACCTAAATTGTCGCATGTTAAGTAGAAAGCTGGGACCGATTTCGGAGGACGGTCTCATTTTACTGCAGCACCAAGAGGGGCACTTAAGAACAGATGGTTTGTGCTTCCGGGAGACCCACGCGGAACTTGCCTTGTCTGAAGTGAGCGCGGAACCCCCGGCTCTGTCTGGAAGGGCCAGACTGAAATCGCAGGAAGAGGCTGTTGCCCGAAGAGGTGAAGGGGTTCCTCAGCTGCTGTCTTCCACACACACCGGCAAGGCGAGGGGCTGCAGAGCTTAAACCATCAAATGCCTACAAAGAAAGACAACAGAGAACACAGTGGTTCAGAACTTCAGATCTGCCTGTACAAGGCGCCTGTTCCATGGAGTACCTGCACATCGGTGACCTAGCAGAAAACACATTTGCTGGAATCCAGTGCTTCATTTTATTGTCCTGTCACTCAGGTCCATTGGAGTGTCTGAGTCTTTGGTCATATCTAGGAAAACTGTAGGGATTTCAGCAGGAGTTTCTGTGCCAGAGAAACTCGCCATTAGATCCCTGGCTGTCTTTATAAATGCCATGCCTTTCCCTGCTTTCTTTCTCTCCTGACTCCAGGGCAGTTACATCATGGGCCATGCTCACATGTGCTGATACAAGAATGAATATGGAGCAAATGCATAAGAAATAATGAGGAGGAATCATTTGTTTTCAGAAACCCAGCGTTTGCTGGAACTTTATGCTCTTCATGGGGTCATGGTCAAGAGGAAGAGAAATGGTAGAATTCTTTCAAATGACATAGTGATGTGAGGCTGATTTAGAAAATTACCTCATTATTTTAAAAAATATATTGGGCTCTGTGCTGCCCAGTTCTGTGCTGGGACTTAGCTGACCTTCCATATGTGCCAGTGGAACAGAGTTTACATTACAGACCCCCAAAACTGCTGTACTCGTGTGTGAAATTGAAGCTTGCGCATTTCCTTGGGACTCTGTGTGTCTGGTGTGAATCTCTGAAGGCTCTTATGTGTAAACCAGGGGGAAATGAGTTCTTTGTCTCTGGACGATGATAATGACAGCAACCATTCATTAAATGTTTTCTAGGAGCCAGGAACTGGATTCAGCCTTTCACATATACTATCCAGTTTCCTCCTTCCCAGATTCCCTCTGTTTTCAAGAAGAGGATAACGGATGCACAGAGAGCTCACTGATGTGACCAAGACACACAGTTCCTAAGAGGGAGCAGGACGTGGTGAACCAGACAGCTAGGTTCTGGAGTCCAGAATTAAACCTTCCGTTTTGTCCAATGCAAGATTTCAATTAAGCAAGATAGATGCATCAGCTGGCCAACCACCAGGGTGGGAGTAAAAGTGTGAGGTTAAAATATGACTGTTTCATGCAAAATGAATTGCCATTTACATTTCATAAGAAAGCCCTGGGAGAAAACAGAAAATCAGGAACTTAATACAAGGAAGGTACACACTAATGACTTTAGAATACCTAGTGATGATTACAATCAGTGTTCTCTTTAGCACGTAAGTATGACTGGGAGGCTATTCTCAGCTTAATTTATATGAGCACGTGAGTCAAACATCAATAGGATTTTTAACTCTCTAATGAGGGGGCGAAAACTTTTACAATAACGAATTTCATATAAATGCTCTGGAGCATCACTTCTTTTTTCTTTTTCTTTGTTTCCCTCAATGTCCTAATTTTAAAATCTATATATCCAATAAAACTTTAAAACTGATTTTCACTCAACATTTAAAGGTTGATTAAAAACTAAATTATAGGGCTTCCCTGGTGGCACAGTGGTTGAGAGTCCACCTGCCAATGCAGGGGACGCGGGTTCGTGCCCCGGTCCGGGAGGATCCCACGTGCCGCAGAGCGGCTGGGCCCGTGGGCCGTGGCCACTGAGCCTGTGCGTCAGGAGCCTGTGTTCCGCAACTGGAGAGGCCGCAACGGTGAGAGGCCCGCGTACCACAAAAAACAAAAACAAAAAAACTAAATTATGTATTCTCAACCAATTCAAAATATAGTTTCCAATCTAGTGTGACTGCCTCTTTTGAATACCTTGCATACCTTAAATAGGAGCCAAAACCACACACAAACCATCATTACACAACCTCTTATACTACATTTACACTGCAAACTACTCTCAAATATTACCACCATTGGTTTAATCCAAGATTTATTTATCTCTGTACTTGGTTTTAAACTTTCCTAAGGTTATAGCTATAACAACCTAGGATTTCAGTAATGTTATATTAATACTATCTTGCTTTAAAGAATGCCCTCTTAGAACGTCTGGGGTCCAGGGGTCTGGGGAATATGGCAATTGACCCTTGGTCAAGACTGCTTGTACAAGACTACTTGCTTTTCTCAAGGTGATTGGTTTGTTTGCTTAAAAGAGCATTTCTTAAACTTTAGTGGAACATGGGTTCTATGAGGTTTATAGACATCCCCAACAAAAACAACAAACAACACCCAACGATACACACACATTCAGAGGATTTTTACAAGTCCATGAACTCACAAAGGCAAGACTCCTCTAGTTTCCTTTATTTCTCTCCAAATTTAGAGGGCTAGGGAGTAAGTAGATATTGTTCCTTCCCTTTCTAAGTTGTCTTTTTCTCTCTGAATGGTTGAAATCCTCTTAAGGCAAAATAAGGAAGGTAGAAAGTGAAGGCGAAAGTCATTCAGAAAGTCACATGAATGAACCATTTCCCTGGAGGTTCTTTAAAAGAACACATCTTCTAGGAGGTCTACATGTTTCCAGCCCCTCCTACCCCCGAGATCCTGGAAACACAGGACTCTGGCTGAAATTCATACACCTGGGGCGTTACTTCACAAGGAACAGATCCAAGATAGAAGGTTTCCAATGTCCCTAAATCAAAATTATATACCAATGTCACCCTACGTTTGGTTAGCATGTTGTAATTTTACAAGCACCAGTGCAAACATCTCTAAAACTAGTCCTCAACAGCATGTGATGCTTTTCGTTGTTTTAGTGAAGAAAGTGAGACTTCACAAGTGTGCTAGCTATTAAACTATCGTCTTATCCAGTGGGAGCCAGTGACCCAAGATCATGGAGCTACTGAGGAGCAGAACCAGGAACTTAATTCTTCTCTCTCCAAATTCTATATTATATCATGTTACTTCTCTTTACAATGTGTATGATAGTTATTAAGTTATATGTTCCTAATTACCATTTTATGAAGGTGTAAGACCTCACGTTATCAAGGAGACAGCTGGGGTCTTTTTCTTTTAACAGTTTGGAATAGCAGTCCTTTTATTTGAGAGTGTTCTTAATATTTGTAATATCAAATCAATTTAAGCTTTAAGTTATAAAATTATAAGGAATCCAACCTCCACTGAGTTATCAAGCTCCGACCCCAATATGATTCTATTTTGCCATATAATCCCATATTGAAATGCTGATTTTACCAATAGGTACTTGAAAAGATGCTCAAGACAATTAATCACCAGAAAAATGCAAATCAAAACCAGAATGAGATATCATCCCACACCTGTCAGAATGAAGGTCATCATCAAAAAGACTAGAAATAAGTGTTGGTGATGATGTGGAGAAAAGGGAACCCTTTGCACTGTGGGTGGGAATGTAAAGTGATACAGCCACTATGGAGAACAGTATGGAGGTTCCTTAAAAACCTACAAATAGAACTACCATACGACCCAGCAATCCCACTACTGGGCATATACCCTGAGAAAACCATAATTCAAAAAGAGTCATGTACCAAAATGTTCATAGCAGCCCTATTTACAATAGCCAGGACATGGAAGCAACCTAAGTGTCCATCATCGGATGAATGGATAAAGAAGATGTGGCACATATATACAATGGAATACTACTCGGCCATGAAAAAGAATGAACTCTTGCCATTTGTGACAACAAGAATGGATCTAAAGGGTATTGTGCTAAGTAAAGTAAGTCAGACAAAGACTACTACTATATGATCTCACTTATATGTGGAATCTAAAAAATAAAACACATGAACAAATATAGCAAAACAGAAACAGAGCTACAGATACAGAGAACAAACAGGTGGTTGTCAGAGGGGAGTGGGTGAGGGGAGGAGAGAAATAGGGGAGGCAGATTACGAGGGACAGACTGCCAGTTACAAGATAAATGAGTCATGGGGGTGAAACATACAGTGTGAGGAACACAGTCAGTCATAATGTTGTACCTTTGCATGGTGAGGAAGGGGGTCAAAACGTACAAACCTCCTGTTACGAGATGACTAAGAACCAGGGATGTGATGCACAACATATGATAAACAGAATCAGCACTGCTGTATGTTATATAGGAAAGTTGTTAAGAAGGTCGTCAATCCCAAGAGCTCTCAGCACAAGGACAAATACTTTTCCTATTTCTTCTCCTTTGTGTCTATATGGGATGATGGGTGTTCACTAAACATACTGGGGTCATCACTTCATGACGCATGTAGCTCACATCATTATGCTGTACACCTCACCTTACACAGTGCTGTGTGTTAATTATATCTCAGTAAACCTGCAAGAAAATAAACTTGATGTAAAATTCGCAAAAAGAAAAAAAATTATAAGGAAAAAACTGCAGGGAAGAAAATAGGAGAAATCTTGTTGCTATTTTTTGAAATTCTAAAGTCATAAAAATTATCAGTATGCCTTTCCTTTACTTCCATTTAGTTCCCAAGGCAGAGCTAGCAAAGTATATTATTACTGGCTATACACATAACATATTCACATAGCTTATAGATATATAAGCCTTATTTAAGTCTACTGCCAAGAGTTTCCTGGGCCTGGGAATTGATTTTCTGATCTGTTGCTTAGGTGGTAAAAAGAGAAATATATACAACAAACAAACAAAAAAACTGCACATTGCAACTAACTCATTTCTAGATAACTCCAGTAAAATAAAATTTTGAAATGGAATCCACAAAAGAAAAAGTAGCCACCATCCGTGGGAGTTCCAACCACAGGAGCTCTAAAAACAGGCAGATGGAGTTAAGCAGTAATCTAATTTCTTCACTAAAGTTAATCAGTGTCTTTACAAAGTATCCAGAGTCTGTCAGATTTCCAGATACCAGCACATACACTAAAAATACCTAGGGCTTCCCTGGTGGCGCAGTGGTTGGGAGTCCGCCTGCCGATGCAGGCAGGGGACACAGGTTCGTGCCCCAGTCCGGGAGGATCCCATATGCCGCGGAGCAGCTGGGCCCGTGAGCCATGGCCGCTGAGCCTGCGTGTCCAGAGCCTGTGCTCTGCAACGGGAGAGGCCACAACAGTGAGAGGCCTGCATACCGCGAAAAAAAATAAAGAACTTAACCTTTATCATACAAAAATAGGAGACTTTTTAAAAGAACAGAACCAGGCACATAACAGACAATAAACGTCTGATGTACAAATGAGTAAGTAAATATCATATATAAGAGTATATGACCTCTGAGAACAAAGGACTAAGGTTGAGGAAAACCCAGAGTTAAGAAAAAAAGCTGCTCCCTCTCTCGTGGATTGGGCAGTATAAACGCACAGCAGGCACGATAGCGGGGAAGAGGTTATTCACGGCGGGAAAGAGGTCAAGTGGAGCTGCTTTCCGGGCACAGAGGGCAGTGGAGGAGGCTCCAATCAAGGTCAGGGACCAGGCCACACACACAGCACCCAGGTGCCCTCTCACGGCCTGTGCCAGCCCTTCACCAGTACCACGAGAGAAGGAGGATGGCGGAAGGTGGGTGGAGGACGCCGGACCAACCCCCAAGGCCCAGAGTTTCCAGAACACATGACATTACGGTGCCACCGGGGACCCTCTATATACCCTGAGCTGTAGCCAGAAGGTAGAACTGAGCCAAACATTTATGAACTTTAATACTTGATGCTTTATAATGTTAAGGAGATTTGAGTAAATATCAACCCCTTTTCAAAGCTGACACGTGTCAACTTCAGCACAAAGTGATGGGGAGGCAAACCATTCAAGTGAGAGACCAGCACCCCTTCCTGATGGTGTTTAGAGAGGCCAATGGTCAGAGCCCAAGGACTGGCAATTTGAGAAAATAAAGGAGCCAAGCAAAGGGAACCTTTCGCCTTTCCATATACTTACTGATGATGGAAATATGTATTATTTAACAACATGCATTCTTTAAAAGCAGGTGGCAGAATTCCTTTTAAAGAGAAAAAAACAGAAGGTGTTTATTTAGCAAAACACCCTCGCAGGCTCTCAGAGAACGACTGCCAGGGGAGAGATGCTACGCGACGTTACTGTGGATGGGCCTCTCTCCTCTCTGTCCTTCAGCTGCCTAAGCTGTAAAACTGGACTGACATAAGAATATCGTTCTACTGTTCATCAGAATTAAATAAGTTGAAAAACATAAAGGTACGTCGGGTCGTTTCTGGCACACAGTAAGTACTTAATAGATATTAGCCTCTGCTATTAAAGTGGGACGAAGAGATCGCTAAATTGTTGTTTAAGAAATGGATAAAACATTGTAGGGAGGGAAAGGGAAAGCTAGGGAGGCAAAGACAAAAAGAGGTCCAAAGATGGGGGTTCATCCAGTAACACGGGAGCCTGAGTTGGAGACATAATCCATGAAAACTGCCCAGCTGGGGCGGTGGGGTGGGCATAGGGTGGCAACTTCTGACCTGGCCCCCAGTGCTTCATGCCCTGTGCAGCCTCCTCCCTGGAGGGTGGCATGGACCCGACGACCTGCTTCTGATAAACAGGACAAGGTCAGAGTGAGGGGTGTCACTGCCATGGCTCGGTTGGGACAGATGGACCCTCGCATCTTGCTGGTAGCCTCTCTTGTTGGCACTGTCCCCTGCGCCCTGTACTGCTCGCCCTGATGAAGCAGCTGCTGTGTTGTGAGATGCTCTGCAGAGAGGCCGCGTGGCGAGGGGCTGAGGGAGGCCTCTAGCCACAGCCTGCAAAGAACCGAATCCTGCCAACGGCCACATGGTAAGTCACACCAGGGTTCCTGACCCGCAGAAACTAGAATTATTGTTGTTTTGAGCTATTACGTTTGGGGATACGTTTTTAGGCAGCAACAAATAACCAATCCAGGGGGTGTGAAATGAGGGACTGAGCAGGGAATGAACACTGGAGTTTTTAGGGCAAGGATGTCTAATATCACATTTTAGCTCACCTGCAATATTTAGGCAAAGTCTACCATATAAAAGAGCCTCACCTGTGTAGTATTTTGGAGAAATAAAGAAAAGAGGTCTAAATCCCAACTTTTTCTTAAAAAGGGGTAGAGAGAAAGGGAACGGCCATGAGAAGCAAGAGATAGAGGCCTTGAAATGTAAACAGTGACAAGAAATGGACACCTGGGTGACCACTCCCCCCGCCTCACTTCTCCACACAAGAGTCCCCGGAAATATTATGGGATGATGGGTTTCCCAGGCCTCTGAGTCTCCTTTCCCTCACCTGGAGCGACCCCCTGTATCACCTTCCACTGAAGGGACCAAAAGTCATTCATGGAACTTAGTGACTTGGAAATTACTTGAGGTCTAAGGGGTGACTGGCTGTAGCAACAGGGCAGCTGGGGTGTGGGCTGAGTCGTGTACACAAAGGGAAGAAATGGAGACAGAGTGCCATCTCCACTGTCCTTGGAACCGCTGGCCCTCCCAGAGGAGCTGCTGTGGTGAGGGTGACCTGTCTGGCGTGAGATGCGCATTCAGTGAATGTGTTACCCTGATGGCAAATGTCATTTTCTTTCCTTGTTTCTTCCTTAGTTCTTTGGAAAGTAAAGCTATCACAGCTTGTTCAAGAGTTCATAAGATCTGTTAATGTAGCAGGTTGAGCTGGGGGATGACAAAGTATCCGGTCTAGTTCAGGAAGAACAGTGATTTCTTAAAAAATCTCTGTGTTCCTCTCCAAACATTTTCCCTACAACACCAAACCCAGCTCCATAGCACAGCTTCACAAATATCCAAAAAGTGGAGCCTAAATGGATGTCAACACTCACACTCATCTCAAACCACACTGTTCATGGCCACTCAGTGCTCAGCCATCACTGACAGGCTACGTATGGGATTCGGCCCATCTGACATTTTCCATCTGACCAACTAAGGCCCAGAGGAGAGCACAGTGATCTTAGGTTCAGAACACCTGGGAAGCCCAGGTATCTCGTGATCAGAACACCTGGAAGCACTCTGAGAGTCAGAACACCTGGACTCCAGTCCTGGATCCATCTGGGAGGCTTGTCTGTTCCTGCACTTCAGAAGCTTCTGGTTATGAGTTTCATCGTCTTAAAAATGGGGTAGATAATATGAAGGTAAGTTTCTCCTGTTTCATGATAGGAATGCTCACGCATACATTTTTTTTTTTCTTTTTTTTTTTGCGGTACGTGGCCTCTCACCGTTGTGGCCTCTCCTGTTGCGGAGCACAGGCTCCAGACGCGCAGGCTCAGCGGCCATGGCTCACGGGCCCAGCCGCTCCACGGCACATGGAAATCTTCCCGGACCGGGGCACGAACCTGCGTCCCCTGTATCGGCAGGGGGACTCCCAACCACTGCGCCACCAGGGAAGCCCATGCATACATTTTTTAGTGGAATTTGGCAACACGGGAAATGTAAAAGCTAGCTCTTTCACTTCCAGGTGTCTACCAGAGACAAACTCTTGCATGACTGCATTCAGAAATATGGACAAGAATGTTCCTTGCTAAGGGTTGCCATAGTACAATATCAGAAGCAACTTAAATGTGCACGAACAGTACATGGGTACGTGACTCATGGTATGTTGATAAAGTTGATAAAGTGGAATCTTGTATGGTGGCAAAAAGAATGCATTAGATCTGAATGCACCACAGTGTAGAAAAACGTTCAAAACAGATTGTTGGATGAAAACAGTGGATGGAAGAATACGTGTTATGTTGTATTATGTTCATCAAATAAATAAATTATACATAATAATTTATTTACTTGATGAACATAATACATTTACTTGATGTACATGATACAACATAACACGTATTTGTAAAACATGCAAAATAATATTACATACTGTATACAGATGCACACACACAATGAAAAAGTACCAAAATAGCCATGGGAATTGTAAACACAATTTCTCATAAATTGGTTTCCTCTGGGCCAGGGGCTGGGAATGGAACAGTGTGGGCTACACATGGGGCCTCAAAAGGAATGCATGTCTTTTGGGGGGGGAAAAAAAGAGAAGAACTTGAAGCAAATATGGCCAAATATTGAGATTTAGCAAGTAGGATGTTTTTGTTCATGCTATACTTTACATGCGTTGTGTAGTTGATACTCTTCTGTATACTTAAAATATTTCATAATGGAGTTTTCAATTAAAAAAGGAGAATCTATATAAAGGAATAATGGGAAATGTAGACTAAGATTTACATATAAATATGCTCTTCAGAGCATTATTATAATAAGAAAAGAACAGAAGTAACCTAAGTGATCAATGATAAGCTAGTGGTTAACTCAGTTCTACGGTGTCCATGTAACTGATTATAGGGCCAAAGAAATTATGCTTAAGAAGAAGCATATTAAATAAGCTAAGGGAAAAAAGGCAGGATACAAAACTATATGCAGTTTTATATTAACTCTCTTTGTGTATGTGTGTATAAGTGTGCATGTGTGTGTTTCTGTAGGAAATGAGCCAAAATGTTAATAGTTCGTCTCTGTATTGCAATATTATGGATGCCATTCATTTCTTATTTTTTTCTTTTCTGTATTTTAGAAACTTAGTATGAGGAGCATATAAAAATTTAAAATAACATATATATTTAAAGTGCTTAAGTGTTTAGCCAGACGGACATGTAAATGACCCCATACAGAGATAGGAAAATATGCTACTCATATAACTGTACTGCAGTATCTAAGCCAGGTGGATATTGATGCCATTTAATGTAGCCTTTTGCTGCCTGACAGGAACGTATCAAGGATATGGCTTCTGTCTTAAGATTTCCAAAACATGTGTTAGTTGGCTAATACGTACAACTGTAGTCCAGCCCTCTCTCCAAGCTCTAGGCTCAGCTATCTGACTGCATTCCAGACACCACTGCTGGTATGTTCCATCAACCTTGGAAGTCAATGTCTCAAACTGAAATCATCGCCCCCTCCACCTAATTCCTCCTGCACCTTCATTTCTTTTCTTTTTTTTTTTTTTTTTTTGCGGTACGCGGGCCTCTCACTGCTGTGGCCTCTCCCGTTGCGGAGCACAGGCTCCGGACATGCAGGCTCAGCGGCCATGGCTCACGGGCCCAGCCACTCCGCGGCATGTGGGATCTTCCGGGACCGGGGCATGAACCCATGTCCCCTGCATCGGCAGGCGGACTCTCAACCACTGCACCGCCAGGGAAGCCCCAGCTTCATTTCTTGCCTCAGTAAATGCCAGAGTATGTACCCAATTGCCAAGCCTTTTTAGATCCCTCCCTTATCCCCCAGTGGAATGGATCCTTATGTTCTGTTGACTCTTCCTCCGACGTGTCTCTTGGACCCCTTGCCTCCACCTGCCCGCCAGTGTCTTGCTGTGGGACTTCATGCTGTCTTGCCTAGGTCACTAAAGGAGCCTAAAATTTCCCCTGCCTGAATTTGTGTCCCCCTTTAATTCAGTCTCCAAACAACTACCCCTGAGCAAGGAGCTTTCTAAAATGTAAAATCCAATACAAAAGGAAGGTGGAGTGTCCTAATCCATTTTAAAATTGTACTGAATAAAGACAAGCAGTCACGGATGCCTTGCTTAGAACCAAGAAGAGAGGCTGATAGGGGCGCAGCGAGTAGCCCCTCCCCCAGGATCAAAGCCCTGGTGATGGAGTGACTCACGGTCCCCTCGCTGAAACACTCATCACTCACAGGCCAAAGCACATGATGAAGGGGGAAAACGAACACTAGTTTCCCCAGTAATGTTTGTATTTTCATTTCTAGAAACTGGAATATATGCCCTCAGATCGTTGGAGAGCAGGAGGTGGGAAAATATTCCTACCGCATCTCCTGTCTTCTTCTTTTACTAAGTTTCATCTTGCTCAGGGAGAAAATAAACCAACTATACGTGTGGGTTAAAATTAGTATAAACTGGAGGAAGAAGAAAGCATTTCAATTCAAAAGCAAAACACACAGCATGTTTCACATTCCCCAAAGTATGCGAATGCTTCACCTTAACTTCAGAGCTAAGCTTTCCATGCAAACAAATTATAAACGTATATGAATTTGCTTTTATTTTTATTTTCTGCACTATCACTTTTTTCCTTCTTAACTAATTTGTGAATCTTCTGGAAGGTATCAAAATAAGCCACTTATGAAGTGAAAAAAATTTACTGAGATGATATATCGAAGAGTGTGTGAAAATTTGTATAATATATTTTTTAAGATTTAAAAAAATACTTTAAGATAAAATGAGCCTGTTCACAAACTAATCATGACAGTTAGCAATGAACTAAGGATTATGGATCCAGGTCTGTGTACCTAAGGTTCACAATTTTCAAAAAGATAAGTTTAGACCTTTAACATAGTATAGTAGTAATAGAAGCAGTAATCGTAGTAATAGAAGCAGTAATCGTAGTAATAGAAGCAGTAATAATAGTAATAGAAGCAGTAATCGTAGTAATAGAAGCAGTAATCGTAGTAATAGAAGCAGTAATAATAGTAATAGAAGCAGTAATCGTAGTAATAGAAGCAGTAATAATAGTAATAGAAGCAGTAATCGTAGTAATAGAAGCAGTAATCGTAGTAATAGAAGCAGTAATAATAGTAATAGAAGCAGTAATCGTAGTAATAGAAGCAGTAATCGTAGTAATAGAAGCAGTAATCGTAGTAATAGAAGCAGTAATCGTAGTAATAAAAACACCAGGAGCAGCAGCTAACACTTATCTGTACCAGACACTGCAATTAATGCTTTAAGCATATTTTTTAAAATTCCATCTTTCTTTCTTTTTTTTTTTTTAACATCTTTATTGGAGTATAACTGCTTTACAATGTTGTGTTAGTTTCTGCTTTATAACAAAGTGAATCAGTTATACATATACATATGTCCCCATATCTCTTCCCTCTTGTGTCTCCCTCCCACCCTCCCTATCCCACCCCTCCAGGTGGTCACAAAGCACCGAGCTGATCTCCCTGTGCTATGCGGCTGCTTCCCACTAGCTAGCTATTTTACATTTGGTAGTGTATATATATGTCCATGCCACTCTCTCACTTCGTCCCAGCTTACCCTTCCCCCTCTCCGTGTCCTCAAGTCCATTCTCTATGTCTGCGTCTTTATTCCTGTCCTGCCCCTAGGTTCATGAGAACCTTTTTTTTTTTTAGATTCCATATATATGTGTTAGCATATGGTATTTGTTTTTCTCTTTCTGACTTACTTCACTCTGTACGACAGACTCTAGGTCCATCCACCTCACTACAAATAACTGTTTTGTTTCTTTTTATGGCTGAGTAATATTCCATTGTATATATGTGCCACATCTTCTTTACCCATTCATCTGTTGATGGACATTTAGGTTGCTTCCATGTCCTGGCTATTGTAAATAAAGCTGCAATGAACATTGTGGTACATGTGTCTTTTTGAATTATGGTTTTCTCAGGGTATATGCCCAGTAATGGGATTCCTGGGTCATATGGCAGCTCTATTTTTAGTTTTTTAAGGAACCTCCATACTGTTCTCCATAGTGGCTGTATCAATTTCCATTCCCACCAACAGTGCAAGAGGGTTCCCTTTTCTCCACACCCTCTCCAGCATTTATTCTTTGTAGATTTTGTGATGATGGCCATTCTGACTGGTGTGAGATGATATCTCATTGTAGTTTTGATCTGCATTTCTCTAATGATTAGTGATGTTGAGCATCTTTTCATGTGTTTGTTGGCTGTCTGTATATCTTCTTTGGAGAAATGTCTATTTAGGTCTTCTGCCCATTTTTGGATTGGGTTGTTTGTTTTTTTGATATTGAGCTGCATGAGCTGCTTGTATATTTTGGAGATTAATCCTTTGTCAGTTGTTTCATTTGCAAATATTTTCTCCCATTCTAAGGGCTGTCTTTTCGTCTCGTTTAGGGTTTCCTTTGCTGTGCAAAAGCTTTTAAGTTTCATTAGGTTCCATTTGTTTATTTTTGGTTTTATTTCCATTTCTCTAGGAAGTGGGTCAAAAAGGATCTTGCTGTGATTTATGTCATGGAGTGTTCTGCCTATGTTTTCCTCTAAGAGTTTGATAGTGTCTGGCCTTACATTTAGGTCTTTAAAAAAATTCCCTCTTTCTTACAATTCCATTTTGCAGCTGGTAAAATTGAGGCTCAGAAGACATAAGTAACTTGTTCACAGTCACACACTGGGTAGTGTGGAGCCAGTATATGAATCCCATCTGTCTGACCTCTGATCAATTATCATTAAAACAACCAAAAAGATAAAATCAAGTTTTCTTCACTGACAATAGAATACTGAGAGATCATGATTCCAGGAAGCTAGTGACATGTCCGTCGTCACCTAGAAAGAAAATCCGGGGAAACAGAGTGGAAGTCACCTCTCTCTTCCCTAGACTTGCAAGCAAGCATCCTCAGTGGCCTTTCAGAAAGTCTTATTTGGGGCCCGGGTGGATTTTGGAGTGGTTGGCACCTGTCATGCATTCCACCCGTCATGCATTCCACCCCACTGTACATGCACGGGATTCCCAGCGTGCTAACTGAGCCGGCTGGAACAAAAGGGGCACAGTGCCCAGGACCAGTCACTAAACCTAACACCCAAATCCCCGATTCCTAACTTGGCTCTAGTCTTGGATCCAGATATACATCCACTCCTTGTCCCTTCCGGGTCTAACCACAGTCTCATTAGACCAGCATGGCGTCTTTGCTCACCTCGCCCCTGGCCTTATGGCCTTTCAACCTGGTCTTTCCCCTGTACTTCATTTTTAATTCATTCTCGCAACACGTGTCTACTGCTTGGATTGCCTTGAAGTTTATCGGGGTCAAGACATGTGGTGGATAAGATCTCAGGGCAGAGAAGACATCATTCACATCAGGCTGCAAAGTCCGTCTGGAGCGTGAGAGTCCGTGAAATGTATTCACGTGTGGCAAACGGGAGGAGAGCAGCATAGATGCTAATGGAGCCCCGTGTTGGAACGGTAATTGCAGGCGGAGGAAATACTAAGTGACAGGGAGCGGGCTCCACCAGGAAATTATCCAAGCTGTTAAAGTCATAAATTTAGGTAAGGAAGGAAAGGGAAATATTGCTCATTACAGCAGCTTTTCTTGGGGTTGGAGGGCGGAGGGTGGAGGAGGCATCGGTTTCCTCCGTCAGTGATATTTTCCAGCTACGGGCCTCTGAAATGAAATCCCCAATTCACAGCACACATCTCATGTCGGGACTCTTGTCACTCCTGTTTCTTTGTTTTACAGGGTGGCACTCCAGCTCCAAATTTTACAGGAGACAAGAAACTCTCATAATTTGCAGTTGTTGTAAGCAGGGACTCAAAGATTACTGCAAACGTTGGTATGAAAAGAAATCCAAGAAGCTCATTTTATTTTCACGAATAAACATACATTTAAGGAGATTCTGAGCTGAAACACAAACAAAGCTTGTGTCCGCAGATTGAGGACAGCGGCTCCAATTCAATGATTCTTTGGTTTGGGGATGTAAAGTATCAGCGTGGCTTTTGGTAACTAACTTGGCACCGGAAGGCAAAATGGCTAAGGGGTTACCAAAAGCAAGCCACGAAATAAAACATTTAAAAGAGATTACTGGAGATCTTCCTCAAGTATCAAATGGAAGGTAAACTTTCTGTGGTGAGAAGTAAAGGACAAAGGGAAGATATGAGAGGGAGAGAGAAAGAGAGGGAAAGAGACTGGTTTCTGTCATGGACCTATTTGTAAAACAGTACATATTTAAAGAAGAACTGTTTAAGAATTGTTTCTTTGAAGTACTGACTTCTATTATTCCTGTGTCTATTTGCTCGGGTTTGGAAATGATCAATGTTTTAAAAGGAAACACATCATAGGTAGTGTCTTAAAAAAATAAAATGAAATACGGATACTGTGTTTTATGTTTGTCCTGTCCCACCCTGTGCCTTATTGTCAGATAGTGTGAACAGCAGGCACTGCAGTTTTGGCGTGGGGGGGAATCTGGTTTTCTTCAGTTCAAATCCAACACGTTGCTTTCCTTCTCTTAGAGCAGCACGAAGAGCTTCAGAAAGAAAACCGTGACTCATGATATGCCTGTTTTTTTTGTACCAGGGCCTGTAGCCCTAGTGGATAGTTCTCCAGATGAGAGGCTGGACCAGGACTGTGGTCTGCTTGCTTTTATCTGTTTCTCACTGATTCTCACCAGGCAGACATTCCATTGTGCTGAGCAAAGAGGATGTTGAAATCAGAGGCCCGGGGTCTCCGGGGGCCAGTCATGCCGCTGATCTGACTTCTCTCTTCCCCTCTCACACTGGGCTACAACCCGCATCTCTAGGAGTTCAATAAGAGCTCGCAGAGCTACGTGAATTTAAGGCTCAGGAGAGAGCCTGTAATTAAGCAATTAGGCTGTCAGTTGGAGGTCAAAGGAAACCTAATGGAGCCGTTTTCATGCTGACAGTACAAGTTCTGTGCAGCCCGTGGGTCCCGCTGCCGCCTTAGCAAGAAGCACTCACAGTACGTCCTTCAGGAGAGCCAGAAGTTAAGGATGCCAGGCACTGAGCGAAAAGCGCACACATATTAATTACCAAATGAGTTGAAACCTGAGTGTAAATTGAGCTTTCTGATGAGTTCCAGATGATGCCATCACCACTTCAACTGCAGTCAGAAAAATCTAGTTTCTCTCTTTTTTTATTACAGCAGCATGAAATTCTAGAAAACACGCTTCTGCGATGTTATCTAAGTTCTCATGTGGCTCAAAATACAGAGCTCAAGTATCAATAATCATGCCAGGGAGTGAACTCCGCTCAACACGTGCCCAAACGGGCCGTCTGCAATTTTCCGCTGAAGGCTGGGACAGCTTTCTCTGGCATATGCGCACATATCTTCCTAACACTATTCCCTGCATCCTGTCCTTCTCCTTACAAATAATTCTGAGAGATGGCTGGGCCTCCAATGGGACTCTGCCACTAACTGCGGTTTATCAAGCACATCACTCTGGACTCTGGACCTCTGAGTTCTTACCAGTAAAATAAGAGACTTGGACTGACTAGGTGGCCTCCAAGGTTCCTTCCACCCTGTTAATTCTCTGATACTCATTTAGCTAGCGCCCTGTTAGCTAAGCCAGAGGAGTGTGAGTGAGGTCCAGAACTGGGTCGAGATGCTTGCCTCATACCTGTCCATCTTATATTCTCAAAACTCTTCAGGGATGGAGGACTTGGGCCTTTCTTTTTTTTTTTTTTTTTTTGCTGTACGCGGGCCTCTCACTGTTGTGGCCTCTCCCGTTGCGGAGCACAGGCTCCGGACGCGCAGGCTCAGCGGCCATGGCTCACGGGCCCAGCCGCTCCACGGCATGTGGGATCCTCCCGGACCGGGGCACGAACCCGCGTCCCCCGCATTAGCAGGCAGACTCTCAACCACTGCGCCACCAGGGAAGCCCTCCTCCATTGATCTCTTACACTCAGCTGCTCTTCTATCCCCAGCACCCTGCCCTCCCGGCATGCCTAAGCTTCTTCACCACTAAAACAAATAATAATAACGACTTTCCTTTGATCCTGACTTACCACGGGTTATGGCCCTTTATCCCTCTATACCATGCACTTTCATAATTCTGGGGAAAAGCTGAGAAGCTCCTGTATCTCCTAACCCATCGTGATCTGGAGTCTTCCAGTACTACCCACACCAGTCCTGCTTCTTACAAGGTCATCAAAGACTGAATCTGGTGGCTTCATTTCAGCCTCATCTGCTGGATTTGACCCCTTTGCCCACCCACTCTTAAAACTGACTTCACTGTTGGTTGCCATGCTACCATTCTCTTCTGCTTCTCCACCCATCTCCTTGAGGACCCTTCAGTCTCCTTGTCCTTTGTTTCTCCATCTTCCCCCTAAATGGTGATTTAGGGCCAAGAGTTTACTTGGCCCTTTTCTCTTTACAAAATACTCATATATAGGATTCCATCTACTTCTGTGGTTTTAACAACCATCTAAGGATACAGAAATTATCTTCAAGTGGATATGTCCAGCTCAGACCCCATCCTGAGTACTGAACCCATTTGTTGAACTCTATAAGGGACGCAGTGTAGACCTTCAAACTCAAGTTTCCAAATCAAACTGAGTAATCTATCCCTTTAAGTACTCTCTTAGTCAATGGCATTATTATTTACCCATTCTTCAAGCAAATCGTCTTAACCCCTGCATCTCTATCACCCCTCCCCCAGACCTTCCACGGTGTAACTAGCCTCTAGGTTTCGGTGGCTACACCAACATGAGCTTGCCGGGACATCCTTTCCCTCGACTCCCAAGGCCACTGCCCAGGGTTTTTCCATAGCTCTCCAATCGGCCTTTATACCATCCTTCTCTTTCTCTGCTGACCCTAGCCTCACACGGCTGCCCTGTTATTATCATAAAACACAGTTTTGAGTACATTACAGAAAACGTTCATCAACTCCCCGCACTGGCTATAGGATAATTTCAAATTCTTCACAGAGCACAAAAGAGTTTGTCCAGTTCGGATGTTTTCTATAGACCCTGGGTCTTCACACGCTCCCCAGCACAGAGCTACAGCCCAAATGTCTGTGCACGCTCGCACCTCTGTGCACAATCTACCCTGTTCTCTCCCCAGAGCTTCCTCCCCTGGCTTCTGTGCCACATGTCTACTAGTGAAATTCTGCCACGTGAATGTCATCTTTGGTGTGAAACCTTCTCTGGCTTCCAGGCCCAAATGAATCACTCCTGTTTCCTCGTGATCATTATTACAGTTTATTGAGTCCTGGGTCCACGAAATGCTTGGTGCTGTGCTAGCAGAAAGGGTCACAAACAGGGTCTTCTTTTACTGAAGACCTGGAGGCCCAGGACCCCAAGCTGGTTGTTCGTCCTCGTATTCCACAGCACCTCCTCCACCACTGCCCCCGGAACAGGCCTCTCTGGGGATGCTCATTGTGACTAGGGCTGGCACGAATGGAGGGCTTTCTATGTGACAAGCAGTGTCACCGACATGACCTCCAGTATCCCAACAACAAATCTGACACAGATACTCTTACTGTCCCCGTTTCACAATTAAGGAAACCAAAGCTGAAAGATTCGCTTTCTCCTAGGCAACTCAACTAGAAAATGGCAAAATTCAGGCTCAGCCCCAGGGCCACCCGACCACAGAGCTGGATTTCTTAACCACAGCACTGTGGTGACCCACGCTGCTGGCGTAGTTCGCTTTCTGTATCCATGTGTTGCTCAAGTGCTTAGCAGCATCTGCTTCTGATACTCGCATCTCCCCGCAGGCGGGGTTACCCCGACTACTTCATACAGGATCCCCTGACCCTGACAACTTGTTTGGACTATTACATTTTGTATTTTACCATATCTGCCAGACTGGACTCCTCCCAGCACCTGTATGTGGGTTTATTTTCTTATCTCTATGCCTAATGACCAGATTATATTTGAGGTTTTACTTCCTCCTGTCTGTTTCCTCTGGCTACAGTTTGTGAAGTCAAGCCCAGCTGTGTGCTGAGATATGGCACTGGTTACTAGAAAACCCAGTTTGTGTATTTATATCTCATGCAGGTGGAAAATCCTACTCACGACCACAGGAGGGAAATAATGCAGCCATGTTGGGTGTGCCTTTGACCTAGGCTTTGTTTGGTTCACATACCTTTGCATGTTGAATCTTATGGATTAGGGACTTTACCAAAGAGAAGAAACTATACCTGGAACCATACAGACTGGGAGAAAGTGATGGAGAATTGCCCACTAGAGACAAAACTGTAAGGCAGACAAGCTGTCTCTGGCCCCTTCGACCTTCTCTTGAAGGCACCTCTACTGCTTCAATGCTTTATTTCACCTTCATGTTTCAAGGTTATTTTAGGAGAGTACAGAGTTCCTGATTGATAGTTATTTTCTTCCTTCACATTTAAGATACCTACTCTTGTCTTTTCTCCTTCCAGTTTTCACTGTTGAAAAGTCAGCATTCAGTCTGCCACTTCCCAAAAGATAATTTGTTCACCCGCTCACCTACTCTTCTGGACGATTGTAACAGATTTTTCTTTATCTTTTAGATAAAGATTAAAATCTTTAAGTTCTTCCAGATAAGTATGTCTTTCTATTTATCTTGCTTGGCTGTATACAGGGTCCCTTGGGATTCTTGTTTTCGTAAATTGATGTCTCTCATCAGTTTTGGAAAAGTCTTAGTCATCAGCTCTTCAAATATTGTTCCTGCTCCATTTATAAATGTATGTAAATGTATGTTACATCTTTTATATGTGTCCTATATTTGTCTTAATCTCTCTTCTGTACTTTTCATCCTTTTGCTTTGTTTTATTTTGTTTTTCCTGGATAGATTCTTCTGGTACCTTCCAATTCACTTGTTCTCTCATCTCTGTCTAATTTGCCTAATATAAAAAAAACAAACAAGCAAAACACCCCAAACCCTTCCACTGAGATACTAATTTCAGCTTCTGTGTTTATCCACTTTAAATTTTTCAGTTTTTTAAAAAAAATATTTGCAATGTCACTTTTTATGATTTGCAGTCCTTGCTGAAAGTTTTAATTTTGACTTTTATCTCCATAAGCTTAGTAACCATAGTTGTTTACTAACCTGTGCCTGGTAATTTTAGCATCTGGACTATCAGTGTTTATTTCCATTGTCTGTTATTCATGTTATAACTCATTTATGTTGCATTGTCTCCTCCTATATATAAATATCTTTGATAGTGTGCTTGCTGTTGCATATGAAAATTATTGGTAGAAATGAGGTCTGGGATGCTTTCATCTCCCTTTGAAGAAGAGTTTAAATTGCTTTGGCCAGATGTCCACGGCCTAGATGCATTAGCAATGCAAGGTTTCTCTCATTATTCCATGGCTGGAGATTTAGGGAGGCCACTCAGATGAATCGACGCTTGGATGCGGTCTTCCTGAAAGCTGCTACTTTCATTTTACCTGGGATTCAGGAGAGTTTACCAGGACCCACACCCTACTCAGGTCCTGGACTCAAACTTTGCTCCTCTTTGCCCTGAAAGGCTCTGAGAAGTGCCACTAACTCCTTCTGGATCAGCAAATGCCCCACAGGCAAAAGCAATCCCAAGTACCAAGTTCACATCTCTCTTGGATATTAACTCAGAAATTTCACACTACCTTGTGAGTTCCTTGTTGCATTTAGGAAAGTGTTGTAAAATATCATCCAAAGTTTTAAAATTGTCTTTGTCAGGAGAGTTACCATTATGGAAAGTAGATGTCCTACACCTTAAGTTTGGTGTAGGACATAATGCTTTGCTAATTTAGACTCTGAAGATTCATGTTAAAAGGTTAATACATAACCATAAATCAACTGAACTTTTAAGTAGATTAATGATTTAATCTTGTAAAATAATACTTGAAATCATACTGTTAGCCTGGACTACTTTGAAAATTATGAAACAACTTTTGAATTCTCCTGAGTTAAATTTGAAAGTTAGCCAGTTGGAATTTGTATAAGAAACGGTCAGGAAACTAAAACAGAAAGATCCATTAGCCAAGAGGATCTGGTTTATATTTGAATGAAATATCTCTAAATACAAATGAAAGATGGAAAACCTTGTGTTAAAAAAAATTAGGTAACCAAAAAAATTAAATTAAAGACAAAAAGAAAATTTCAAAATACAACCTCATTCACTCTTACATTAAACATATAGCATTAGTTTCAGGTGAAAATGTATGAAAGCTGTTGGTAGGGATGGAAACTTTTTGTCACTGAACCAACTAACAGCCATATCCCTTTTCCTCCACCCACTGTCTCCCCATCTAGTCTGTTCTATCAGACACTGATTTGTTCAAGTAGCAGATCAAGATATCCTGATCTCAAGAAAAGTAGAACCCCGTGAGAACCCCCAGAGAGTTAATAATAATTTATTTAAAGTGGTTATGATAAATCCATTATCATAATTCACTAAACTTTCCTAATCTCTTTTGCAGCCACTTCTGGCCAATGATCTGTAAGGGGGCTTCTGTAAAAATTTTGCATTCTTGATTAAAAAAAACAAAACAAAATAGAAACAACTAACACTATTCCTTCTCGTCTTCTTCAGATCTGAACTTAGGATGTTCCGAACTGCTGTAGCTATTTTTGGACCATGAGGTAACAACCACAAAATGAAAAACCAATTCACTAAGAATGGTAGAGCAGAGACTGAGTTGCTAAACAAACCTCCTGGTTTATATTTAGGTAAAAATAAATGTTCTTATATTTTAAGTTGCTAATAGTTGAGTTTCCCATGATTTGACATAGAAAACATTCATGACTAATACATTCAATAAACATGCTTTTATGGCAATGTTTTGACCCAGGTTTGACTGGAGACAATGCTTGAGATTTGTGTCACTTACCATAATACAAGAGTCCTGAGGTTCAAGGTCAAAGTCAGTGAAGTTCAACAGAACACGGTGATGTTTTTCCACCTGAATGACCCATGTACATTCAGTGTTGCTCCTATAAGGACTGGGATAATTTGGAGAATGAATCTCTCCACTGGGAGCTTGGAAAATGCCACCACAACCTGTAGATGGGAGACCCAATTCAATAATGAGAGGAATCCCTGATGCACAAAACTTTACACCATTGCCCGGGAGCACAGAACGATATGCTACTTTGTTTGACCACCATTTTTATGTAGTCTGTGCTAAACATCCTGAAGAACTGAATGTTTGCCATTAATTCATGTATCCCAACAAAATGAAGAAGTATGCCTAAGAAAAGACTTCAAATACTTCAAATACTGATGCCAAGGGTTATTTTAAAAATACTGAAAAATAATGCAAATAAAATCATATTTTCACAAAGCCATGAAATGCCTCTTCATTGTTCTCTAAAAATATAACATACTGTAAGAATAACACATCTCTGTCTAAGAATTTTGATAATTCAGTAGTGTACGCTTTTATAAACTATTTAACATCTGTCTCTTAAAATTTAATATTCTGGACCTTGTACAGTCATTCCTTTTTTAAATTCCTATGATATAGTCAAATATCTATCAATGTCTAACTCTATGACCCATCATTTCTTGGGTTTATGATAATATAAACTAATAATGGGAAAATTCAGTATCGTTTTCTGATAACTGAGAATCACTTTTGGGTAATCTAAACACCATGTAAATATAATTTTCATTAAATTCATGCACCATTAACTTTAGGAAAGCTCTAGTATACTTACTATATCACCTTTGGCCTACAGAAGTGGGGCCATAAGGCAGCCTGGAGTCATGTCTTTGCTTTGGCATTTTTTAGCTGTGTGACTTTGGACAGACCACTAACTACTCTAAGCTTCCATTTCTTCATCAGTAAGATAAGGACAAGAAATAACCTTCCCTCAGAGGGTGGCTGTGAAGATTAAATGAGAGAGTCTTTGTAGAATAGTTAGAAAAATGCCTGACATACAGTAAGCGTTCAATAAACGTTGCTATTATTAGTAGCTGTATAGATTAACATCTGCCGAAAGATTTTGTGCATTAATACTTTATTTTTAAAACTCTGAAACAGGTAATTTATTTAGACAGCCTAAGATCTTGGGCAGAAAGTCACTATATAACAAAAGGTAATAAGTCCTTGAAATTCACAAATTTAACATTTGCAGTTTTGGTATTTGCCAAGCCTCCAAATGCGTGGCAGAAAGTAATTTACCACTTTGTTGATGCCCAAATTGAGGCTGGTGAACAGGCAGAAGTCCCTCGGAGAGAAAGTGAGTCTAACCAACCACCCTGCTTCTGCTCTCAGCATGGATGTGCACGCTTGCATGGGCTGGTTTTCACGTACGAGGTGACTCTTTGGAAGTTAAACTCTCTTTCTCAGGGAAGCGTATATGCCATTAGAGAAGTCACAGAGCTGTGACGGAGGATGTAGCCGTCACATCGCTCTCTGAACACTTCATGAAATTTAACGAGGGCTCAGCTTAAGTATTTTGAGACAGCTCCGTGGTTCACCCACCTCCAGGGACCGCTCTCCATGAGATGTTGAAGCCTCTCCCATTTATGGACCAGTCAGTCTTGAATCGGATTGCCAGCTCATTTCCAGTGCTGGAGACCTGCATGGGATTCTCAGACGATCTTTGCACACACAGCTGGGATATCCTGGGAGAGTGGAAATCAGGGCCTCCATAGATCTATGATGGGACGGAGAAAAAAAGAACTTGAGAGAGATACTTAAGCAATTACAAGCCTTCCGCTGATTCCCCTTTAGCACCAGCGTTTGGATCCTATTATCAGCAGAGATTGAAATCTCAGCCTCCCCATGTGGGGACACACTGTAAACTTGAGCTGGATTTTCCAAGGCACTCCCTCTGCCCTCGTAACACACAAGTTCAATCGCCCATGAAATGCCTGCTTGTTCCCTCAGCCAGAGCTGCAGAGCTGAACTGAGTAGATTATCCCAGACTCTCCCCTATCTCCCCTTCCCCTCTTCCAAGTCCACATAGGATCCCCTGCTTTCTTTGGCAGAGGCATGTGGCAGATAAGCCAGTATCAGGTCTGATCTTCTAACTCTTCTGGGCGCATAGGAATAGCCTTAGCATAAAGCTATTTTGTTTGTTCACTGAAGGCTATTGATCACTGCTACATTTTTAGGATTTTCCACTTTGCAACCCGAATGCTTTACAAGATTAGGCATTTAATATGATATTTTTGCCCCCTCAGAGGGAGCGAAATGGTAACCTCTACCAGTGTGTTCTGCAGTACCCTCAGGGAGGGAGTCCTACAGGCCCCTCCGGACCTTCTCCTGGCACGGACGCTCACAGGAGCAAGACGGAGAGCGTGCACCTTCTGCTCGGGAATCGCCCTGGACTCTGCCCCACTAGGTCCATCTCACTTGTCCCAAGATCTCCTGGGCTCCTATAATTTGCAACTATCTGGCTGGATGCAATACCCCGGCGACACATTCCTCATGGCAACTGATCCCTGGATCTCACGTCCAGCATCTTGCAGGAGGTCTGGCCCAGCCCACGGGGGCCTCCAGAATGCCTCACACACAGGTTTCTCAAGGGCCCCTTGGATAACCCATGAGCGGGCGTGTGGGGGGAAGATAAGAATCCCACAGAAGGTGTGGACCCCCGACCTTCAATCTCTCGCCACCCTTGCGTTAGTGCGAGAACGACCAGTTTTGCTGACAGTTCTCAGGCACACTGGCATCTGCGCCCTTCCCCGCTCCCGGCTGGAACCGGACCCGGGAAAGGTGGCCCAGGGGGTGCGTGTGGTGCCCTCCCACCCGAGCATCTGCCCACCCTGAGGCCCCGCGCCCCTGCGCCCCCACCCCCGCCCCAGGGCGGCTGCTGACTGATTTGGGCATCACTCAAGTGTCCTCCGGGGAGGGAGAGAGAGAACAAGCAGCCTGCTTTCGGCGAGGAGTGTGTGATTTGAATCCATAATGATTCCTTTGTCTGATTAATTCCCCCGGCCACGCGGGAAAGGCCGAAATGAATGGAAGCACTGTTGCAGGAGGGCCGAGCGCAAGGGCTGTGATTGCAGAGGACTGAAGCGAGCCAACCGCTTCGTGCTGGTTTTCGCTTGGAAGAGCTCTGTTTGTGTGGCCCCCGAGTCCCAGCAGAGGCAGGACTGGAGGGAGAGCCCTGTGTGGCCCTTCCCACGTACACATACGCAAGTGGCACAAAGCAGCCTGCTTCTGGTTTAGCACCCTGGAGATTGCCCTGCCCCCTGGCCTGGGGTGGAGCTCAGAGCCTGAAACCCACAGCCTGGGCTCCCCATCGCCCACCCCGCGAGCAGCACATACTTGGACAGAACACTGAGCGCAAGCGTTTAGTTCTAACAAAGAAAACTTGCACGTCAGCAGAATATTCTGGTTTCCCTGCTCAGGGTCCCCTTGAGATTGCAAACGAAACGGGTGTGAGTCGGCGGGGCCTAGAAGCCTCCAGAAGAGTAAACACTGCCGCTTTTGACATTCTTTGCTTTCCCTCTTACTGAGCCGGGTTCACAAAGACAGCAGCAGAGAGCCCAGGGGAGGCTAACTGCCCGCACCAGGCAACTGTCTGGGTTTACTGCGCTGAGGACTGGCTTTCCGTTTCTGCTCTGTGCTGTTCAGGCTCCTTTCTCGAGGACTGAAGTGAAATCAGCCAGTGTTTCTCTAACTCAAACAATAGAATGGTACTTTCTGCTTCCACAAATTAAAAGCAACAGTTAGCATGTGACTCTTCAAAAGAGGAAAAAGATGGAAAGAATTTCAGGGTGTGCTTCGTTGGATTACAGCCTATGACTCAACTTCGTGGGGAAAAGAATTGGTCTGATGATCAGAGATAAAAAAATGTGTTTTTAGCCAATGCTCAGGATATAGAACATTTCAAAGCCTATGGTTTTAATCTGTTTTGAACAGTTCTTTCTGCTCTGTTAGCTCCATTTACTGTTACAATCAAGTCAGCATTCCAGGGTTATGAGTAACCAAACGGCTGTTGCTTAATGCAACTGGCCACTCTCCGGACACTGCTTTTTGAGAGAAAAATAGATGGGCTCTTGGTTAGAGCAGGTGAAACTCAGGTAAACCGGATACCTGGAGACAGTGAGGCCCTACTGGGCTCAGAACAGGACGCGCTGGTAAACAGGACGAGCTGATAAACAGGACGGGGACAGATGGGTGGAGGGAGTCAGCGATGTTTCCAGGCCACACACCCACCTGGGGTAAAATATTGTGAAACCTGTTGCTAACATGTTATCAGCGTCCACGTGATAGGGATGGAAAAAAGTCATTTTATTGTCATTAACCCAAACTGATGACCAGCACCTTCTTGAGTATTTGCAGAGACGTCCAACAAGGTTTGGAGGGAAAAAGTCAGGGGGTTAACTCACTTCAGCCTTAAGAAAAAAACTCGCCCCAATATTTAAGGGCTTCAGAATATTCCCTCAAACCCTGGTTGGATGGGACACGGGAGCCCACCTTGTCCTGACACAAATAAGCCCCAAGCAGACCGCAGCCTCTTCTCACGGTCCTTTCCGTGCGGGACCCCGTTGGAACGCTGCTGCCCAGAGGCCTTGTGCTGGACCTCTGCCCCCAAGGCTGCTCACAGGGAACAGGCCTGCTCTTGGCTCTCTCACGTAATGGGTGGGACAAAACCAAAGCACAATGAACCCTATTTACATGTCGCCCAGTAGGCAACAATCGCACGAGCTTTGCAAGATGAAAATGAAGGGTGAGGAACGTGTCACGTTACCGTGGAACCCTCTGCTGCCAGCCCTTTGCACGGGTTAAGGGTGTTCACGCGACGGAGGAATCTCGCCCGCGGGAGGGAGCATCTCGACATTCCCCACGTGAGCGTTATTCCCGCTTCACAGTCTGAGCTGCGCGTGAGTTTCGTGAATTTCGGGAGCCACCTTATTCTCTCCTCGGAAGAAACTGGTCCTCTTCTGAGCTGGAGTCACGCCTGGGCAGCCGGACTTACGTGAAGACGGGGTTTGGGTTGAACCCAGGGACTCACCGGCTCTGTCTCCAGCCCCCCTTACTGCAGCATCGTCCTCCTCTGCAGAGACTCGAGCCGCTCAATGGGGCTCGTAGTGACACTGCGTCCACTCAGTGCGGACGTGATTTGAGAAGCCCATTTCTTCTCAAGGAGACAACTTGGTTTGTAATTAAATAAGGTTTTTAAGTTTTAAAGTTTCCTATACAGTCCTGTCAACAAGCCGCTCCTTTCAGTATCTTGCACGCTGCCCACATCTGTCCTTCTACACTGGCTGACGTGGCGTGTGCGGCGGGGATGGATTCAGTTCTCAGCTTTTCCACTCACTATCCTTATGGTTGTGGAAAAACCCAGCAATCTTTTTTTTTTTTTTTGCGGTACGTGGGCCTCTCACTGTTATGGCCTCTCCCGTCGCGGAGCACAGGCTCCGGACGCGCAGGCTCAGCGGCCACGGCTCACGGGCCCAGCCGCTCCGCGGCATGTGGGATCCTCCCGGACCGGGGCACGAACCCGTGTCCCCTGCATCGGAGACAGACTCTCAACCACTGCGCCACCAGGGAAGTCCCCAGCAATCTCTTTGAGCCTCTGTTCTGACAACAGTGAAATGGGGAGCAGTAAAATCTCCCTCTTACCTCACAGGATTAGTTAACATTCAAATGGGAAAATGGATGTTGAAATCCCTTTGCAAATCACCATAAATGTACATTATCACTGCACAACAATTGGAGATGTGATGCTTTCGTTTATCCCACAAATATATATCAAGTGTTTACTATTTGCCAAGTACTCTATGGCTCTGGGGGTATAGCAGTGAAACAAACCAAAACAGAACAAAAACAGACAAATACCCAGCCTTCGTGGACTTTAAGTTCTACTAGATACAGAACCTTGCCATGAGGCAGTCCCTACCGCTGAGGCGACAGGAGTTTCATGTGTACTTGGAAATCATCTATGACTAGATTCCTGCAACAAACAGCTGATTATAACCGATTCTCAAGGGCCATCTTAATTACCCGAGATAAAGCCATTGCAGCGGTGTTGGAAAAGTTGCGGGCACTTGCTCAGCTCCCTGCCCTGTCCTACCCCGAGCACCCACGTCTTCTTTACACTCTGCCGCCCACTGCCTTTCCCAAGGGAGCTTTCTCAGGCTGGAAGTGTGGGGCACTGAGGATCCCAGGTTCCAGCAGTAGGGACGGGAGCTGGGGGACCAATGCCTTGTGTCCTTAGAGGGATGGTTCTGAGCAGCAGACCTCATAGGACCTCGGGGGTTGCAGCAGGATGAAGCCCACGTCGCCCACAGGGGCTCCCTTCCTTGGCTCTCTCTCTCCTCAGCCTCCCCCCAAGGCTCCCTCCCTTCTGCCACCTGGTACCACCTCCTAGTTACACGACCTGCCACCCAGCCATTTGGGCACTGCTTTTAGGGGAACCCAAACTGAGATATTAACCCCCTTTGTCTGCAAGCATCATTCACCAAGGGCTAATGCTCATCGAAACATCTAAGAATAGAACACTGCTGGCCCCTGGAAAGAATTTAGGGCTTTCTTCAGAGTGATTTCCATTCTACCCCAAATCCTATAATGTGCGGAAAACTATCTAAATTCCTACCTCCAGGACATCGAAGTTGCAGCTTGCATGATACTCCACATCAAAGTCATGGATGGTGAGCTGAACGCTGCTCCCAGGGGTTGTGTGAATGTACCAGATACACTCCTTGTTGGCGGGGTACCTGTTAGGGTAGCCGGGGCTACTGAAGGAGCCCGTGTCCCCAGACAATTCTTCACCACAACCTGTGAAAAGAGCAAGGCTCAGTCAGTTCAAAGAGGGCATCGGCCACTGGGAAAAAGTCAAAAATCCAGCTACGCAAAACATAACTCAAAATGCACAATGCCTAGTTTAGGAGAGAAATTATAAAGTCATAATAAAGTTATAATGAGCAGTTATAAAACAATGAGGAAAAACCATGGCTACAGCTTATTAAATTCACTCTTTTAAAAAAATTGATTATATCATTTGGTGCGATAATTCTCAGCTCTTATTCTCACCCCATCAGCTCTTATTCTCTTATTCTTATTCTCTTATTCTTATTCTTATTCTCAGCTCTTATTCTCACCCCCATTTAAACCTTTGGTAATATTTTCAAAACGTCAACCTAATTTTTAGATCTTTTTCATTATATATAGGTAAGAATTTCCTGGTAGGAGGTACAATAGACTGTGTGAGCAGTCAACACCAGGTCCCTTGGTCTTCAGTTTCCTTGTATCTAATGTATTATTTCTAAGTCCTTTCAGACCTAAGATGTGGAATTCTAAGCGCTAAAAATCCTTACCTTTGTATGAGAGACTGTAGGAAATTAAATATACATATATATGATATGTCTACAAAAAACCTTCACAGAGATGTTTATAGCAGCCTTATTCTTAATTGCTAGAACTTGGAAGCAACCAAGATGTCCTTCAGTAGCTGAATTAGATAAATAAACTGTGGTCCATCCAGACATGGGATATTATTCAACACTAACAACAAATGGACTATCAAGCCACAAAAAGACACGGAGGAGGGCTTCCCTGGTGGAGCAGTGGTTGAGAGTCCGCCTGCCGATGCAGGGGACACGGGTTCATGCCCCAGTCCGGGAAGATCCCACGTGCCGCAGAGCGGCTGGGCCCGTGAGCCATGGCCGGTGAGCCTGCGCGTCTGGAGCCTGTGCTCCGCAACGGGAGAGGCCACAACAGTGAGAGGTTCGTGTACCACAAAAAAAAAAAAAAAAAAAAAAAAAAAAAAAGACACGGGGGAAATATATACGCATATTAAGACATGAAAGAGGGACTTCCCTGGTGGCGCAGTGCATAAGATTCTGCCTGCCAATGCAGGGGACGCGGGTTCCATCCCTGGTCCACGAAGATCCCACATGGTGCAGAGCAACTAAGCCCGTGCGCCACAGACTGAGCCTGCGCTCTAGAGCCTGCGAGCCACGACTACTGAAGCCCACGTGCCTAGAGCCCGTGCTCCGCAACAGGAGAAGCCACCTCAATGAGAAGCCCGTGCACCGCAACGAAGAGTAGCCCCCGCTCACCGCAACTAGAGAAAGCCCTCGTGCAGCAACAAAAACCCAGTGCAGCCAAAAATAAATAAAATTAAATCTAAAAAAAAAAAAAAAAAAGTGAAAGAAGCCAGTCTGGAAAAGCTACATACTGTATCATTCTGACTGTATGACATTCTGGAAAAGGCAAAACTATGGAGACAGTAAAACGACCAGTGGTTGCCGGGGGCTGGAGGGGAAGGAGAGATGAATGGGTAGGGTGCTTTTCCTGAAGATTTTTAGGGTGGTAAAACTACTCTGTATGATACCGTTAGGGTGGACACATGTCATAAATTTGTGGAAACCCATAGAATGTACAACATCAGGAGTGAACCCTAATATAAGCTGTGGACTTTGTCGATATAGAGTCATCAATTGTAACAAATGTCCCATTCTGGTGGAGGAGGCTGATAATGGTGGACTCTGTGCATGGGTGGGGACCGGGCTACATGGGAACTCCACCTCCCACTCAGTTTTGCTGTGCACCTAAAACTCTTCTAAAAAATAAAGTGAATTTTAAATAAAAACAGCAACAAAAATGATACAGGTCCTGGCCCTGGGAAACGTACATCTAAAAACCAACCAAACAAACAAAAAATGGACGTATTAAACCCAAGCATGGAAAAAGACGCTAGCATGTGTTTTATGAATGTATACATCATGGCTTAGAAAGTAATTAAGGCAAATCATTATAACAAATGATCAAATGCTACAACACGTGGTACACAGTAAAACACTGCCACTGCTTACTGAGCGCCTAGATGCACTTTATAGATAGTTCCTATTTTAACGCTCGTAACAACCACACGGAGCAAATATCATTATTATCCGCATTTCTCAAATGAGCAAATCAATGCAAACACAGGTAAGTGGTTTGTCCACGGTACCGAAGTCGTGAGGGGTGGAGCCACCCATGCGCAGAATCTCACGCTATCAACCGATCCGTGCAATCGGCAACGCGGGGTTCTTAACTACTACGCTCCACAGACTCACATAGTTGGTAAGAATTCAGAGATTTCAGAATGGAAAGGGAGATAAAAATTTATGGAAGAAGTAAAATTTGAGGGAGGCTCAAATTTTAAAAACAAAATTAGAAAAAAATAAAGATAAAATTAGAAAAAAAAGATAAATTTTTTTCTAAAAATTCTAAATTTTTTTCTTTTGTCTTCCAAAAGCAATTTTCGGTGATTAAAAAAAATTGTTTGCTCTGTTAACATATCTCCCTTTTCTATTTTCCAGAATATCCTTAATCAGTTGGTAAATTCTTCCAAGCACCTTCCCTTACTGAGCGTCAAGGCTTTTCATGTTTAAAAATGACAATGCCTCCTCACTCCATTGTGAATGTATGTGCATTTTCACATTAAGACAATAAAGCTGAGGTCATGTCTACTATCTACCTTTGCAAATTTGTCTGTACAGGGAGTTAGAAAAAAGTGTTATAACAATTCAAAAGAAAGAGTCTTCATACAGAATCTCCACTTAACTGAAAAGAGCTGAGAATTCCAAGAAGAATGCTGATTGTGTAAAAAAATCGGATTCCAGCTCAACATGCTACCATCTTCTTGAATGGCCAGTTTCCTGCTTCAATTTGAAAAACCTCTGTGTTTTCAAACTTTAAATTTGTTGCACAGTACAGTATCTTTTCTATTAAGTTTCTACTTTTATTTCTGGTTAAAGTCCTGCGAAAAAGCTATTTAAAATTAGACGTGTTGACATTGTTTGTAGCCTGTGGTGAATGTTAAAAAAACATAAATGCGTGAAGATTCAAAAATATTTTTCCTACTACAACCATCCACGGAAAATATTCCTGAAGCCAAAATCAGCACAGATTGTATATGTGCTCAGCACCACTGCACAACCCCAGGGGGCACCAGTCGCAGTGTATTCCATCAGATGATGCTCCCTGGAGCTGTGCAACACAGTGGCCCATTGAAATCATCTCTTACTAAAATACATTATAGGTAAGCAAAGCCAGTCTGTTACCCCCATTTTTTTCAACCTCCATTTTCAGCTCCTATGGTTCTTAGTATCAGTTGCATCAAATAAGCAAGCCAATGGAAAAAAAAAAAAAAAAAAAAAAAAAAAAACCTTTGGCAGAAAATAACTTTGTGGTCACGTAATATAAAAGAGAACAAGGAAATGGAAGGTTGGATACCTCACCTGCATTTTTATTTAGATTCAGCTCATCAGATAATCTAATTCTTTTAAAAAAATCATAGTCGATTCACCTAAAAGTCTGTATAATATTTTTCCATTGTCTTTTCCAATTGTTTTAGGCTTCCTTGTAAATTCCTTTGCAAATAGCAGGATACTAATACCCTTAACTGAGTTGCTGTAAGCTAGAATGATAATATCAGATTCTTGGCAGTCAATGATGCTTTGAAAAATTACAGTACTTTTTTATTTACCCACTTACAGCTCTGGAGACCCATAGTGTACTTTTCCCTAAGGTTTAAAGTAAACATAAACAAGGTTTATAAAAAAACAAAGCACAATTTTATTTTTAGGTATGCCATGCTCTTTTCTCATGAATAGCACTTATGTGTGGGTCTCCTAAAGAGAAATTCCAATATTATTAAAAGTGATACCATACTGGGGAAAAATACTGTGGTGCTTGTGAGGAGGAGACAAAGAAACTGTTGGAGCTTGAAGACTCTTTGCAGCTTTCTTTTTCTCCTTCATAATCTCACTACCTCTGAAGTTTAATTTACCAAAGGGTAACAACTTTGATTTAACAGTTCACATCAAATGCAAAATAGAACAAATTAATTCAGTGGTATTTTATGGTAAAAACTATAAAGTACGAAATATAAAGTTAATTCTGACAATTATGGTAGAAATTTAATTCCCTCTTTGCATTTCTAAATTTTGAAAGACGTAAAGTAACTTTCCAGTTCCCACCCACCCATCCATCCACTCAATCCATAGTCATTGAGCATGTGCCACAGTACGGGCAGTGCTAAAGAAGCCAGGCGCATTTAATGTCCCTGGGGAAGAAAAAATCCATCTGTAGACATAAAAAAGCGCTATTCCCACATGCCCTCCTGCAAAGCATTAATTCTTCTGGCTTTTCCTGCAGTTTGCAAAGAGTAATTTCAATAAGTTTTGATCTGAAAAAAAATAGTGAATTCTGTTTTATCTTTCACGTGCTGATTGACGGTAAGTTATAAATAAAAATAAATAAATCATTATGTCGAATTGCCAAAAGATATTTTGGAATTTGCTAGTTTCAATAGTACAGTGTTGGCATAATTCTCTTTTGATACTAATTTCATTCCACAGATGAGAGACTTTTATCAGCATTTAGCCAGTTATGCTTCACTCTCCTGGGTATCATTTCTTTTTCCTAGATTTGGAAATTCTTTAATAAATGTGTACTTGGTATCAAGCAAAAAAAAATTTATGTCAAAATATATCTTTAAAAAACTGAAAAAATGGGGGGAAGTGTAAGATGGAATGAAGTGAGAGAGTGGCATGGACATATATACACTACTAAATGTAAAATAGAGAGCTAGTGGGAAGCAGCCGCATAGCACAGGGAGACCAGCTTGGTGCTTTGTGACCACCTAGAGGGGTGGGACAGGGAGGGTGGGAGGGAGACGCAAGAGGGAGGAGATATGGGGATATATGTATAGCTGATTCACTTTCTTATAAAGCAGAAACTAACACACCATTGTAAAGCAATTATACTCCAATAAAGATGTTAAAAAAAAACAAAAACTGAAAAAATGAATGATGTCTATTTTTTCTATGCTCTCCTTAAGGGACAAGGGAAAACATATTCATAACAAAATTGAGAACATTTCTATTAACCAAAGAAAAATGAAATATGTAATGATTTATTTGATAATTTGTTTCATAAATTCAAGCTATCTTTAGGTTAACAGTGAAACATTAGAATATGAATTTGGAATTAGATAATTATAGATAAAAATGAAAAATAATAAATTCATACCAACAGTTGAGTTTTTAAAATTATAAATGAAAAACAAAAACCATAATTCACAGTAAATAGTAGAGTTTTTAAAAGAGTATACAATGTGAATCTTTTGAATTGTATTTATACATCGTTTTCTACTTAATTAGCTGTGAAAAAGAGACTGGTTACAACACAGGAAATGTGACTTGGAACCTATATGAACACATACTGTCCCACTGCCAGTTAAAGGAAATAGCAAGACAGTCCAAAAACCCCTATTGTGTTTAATTCTAAAGGAGAAAAAACATGTTCCAAATGCTGAAATGAATCAAAAGCAAAATAATTTAATTCTGCCTCATCAACAATATCTTGTTTATATTGAATAGCAAAGCTGTTCATTCTCTTTGCTTTACTATTTCTGCACCTCGTGTGGTAGAAACAAGTTTTGGTTTTGTTTTATTTTTAATAAAGACTGTGGAATTCAGGGACTTCCCTGGTGGCACAGTGGTTAAGAATCCACGTGCCAATGCAGGGGACACGGGTTTGAGCCCTGGTCTGGGAAGATACCACATGCCGTGGAGCAACTAAGCCCATGTACCACAGCTATTGAGCCTGAGCTCTAGAGCTCGCGAGCCACAACTACTGAAGCCCGCGTGCCACAACTACTGAAGCCTGCGTGCCACAACTACTGAAGCCCGCGTGCCACAACTACTGAAGCCCATGCTCCTCATCAAAGAGAAGCCACTGCAATGAGAAGCCCGCGCACCACAACAAAGAGTAGCCCCCACTCGCTGCAACTAGAGAAAGCCTGCACGCAGCAACGAAGACCCAGTGCAGCCAAAAATAAATGAATAAATAAATTTATAAATAAATAAATAAATTTATTATAAATTTATAATAAATAAATAAATTTATTTTGTGGAATTCAAAAATCTACTTATTTGGTAAAAGCTGCTTTACCTATGGAGCGGTCCCCAGTGTTGCTGATGTCTAGTACTAAAAACCTTTCCACATAAACAAACATCCTAATTTTACTTTCCTATTAAATTTAAGCTTACTTGGGGCCAGGAAAGAGAAAAACTGTTTGTTTGCTGCACTGTCTCCCTTGGTGTGAGATTCAGGACTTGATGGTCTCTTGTTAAAATACACTTTCTCCTGGGTGAGTCACAGAAGAAAATCTCTTTCTAAATCCAAACAGCTACTTTGGAGATGGAAACAACAAGGCTTCCAGAAAATCTCAGGTGCCTACATTTTATTTAGAGTAGAAATAATGGTATAGCCACATCTGCAAATATTAAAACAAATGAAACTGTGGAAAAAACACAGTTTAGCAGGCTGTGCAATAAGTTTAAAAAATCATGTCATTGTCAGTCATGTCTGTGACCTTGGATGAGTGACCCGGGGGTCACAAGAAGGGTAGGAAAGGGAGGACAGACAAGGCTGGAGATGAAAGAAGTTGTATCGACCAATAGCCAATGGGAAATGACATAGGAGGTGATGGGTAGACTCCCAAGATCCTCGTCATCATCACGTTACCTGTCTGGTTGAATGAATAATCAAATGTAGGAAAACAGAGAAGTTTTCTATAACTGGGCTTCAGTCATCTAAAACAGAGGACAATGATTTGGGAAAGCACTTCAGAGGTCTACATGGAGAAAATAATTAAATGATGAAAATACTAACCAAGGAGTAGAATGGAGTGATGAATAAAGAGCTCTGAAGGATACATATTCAGAAGAAATAGAGAGAGATAGGGGCTCTTTGCACCAACTGGCAAGAAAAGATTTTCATGGAGGAGACACGATTTTAGAGTTGCAAAACTTTTGGAACTATAATAATATGCCAAGTAAAGCACAGGCCATGGCATAAGACAAAACATTCCAGCCGTGGCTATGCTACTCTTTGGATAACTAATTTAACCTTTCTAATCCTCAGTGTCTTCATCTGTAACAGTGTTACTCAACCTCTAGGGTTGTGATATAGATTAAATGAAAAGTCCGAAGTAAGGTTTTTAGCTAAGTGTCTTGCATAGGACAATCACTCCATATATACTGTGTATTACAACTGAACAGGAGTTTATCCAGATCTGGGATGAGATGAGGGCAAGACCTGGAGCTGGAAGAGGAATTACCACACCAGCTAAAGAGCCATCATGAACACCCGATAAGACATAAGAAATCAATTGTTCATGAAGCTACAATAAAGATAGTTCACATATGTATGGTAGTGCACAGTTTTTCAATGTGCTTCTAATGAGCACGTTACCTTATTTGAAATTCGTAACAACTCTACGAGGTAGGCAAGAGCGATCATATCAGGCCCATTTTAGAGATGAGCAGAGTGAGGCTCAAGAAGGCTGCTGGACTTGTAACTCACATAGTGAATGGTGGATCTGGGGCCAACCTCCCCCGGCCAACCCGTCCTGCCCCTAAGCCCCTCCTCGCAGTTCTGCCTTCTCTCCGCTATGCCTCGTTGGGCATTTCAGCCCTGAGGCCCTGGAACGGCAGTGTTGAACACTGCCCTCATTATCATCCTGCCCATCTACTGAGGAAAAGAGTCACCATAGCAACCAGAAAAAAATAAAGCAAAATGCTTTTTCATTTAATTTGAGACAAATCTGACAAATCTAATATGCTAACATCGTCAGATATCAGCTGAACTGTAATAAAATAACGTCCTGAAGAGAATCATATGTTTTTCAGTTTTAATTAGTTAATCTTTATAAAACTTTTAGTACTGGTGACTGATAATCTATTTGATTCTACTTTCCTCCAAACTCCCAGCCATCAACTGAAAGGAAGCGCTTACGTTATCAGCAGGAAGCACATTGATCTACGGAACTCATAACAAGAAAGAGTTAAAAGTTGTTGCTAAACCTGCTTACTTGTGAAGATAACTTAAATCTTTTCCATATATAAGCAAATAAATAAAATAAAATTCAAAAAAACAATAAATTAAATTAAATTAAAAAAAGAACTTTGCTTACACTGTTTTTTTTTTGGGGGGGGGGGGGTTTGGTTTGGTCTACAACAAGAAACGAGTTATAAAATTCCAGAACAGCGGGCCTCCCTGGTGGCGCAGTGGTTGGGAGTCCGCCTGCCGGTGCAGGGGATGCGGGTTCGTGCCCTGGTCCGGGAGGATCCCATATGCCGTGGAGCGGCTGGGCCCGTGAGCCATGGCCGCTGGGCCTGCGCGTCCGGAGCCTGTGCTCCACAACGGGAGAGGCCACAACAGTGAGAGGCCCGTGTACCGCAAAAAAAAAAGAAAAAAAAAAAAAAAATTCCAGAACAGCAACAACAAAAAGCATAGTCTATGTATGTTCTATCCTCACGGTTTGGGGTGGCTGTTGGTTGTTTGGTTTGTTTTTTGTTTTTAATGAAAGCAAATTAGCAATGAAACGGCTAGATGGAATTACAGGCCCAAAGTTTTAAAAGCACGTCTGTGTTTCCTGCAATTACAATTGCTCAAACCTCTTTACACTTGGCCTTTTCCTGAAACTATGTTCCATAAACCAACAGCACTGGGAGGGCCTGCCCGCTTGGAAGTGACTCTGGGCCACAGCCCCCTGAGGCTGGAGGAAAAAGAACAGAGAACGGACCCCAACAGGACATCCTCACATCCTTATCCTCTAATTTTGGAGGCAAATGTCTGAGAGATCAGGGTAAATGTGAAAAAGAAGCTGAAAAGCCAAAGTATAGTAAAAGAATAAATTTTAAATAATAAATGATGATGCTCACATGCTTCATCAAAATGAACGATTTATATTTTAATAGTTTTTCTACAATGTAAAAATAAAAACCTTCTCTTCTGCAAGACCTGGAGAGGAGACTCACTGGTCTGTCCGATTCCCCTCTGACATGCAAAAGGGCAGCAGGTGAAGGGGGCAGGGTCCCAAGGAGGAGTTACCAGTAAGGACTCTTTTCATAGGAGTCAGGCATGGGGTGGTTATAATGAGAAAAGGTAACTAGGAGCTCAGAATTTGGGAAAGTCCGACCCAAAACAAGGTTCAACTATTTCCTGCAGTACACAGACCTCACTTCTTTCTTTTTTTTTTTAATAGTTGACTTACCATGTTGTGTGAATTTCAGGTGTGCAGCAAAGTGATTCAGTTATATATACATTTTTTTTTCAGATTCTTTTCCTTTATAGGTCATTACTAAGTATCGAGTAGAGTTCCCTGTGCTATACAGTAGGTCCTTGTTGGTTATCTATTTTATATATAGTGGTGTGTCTATGTTAATCCCAAACTCCTCATTTACCCCTCCCCCACCTTTCCCCTTATGGTAACCATAAGTTTGTTTTCTATGTCTGTGGGTCTATTTCTGTTTTGTATATAAGTTCATTTGTATCATTTTTTTTAGATTCCACATATAAGCAATATCATATGATATTTGTCTTTGTCTGGCTTACTTCACTTAGTATGATAATCTCTAGGTCCATCCATGTTGCTGAAAATGGCATTATTTCATTCTTTTTTATGGCTGAGTAATATTCCATTGCATATATGTACCACATCTTCTTTACCTGTTCATCTGTTGGTGGACATTTAGGTTGCTTCCATGCCTTGGCTATTGTAAATAGTGTTGCTATGAACATAGGGGTGAGTGTGTTTTTTCAAATAATGTTTTTCTCTGAATATATGCCCAGGAGTCAGATTGCCTGATTTACCTATGAGACATACAAATAATGTAATTAAAGCAATTTCGAACAGAAACTTTCAGGTTAGGTTGGAATGGAGGTGGAGACAGATACGAGCTCCTTAAAATGGACAAAGTTGTCTTATGGTGACCATGGCACATATAAGAACCACAAAAAGTCAGCAATTCCTGGTTTGGTTTTACCAGTTAATCCCCCAACAGTCTAAAAGTGCGTGGCACAGTCCCGAGGTATAGGAGAAAGGCAAGTGATAGGTATCCATCCTAAGAGAGAAGACTAAAATCAGGTCAACACTCCTCTCTGAAGACAAAGCCATGAGTGGGGCCCCCAAATTCACCTCATCTTAAGGATTTGCAGATTAATATTCTGGGGGATTTTGTGGGTTAGACTGATTCTGTGAGGACAGAGAGGGCACCAGCTGGAGCAATCACGAGATTAAATCAGAGAAGAAAACCAGGTAATGTAAAGGCCAAGGAATGGGAAATTCTCCAGAGGAAAAAGAAAGAAGAAAGAAGACAAAGCAGGTGACTCCAGGAGAGGGGAAAGTTGTCAAAGCTGCAGAACCTCCTGTATTGGGTTGAACAGTGTCCCCCAAAAATCATGTCCACCTGGAACCTGTGAACGTGACCTTATTTGGAAATAGGGTCTTTGCAGACGTTATGAAGTTAAGATGAGGTCATACTGGATTAGAGGGGGGCTGAAATTCAATATAACTGATGCCCTTCTAAGAAGTGAGAGATTTGGGCACAGACACACAAAAGGAAGAGGGCCATATGAAGACTGAGAAAGAGACTGAAGTTACACATGGACAAAACAAGGAAAGCCAAGGATGGCCAGCAACCAACAGAAGCTAGAAGTGGTGAGGAAGGATTCTTCTCTAGAGCCTTCGAAGGGATGGCCCTGCTGATACCTTGATTTTCGACTTTAAGACTCCAGAACTGTGAAAAAATAAATTTCTGTTGTTTTAAGCTACCCAGTTGTGGTATTTTGTTACAGCAGGCCTAGGAAGTGAGGCTGAGGGTCCTCTCCTGGGTTATAGACCTCACACGGCAGAAGGGGTGAGGTGTCCCTCTGGGGCTTCCTTTATAAGGGCACTAATCCCAACCATGAGGGCTTTGCACTCATGATCTCATCACCTCCCAAATGCCCCACTCCTAATACTATCACTTTAGGGGTTGGGTTTCAACACGTGAATTTTGAGGGGACATAAACATTCAGACTCAGCACAAAGTCTATTGTTGAGAAAACTAGAGACAAACTTAAGCTCAGTATCACATTAGGAGACGCCAACTCAAGCGTTTAGGGTGAGGGTTCAGAAAGTTTCATCTTCCATAAGGATTTCATCCCAGACCCAGACTTTGTGATAATCATTTTGTCTAAATGTATTCCATACAGCAATGGATACAGAGTAGGGTTATCTATTTTGAATGGTAGGGACAAAAAAAAAAAAAAGAGTGAAAGAATAAGGTCATAACATGCAGTTAATGACTTGGAAAATAGATATAAGGATACAAGGAGCTCAGAAATCAATGCCGACCATAGTTATGAAATGACTTTTAAATTACCATGTAAGATGTCACATTAATATTCAAAATTAATATTTTCATAGCCATCGGACTCTCTGAGATGTTCTGAATCTGAATATTGAAGTGTTTCACCTTAGTATACCATTAAAAAGACATGAAGCCAATGTACCCATATTTTAGGACTCTTTACATAATATAAATTTTAATTTCCTTTATATGAAAGTTTAAAAATCTTTCCTTTTGACCCAAACAAGTATAGTTGATCTTGTCATCTTTTCATTTTGATTAACTATATCTTTTTTCACCTAATCTACTCATTCCAACCAAGTTGAAAAATGGTTTCCCAGTAGAAATTCTTTGCTTACAATTCAGGAGAAATCAATCAATCATTCTCTCTCTCTTACACATTTTTGTAATTATTGAAGATTTCTGAACAAAATATATAAAAACATCTTCCAAGGAAATGAAATGAGACCAAGGCAGCTGGACTAACTTCCCCTAAAATAAGTCGTCATGCATAAGACTACCAATAGCTACTTCATGAAATCCCCCAAACAGGCAAAGACAGAGGAAACATGTTTTCTTTATGTGATTTCCAAGTTCAACACTCATACTAAGTATTCATTCAAATCCGGCTTTGTTTCTATTTATTTTATTTATTTTTTGGGCCACGCTGCACAGCTTGCGGGATCTTAGTTCCCCAACCAGGGATTGAACCCGGGCCCTTGGCAGTAAAAGGGCCGAGTTCTAACCACTGGACTGCCAGGGAAGTCCCTCTTTCCACTGAATTATTTTGGTACACAGCGCGTTTGCAGGGAGAGAAGCTCACCGCCTCCCCACAGGTCTCTGCGTCACTCACCCTCGCCCACCCCCATTCCTTCTCTCACCTCCCCCAACCCCCAGCCTTTCTTCCACAGCAAGGTTGCCCCTGATGGACCAATGGACAAGTGTGGGCAGCGCCATGCCAACGGTCGTGGTGTCCTCTGACCCTCCAAGCTCTGTCCAAGCCTGAGCCATGAGATGATGTCCTGTGAGGACAATAGGAAGGGTGCTGGTCCCTCACGGGACACATGCCTCGGGCGTCCAGTCAGCCCACGTCCCCTCTGACTGGGGTCCTGAGTTAACCAAACCCTCAAGCGCTCCACCCTCGTCCAACCAATCTATTATGGGGTAGCTATCCTTCTCCTTAATAGCACTTCTCTTGTAAGCTCTTTTGTATAACTAAGCCACGGTAACAGATTAGATAACCTCTGTGGTCTATCCCAGCTCACAGTGTATGATTACAGCAACCATATGTAGCCACGCCAGAGAAAGAACACTGTACAAATGAGGAATAAAGCAGACACTGTGTTGACGGGCAGACAAGCAAACTCAGCTATTTTGAACCAGTTGTTGGCTAAGTGCTGCACTTCACCCCCGTCACTGCTACGGAAGAAGGAGCCGTGCAATTCAGCGGGGAGACCTTGGAACTGGAACACTATTTACTTGGGAAAGACAGCACACGTTCTTTCAAAAACAGCCATTATCCTCAGTGGGAATTTAGCTGCAAAATTACCTGCTATAAGCTCTGACCTTCTCTGCGTTGCAATACCATCTCATCTTTTTTGCAATGAAAAATTGTGGGGAAAAATCATTTGCTTGTAGGCAGAGTGCAGCCGTGTAAACACTTGGGAGTTCGACACCACACACTTGGTTGTGTGTCCTCATTCCCTCTTTGAGTTTGGGGAAGTCACTTGACTTCTCTAAGACTCCTCCCTCGTTTTCTTATCCATAATATGTGGATGATGATGATGCTTTCAGAGGATTATTAGGAGAAGACAAGAGATCGTATTTTTAAAATGCTAGCCAAAGGCCCAGCACATGGTAGAAAGATAACACCAGCTTTTCAAAAATTATAATATCAACATTTTAAATGATTACTTGGTCCAGTAATAATAAATGAGGTGTCAAGTAAGTCAGTGCACCAAGCATTTAAATCATATTTTCGTTCGCTCTTAACATGGTAACGTGGTTTTATTTTTATCACCATTAACGTCTTAAAATAAATGTAAAATTACATTTAGGTAGTATTGATAAATCTGTATTATTTAGCCTGTGAGTAGTCTGAAAGTATAACTAGAAGGAGAAAAAAATCAGGGATAAGGTATATCAATGTCATCACTTACACAGAGAATACAGAATTAGGTTAAATCTTCTGGAATGTAATTACTGTCCTACACCAGAGATTCATTCTTGGTTTTGTGAGTCAAGGCCACGGAAGGCTGGCTTTAGTTTCTCTGAATATCCAGCAGCATATACAAAAAAACAAGTCCTTGGATACATAATGTCAGAGATAAGTACGGCATTATTTAAGTAAATGCTCAAAAAGAGAAATCTCCGGGGACAAAAATTATGTTCTGCACTGAACATCGTGTTTATTCTGTGTTGGTTTAGTCATTTGGGGCTAAATTTGAAACTGTGGAAAAAAATGCGTGGTTTCTTTTTTCACGTTGTACAGAAAAGTGTGGAATCCCCTGGAAAGTAAGTGCAGTACCTATCAGGGGTGTTGTTGCTAAGGAACCAGAACACAAACAGAAGGTTCAAGAAAGCCCTTCTTTTTGGCCCAAGGCTCAAGGACTATTACAAATTGTGCAATATATGATTTGGGAAGGTCATGGTTGTTTGAGGGCTACTTTCTTCTTTTTGTAACTGTTTGAAAGAGTAGCAGTGGAAATAGAGCTCAACCTCTGCAAACAGTAGTGATGTGGGAATTGGGATGCCAGACTGCTAAAAGGTTGCCCCTGGATACGAGACTCAGAGCCAACATTACATGAAGGTCAACTCTGTGTGTGTGTATTTTCCTTTGTCGTCAAGGAGGCAAAGAATGTCAGGATTTAGCTTTTCCGCTCATAGTGAAATGTCTGCCTAGGTTTAATGCTGCCTCTGGTTGCTAGGACCTTGCTGGAAAAATTGTGAAACCGAGGCAAAAAGCACTGCAGGATTTTCTTAGTAAGTGATCATCCCACTCTTACAAATTTATAAACAGATTTTTTTTTTACATTAGCATCATCCATTAAGAACTTCTTTCCAATACAGATGTTAAGTGAGAACTTGCCATAAATAAAAATCAGACACAGTATCATGATACAGCAATCTGTGCCTTGGTTCTTCACTAAGACTGTACTTGCTTTCAGTCTCCAGGCTTAAACATTTTCTAAGAGTAACACAAAGATGAAAGTCCAAAATATCAAATAGGCTGAAGTGGCCAGAATACGTAGGGCAGGATAGAGCATGTATAAATGTGAAAGAAAGCCTAGTTAGCAGTTAGGGAAATCACTTTTAAATTCAACAGCACTAAGGTTTCTTAAAAGCTTCTCTTTTACTTAAATTTTGACCCACACTGAACGAGATTTCTTTATCTCATATCACACAACATAATAAAACAATCGCAGGAGTCTATGTTTTTCCCCATCTGTCTTTACCAAGAGCTTGCTTACAGAGTTACTGAACAAAGGGCACATTCTTGATCGCAGCTGAAGTGACCCTAGGGGCAGAGTGGGAGAGGTGTTTTACCGCTTCTTTCTCTGTGACGGTCTATCACTGCCCAGCAGGAAGTGACACTAGGAGAGGGAAAGGTCTCTGCCTAAGATGAGGACCGGACTGCGTGATTCACATCCTGGCCTTATGAACCTGCCGCAGAATCTCTGCTGACCACGATTCAAAAGTCACTCTCCTGGCAAGCACCGTACCTCCAGGTTCCTGAGAACGTTTGCATACGGTGCAGGAGCAGGGCTCAGGACAGACACGGGAAATAAAAGCCGAGTTCTTGCGATGGTCCCCATCAACCGGTCTTGGACAACTTGTCCTGCCTCACCTTCTAGCCTCCTTTCAGCTCCGTATTTCTCACTCGTGTGCTCATTATTGCCCTTCTAAGGAGGCTTTTTGGATATTTTTTCCCAATGGCTCAAATAATTTAATATCGCAGATATAATATATACCTGCTGTGTACTCTGTGTATCTGTGCTTTATACATGAAGCATAAGATATTTTCACCCTCCCAAGAGGCAATTTGCACCCCCTTGGTGTGGGTGCTGGGAGCGTGTGCTTTAGCCGAAACACGTACTGGTTGAAAACCTTTGCCGTAATCAACCCAAGCCTCCCTGCTTCTACTTAGAAATGCCTTCCTCTCCCAGATATTTGACTGATTCTTGTTTATTCTTTAAAACTCGGCTCAAGTATCAAAGCGGCCCAGAGGGCCTCTCCAAGTCCCTGCGGCCAGCCTAGGTCTCCTCCCTGGCCCCCCAGCATCACGGATCGTGGATTCTGCACTTGCTTTGTCTGTCTCCCCTGCTACTGACCGACGCCCTGAAGTCGAGGATACTGTCTCCTTCTTCTCTGTTAGGGGCTGAATTGTGTCTCCCCCAAAAGTAACACACGGAAGCCCTAACCTCCAGTACCTCAGGATGTGACTGCGTTTGGACATTGGGCTACTACGGCAGTGATGAAGCCAGAATAAGGCTCCTAGAATGGATCCTAGTCCAATCTGACTGGCCTCCTTATATGAATAGCAAATTTGGACACACAGAGCCATCAGTAGGTTCACACAGACAAAGCCACGTAAGGACACAGTGAGAAGGCTGCAGTCTGCAAGCCAAACAGAGAGGCCTCAGGAGAAACCAAACCTGCTGACACCTGATCTTGGACTTCCAGCCTCCAGAACTGTGAGAAATAAACTTCTGATGTTTAAGCTACTCAACCTGGTATTCTGTTATGGCAGCCTGAGAAAACAAATACACTCTCTACATTTTATAAACGCCCAGCCCAGAATCCAGTCATGAATGAATATATTCTGGTTGGTTGGTTGAATGAATGACTGAATGGAAACATGTCCTCAATACATGTCGCAGAGGCCCCAAGTAATCATAACACAAGATGCAGAACCACAAACTGTTCTTTGAATTACAAAAGATAAAACCTTTGTCCTCAAAGGGTGAACCTCCCAGAAACCCCAGCACACATACTCTAAATCACAAAAGGAATAAAAAACGACAAATTAGAAGGAATTCCCCTGAAAGACCAACAATAACAAAGACTACTGAAATGCCCATGTGAGGAGGGAAAGAACTGAGGGAAGGTTTACGGGAAATGTTGCTGACCTCAGGGAGGGTCTTTGCCAGGGCTCTCAAAATGCATCTTTTAGAAGCGCTTTGACACAGTGCTGCATGTCCACAGGTGGTCCAGAAAGCGCTGGCTCATGTTCAAACCAAGCCAGCCATGCAGGATCAGGATACAGCTTTTATAAACCCCGAGCTGATCTCTGAAAAACCCTCAAGGCTTGAGAAATCTCGTTAATAGCTGAAAAGATGAGAAAATGGAACCAGCCCCCATTCAAGAGGCTGATGTCATCTATCTCCCCGGAGAAAAGGCCACTCTCTCCTTTGTGAAAGCCCAGGGTGACATCACCCCCTGATCCATGCACTTCGCCCTTCCTCTGCTGTTCCCAGTTCAGGGGTTTTCTCCCTTTGCAAATGTCACTCTTTCACTCACAAAGCTCCTTGACCTTGCTTTTTTGCCGGATTCCACTGCCAAGTGAAAGAGGGCCCCTGGGAGGCGTGATCAGAAGAGGCGAGGGGTTTGCGCAGCTGGCTGGGAGGCCCTATTCACGCAGCTTGCAGAAAGTTCTATATTCCCTTCAGCAACCCAGATGCAGGTCCCCGAGGCCAGGCCAAATTCAGCCCCCAGACAATGCTGTCAGCGCTGAATACTGCACACCGTTTAGCCAGACAGGGCAACTGTGGCCATTTCTTTCTTTGCAGAGTGGGATTCTCTTTGATGCTTTGCATAAAGGCGACACAGTGTGGTTAATCTCACACCCGCAACACCACTTTAAAGATGTGCCCACAAAGAAAGCCCGACTGTAGATCCATTTTCTCAAAGCAAATGGAAGATTTGTGTGGGCGACAAAGAGGCACATTTTGTGAGCAGGTTTATTTATTAATTGGCCTCATGAATGAAGCACATGGGGAATCTTCTTCGGCAGCATTGGTCAGGAAATGATGCCACTGCAGACTCTGAACTTGCAGCGAAGAGGTTTTTGGATTTCTCACTGCATAGTTTGGAAGAGACAGGGAGGAGAAAGAGGGTCTGAAAGGAGATTTGATTCTAGTGAAAAGAGGCTCAGAGTTTAAAGGCACTTGCTCTGGCTGGTGAGGAAGAGCAGCTTCCCGGCCAGTGTCAGCCTGGGTGTCCCGGCCCAGCACTGGAGCCTGACTCTGAGATGCGGATCTGAAGAGGCTGCGCTCAGACAACGTTTCTAAATTACCTACACAGGCACACGTGCATGTGCGCCCAGGCACATTCAAGAATATTTCTCTTTAATTTAAAATTGAGACTAATTTTTAAGTGTATTTTGGACCTTGTATCTGTTTAATATTTATTTACGAATATTATTATGAATAATATTCATAATATTATGATGAATATTATTTATTGAATATTTTGTGTTCAAATCCCACAACATGCCATGTTGCTTCAGTGCTTCCAGATACTACTCAAAACTCATTTCTCTGTAAGTCAAAGACAAATGTTGCGTAATATTGCTTATACGTGGAATCTAAAAAAACACAACAAATTAGTGAATATAACAAAAAGAGAACAGATTCACAGACAGAGAGAACTAACTACCGGTTACCAGTGGGGAGGGGGGAGGGGCAGTATAGGGGTGGGAGTGGGAGGGACAAACCCTTGGGTGTAGCACAGGCTCAGGGACGTGCTGTACAACACGGGGAAGACGGCCAACATTTTGTAATAACTGTACATGGAAAGTAACCTTTAAAGTTGTATAAAAATAAATTTTTAAATGACAAGAAAAAAAAGGAACTGAAAACCAACATTTTATTTCAAGTAAACATGTTTTTTTGTATGCGCATGTGATACTTCAATGTCATAAGTGCTTCAAAGCTCAATGTCCAGATAATCTCCCAAATAAAGATGCATAAAAAGAAGAAAAAACTCATATTTCTCTGAAATCTGAAGGGTTTACGGGAAAGAGAGGGTATGAGCTCGTCCCTGCCCGAGCCCCTAACAGTGAGGGACCCAAAGGCCACTGCTTCGCTCTCCGGACCCTCCTGCTGGACCTGTGACACTGGACTCCAGCCGCCCTGGACATGTGGATCCCCACGCGCACCCTGCCCCCTCCCACCACAGGGTCTTTCTTCTACTAGGAACCCTTTTCCTTCTCCTATTTGCCTCCTTAGCTCCTGCTTATTCTTAGATTTTAGTTCAAAAGTTGCACCCTCATGCAGGACTGCCCTGGCCTCCTGTGCAGGTTGAATCCCCTTTTGTATGCTCCTGTGGCATCACCACACCGCTAATTTCATGTCTATTTATGTGCCTCTTGGCTGGATGGCTACTTCTCCCAGTCGCCTGTAAGCTCCAGGAGGGTAGGAACCAGGCCTGGGGCAGGAGTCACACACTAACAGTTCCTTAGTATCTCTGGAAGGAACACAGGGATGACTAGAAATCGGATTTATGTCTTCAGGTTACCAACAACAGGTGAGAAGTGAGGGAACCTCTTCCATTGGAGGCCTCCTCCCTGACCCTTCTCTTTTCTGTCAGCCCCTCTTCTCGGCTGTCTCGAGTTAAAGACATAGTTCAGATGCTGAGTATAAACTCAGCATTGCGTAGCGATAGTATATGACAGTTAATTTTGCATGGATCTAGACCTCTAACAGTCTCCTTCCAGAAGGTTCTTCCCAAGCATAATTTACATCTAGTGGCACAGAGTTAAAAAAAAAAAAATTCAGTTCTGGTCCTATCTGGCAAAATTTTGTTGCACAACTCTGGTTCCAAGCTTAGCAAGTTTTCAGCAATTGGGAGTAAGTTTTGAAATAGTAAACAGGATACGAGAAGAGACAGAGGATGTCTTTGACTCTCCCACATGAAGACAGATTCCAAACGGGACTGGAAGAAAAGAATGTTCCCAACCAAAACTCAAAGCCGTGCCTAGTGTGTTGGCTGGAGAAACCCAGTCGTCCAGGGTAGCCAATAATGACCATGAAGTCCTCAGTGTGGCCTTGGGCTGGTATGGCTACAACAGCCTGGAGAGGAGACGAAGCAGCGCACTGAGGAAAAAGATATCACCAGCAAAATAAATCGCTTCTCCTGAAATGCTCCGTCCTAGCTGCATGGCAGAATTACTTAGGGAGCTTTTCAAAGTTAGCAGTAGTCAAGGTCCCACCGCAGACCAATGGAATCCTATCTCCTGGGTTGGAACCCAGACACCGGTACTTGTGAAAACTTCCAGGCAGTTCCTGCGTGTATCTCGGGCTGAGGGCCGCGCCCCTAGGCCCCGAGCCTCGGCCTCCTGGTTGGCATTTCTCGCTTTCCACTCTCTGACTCAGTGTCAGTAGGATAAGGGCTGGGGCCCCAGGGAGAAAGAACCTTACCGCTTCAGAGATCAGAGAAGAGAAAGCTCTTCGAGTGTGGTCTACAGAGACACGCCAACGGCATCACCTGGGAGCTTTTCAGAAATGCAGATCCAGGGGCCTTACCTCAGCCCTCACATCAGGATCTGCATCCTAACAAGATCCCCAGTGACGCATATCCATGTGGAAGCTTGAGAAAACCGTTCTGGAAAATACCCCTTGCCCTTCAGAATCTGGGCCATGTCCCAAGATTTTCTTGTTTCTTCTAGGTCTTTCCACACTGTCTCTAGTTCCCTCAGAGTCAGGCTATTTCTGAGTCACACAATACTAGAGATGGGCTGTATTACAGAGATGAATCAATCCAGCTCCTTCATTTAATAGATCAATAAATTGACATTCCAAGGTTAAATCTACCTGTTTGATGAAAAGGACAATCCAGAACTTCCACAAGCTTAATTATCATAGCTCATGTACTTTGGGAATTTATAATCTGTATTTCAAGTTATAAGTAGCTGTGGATTACCACTGAATATTTTTAAATACTGAAACACCCTATACGTATATTTTAACGAAATAGACTCAGGCTCCAGTTCATAATAATAGAACGTCTTACATTCTCAAGTATGTAATAGGGCTCTTCAGTTGTGTAAAGGGCTGTGATGCAGATAATACATGTACTAGGATGTTAAAAACCCTCAACACACATTCATGTCTGCTCACCCTGGGCTCACCCCTGACTGTGACAGCGGGACCACAGTGTAGGACGTCTGTGTGTGACTCCAGGTATAACATGGCAACTCCACTCCTCTTTCAAGTTGATTGAACCCTAGTAGTGAGCCCTAAGCTCTTGGCCGAGAACTGCTTGTATAATATTCACGAGGACTGTATTTTTCAGGTTAGATCACTCTAGGAGAGTGGTCTTCAACTTTACTCGCCAGGGAGACTAGTTAAGACACAGATTATTGGGCTTCCCTTCAGAGTTTGCCATTCCATAGTTCTGGGATGGGGCCTGAGAATTTGCATTTCTCACCAATTCTACTGCTGCTTTGGGGGACCAGGGTTTGAGAAGCACTGCCCTGGGGTCCTCTGCCTTTCAACTGGCCCACATGAGGTCAGTCTAGAAGTTTCAGAACTTGTGCTTAAGACGAATTTTCATCTTCAGAGGAGTGATGATCCCTACCTGTTTTCGGAACCACCAGTTCGTAGGCAGGCTCTTACCTGCCCCTACTCGTTTGGCAGATATGACCCCCGTCCTTGGCTTAGTGCATCACTGGCTCAAGCTTTCTGCTCAGGTTCCCCTCACAGCCCAATCCTCTCCCTCCCCCTTCTCTCTCTGACCGACTCTCGTCCTTCCCTTCTATCCCCGTCACTCCTTCTCTGCCCAGTGTCAGGGTGAGTCTTAAATCGCATTCTGCTCCACTCCCCCGAGAGACGCCATCGCACCCTGTGACCTGCTTGCCACACCCAGGTACAGGCCTTCACCCCTGGAAACTTCCTTCTGCTTCCACCTTTCTCGTAAGCAGTTTATGGCTGCACCTCCTGAAGCAGTTACCCAAATCCTGTCCACTTGGACTTCACTTCCTGTCTTAACCCCAACAGGATTCAACTCTCCAAGGGCCCCCAACGTCTGAGTAAACTTTCTGAGGCCTGGCACTAGATTACCACGCAGGTTCTGAGGCAGGAGATAGACGGGCCCCAGGCTGAGCAGCTGGAATCTGTCCCTTGTGGACAGACGCTCCATGATAAAGAGAATGGAAGGAGCGAGGAGGAGCTGAGCCCTGCTTGGAGAGAAGATAGAGAGACCATATATTCCCCGTTCTTTTTTTTTTTTGCGGTACGCGGGCCTCTCACTGCTGTGGCCTCTCCCGTTGTGGAGCACAGGCTCCGGATGTGCAGGCTCAGCGGCCATGGCTCACGGGCCCAGCCGCTCCGCGGCATGTGGGATCTTCCCGGACCGGGGCACGAACCCGTGTCCCCTGCATCGACAGGTGGACTCTCAACCACTGCGCCACCAGGGAAGCCCTATTTCCCATTCTTGAGGTCAAGGAGACCTCGCAAACTACACATGCACAGAAAGGGTCCTCAGGGCTCGGAGAAGGGAGGGGGCGCCAGACCATAATATGTTCTGTCAACTTCCCAGAGACCCTTGAGCTGGAATCCATCTTGGCTAAAAAGTGCACGCGCACACAGGGGAGGGCCCCGAGTCAGACCAAATACGGACTCAGAGCCAGACAAAGCAAGATGATTGGCCAGAGGAGACCCGGAAGAACTGCCCCGTATAAGTGATTTAAACAACCCCAGAGGCACAGCTCTCTCTCTCAACCTGAGCCCACCCGTGCTTTCTCCACACGTATTCCTCAACTAATAAACACTTTACCTGCTTCACTGTTTTCCATCTCTTTGTTAAAATTCTTTTTACAAAGCAGACGAGAGCCAGAGCAGCACCGCGGCCTGGGTTCAATCCCTGGTCGGGGAACTGAGATCCCGCTTCAAGCTGCCACAGCCACGGGCACCCCACAGCCACTGAAGATCAGTTCCACTATTCGTGGATGGTACTGTTTCCAAATATAGAATTGCAAAGGGAACGGTTCTTGGTCAAACAGCAACTACCAAATACAACTGAGATCAGCAAAGGGCTTACCTTGGATGAACCACTGCATCTGGAATCCTTTCTCATGGTGACCGACCCCGTCGGTATAAAACAGCACTTGAAGCCTGGAGCCCGTGGTGCTCCCTGAAGGTGGAATGCCTGCTCCACAATAGCGCCCCATGCGCCGTGGGCCATCATAGAGCTGCAATCAGAGAGAGACCTCCCAGTGTGAAAAGCTACAGGGCTTGTCAGATGGAAAAAGCAAAGTCCACTCATGCAGCAAAAGCTGTTCCTTGGTTCAAAAGCTACGGGTAAATCTACTGAGGTGGGTTGAGTACAGGAATTAAAAATAGATAATTATATACAGAGAGTTCATTTTGGCCAACCCAATATAATCCAGGCACAGAAGGAGGAAATGCTGGGCCAGGTGAGATGGGTTCACATATGAATCACACGAGAGATGTTGAGTGAATATCAGTATTATAACTGTAAGCTATAAATTTTTAAAATAAATACTAACTCTAAACAATTAGACATTTTGGAAAACTCTGAAAGGAAGATACAAAATTTAATCCCACTGAAGAGAACCACAGTTAATATGTTGTTAATACCAGAAGCTTCTCTTACCAACATTTTTTTCATTTTTTTGTATATGTACATATATACATATGTGCGCAGGGGAATATGTGAATATGTGTGTGTATCAATTTGGGCTACACATTTAATTGTGTTCCCTGCTTTTCACTAAGCCTGTCACGAAATAGTCTGTGTAAACATTTTTAATAGTGGCACAAAATACTACTAATATGCTGTATTTACATTATAATTCTACTGTTGTTCACCTAGGATATTTCCAATCTGGGGGCCAATAAATATAAGTCTTTGTTTGATAGTTTAAATTTCTCTTAGGAAAGATTCCTATAAAGGGAATGAATTAAAGAGCATGATCTTTCATGGCTCTGGATATATATTATTAAACTGCTTACCAGAAAGTTTATACCAATTTATTCTCCCACCAGCAGTTTCTGGAAATATTTTATGACTGCTATTATTTTAAAAAGTGGGGCTAATAGTGAAAATTTGTTTTCTTTTTGTAATTGTCTTAAGTTGTTACTTTGGGGTTGAAGTTTCTTTCATGTTTATTGGGCATTTCTTTTTCTTCTCTTGCAACTTTTCTGTGAGGTCTTTGCCCATTTCCCCACTAAGGTACTTATACATCCTGTTGGGTACCCTTTATCTGCCTAATTTCATCAGATACATGTCTCCAAACTAAAAAAATAAACATCTTTGCCATATCTCTTCAATTGGTAAAAATAATGATAATCCAAAAAGATTGGCTTCCTCATGACTCAGGCCACTACATTTTCTTTTAATCCCCAAATGTCCACATTAAATGCTTTGTTCCAGTTACCCTTGGGATGAGCTGCCCATTATAAAAAAATGGAAAGTGTCTGATCATGGACTTCCTTTATTATTCTCTTGAAGAGTACACACGTGTGAGTGTATGTGCTTGTGTGTGTCTGTATGTAAATGGATCATCTGGATTCAATAAATTCCACACTGACCAAATTATTTTTATTTACTGAAATGTTATGATAGAAAATACTGTTTGAAGCATGTTGATTTGAGCATGGAAAGCTTCTTAATCAGATTCTACAAAGACCCTCCATGGAGCCTTCCCTAATCCCTGTAGCCGGTCATAAATTAGTTTTCCTTTGAAACCCCTCAGCTTTTCATTTGTGCTTCTTTGTGGAAATGGGCACATTCTGGTGACAGGCATATGTGTCTCTCTCCCCTACTGATGACGAGTTTCCTTAGAGCCCAGACTACCTCTTACATCCCCTCACAGCCTAGCACAGGGCTTTGTCCAGGGCAGGTTCCCAGTACAGCTTCAGAGAAGGAACACAGCCATCTCCCCGACAGCTGCATTGCTTTTAATGGCACTTAATCTGCATTGTTACTTTAACGCTGCACAGTTAGATACACGTTAGGGTCTTACAGTCCTAAACTTCAGCATGTTCTTTTCAGGCAGCAAAAGGTCTGCATCCTTTGTGGCCACTCTGCAGAAGGGCCTTGTTCAAGGTCATAATAAAAATCGCAGGTTTCTAAATTTGGGTCGTCTCACTGAGTTCTCAAAACGGGCGGCTGACCAGCCGTACATTTCTGTGCGACGCGGGGAAGGTCAGTTGAGGCTTAAAAAGAGAAACTCAGAAGTCCGTTATGTCACTCCGTCTTCAGTACTAAACTTAAGCGTTTTATGCACTTGATAAAGGTGAGGTTTAGTTTTCAGACCTGTCCCTCCAGCTTCCTTTTCATTTTTTAAACACCGCTGCTTTGAATGTGTGTATTTATGATCAAACCTCTAATACTGTAGGTGGTTGACAGAAGACATGAGAAGGGAGCAAAAATGAGAGAAAGAATAAAGCCACATAAAAAGAAGAGGAAACAAAAACAGCCCCCCACCTCCCATCTCCAGACCCGCCACCCACTGCAGGAGGTAGAGGGGCAGGAGAGTCCGTATGGTAACCTGTTTATTCCTAAACTACTGCTTCCCTGCAGGGTATTTATTTCAGCCACAGAGTTCCTATTAAACCTAGGGTATGAATTTCCAATTCAAGACTAATTAGTACACAAATAAACATACTGTTCTCACGCCAAAGCATAATCAACAAGAAAACAGCTCTACTGGTTTCCACTCCAAAAGGCTCATTCTAAACTTTGGATTGTACTGCAGTGACCAAAACTTTAGTTACTTCATCTTTTGCCAACAAAACATGAGGTAAGATCTCTCTAGAACTAGAATTGCCTTCGGCTTCGTGGATCTTCTGACAAACTAGGTAGCGACATTTTGAGGAGCCCTAGTTTAGATTCTGTGCACGGTCCTAAAGAGTGGAGTGCTTTTGCCTGCCAGCTCAGCAAGGTTAAGAAACGTGACACTTTCACATGACTTGGAGGGGATGTTTTTTTTTTCTTCCTTCCGGATGGAATTACTTCATTGAAGGAGAGCCCCTGATCCCAGTGGCTCTTAAATAACTGTGAATGGAATGGGGGTTGGGGGCCAAGGGAGTAGGCCTGGGGGGAACAGTGGTGAATAACAAGTAGTTTCTTTTTGCCTTTGGAGGGAAGAGAATGATGCGTTGAAATAAACATCCAATAGACGTTGATGAAAATATTTAAGTATAATGTCAAATAAATTAATGACTTAATTAGTGTAGAAAAATACCTCTCTAGAAGAAAAAATCCCATACCCCTAATTTTATGTCTTTCTAACGTTTACACTTAATTAAATCACGGGTTTTTGTTTATAGTCACACGGATGGCTAACGTCACCTCAACAATTCATTCCCGCGTTAAATTTACCACCCAAAAAGGAACAGTCATTTTTCAACGTACACAAATACCAGTTACCGTGGAAACCAGTGGGTGCCTGCTGTTCCTGATTCTGTTTTCAGAACAGAATGTTAACCACAGGCCATCCCAGCTGTGACTCACGGGGACTACTGGCCAGCATGTGGTTCTGTCTCACTAAGGGTACCATTCCTGGCTTTTAGAAAGCCCCAAGACTTACCCCATCTGAACAGTATTTGAGGCCGTGAGTCCATAGGAAGGAGATTAGCAGAAATTAAGAAGTGAAAGACTGAGATTCTTACTGTGAATATGAAGATCAAATTTGTATAACTGTGTTTAGAGGTTTGGGGTTTTTTTTAATACTTGAAATGCTGTTTACATTTTCAAGTTGCCATTTGATGTATCTTCAGATGTGGATATGTATATATACAAAACCTGCTGTATAGAATCTTTTCAGTTATCCTCTTCAGGAGAAGATTCCTTTAGGGTTTTCGCGTTTTAGATCTTCCACCCCCGCACCACCCTGAAACATCTCAACCACTCTTACAACACTCGAAGAGGAAGGAAATCTCTTGCAGAAGTCTCGCTTGCCAATTTCTATCTACTTCCTTTGCACGGGTTTGATAGTTTGGTGCATGCATAGTTGATGAGACCATTAGAGATTTCTGACTACAGTTGCAACATGAAATGATCCGTAGACTCCTAAATAGTACAGACCCATGCATACAAAATGGAAGACAGAAAACCAAAGACATATCACTGACAGAGTGAGATTTTTGTAAGATTAAGGTTTTTGTAGGTACTTTACGAATCACTGGAACTCAAGTCTGGAGAAACCCAGGGTCAGCTAACCTGTTCCCTCAGCAAGAATCAACTTTATGAACTGAAAGAACTCTCAGAATAGAAATGTGCTTTTCAAGGGCCTCTTTGTTGCTAAATGGCTTTATGATTTTGAAAATTTGCGATCCTAATGAATGAAATTATAACTAATTGTCTCCTATCTCAGTTTGGGATGTATAGATAGACTTCTTTTCTAAACCCACTTTAGAATCACAGTGAGTAACAACTAAAACTTAGCCCTTTCTATTTTAGATCAGCATCGAATTCACACTTTTTCTAACTACTGTTTTTCCTATTTACTTGAAATTTTTCTGGAAGAAAAACATTTTTATAGTGGAGGCTTAATCATAAGAAGAATTAAATATAGTCCATATAAAGAAATTAAATCAAGAGTTTCTTTGAGATGGTATCATTAAAGTATGGAGAAACTTCCAGAAAAAAATTTTGGTCCAGTTCCTATTACAAATCTTTAAAAACCCCAAAAGAACTTTATCCTTTAGAGTTTAATATGTAATTGAAATAATTCATCTGCCGTGAGGGAGAATTCTAGGTATAGTAGAGAATTCCTGATAGTTTTAGAGAGCAAAAATTCTGGTCAAGGTCAAGAAGATGGATACATTTCTGAGAACTATACTCGGTGAGTTCACGGAGTGGCTTTTTGAACTCAATATCACTAGTAGAAGATTATATTTCAACTGAGAGCCAGACAGTAATTTTACTGTAGGAACACACTACAGTATATTCAAAGTGGTCAGTGTCAGGCTCTCGATTCAAAGCCCAGTCTAGCTCTAAAATTTGCTTAGAATATAATCTTGTGAAAATTACTTAACCTCCATAAGCTAAGATTTCTTTGTAAACTTGGCATGTTAATGGTACTTATCTCATAGGGCTGTTGTGCTTTTAGCAAACGAGACAAACCAGGTAATAGGTTGAGGATGAGTCCTGGCATATGGAAAGTACCCCAAATGTTATTCTAACTCTTGGTCAGAGGCAAAGGGAACCAACCTTGTTTCTAAAGAAACATACCAGAAATAGTTTTGAGAGAAACAATATGATGGGTAGGTAGAAAGAACTTGAACTGACTCACGTAAAATATTTCTCAGGAATCATCCCCGGCAGACCAGACGGGGAAGCAACAAATCAATGAATCACTTGTGAGGAGATGGATGGCCATCAGGGGCGGCGTGTTGCTATGACGACCTGGTTTTTGTGTGGGGCTCAGTGGGGCAGACTGACCGTGGAGTGTGTGTCTGAGTGGAGGGAGATGGCGGATCATGGCAGGGCTGGTGGCGAAGAGGACACTGGGGAGCCTGTCAAGGCTGCCCTGGTGAGCGGATCAGGGAGACCACCGGTGAGCAAAGTGGTTCTACCTGTGTTTTTTCCTGTTGCAGCCTCCTCGCCCCTTTCCGTCCGGCCAGCCTGCAGCTCTGGCTGCTTGGCCCCTGGAACTCCAGAGGAGTGGCAACCGGTGAATTCTTGGAGCACCTCTTCCGATTTTCCCCACCCAAAAAACAACTGTACCAGGAACTATGGGAACTGCTTCATTAGAACAGCTGTTGAGAACATTGTTGTCCAATGTCTACAAACAAATCTCCTGGATAAACTTGGAACTTTCAGAGTTTACCTTAAATTTGAAGGGCTTTGAAATGTTCCTGTAACAATAGGAGAAATTGCCAAGCAAGATTCGTCAAGTAGGGTAAAAGGCTCCCATTGTGGGTGAGAAGAGCCTCAGGGGGTAAAAAAAGAATCCAATTGTGGGAGGTAAATTAGGCAAATGTTTAAAGGAAAGCACATCAGCAGAGCACGGTAGGCTCTAGAGGGCTCTGTGATGGCCCTGGGAGGTGAAGGCTCCCCGTGAGACACCGGGGCGCCCGCAGAGGCACACATCTCCCCCGGCCTGGGAAAAGCCGCACTGCCACGTGCTGCAGGCTGCAGCAGGAAGCATGAGGTACCATCTAAAAGGAAACAATGACTCAGTGCTGGGCTTTGTAGGAGACCAAGAAACACCGCTGAAAGACCACATTCTGAGTTATTTTGTGTCACTCTGAATTACAGGTCTGTCTCAAACACAGACCCTATAGTCTCCTTTCCATGGGGTGGCTAGCTGCTGTCCCCTCTTAATAGCGCATTGATATTTATTTTTGCTTTCTACACATTACTTATTTTAGAAGCCACAAAGGCTGATTTGGGTTTGTTTGTTTGTTTAGTCATTATTTAATCATGGATGTATGCAAAGGTTTAACTACAAAGATGTTTTATCTCAGCATTGTTTATAGTAGTGGAAATGTGCAAAGATTCTATGTGTTTTACAACAAGAATGGGTGGCTGTATTGTGACGGTGGAACATTCGATGTTGCAAATGCTGTGGTGTAACAAGGAGATAAATAAATAACAAGGAGAAACACTCACAAGCTACCGTTACATGTAAAAAAGTCATTACAGGACAGTATGTACAAAATGGTCCCCTTCAAATGTTAAAATAAAATAAATACATAGGATGAAACTACAGGAAATAAATACCACCAAATATTATCAGTAATGATGTAATTTAGGTTATTTTTATTTTATCTAGGTTTTTCTATATCTTCTAAAATGTCTGCAATGACTGTATTCCTGTGTAATCCGGTAAGTTTATTTTTAAAGCATTGTCTCTGGGGACCTTCTGACATAGCAATGTAGATGTGCACTGGTAATGTTTTTCCAGTGCCAGAATTCCCTACCCTTTTAGGTTCTCAGATCCCCAGCTGGTCTACTAAAAATATTATATTGTCTGTCTCCATAATCCTTTTTATGTGTCTCAAGATTATCCATGAAAATTAGCCCATTAAAATGTTATTATATAAGGTAATCTCCTCCAGCATTAATTTAACACCGTATTTTGTCCCCAGTGCTTCCTTTTTTAATCATAACTAGGTTTTTATTATTAATTAGACTAATTCGTTATTAAAAAAGCATTCCTTCAGATGTTAAGGGACTAAAAAGCTCTCACAAACATAAGTTTTGATAGTCACTGATGGACCAATAAGTGCCTAATTCCCTCCCTAGTGGGAAGTGAAATGCTTTGAAAGCCAAGCATCTTCTCCCTCGTATATACATGAACATTTAATTCCATGAATCGCAGCCTTCCCTCTGCCAACTCTACCACTACTGTGAAGCACTCAACATTTAAAAAAAATTATTCTGCCTCTTAAAAGCCTAACCATCTGCTACAGATGGACTCAGAAACAGGGAGGGACCTATAGTACAGCATGAAATCCTAGAACCTGGAGCTGGAAGGACCGAAAGCCCTGCCATGCAGACTCTTCCCCAATTGAGGGAGGGCGGGAGAAGAAAGCCTGTTCAGTACATAAGTACATGTAAGAACTGAAGGGTAAAGATGTCATTTCTGAAAAATTTCTGAAATGTTGCGGGTGGAAATTGTTCCCATTGTAAAAAAAATAGTCAATCAGTGTAATTAACTGAAATCCACAACAATGACCACTAATGTTTGAATTTAGCCTTCTGCTTCATGCCATGTGTCTGTTGGATGATGGAAGAGACCTTGCATGCACTCGATGCCTGTGGTCTGAGATGCAGAGCTAGGTGAGGACCACCAGGAAAGGAAGTGTGGATAGAGCAATTTCAAGTTTTGAGCATCAGATGGAATTTTCACTGGCTTGCGGGTAGTGTGGAACTTATTGGTAGGTCTGATTATTATTTAACCTGATCCTGTCCTTCATGTTTGAGAGGATACTTAGAGGGGAAACACACAGTTTCTTTTGAATCTGAGAGCAAAGGCTCTCTTTTGAAGGCGGCTGTATTTGCCTCAACTGCAGCAAATTAATGCAATCACAGGAAAATTCTTCATTGTGAGGGATGGTGACAAATGATCAGCATTTTCCTTTGAGGAAAGGGATTTTGATCACACTGAAATAAACATCTCTCCTTTTAATTTTCTGTAATTAAAAAACCTCACATTTTACTTGGGCATTTTACTTGGGAGTCTTAAAATTCTTCTAAAATCCTTCTTGTTGCACTTAATGACACTACAAAGTATTTGGCTTAATTAACCAATGGATACGCTTCATTCTAAACTCCTTTTGAATCATGATCCTGCTTCGTCCAATGCTAGATTCGTATCCGGTAGGGAGTCTTCAAGTGGATTGTTTGGCACACTGTTTTCACTTTTTACGTGTGGTTTTGAACAGCGGTTGTCCTTAGAATTGAAATAGCTTATCTCTGAATTCTAAGCAAAATGCCAGGCATCCTAGAAGCAAACTTCCTCTGACGGACAGTTCCAGGAAACATGACTCATCTGCCCAGGAAGTGTGCCATGGAAGCGCCATGATAACAGAGTCAGTGCAGATCAATCACTGCTAAGACATCAGATCTCCTCTGCTTCTCTGCACTTCTCCAGCCAGCAAATGGGATTTTTAACTACTCCACTCTTCAATTCGGATACCCAGGCCCTGTGGCTTTTGGAGGAAATCTGTGAGGCCAGGGAAAGGGAGCCCTGCTTTCAACAGGTGGGGCCAATCTATGCTAATCACACTGGGAAGGCTGTTTTGGAAATCAAATAACCCATGAAATTGTGTTTACGTTTAAGAAAATGATAAATAATATTTATTAGCACTTACGCTGTGCTGAGTATCACTCTAAGGCCTTTCCATGTTATTACCTAATTTAAAATTCCTAGGGGCCCTTCCCTGGTGGCACAGTGGTTAAGAATCCTCCTGCCAATGCAGGGGACATGGGTTCGAGCCCTGGTCTGGGAAGATCCCACCTGCTGTGGAGCAACTAAGCCCGTGCGCCACAACTACTGATCCTGCGCTCTAGAGCCTGCGAGCCACAACTACTGAGCCCGTGCACCACAACTACTGAGCCTGCGCTCTAGAGCCCATGCTCCACAACAAGAGAAGCCACTGCAATGAGAAGCCCGTGCACCGCACCGAAGAGTAGGTCCCGATCACCGCAACTAGAGGAAAGCTTGTGTGCAGCAACAAAGACCCAATGCAGCCAAAAATTAAAATAATTAATTAATTAATTTTTAAAAATAATAAAATAAAATTCCTAGCAGCTCTATAATGCAGATAACATTTTTATCCCCACTTTAGAATTCTGGAAACAGGTATAGAGAGGTAAGTCAACATTTCGAAAGGCGTCAACAACTCAAGAAGAATCGTTCTTGTTTCCTTCATTGGTAATTATTTTTTAAAAAAAAGAATTGTTAAATTCAAAAATAAAGCAAAGTCCTTATTCTCTCTGATAACAGAGAGTAACAAAAATGATTTTTTAAGTAACAGTGATAACACCCAAAACTCCTGTTATTCAATGGAATCAACATTTTGTTCACTCTATTTCTTAATAGAGCTTGGAATAAAATAAGTGGACCAAAATGTTGGCTTTATCATTTATCATTTACCCTTTGTGAGAACTGTCAAATGCATTAGTGAAGCAGGCTGTAGACAGAAAGCAAGAGGAAAATTAAATGTCTTGAGAAATGAACTGTTATTTATATCTCAGCCTAAAGAACTGAATGCTCTCTATTTAGGAATTTCTTTATACCTAACTGAGGTGCTGGGGCAAATAATGACATTATGTAAGTGTTTACTATGTGCCAGTCTCTTTATATATAAAAACTCTTTTGTGCTGACTATCCCATTTTACAGATGGGAAAGTGGGCCACTTAGAAGCTAAATAACTCGCTCCACATTTCCTGGCTAGTTAGCGGCAAAGTCCGGGTTTAAACCCAGGCTACCTGGCTCCAGAGTCTATACTATACCAAACTAAACAGGTGCCGAGACTACTGAGCAAGATTTCATGTTCTATTATGGAGACTGAGTGCCTGCAAGACATCCTCTAGTGAGTGAGCAAGGTGAGTTACTAAATCTTAGTTTACTATTGGCATCCACAGTAGTCTGCAGATAGAAGAGAGCTGGCCTGAGCAGTTCAGATTCCAGGGAACGGCCCAAGAATGACAGAAAGATCAGGGTCTGGAGCCGCTTCCAACTGTGGTTTACCTTTAAACCAAAAAGTCGGGAAACTGAGGCCATTGTTTGTGAGATCTGTACAGAATCAGCTGTGTCTTCATGAGACCAGCAGTGATGCAAACACAGACATCTGTGCACACTTGGCTTATTAGAGAGGATGCATAGTCTTTAAAAGGATAAAAGAAGTCAAAGTCCTCCCAAGAGCTGGATGGTGGAGGAAGGACACTTGGAAGAGAAAGAGAACAGACTCTGAACTTTTGGAGCCAAACAGACCCAGGCTGTGCCTGGGAGAGGAAGTCAGACCTCAGGAGGGAGGAACGGCCACTCATAACTGAAGAGTCACGAGGAAGGGAGACGACTTGTCCAAGAGATGGAGAGACAACGCCCTGAAAGGTAGGAGGAAGCATCTAAATGGCCAAGAGGGAGTCATCCCCTCTGCGGGCTGAGCACGGGGGAGGAGTAATAAACGTTTCTGGAGTACTCATACTTGACAGCTGGGCAGGTCGCTTCATTTGATCTTATAACAACTTCGTGAGTAGTTGTAAGTACTTTTGCCATTTAATACATGAGGAAGCCGAGGAAGCCAGAGGTTAAATTCTGTGCCCAAGGTCACAGCTAGTGAGAAAGAGCAAAGCTTTGAACCCAAGTGGACTTCAGAGCCTGCCGGTTAGAGCGACCTGGGCCCATCACCTCCTGCCAGTGTGATCTTAGCGTGCGTATTGTTGCTTACCTGAGGCCCAGTTCTCCTGCCTGTAAATGACCACAGGACCACCCAATTGCCAAATCATCCTGAAGATAAGCAATAATTATCTATCAAGGTGTCTATAAGAGTGGCTGGCACATAGTAGACATTGATTACTGTGAATCTTTTAAAAAATTTTTTTATTGGAGTATAGTTGATTTAAAATGTGTTATGATTACTGTAATTCTCAAAAGGGACGTTTGAGATGTGAAGGAGAATTTTCTAATCTCTCATGAACTTGAACATTTTGCTTCTTTGTATGAGAACAAAAATGGGAAAAAAAATTTGGAAAACATCTCTAGAATAATGTTTCCCTAAGAATGTTCTGTGGATTACAAATGTCCAATAGGTGTTAGAATTCTGGGCCAAGATGGAACCCATCTGGAATGCTGCCTTTCGTGTCCCCCGAGTGTCTCCTCTCCTGGTTGTTGCTCTGCACACAGTTCTATTACACTGTATCCTGATGTCTTTCTTTTCGCTGTGTTACCATGCCCACCCCATCCAGTGTTGGTCCAGTTCGGTTGATTCTACCCCCCAGGTGCTCTCAAATCCCCTGTCATTGACACGTTCTCCCTCCACAGCCATGTGAAGGGCTGGCCATCTCGCCCCTGAACTGCAGCAATCCTCTTTCTGAATCTCCAAAGTTCCTCTTATCCCTCCCACTTATTCTCGAAGCCAGAGTGTGGCAAAGTGCCAATCCAGCATGCTGTCTCTGCTCACACTCTGGAAAGATCTCTTGCTGCCCCAAGCGGTCACTGGAACTCTGAACCTGCACACAGGGCTGTAACCTGCAGGTCCCTGCCCAGCTGGGAGCCTCATCCTTGGCCTCAGACACGCTGTGTCCTTTCGGTTCTGACAGATGTTCTCCTCGACCAGACTCGAGCCGAGCTCCTCTGAGCCTTCCTAAGCCTCAACCTCGGCCTATAAAGAATGCAGAGTCTCCGCACAAATGATTTCATCCACTTATTCTCCCCAAATTAAAGGACCGAAACAAACACGAACGTAGTTTCTAACAGCTCAAGGTCACATCCCCAGGATGACCCCAGCCCCCCTCCAAGTGCCTGCCTGAGAAAGCTCAAGGCCGCCTAAAGGATTTACTGTTTGTTCCAGCCAACACCTGAGGATAGGCCCCTGACCACCCTTTCTTGGAGCATATACTAAAAAGGGCTTAAAATTGTGAGTCCTTCTCCTGTCCTTTTGAGGTATATTAGATTTGTATGTCCTACAACTCAGAGTGTCTTTCTCAAGGATCTAAACTCCATTCCTTTGAAATGCAACCGTTACGAAGGACAGGCCCCTTGCCTCCCAGTCTCTGTGAGAGGATTGAATCCTTACCTCCGTCACTGCCAGATACAGACACAGAGGCCTAACCACGCTCATGGTGACCAACGCTCGCTAGTTTTTCACATCCCTGACTCTGCTCGAGGCCCCGCGGGTCCCCTCCCAGCTCCCTGATTCTCCCTTTGAAACACCCGGTCATCTCTGTACAAACTGAAGTTCAGCTCAGTTCATGCCGGACCTGCTTCCCTACTGCAGGAGCAAAACGCTGATTAAAACATGTTCTTTCAACTCTGACTAGTGTCTGGTTTTGTTTACCTTTGACAGTTCCTCAAACACAACTTCCCTTTGTGAACCCTACAGCTCCCTGACACCTTGCTCAGTTACCCGTCCCCAGGGATGCGTCCTCTGACCCACGGATGAGCCGGGTCCTCCTGCTTCATGTCTCTGGAGCTCCCGATGATATTCCCTGATAGCGCTTCACACGGCTTGTGACTAACTTTGTATTGTGTGATAAATGAAGGTCTGTCTCCTCCATGAAAACAAGAAAAACTGATGCTAGAACGGTTTTATTTCCACAGCCTATGTGTCTAAATTATACTTGAATGACTGAATGCGTGGATAAATGAATGAATGATGCATATGTAGATGGTAATAGCCTGAGGAAGTACTATAGCAAAAACAGAACAAAACAACTGATCCTGTTACATTGTGTTGGATTCAGCATTTCCCAAATTTATTAGAATTTAGGTCTCTTTGTTTGTAAAACATCTGTGGCAGAGAAAGCTAAGTGGTTTCCCCAAATCAAATTCCCCTTTGTCTGGCTTCCTGAATCACTATGTGGAAAGCAAAGGAATACCTACATTGGTCTCTAACATGACTGAGAAATAAACTTGTATTGTACTAAGCATCTAAGAATTTCCAAGTTCTCCATAAAACAGCTAGTATTCCTTAACTAATTACAATAGCCTGTGGGTCTGATGTTGCACAGTTGCAGTGATGGAAAATGCTGCTCAGGCTGCAGACTGAGACAACATGGATATAGGACTGGAAGACTGAGGGACGTTAGTCATGTTTTCATCCATTTTTTTCATTAGCGGCGGCTTATTCTGTCACTGAAAGGAGGACATGGAAGTGCAATAAGCAATGATATAAACATCTGGTGAACAGGATGACATCAGAAAGAGGAGTTGGCAAGACATGAAGTGAATCCTATAAAGACTAGAGGGAAATGCATTTGACAGAAGTCACTGACATAACTGAGGGGACTTGAAACGGACATAAGTGGAGAGGGGGAGGCATCAGAAAGATATGAAAGGATGTCATGCACGATGATAGTGGCAAAGATGCCAAATAAAGAAAGTGGAGGAGAAAGTTTAGAGTCAGAATTCACACACTGTAAAGTGGATCTGACATCTTTATGTAATGAACTAAACATAAGAGCATCACCAGGCCTTGGTGAGTCGAAGCAAATAATTCAGCTGCAGCGACGGAAAAGCAAGACCTACTGAAACCGAAACAGGTAGTAGCACTCGGAGGTACACGTTAAGAAGATACCTGTTAAAACACTTACAGCTTCCCAGGAGAGAGCTTTGAAGGGAGGATAAAATGTGCTGTCACGGTGGAAGTGAACGATAGACAGTGGTCTCAGCTCCTGGACTAAGGCTTACATGGGGTTTGCTCTGTTGGGATTCCCAGGGATTTTGATTGAGTGGGTCTGGGGTGGGGTCTGCAAATACATGTTTCTAACAGGATCCCCAGATGATTCTCGAAGGCAGCCAGATTTAGCAGCCAGTTATGGGGGCTTTATCCTCCACCATCAGCTTCTCCCTCAGCAGAAACTTTTTTTTTTTTTTTTGCAAAGGAAGCATATCAACACTAGTGGAGCAAAAAGACACACAGGAATGGCAACGGCAGATGTCTTTCCGGACACCTCCCAGACACCTCTGGTGTCTTGTTCTTAAAAAAAGCATAGCATTTGCTGAATTCTTTATATGCTGTCCTCTGTCAGAAAGTAAAGAGTGAAGAGAACTGCTCTCATGGACTAATCCTGACCAGCAGAGAAGTGGTTGTTACTGTAGAAGTGACCAAAACGTTAGGAGAGAGTGATCAATTTCCCTAGAGCCTGTGATAATGGGACACATCAGTCATGAGCTTGAGGCTTGAGAGAGTGAGACTTTGCAAGGAGATATGAGCCCAGGGACCAAAAACAATTTAAAAATTAAAAATTAGGGACTTCCCTGGTGGCACAGTGGTTGAGAATCCGCCTGCCAATGCAATCCCTGGGCCGGGAAGATCCCACATGCTGCAGAGCAACTAAGCCCGTGTGCCACAACTACTGAGCCTGTGCTCTAGAGCCAGTGAGCCACAACTACTGAGCCCGTGTGCCACAACTACTGAAGCCTGCACGCTCTAGGGCCCGTGTGTCGCAACTACTGAACCCGCGTGCTGCAGCTACTGAAGCCTGCATGCCTAGAGCCCGTGCTCCGCAACAAGAGAAGCCACCACAGTGAGAAGCCCGCGCACCGCAACGAAGAGTAGCCCCCGCTCACCACAACTAGAGAAAGTCCACATGCATCAATGAAGACCCAACACAGCCAAAATCTTTTTAAAAAATTTTTTAAAGAACAAAGAAAAACAATAGATAAAGGAAAGGAAATTCAAGAAAAATGACAAATTCTTAAAAAATTAAACTCTGTCCACAAAGTCAGGAATAATTTGGGGAGCAGTAAAAGGGAAAACCTCAGAAGAACTCAATCTAAGAAAAAAACCCATGGGGCTACCCAGGACCCTTCTGACCATTTTATGAGCACACATACAAATTAGCTAAACTTTGGGATATGGTGCAATTAGAAAAATATGTCTATTTTTTAAAGCTATGACTGGGGCAAAAGAAAGATGAAAATGTGAGTTGGACCAGTGCTTACAGAAGATAGTGTAATGTGGTGAAGATGAAGTAGAAAGAGTCCTTGTATGATTTTGAAGCTGGAAGAAGAAACACTGAAATCCAATTTAGAAGATAAGACAGTCAATTCCTTTACATGAATTTTTCCAGGTTTAAGTGCATTACATCCTACTGAACTGAGAGGTGTGGTCATTGCAGAACTAATTTTGTAATCTTACTCGCTTCATGGGTAATTCAAAACAACACTTTAGGGGAATTCCCCGGCAGTCCAGTGGTTAGGACTCCGCACTTTCACTGCCGAGGGCCCGGGTTCAATCCCTAGATGGAGAAGTAAGATCCCACAAGCCGCAGGGCACGGCTAAAAGAAAAAAAAAAAAAAGAACAAAACAATGCCTTAGCATGCCGGCAGAATCCTCATCCCTGCTGGAAGGTTCTGCCTCTTCCCATAGACGTGAACTGTGAGCAATGCAGGCCAGAGGGCTGGGCCTCACTGCTCCTGGTCAGAGCTGGTCAGGCCGCCTAGAGGGGCGCTCATCCATAGGCAGGCTAGATCCATGCCTTGTTGTCAAACTGAAAAAGATGAGCCACCCATCCTTGTGATTTGTCAAGGGAAAGTCTAGTTGGCTGTGAGCACTTGAGGTCCATGGTCACGTAGTGTCATGGCTGGGGTAGCCTTATTTAAGCTAAAACTGTGAGGCTGAAGAAACTCAGAGGAAGCTTTGGGGATGAAAGATAGAAATGGACTATACGTACGCAGGGAGAAGCAACAAAGCCAGAAGAAAGGAGAAAGAAAGGAGAGGCTACTGAGCCCCCTTGGTTCCCGCCCTCCCCCGGCTTTTCAGTTGATCCCGTGGCATGAGGTTTCTCCCTTTCTTAGGGGAACAGCCCTTTCCCAAACACTAATCTTCTCTCCATGGGTTAGTGTGAGTGTGTACCTGTAACCAAGAGTATAAGGCAGAACAGCAGGACTGCCAGAGGTCTGAAGGGAAAATGTTTCAACTTCCAAAATGTGGGAAAGATTTATTCTGGAAGCTCACAGATGAGTAAGACTGATGGTAATTTCGGGAAAAGTTCTAAATTGGACACTGAACGTAAGTTGTCGGTATGTAGCAAAGATATAGCCAATGACCACTGCTTCCCTATGAAAGTGTCACGCTAAATAACAGGAATTCCTCTTGGTGACAGTGTCACTAGAGTGGTCAACCTGAGGGTTCCATGGAGACCCCCTCTTGTCACCTCTGAGAGTGACAATTACGGAAGAGAACACGCATGGAGTATGCGTGGTGTCACGGCTCAGAGCATCAGTCCACAGCCACGGAGCCTGGTGGAAGGCCTGGCTTCGCTACTATAACCTTTGTGACTACAGACAACCTGGCTTTGTCTCAGTTTCCTCACCTGTCAAATGGGAAAATGACATTTCCTACGTCACACGGTTGCTGCGAGAATTACCTGGCAAATAATGTGTTCGATAAACACCAGCTATTATTATTACCAAGTTGTTTGAATAGTGCTATCCCCAAAACGTTCAATAACAGATGCATTTTAATCCAAGAAACCTATCATTTTAGAGTATTTGAAACAGGTAGCGTCTTTTTGATATTTTTATCAATTATTTTTGGAGAAGTCATAGGCCAATGGCCAATGAGTTTATATGCAAATGAATAATGCTCTAAAGACCAGAGAATCAGGATTTAGAGGCATCATGATGTGATGGAATTCTAAGGCAAAATAGTGAAATATAACTTAATAGAAACAATATCCTACGTTTGGCTATGAAGCCATTGCCATTCATGTAAAAGTGACCTGGAGATTACAGGTGTTTAATATCATCCAACATTACGACTTGGCTAACAACAAACCTACAATACCAGAGCACAAGAACCAGATAATATGGTCCAACGCCAGGTTAGTGGGAGTGTTGAATCCAATCCAGTGCCACATTTTAAGAGACCCTGACATACAAGAGAACACAAAGAGGAGGGTATCCCACGAGAGCTGATCTTTCTGGACTTCCTGGGAGCATTTCTCCTTGTCACCTTGTGTCACAGTCTCTCCCCTCAGCTTCCATGATACCACAACCTCGTAGGTTTCCTCCTTCCTCTTCTCCCCACCCACATGCGCCCAGATGACCTAACACTGGCTCTGGATTTCCTGTACCTCTCTGTGCTGATTTCTCCCAAATCCGTCACTTTTGTCTGTATATTCAATACCTATGAAAAATCTCTTCTTCCACATAGAGCCTCAGACTCAAAATAAAAATGAAAAAGTGAAATCAAGTTATAAAATACAAAAGAAATCCTTAAGGTTGACTTTCCCAAATTGCATGGGCAACATGGTCTCACTCCTTTAAGCAAATGACCCTTCCTCCCACTGAGTATTTTATTTCTAAATCTGAATCATTTCATTTTGCCCAGAGGACAAAGTAATAAAGGATGGATTCGCTTCCCAGTGGGATCTTTACCAACCCACACCTCTCAGCAAGGCTGGGCACAGTGTCCAACCAGCACCTAATCAAGTCCTTTCATAGTTTCAATTCTGTTAATTCAAGATAACTCAATTCTGGCTGCAGTAATAGCTACTCACTTTGGTCTTGGCTAAGTCACTTGAAAAAACCCTTGAACTAGAAGTTATTAAAATAATGAAAACTAGACTTTGTGTTTGTGGCTTTTCTCTCCTTAAGTGGTTATTTGTGCTTTTAAAATTTCCATCATAAACCAGCCATTGTAGAGGTTGCTCTGGTCTTGCCCCTTGGCTTAAAGAAATGGAAAACCTCTCCTCTCTCTGGCAACAGTGTGATTCTTTGGAAGGCTTTGCTGAACTTCTGGTTCTCATTCTGTGTTTTTGCTGCTTTCACCATCAATGTTGCTTAAGATACACATCATCTGTGGACAGCCTCTGATTAGTGGCTCGGCCATTGTTGGAACAAGTATTTTTCATTTGACAGTTTTCGAGCACTTCCAAAAATTATCTGATGGGCCTTTTTGTTACCATTCCACCCTCAAGTAAGTCCAAAGAGCTGGAGTACGGTCCCTGGAAAGGTTTCAGCTCAGTTCCTCCCCATTCTTTCTGCCAAAACCTCCTTTCAAACCCAGTTCAAAAGCTTCCTCCCCGCCCCGCTCTCTCCACTGTGCTTTATCAAATAAGGCACCCAGCAGATTGTTAAATGTGCAACACTCTTCACGCCCACGAATTGTATTTTGGGTTGTGCTTGAAATGGCTGAATTGCAGTGACTGTGTAGAGATTATACAAAAAGGCCAGTTTGGAATTCAGTGCTTTCTCATTAATTAATAGCTCTCCTTAAGCTGATGCTAAAATATGACTGCGATATTCAGTTTAACCTGAACTTACTGAACCCCTATAAGATCCCAACTCTGTAATCAGTGCCTGGGTTACAAAGTTAATCAGAGACAGCTCACACCTTCAGAAAGCTCACGGTCCAGTAGGGCATGTGGACACAGTCACAGAAGTACAAACATGATATGATAGACTGCTGGGTTTGTGGTATGAACACGTGGCTTTGAAAGCAACCTGTGCCTTTTTTTCCCTAAAGAATGGACAGTGTCTCACCATGTGAAGAAAAGAAAACGGTGATCACTCCAGGTAAAGGAATGAGACAAACATGCCTTTGTTAAGCTTGTGAAGACCACCTGAGCACTAGATCAAGGAAAGGAGACTTTAAAACCACTGTCAGTTTCATGCTTGTTTTATGTTTGTTTTACGTTGTCTCATATTTTCTTTGAATACTAGTAAATATAACTTTCTGATGGGTAAACACTATGCTTACTATTTCTACCATACTGAGTTTTTCTAAATATAAAGCAAGATTTTTTTTTTTACCCAAAGAAAGTATCCTTCAAAAACAAGGGAATCCATAAATTCGGCACCTCACAAAGTCTCTCAAAGTATGGGAAGCTTTCTCTTCTTTGTTTTGAACAAAAGTACAATTTGGAAAAAATATGTCAATCTCAAATGACCTCGATCAATGCTAGTTTGTTTTAAAGAATTGGTAAAAAAGAGGGTTAAGAAACTTTTACAAAGATAATGGTTTTTTCCCTGGGAATATGGCCTCAAAGTTACATGTGCTGAACGTTGGAAGCCTTTGCAAGCAAGACTTCCAAAAATCACTGACCATCTTAAAGAGAAACACACTAAACAATTGTGTTGTGGATAGATGGGTTGAGGGGAAATGTCCTAATGTTATCACAGTGGGTACTGGTCTCTTCAGAAAAGATTTCTAGTGAAAACATCATACGTGGATTCAGAAGTATTATATATTAGCAATGTAGACGGAGATAAAAGATGATGTGTTAGAGGACTCAAAAAGTGATTTTATTAATGATGAAAACTAGATGGCAAAATATATGTAAATAGCCTGAGTAAAATTGTTTCATGAAGTGTGAAAGTGGAAAATAATATTCTAAACTAATATAATAGTTTATAAAATATATAATTTTATATATGAATGTATAACGACATTTGTAAAGTAAAGTAAGTAGCTGCCTACCTGTTCAATCTATATCTCTACAAAGTTGCATATGCAAGTTAGCAAAAAAGCTTTGGTAAATAAAATATTTTATCATAAAAGTAGCAGATTACCTCATATTTTGGGTTACCTAATTCTCAAGCAACTTTTATCACATAGCATTGTATATGGAAAGTTCAATAAATGTTATTGGTGGTCATTATTGTAACAAATAGAAACTTCCATTTTACAAAAAGAAAAATTAACTGAAATGAACTTAAGTTTAAAAATAAAAAACAAGAATAAAAATCATGATTCCCAGTATCAGGTAAATTAAGTGTTAAATAAAGCCATGATACTTAAATACTTTCTGATTCTTTGTTTACAGAGAACAAACATAAAAACAACCAACAAAAACCAGAAGCTATTCTTCTACTTCTGCATTATTTAAGCAATATGAGATTACTCAGTCCAGAAGTTACACTGAAACCTAAAAACACAGTTATTTGTGAATATAATTTAGTAGATTAAATATCCTTACTATCAAGATGATGCAGTGAAAGAGACATGAAATATACCTGTTCAAATACCATGGGTAGTTGGCATACTATAGACATGTAGGCAGAGTGAGAGATTCGGTTCTACGAAGCATGATGACTTTTATCTTGGCTTGCTAACTTGAGCTGAAAATGCAGAGATTTATTTAGCTTCAGAACACATACCTCTAAGTAGTCGGTGTAGCAGTTTGGGTGAGGTTCCAATTCAAAGGCTAAAAACGTATAATTCACAGTGTTTCCAGTTGTTGCTTGGATGGTCCAGTTGCAACGCTGATTGACGGAATAGGGATTTGGATAATGTATACTCTCTAAGATGCCATAGGTCCGATTCACAATCACCACGTTCTCACACGCTGGAAAAAATAATGATTGTTAAGAACCACAGTCATATATATCATAATTGCTCCAAGATGTGTGTGAGATTTTCCTTTAGGAAAACAGCTAGGTTAAAAAGAAACCTATGGGGCTTCCCTGGTGGCGCAGTGGTTAAGAATCCGCCTGCCAGTGCAGGGGACACAGGTTCGAGCCCTGGCCCGGGAAGATCCCACATGCCGCAGAGCAGCTAAGCCCATGCGCCACAACTACTGAGCCTGAGCTCTAGAGCCCGCGAGCCCACAACTACTGAGCCGGCATGCCACAACTACTGAGCCCTCATGCCTAGAGCCCGTGCTCCGCAACGAGAGAAGCCACTGCAATGAGAAGCCCGTGCACCACAACGAAGAGTAGCCACCACTCACCGCAACTAGAGAAAGCCCGCGCGCAGCAACAAAGACCCGACGCAGCCAAAAATGAAAACAAAAAATAAGTAAATTTATAAAAAAAAGAAACCTATATGTATGTGAGTGTGTGTATATATGCAGACACACGCACACATACATGCATAAATACACATGTAGTTGGTGCCGCATCTTTATAGAGAAACGGTTTCCATTTAGAACACATGTGAAATAATACTTAAGTGAATTCATAAGCCTTAAATTGTCATTAAAATTGCCTGCGTTAAAATAGGCATCAAATTCCTGTGAGTTGGGGCAGAGCAGAATAGCTTAGCACGACTCAGACATCGGTCTCATTTGTTTGTTTAGAAAAGCGTATTAAACATTCCATGCTTCTGTTTTTCTAACTTTAGCATTTGGAAGGGACAGAAATCTTGGCCTTTAAATTCAACAGTTTAAAAACACAAAGTCCTATGTGAGAGCTAAAAATGAATAACAACATGGCTTTGTTGAACCTTCAAAAGTCAGCATGAAATCCATAATAAAGACTCTGCTATTCCTCCAGTTAGTCATCAGGAAGTATCAAACGAACAGAAGCCATGTAAAGGATTTGAAGAAGAAATAAAAGCATTAAATTCTGAAAAAAGTCTTCAAGCCAGTGGTGGCATTTCCTTCAGCTGAATTTTCAACAAAACCATGCTAGGGACTTCTAGGTACAGGGTAGTCCTGGGAGTCAGTGCCAAATTCCGCCAAACTAAATGGCATGAATAAGGCCTGTGCAGGCCTCTTCTGGAGTCTTTTTCATATTGTATGATGTGCAATAAAAGAGAATGGGAAAATAAAGACTACATCGAAAACGTTGTCTCTGAAAAACGTGGTTCCTAGATGAGTTTCTACTTCACTGCTTCTCCACTGGTTGTTGGGACATCATTTGTAAGCTTTGGTATGGACAAGCCTACATTTGTGGGTCTTCAAAATCTTCCTTTGTTGGAACAAGGGAATAAAACTCTTTCTTCTTAAAAATATTTAGGTCACATTTTTGCCCACCAAGGTTTTCTAAAGAAGAATTTTGTTGTTTTGGATGCCTGCGAGAAGTCACAACTATTAGGCAGGTAGGTACCATGGGCCTCAATGACTACACAACAGGGCAGGGGAAAACATATTCCATTAAACCCTATGGGTTGTCTCCCAGTGCTCAGACATTATACTATCTGCAAACCTCCAATTTCAAATAGCAGATTGCACAGAAAATCTCACCGGTTAGCTCTGATTCTACCGTTAAGGACCTATATCCATGTGCACTACGTTACTCCTTCAGTGTTCTGACATTATTAGAGAAAAACAAAATATCACAGGAATACAAAGAAAAGAAAGGGACCTTTAATAATCAACATGACTATAATCAAGAAACAAATTATCACAGCAATAATAATATTAGAGAATGATTATATGCTCAACCAAACAGATACATCCCTTGATAAAACTGGGGAGAGATTTTCATATACTAACGATGAATTTCTGAAGAACAAAGCCATATATCATTAAAACTCAATATTCAAAACTACCTAGAATGTAGCCTAACTCCCAGAAGCAAGTGAATGTGAGCCTTCAAATTCATACATTTCAAGGTTAAATATTAATACTCTTTCAACTAATCCAAAGGGCATAATCTGCGTATTCAGATTATGATCTTATAATTTTCATTCCATTTTTAGGTAATTGTGCCAATATTATTGATAAATTTAGCTTTGGTGGGGCAACGAACTCTACTTTTTAAAACACAAATGAAGTGTTTATTAAATAACATAAATTAAAGGAAAACTTATTTTCTTGAATTTTCATTTTGAAACTAAATTTAGGAAGCATTTAATTCTAGTGCTAGAAGGGAGATTTCCTGATCAACTAATGTAATCTTTTTTTATGAGAAAGTCATGCAACCCCAGAGAAAACAAGTGAACTTCCGAGGGACTTGGGGGTCAGGACAAACACCTGGGACCCTTGACTCTTTGTTCAATACTCCTTTAGTTCCACTATCATGCCTCAAGGGAAAGCAGATTTTAAAACGGCATCTCTACAATGACCAGATTTTTCCACAGCAAAGAATGTGCCTACTTCACATATGATTCATAAGCATAGTCTCCCTTAATAAAATTTAAGTACCTTTTGAGATAGAAGACAAAAACAATAGTGTTCGATACACTTCGGTACAATGGAATAATGTCTAATTAGAAGATTGTAATGTTTAATCCAAATGAAAACCCATTAGCTGTTAACCTGTTACACTGATCTTTAGCTGAATTGCGACTGTCTCAGCATATTCCCCTTCCAAGTTTCTGTAGCTTACCACGTGCTTTAGTTGCACGACATTAAATTCAAGGCGTAAGCACTTCTCCCTCAGATAGAGTTAAATTTTTTTTTCATAAGGAGGTAAGATTTCTTTCAGTTGCTCAAACCAATAGGTTATACTTATTTCAATTTGCTTCATTCATCCAGAGATTGAAGACCCACTATAGGCACCAAGCAACCGGCACACACACTTACTCTGGTGGTATTTAAGCAGGAAGCCACGTCCTTGCTGACCTTCATCTGTCCTCAGTTTTAAAGACATGCTGTCTCCACTAGAACGGATGACAGGCGGTTTCTCATTCCCACAAAGTTGAGTTAGCAGATGAGAGCTGGTACTTGGCCCATCATATACCTTTAAGAAAACGTTTTAAATGTCAGATGATTATGGCTATAAACACTATCTAAAGGACACTGTATTTCTTAAGAAGTGGGGAAGAAATACAAAATGATATGACAAAAGAAGAGTCCTGAATCAAAATATCTTTTAAAATTATATTTAAATGTCTATAAACTTGAGCCATGAACTCAGAACCCAGGTTGAAATGTAAAGATTGAAAATGAAGGATTATTACATGTTTTGGAGACCATAGCTATTATCAGTAGTGTTCCTTGCTTTTTTAGTTCATAGTTTATAATTTATTGCACTTTAATACATTTTTTATTTAGATGGTTTTTCAGTGGACGAGGGTGACTTGCTGATACTACAAAAAGTCCTGTTTCGATGACTTCAAATATCTTCTCTAATTCACCCTCTAATACATCCTCTAGATTGTTAGTTTTCAGTATATATATAGAAATTATGTAGATAATAATTATGATAAATCTCACAACCCCTTTCAGGAGATTTTAACTATATCTTAACAGTGCATATTTAATATATTGATATTTTAAGTACTTAGTGTACCAAGACATTCATTAATATATGCTGTACTTAGAAGGCTATTTTCATCAAATTTTCTTTTAATTTTTTAGTCTGTTTAAGTTTTTAATATGGATATTTTGTTTAAATGTTCCCCTTTCCCGAATCTCAAACATAAAAAATGATGCATTAAGGTGTGTTGGGCCAGACGGAAGCAGTGAAGGCTACAAGTGAAACTTTATACATACGGCCAGATAATCTGAAGTGCAGTTTGGATGATACTCCAAGTGGAAGTCTTCAAATTCCAGTTCAAACGGACTGCCGTGGCTGGATTTCAACCACCAGTGGCATTGGGAGCTGTGGTGGTAGGGCATCGGGTAGTTGGGAGATGTGAACACGCCGGTGGGAGTGGTGAGGTTGCCTCCACAACCTACGGGAGAGAGACATGGGAGGACGCACATCCTTTTCTTTCTGGTAAAACTGCATCTTCTTGTCTATATCAAACTGGTGCTACTGTTGCTCCCCTTTAAACCAAGTTGCAAAACAAAACTGCACCACCAAACAGTAGCTAGCCTGTAACCCTAATTCACATCAATGTACTTTCCTTTTCCTACCCAAGAGGAACAGCTTGATGAACTATACCAGGGAACTAGAACATTTTCCCTTACTTTGTCCTTCAAAAATAAAAATAAAAACAAAACGGCTACTGTTAATTCAGAAATATTCACAATGTTCAAGTTTATTATAAATAGTACTGACAAAACACAGCTGGAAAAAAAATAGATAAGAGCACAGCAATCCAACAATCAAGAGGCCAGTTAGACTGGACTCTCCAATAAAAGGCAAGTCTTGGCCATTTACCTGTTAATGACCCATCCCAGTAAGCCGAGAATCCAGGCCCTGAGCCAACGAAGTCACTCTTAAATTTTAACCATAGTTTGTTACTGTGGGAGATGATTCGTAGAGGTGGATTTGAGCCACAGTATTGCCCCAGGGGTGGTGAAGTTTCATAGCCTCCGTTCCTGTGACAAAATACAGATGTGATCATTTGTTAGGGTATTGCTAATATTACGATAGAAACATGGAACGTTAATTGAACTTTGAGATCAAAAACAGATCAGTTTGTCAGTCAACCTCTCTCTCAAATATTCTAAAAACAATTTCAATTTTTCACTTCATTAAATAATATATGAATAATAACATAGAATAACCATCATGTATGGTTGGCATGACATTTTATATAACCAGTTGCAAATGGAGAAAAAGTGTTTAATCTTCTCCCTCTCAAATAAAGCATCTGGCAAATGGGTCAGAGAACAAAGGATAAAGAAACCATAATTATTAACAGTAGAAACAAATGTTGCTTAATTTTACAGAGAAAACGTAAATGTTTTTCTTCTCATTTGAAAATTTTCAAAATTTAATATATTTGACATAGTTAAGCAAAATTTTGAAAATAATTCTTTCCCCAAGAACTTTTGGGGTCTTCAATCTAGTTTATAATCTATAGCTTTTTCAAGCCTAGAAAAAAAATATTCACTCAACATTAAAGTCCAATGATTGCTGAAAATTATGTTGTTTTAGCATTACATGGTATGATAATGCTTTATTGTTTTAGTATCTTACTTTACATCATACAACAAAACTTACTGTAAAATAGTATACGATTCTAGGCTTTTGAAATGCCAAATAAAAAATTTAACACAGATGCACACCAAATTGATTAGTCTAATTTAACTCAATGTAATGATTTGGGGAGATATTAATGTATAACTTAACTCACCTTTACTGCAAATATAACTTTTAAAACCCATTCTTTCAAAGCACTAAAGAATTAAAGAAAAAAGCCTTGCACTGAAATTCACAAGCCTAGAATTTATTATCTGAACACAAAAAAACTTTGTGAAAACTTTATCTTACCATGATTTTTATAACAAATTAGACTAAATGGACAGTAAACAGCCTAAAATTTAAATTGATTTTACATAAAGTAGGTATTCAGTACCTGAATTGCAAGTATCTAATTTCAGACCAGTAGTATATCTGTTTACTCTGCCCAAATAAAATTCAGAGTTTATTTTTAAATATTCCCAATAAAATAATCACTTCTAAATAACCACCGAATCTTATGCAATTTTCTGTTTTCCTACTGTTAAGCCAGGTTCCAAATGATAAACTTATTATTTATTTATTTATTTATTTTTATTCAAACAGAAAGTCACAAAAATTATAATCATCCTCATCAGTTCACTCAGTCCCAGGTAATTAATTTTTTTTTTCATCTTGATCTTTTGTTAGCACTTTTATGAGTTCATCAGTTTTCCATTAGAGTTCTGAAAATGCTTATTCATTCAGTTCAGCAGTATAGAATGACAAACTTTATATCTCGCAAGAGCACAAAAAGGAGCTTTACAGAAAATGTCTATATTTTTTCCTTAACCTTTCCAAGAAAGATTATGAATGAAAATAAATAATGAAAAAGATTATGATGAAATAAAGGTGCTCACTTGATTTCCACATAATCTGCTGTACATATTCCACCAATGGCCTCCTCCAAGGAGAAGTTTGTGAAGTGCAATGCAATCTGTTGGCTGGTTTTCACTGTGATCCTATAAATGCATTCTAAGTTGTTGGGATAATTACTGGGGAAGTTTGGAGAAGTGAAAGTCCCAGATTCACCTGTATAGTCTTCCAAGCACGCTGTGAAAAGAAACAGATCACAAGAGAGGAAATAAAAAATATTATACTACATTTACCAGACATTTGGTAATATACACTTCATTAATTTTTGCCAAGATACTTGATTTTCAATAGGCCATTCAGGGATGTTCAAAGAATGATTTCCTTTCAAAACAAAGTTTTTGGTCTCAAAGGCAAAAACAATTACTAAATAGTAAACCTAAGCTGTGTAGTGGAATTTGTTACATATCATCGCGACTTTTTGGTTCATGGAAGTGCTATAATTTTTTTAATCCATGCAAATTATCATAAACATTAAAAATTAGGCTCAACTGCAGAAATCACAGGGGGAGGCCTAGCAATAATTCAGTTCTGTTCTTCTTTTTGTACCCTTCTTTCAAAATGGTTTTTGTCAAAGCATGAATTTATGAGAAATGACAAAGCTGGTACTGAGCCACAGGGTGAAGAATAGGAGATGAGACCCAGGGATCAGAGTGACCTTGAATCAATGCCCAGCTCAAACAATGACAAACTGTACACGCTTAGGCAAGTTGCTTCACCTCTCTGACCCTCATCTCTAACATGGAGCTGTAACTCTCTCTGAGTGTACACCCAAGCGTCAGAGACAATGCAATTAAAGGACTTGGACATGCTACGTGCTCGGTAAATGGCAGTGATCATCATTATGCTTTGAAATAGAACAGAAAAGTGTACGAAAAGCAGAGCATAAATGTGAGGAATAAATTAGATCATTCATATGAAACATTTAGATAGGACCTGGATAAGTTTATGTCCTAAATAACTACTAACTGTTCTACTTTAACAGTTTCAATTTGACCTCTTCACTCCTTCAGACTCTCTAGTCACTAACCGGCCCACTCCAAATGCCCTCCAAATCTGAGATATTTTCCAAAGAAAGTCTGGTTTCAATGCATTCTTAATGTATCTTCAATTGTATCCAGTAATAACATAAATCTAGGATCCAGGAGTAGACACAGGTCTTTGACTGACAGGTTTTGGAGGAGAATAAACTATTATACTTTATGATGAATAAAAAAAAGAAAATGAGGAAGTTCAGGTGTGCTATTTCCCCCAGTTTCAGCTGTATAATCATACTCAGAAAAGAAGAAAGGAACCACTGGCTTTGAGAGCACAGAGATGCACAGGAAATACTACAGGTTCTCTACCTACGTACGGCCTTCAGAGTAACTGGCATTCACCATGCATTCGGTTTACTCGATTTTAAACAGCAAGTAATCAAGGCTTAATTTATTGAAGGAGTTGACAGTGATATTTAACTTCAGGGATGAATGTTGTATATACTTCTATACTTTACTACAGTCTGCCAAGATATTTCTTCAAGGGTCAAGGAAGAAAAGAAGGGAGGGAGGGAGGGAGGGAGGAAGGAAGGGAGAAAAAAAGGAAGGGAAAAGGCAGAGAAAACGCAGGGGAAAGGAGAGGGGCGGGAATGTGTGTGAAGAGGTGGTATATTAAGTATTTCAGATCCACTAATGAGTATTACTAAGATAAAAATTGATGGATCAAATGGACAGTAAGTGAAGGCTGTGACCCAGTCTCCCTGAGCTGACGAACTTACAGACTAATTGACCACCCCTGCATTCAAATGGCTTTAGCCAATAAATCAAATATCGAGAGCGAATTCTCTGCTCATTTCACTTGTTCTTAAAAAGATACGGTTCCTTGCTTTCCCACTCTACCCCCAGAGGGGAGATACAAGTGCACTGAGTATTTTCAATGCAACTTGGAATGAGTCTGCAGGAGAATGGCCTGTATAATCAGGTTCCCAAGTAAAGGAAATTTTAATGAAAAATTTTGAGAGGTAATGCTGAGTAATTTCCCTGTACCTTGTCCCTATGCAAGTGATTAATGTAGTACTTGTAACAGGCGGGTGGTTGTGAATCCCTACTGAAATCCTGATTTACACAGCAAGCTTCTTTTCCATTGTTGGCACAAAGGTAAAAACGGTCCCTGAGGTATTCAAACGCTCTTCAAGTTGTTCACTTTGTCTGACGTGCTGTATCCGACAACCTGCCCTCCTTCCCCAACACGCCTATAACAAATAAACTCTTACCCATCATTCAAAGTCAAATTCAAAGATCACTTCCTCTGTGAAACATTTCCTGATCAAACAGAATTCATGTCCTTGTGCTCAATAAAACTTTATGCAAATTGCAATCTGAACCCCCAATATATATTTTATTGTGATTGTGTTTATGTGAGTATATTTCCTCTACTAAGCCTTTCCTCTCATTCATTGAGATTTGAATGGGACTTTGTTAACCTTTATTAATTGTCACCACAGTACCCGGCCCAGATCACATCTAATAAATATTTGTTAAAATTATATTACTTAATGTGCTGAAAACTAAGAAGTGGGGGACGAGTATCTAACTTCCTACCATTGTCTCTATGCAATCCCTACTCCTTCCACTTTTCTCACCTCATTTTCCTCTATCCTCTCTCCTGGGTATATTGTGATTCTTTAATATTTTATAATATTTACTAAATTTAAGTTATAGGAATCTCTGTTTCCAGCCATGGCAAGTAACTAATACTAGACTAGCCCCTCTCCATAACAACTATAAAACTGGACAAAATATAGGAGGCACTGGACCACAGGCAGTCCAAGACTGCGATCCTTGACAGAAAGAAAATTCATGAGGTAGGAGTCTTGATTTCCTTGGCTTTTTATCTGGGCCAAGAATTTTCTGACCACAGCTGAAGCCAAAGTAGTGAATGACAGTTCTGTTGAGCTGAGGAAGCAGGGATCAGAGTGTAGGGCTTCCAAAGGCACTGGCACTGCTCCAGTGAGGAAGACACATACAGAGAGAGGAACCAGGCATCTGCGGCAAGTTCCCTATGAATTCCTGCCAGAGCCTGGACTGGGCAAGCATGAGGTGAGACTTCAAAAGTCATGCCAGAGAGTAGCTCCTGCTAGGCTGGAGCGGGTACACCTGCTACAAATATTAAATGATAGAATATTTAATGTTAAAATTTGACTGTAGTTTTATGAGATTCACATATCTGATTTGTATTACAGAGAGAAAAACAATGGTTCTCTAAACTTAACGTACTTGTTTCTTGAAAAGTTAGTAAGTCCTCTTATCCAACACTAAATCTGTACAATGTTCGCGTGTTCTTCCCTTGACAGTGTAAATTGCTGTTTATATAATAATATTGATACTGAGAAATATCAGTAGGCTTATGCTTAGAGGCAGTATACTGAGAATACACTAGATTTTGGCTTCCTCTTATGCTTTGCAATAAACCATAAATAACTAAAGTTGAATATATTCCCATAAAAGGATATTCATGTGTTGCCATGATGCTTCTTACATCAACACAAGATATAAACACGAAAAATGCCTTTTGTTTATACCTTATGTAGCCAAAGGAAAACTCATATCCAATGGCAGTTTGCCTTTTATTATGGTCTAACAACATTTACAAAGAGATGAAGAAGAAAAGTAGATTTCTTCCATCCACTAAATTCAACTGAACTAGCAGTGGAAAAACACATCTCTGAAGATCAAAGACAGCTATTAGTAGGCCTCTCACATCTTTCTTTCTGACCAACTTCAAAAGAAAAAAAAAGGAAAGAGGAAGTACACAAACATCTGCTGTGGACCACTACAAAACCGTAGTTTTCTAAAAATCACAAGGTGTGTCTGCCTCTCCTAAGCACCTTTAAATACGTGTTAGTAACATAGCATTCAGCTCATTATCCAAGGGAAAATTCAAAACACAGATAATCCTCCAACTCAAAAAGCAATGATGGTATTGCCCCATACGATTTGGGTGACGGGAGTAGGATAAACTGACCCTGTAGATAGAAGAATGTATCTTCTAGGGAGACCCTAGATTATGGGTAGCTGCTCCACCACCTCCATGCTTTGGCTTCTGAGATAACTTTTGTGATTAGCCAATCACACTAGGGATCCACCTATAGGTGGTGTTTTCTGAAATCATTTACGAAACTTCTTGTGTTTACGTGAATACCTATGACCTCAGATTTTCTAATTAACCCCGGAACCGCCATCTGCTTTTATTGGCATATTTGGTTTAACAACCTTCAAAGTGAAGACTTGAGAGAATATAGAATTACAGGTTCAATTTCTTCACGAGGAAAGAAGAAGCCTCCCAAACCCAAATTTAACATTTGCCTACAATTTTCTGCTAGGTGGTCACAGTCATGGCTTTTTCTTTTCCCATATAGATGACCAATTTTAATGAACATGAATATAAGCTAAATCACTAAAGCAGCTATTGTAAAACTGTATTTGGATATCAGTAATTCTATTTTAAATCTGGCGCAATCATGGCGGTTTACACCTATTACATAATTTTCACAGAAAATGTCTCCTTTTATCTTCCCCAACTATGTGAAACAGCCAGGCATTATAACCTCCACTTCTTAGAGATGAAGGTACAGGTGAAGGATATGAGATTCCTGGAGGTTAAGCTCTGAAAATCACTTAGTTCAGACACGACAAAGATAAAATTCAACCCTAAGTCCTTCCTTTCCAAATCCTGTGGTCTTTATTAATCCCTGGTTTCTCTAAGCATGAAATGTCAATTTAGAAATGAAGGTGAGTAGAAAACTAAGAATATCACAATGTTTTGTTTAGCATTTTTATTCTAAGAACTGAGAAATACGATAAATTAAATAAGATAAATCTACTAAGCTGAGAAGTGCTGGGAAACCCATATCTACAAAAATATGAGAAACTACTGACCAATGAGAAAGTAAATCTTTAAGAGATCAATAGATATACTTAAAAAAACCTTAAAAATATCTGAATATCTCAGAGCAGAAAATACAGAATTCAAGTTGGATAGAAAAAATCAGAGAGGCTTGTGACTTGCCCAAAGCTTTTCAAGTTAGCAGCAAGGCTGGGACTAGAACCAAGGCTCTGACTTCACCTTCAGCCTTTCTTTCACCAAATAATAGAAAGTACTTTCCCCCATGAGCAGTTACAGCCCAATCCACCATTACACCTCAGTTGTAATTCTACAGCAATTTATATGCTAGGACTTGACTTTCAGAGTCTCTGATGAAATGCAAAGTTTCATTAGAACCACTTGAATTGCTTGGTGAAAACCTAACCTAGACCTATGTGAATCAGAATACCTGGGTGGGGTTCTGATACCTGAATCTGTAACAAGAAAACCCCACCTCCAGCATCCAATGAACACTAGAGTTTGAGAACACTGCTCTGCCGGATTGAAATTTTAAAATAGAAACAGACTCTCTCTATGCATTTCTTCTATAGAAACCCTTGTTCTCCCTTCTGGTAATCATTTCTTGACTTCTCACTCTTAGATGCCTCTTCTGGGCTCAGGTCCAGGGTGATGGATGAAAAACATCACTAAACACCCACTGCCGGGTAGGTGGGAACTCTGAGCGGGGAATGAGGAGGATGCGAAAAGCCCACTAGGGCCCACTTTTAACCTAATGTTGATGTGGTTCTGATACTTCCTGGACGTTTCCCCAAACAACTGTAAAGCTCTTCCCCTAGCAAAAAATAGGAAAAGCCCACTGCCGTTCTACTGTAGCTCTGAATGGAATGTTACCAGCCAGCCCCATGTGCAGGGCATCGAAAGCTTTTCTAAGAACTAGTCTAGATTTGGTAAAACAAACGAATTCCATGTGTGAACTGGATTGTTTGTGTGTGGCTTCTAAACCAACTTAGCTGTGTATTCTTGGGAGGATAAATTCAATTCCGGACTTCAATTTTCCTCATTTGAAAAATACGGTAAATTGGACTAGATAAGGTAATCAGACTAGATTAGTGTTTTGAATTTTCTGGCACACCATAAAAATACATTTACATCAATCATGCACATACACAGATAATGCAAAGAGGTTTCATGAAGTAACACCAAACCCTTCATGATAAGCTCTGATATTTTCTGGTCTATTCTTTTCTATTCTATTCCATACTTTTCGCAAATGTACGTAGCAATCTGATAAGATAATATCATGACCCACTGAGGAGTCATGAATGCTTCAATGTTTGAAAAACACTAGACTAGATGTTATACAGGTTTTCTTCTAATGTTAAAGTAGAAAGTGTGTCAGGTACGTTTCTCTATTCTTTCTTATCCTTTTAAAGTCCCCTCTTGGTAGGATTATATTGACGTATATGCAGTAGATGTTGATAGAAAATAAAATTACAGTTTAAATTAAAGTTAACTAATCAAGTATATTGTCTCTGAATTCAAATATTTTGTACGTTAAATTAGCAAACATTTAAACCCCGGGTTCATAAATCAGTTACTAAGAAATTCTTAGGGGTTTCTAGCCTCCAGCATTTTCTAGTTAGGTCTTTGTCTCTATTGCCCCAGGCACATCTGGATGAAGGCAGAAACGCTGATGGGGGAGGGAGTCAAAGCAAGGAGCAGAAGTCAATCTCTTTCCTCCCACACACATATTTAGGGGCTGACATCACAGCCCCATAGTACAACTACAGATGGAAAAGTAACTGGATTCAAGTCAGGAAATTTAACCTTTACCAGATGAAGGCAGGAAAGAGCAGAGAAGCTCACACCTGTCGCGCCAATGGACTAAAAGCCAACAACCCAGTACTGTCATTAGTGACTCAAGGTAACTTTTGCTAAAGCAGTAAGATAGGATGAGGGCCAGTGATTGAGCGTCCATTGACACTTTTCCCTAACACTGCAGAAAATGTCAAAAATAAGATGACAACTGAACAGAAAGCATCCCACCACCTCCCTCTTGCCAGGTGGGCAGCTAACTCAGACCCGGGCTGCCTGCCTGGCTGTCACCAGCCCAACCAGCACATCAGTCTCCTGAGCCGTCCTCCCCTGAGCAGTCCTTCAGGGGCGCCCTCAGCAATTCATGGGAGCCCATCCCTCATGTCCTCATCTATGGGAAACTGAGACAGGCTCCTAAATGATAAGATGAGGGGGCCCTACGGTCTCCTGGATCCAGTAGATTAGATTGCTGTTTAGAATATTTGACTGTGGTAGTCAGACGGATGAAATCATCCAGCAAAAGGCAGGTGCACAGAGACCAGCCAGGCTCAGCCAAGGGGTGGAAAGCAAACACTTCCTTGTCTGTGATTTCAGCCCTGTCTGGACCAAACACAGCCAAAGTAGCGATGACCTCACAGGGAGGCGGACTGGAGCGTCTTCAGGGTTTGCCACCTCAGGGTGCCCTTCTCTTCCATCACCTGTCTTTTCTTTTGTCAGTTTTCTTTTCTGTCCAGCTTGCTTCTTTCCTTTCTTACAACTTACTTTTATTTTACCTGTATCTTATCTTCCTGAATTAAAATTTATCATCCTCCCTGCCAGATTACTCCTATTGCACTAGATATTGCTTTACAAGCCAGCGTGGTTTCACTGCAAAGACACTGCATATTGTTACAAAGATTTCCATAATATTTTAGGGGTTCCCACCTGTATCGTTTGTTATCTGATTTACAGCTAGTTTATTCATGCGGCAAATTAAACTTGTGTTCATAGTTGATTAAAGGCAGAAGACACCCCAAAGATCATCAGGTCCAATCCCTTAATTTTACAGATGAGAAAACTATGGCCCAGAGAGTTCAAGTGACTTGCTCCAAATCCTAACCTAATATTCAGCTGTGGTTTGGGCCAAATGTATGAGGCATATAAAACCACAAAAGTATGGAAAATTGTGTGCAACTAGAATATCTTGAGAAGCCGGTTTTGGTCATTGGATGTGAAAAATCTGAACGAAGTCCAGTAAACATGTCAATCACATAACATAACCAACTGTAACTGCTGGGGATTCAATTTCCCAAGTGCTGGAGCTAGATAATGAACTATCTCAAGAGTGGAGCCCACAGGAGAGAAAAGTGTATGATTTTCTCACACTCAGGATCCTGGAGAAATCTAAAGCCATGCTTCCAAAACAGAGCTTGAACTATTACAGAGAACAGCCTGAAATGAACAATAGTGGCCAGCTGCTCTGAGAGGAAATAAGTGAGAAATTGGTGGAAACTCCAAGGGGAAGATTAATTTACCTTTTTTTTTTTTTTTTTTAAGGGAGCGCGGGCTTTAAAAGATGAGAGGCTGGGGAGTTCTGGATGCAGGACGGTGTCAGAGGGAGCACATCTGGTACAGGGAAACGCTCTCAGTACTTTCTTAAGCATCCGAGAATTACATGTTTCTGGGACAATCAAAGGTGTGAAATGCTTAGGAAGCTCAGCCACACCCCCCCACCCCCTGTATGTCTACACTGCATAGTATTTTGGTCCATGAACTATCTTTCTAAATATTATGCAAAAGGAAAACCCAGACTCCCTAAAAAGGTACACATCCCAGGTGGGAACATGAGCCTAAGAAAACATGACATCCTCCTAAATCCCATAGGTTCTGGGGCTGGGAGCATCTCTGGTTTATGTATGACCTCAAGGACCCTGCTGGCAAAGCGTGTTTGTTTCTCACACTGCATTTGCAAAGAGCAGAGTAATGATGAGAATTAAGTAATAGGAAAAATACACTAAAAGGAAAAAAGCTGAAAAGATTCAATTTCATTAAGTCAAATTTAGAAATGCATATTTTGACCAAAAATCTTTCATTTTCTGCCGTAGAATTACATGTAGTAGTTTCTTATTCTGTTGTCCTTTTTCTAATTTCTTTCTTTTTTTTATTGGAGTAAAATAAAATTGCTTTACAATGTTGTGTTAGTTTCTGCTGTACAATGAAGTGAATCAGCTGTATGTATACATATATCCCCTCCCTCCTGGACCTCCCTCCCCCGCTCCCCCCATCTAGGTCATCATAGAGCACCAAGCTGAGCTCCCTGTGCTCTACAGCACGTTCCCACCAGCTATCTGTTTTACACGCGGTAGTGTATTTATGTCAAACCTAATCTTCCAATTCGTCCCACCCTCCCCTTCTCTAATTTCTTTAAATAAGTGTTTGGTCTCTTTTGTAACATTTAATTTTGACAGAATTTTAAACTCACAGAAAAGTTGTAAGAAAAAGCTCTCAAATTCCTTTTACTCAGATTTACTACATACGTATATACTTTGCTCCCATTGCTTTATTATTCCTAAGAACATAAATATTTTCTTACAAAACCAGAGTACAATTACCAAAATTAGAAAATTTAACATTGATAAAATACTCTTACCTTTTCATTACTCTATATTTAATATGGAAGGCACTTAAGTCACTACACTGTATTCTAAAAGCATCTTTCATTATGTCACAGATTTTGGCATGAAGTATTCTCACAGTACTATTCTTTAATGGAGTAAGTGAAACCAAGCATACAATGCTATTTTATTACCTGCTGATGCATCAATTGCTTCATAGTTTATTAAAAAGCCTTCATAAGCAAGGTCAGAGTCAGCCACAAATGTAAGCATTAATAAGTTATCACTACTGGTAAGAGAGGGTGGGATGGATTTTCCACAATATCTATTTGAAACCAAGAAAGAACACAGGTTTAAAAACTTTCAGTATGCTTGAAATGATGTACCCCAAATTAGGACATATAAAAAAATAACAACAATAATATCCCCTATTAACCTTAAAAAACAAGTATATTTCAAGCACAAACCATTTACAAAGTTGCTAAAGATCATCCAATTCATGATTACTTCCTTTAGATGGTTTTATGTATGTGCTTAGCTGTGTGACTTGTAACAGAAGTTCAATGAAATTAGAAATTACGAGCTATAGGAGTCACCATACCGCACGTTACTGAACTTATTCATAGAAATGTAATCAACACACTTACGCAACAAAGGAAAACCATGTATTATAAACTCAGAGAGCACAGACTCTAGAGTCAGCTCTATCTCTTAGAGGCTTTATGACTTTGGGCAGAGGACTCAACATCTATGCCTCAGTTTTCCCATCTGTAAAATGGGGGTGATGACACCACCTACTTCAGAGTTGTTTTGAGAACTGTACGAGTTAATACACTGTATATAAAGAACTTAGAACAGTGCCTGGAACAGTAAGCCTTATACAGGTGGAATCTATTGTCTTTATCCAGCTGGCCTATGCAGAGGTAAGAGTTTGATTACTAAACCATGTCAAGTTTTTGTTGAAGAAAACAATTTTACTCAGAAAAACTCTTGTAGTAAAGCTAAAAGTAGAACTGTAATAAAAGACATTATGTCGTGAGCTTCTATCTAGAGAAACATTTATAAGAAGGAGTGGCTAGAAAATAGAAATCTCAATTCAGAGAACACTTGGTAACAGTAACTTAATGGAATGACAGGGGGAAAAAATAGAAACCAAAATAAGACAAAGTATTAAATATGGGAAATGGATGAGTTAATTTCTGTAAAAGAAAAAGGAAAAGAAAAGGTGTATAAAACCATTTCAGTGTTAAAATGACTTAATATCTTGATCAAAACAAAGGTAGATGAACTAATTAATATTCTAAATGTCTCTCTATATGCCCATGTCTGCCAAATTTGGACTAGATCATTGTAGTTTATGTCATTCAGCAAAAATTATGTATTTTTCAGAGATTACAAGTCAAGTACCATAAGAAAGAAAAAGAAAAAAAGAAGGAATTTTAAAAACTTAAAGATTAAGACAAGAAAGATCAAAAAATGAAGAGGGAGAATAAAACTGGGGGAAAAAATAAGTATAAGGAAATAATGGATAAAGAAAAATGTTTAAAAAATGGATGAGGAAAAAGAAAATGAAATACAAAAAGGGGAAAAAAGGAATCAGGAGATATCTATTTCCAACAAAGACGTAATAACAGGGGCTGGATTTACATAATCTTGTATCTGAAACAACTGAAAATCTGGACAAAAATAGATAGAACAATGGCTCTCAAGACACTGGCTATCAAGCAGTGAAGGACAATGACTCTTCAGAGACAGGAGACAAGTGAGTTTAACAGCAAAACTGGAAATGATCAAACTGTTTCAAAGTAACTTATCTGCATCCCAAAACAAAGCCCAAGAATACAGTAGTGTCCAGTGCACAAACACAAATTTGAAAATGTGTGTCGTCCTATCAAATATTACCAAGCATGAAAAGAAGGAGGAAAGTATGACCCATAATGAGAAGAAAAATTGATCAAAATCTAAAGGTAGCAAGAAATGACACGGAGGACTGAATTAGCAGACAAAGACATAAAAACAGTTATAACTGTATCCCACCAATTTAAGAAGCTAGAGGCAAAAAATTAATGTGTAAAGTAGAGATGTGGAAGACATAAAAGATGGCCCCAGATGAATTTCCAGAAGTGAAAACTACGATGTCTGAGATGAAAAGATGCATTTGGTAGGATTAATAGCAGATAGACACTGTAGAAAAGAAGATTAGTGCACTCGAATACAGAGCAATAGAAACTTTCCAAAATGAAATGCACAGAGAACAAAGACACAAAATCAAATGAAGAGAGTATCAGTGAGTTCTGGGACAACATCAAATGGCCTAAGATACATGTAATCAGAATCCCAAGAGGAGGGGAGACAGAAAAAGCATTTCAAGAACTAATGGTCCAAAATGTTTCATATTTCATAAAACTGTAAACCCTCAGGTCCAAGGAGCTCAACAAAATATTAGCCTGACTTAGGGCCTCCCTGGTGGCGCAGTGGTTGAGAGTCCGCCTGCCGATGCAGGGGATGCGGGTTCGTGCCCCGGTCTGGGAGGATCCCATATGCCGCGGAGCGGCTGGGCCCGTGAGCCATGGCCGCTGGGCCTGCGTGTCCGGAGCCTGTGCTCCGCAACGGGAGAGGCCACAACAGTGAGAGGCCCGCATACCACAAAAAGAAAAAAAAAAAAAAAAAAATATTAGCCTGACTGAGAAAACTCAGATGAAAAATGAGTACATACAGAATGATGCCACTTTTATATAATTCCAGAATATGCAAACTAATTTACAGTGATAGAAAGCAGTTTCGTGGTTTCCTGGGGCTGGGGATGAGGAGCAAAGTGAGGAATTGTAATGGGCAGGAAGAAGGTGTGAGGGTAATGGATATGTGCATTACCTTGATTTTGGTGATGGCTTCATGGGTATATCCACATGCCAAAAGGTAGTTACTAATGGCCAAGGCTACAGAGTAGTGAGTAGTGATGTAGAAATTGTCACTGAGAAGAGTGTTGATCTCACCTGGTTTTTTTTGTTTTTTTTTTTTTAATTTTTTTTTTTCTTTTTGCTGTATGCGGGCCTCTCACTGTTGTGGCCTCTCCCGTTGCGGAGCACAGGCTCCGGATGCGCAGGCCCAGTGGCCATGGCTCACGGGCCCAGCCGCTCCGCGGCATATGGGATCCTCCCAGACCGGGGCACGAACCCGTATCCCCTGCATCGGCAGGCGGACTCTCAACCACTGCGCCACCAGGGAGGCCCTCACCTGGTTTTTATAACACAACATGATGGACTTTAAATCCATCACTGAAGCAGGAGTGCAAGAAAGCAGGAAGTTTTTGTGTTAAAAATCAAAAAACAAAATAATCTCACCTCCCAAGGGATGTCTGAGAACCAGTGTCATAAACTTCTAGATAGTCCTTTGTGCAATTGTAATGAAACTCCAGATGAAATTCCCTGAATCTCAGATGAATCAGGTGACCAGGTTGGACTATTATGTGCCAGGTACAGTTGACACCATGGGGGTAGATATTTGGATGGCCAGGACTTTGAATGCTTCCTGTTGACTCTGTAAGAACTTTTCCACATGCTGTTGAAATAAAAGTAATAATAATTATCAGAACAAGTAACCAACAAATAAATAATTTCAAATAAAATAATCTGATCATAACCTCTTAAAAGGTCAAAAAGAAAAAAGTTCCTTCCATGTCACTGAAGATAACCTAGTTTTTCTCTTATTAATAGACATCAGTTAATTACTGACATGTGCTGATTAGGAAATATATATATTTTCTTTGCCTTTGAGTGTACTTTAAAATTTTTACAGTGTAGATGACTACACATCTGTAGTGTAGATTAAATTTCTATAATAATTTATTTCCATTGTTCACTTATTCTGATACAAGCACAAGAGGCAAAGTAGGGGAATCAATCTCTTACCCAAAGCCGCAGTACTAAATTTAGCCATGAAACCATGATTTTCAGCAGAAGAACTTTTCACGAATATGACATGAAGAGAATTGTACACGGATGTTATAAACGAAGGTACATCTGTGCCACAATATTTTTTATTTTCAGGAGAACCCAAAATGGAACTGCTACCAATCTAAGTAAAAAAGATATGTTCAAATTTATTTTGTTAGATATTTATTTTGGAAAACTGCTTCAAATATATTTTTTTCTAAAATGTTTATTAGTATAGTAAAAATCAATTTTAGAATATTTTAGTCTCCTGGAAAGAAACTCTATCCCCCTTAGCAGCCGGTCCCCATCCCCCTCAAACCCCAGCCCCAGGATGCCATAATTTATTTTCTGTTTCCATAAGATTGCCTCTTCTGGACATTTCAAATAAATGAAATCATACAATATGTGGTCTTTTGTAACTAGCTACTTTCACTTAGCATAATGTTTTCAAAGTTCATCCATTTTGTATCATGTGTCATTACTTCATTTCTTTTTAATGCCATATAATAGTTCACTGTATGGATATATCACATTTTATTAATACACATCAATTGATGGACGTTTAGGTTGTTTTTACATTTTGGCTACTATGAATAACGACTGTAGTCATTCATGTACAAATTTTTGTGTGGATGTATATTTTTGTTTCCCTTCGGTGTATACCTAGAAGTGGAATTGCTGGATCAAATGATAACTCTACGTTTAACTTTTTGAGGAACTGCCAATTGTTTTCCAAAGCAGCTGTACCATTTAAATGCTCACCAGCAGTGTGTAAGTGTAAAAGGACTCTAATTTCAACACTTGTTATTATCTGACTTCTTGATTATAGTATCCTAGCAGGTGTGAAGCAGTATCTCATTGTGGTTTGATTTGTATTTCCCTGATGATTAGTGATGTTGAGCATCTTTTTCATGTGTTTACTGACTATTTGTATATCTTCTTTAAAGAAATATATATTCATATTCTTTGCCCATTTAAAAAATTAGATTATTTGTTTTTAATTTCAATGAAGTCCAATTTTTCTTTTGTTGCATCTTTTTGTGTCAGATCTAAGAAGGCTTTGCCTAACCCAAGGTCACAGATATTTACTCCTATGTTTTCTTCAAGCGTTTCATAGTTTTAGCTATGAAATTTAGGTCTATGGTCCATTTTGAGTTAATTTTTGTGTATGGTATAAGGAAGGAGTCCAGTTCCATGATTTTGTATGTGCATATTCAGCACCACTTGAAAAAACTACTTTTTCCCATTGAATTGTCTTGGCACCCTTTTCAAAAATCAATTGGTCATAAAGGTATGAATTTATTTCTGGATTTTCTATTCTGTTCCATTGCTCCATATTTTTATCCTCCCAAAACCTGCCAACAATGCACATCTTCACACGTTTTGCCACTCTCTGCTTTCTTTCACTTAGTGTCTCCTGGGGTTGGGTCCACATCAGTGTAGGAACCGTCCTGCAGTTTCTAGCAACGGCAGGTCACTCCTCTGAAAGGAGGGACTAACTCATGTCACCTGGTTATTCCTGGTTTCGTGGTCAAGACAAGAAGGTCAGCCTTCGTGTCCAGGTGAGGCAGTTGAGGGCACCGGCGGCCCTCCCTAAACGGCCGAGAGGGAAACCCTAACGTGGCTGCGGGGCACTGTCAGCCCAGAGCCGAGTCCTGGAAGGGCCGGGAGACCCAGAAGCCACCCCACCGCTCCGCTCCAGTATAATGTTGAATACAAGTGGTGAGAACAGACATCTTTGTCTTTTTACTGACCATAGAGGCAAAGTATTTAGTGTTTCATCACTAAATATGATGTTAGCTGTGGGGTTTTTTTACAGATGCCCTTTATCAGATTAAGGAAGTTCCCTTCTATTCTTGATTTGTTGAGTGTTTTTATCATGAAAAGGTATTGAACTTTGTCAAATGCTTTTCTTTTTTTTTCTTGCATCTATTGAGGTAATTATGTGGGGTTTTTTTTCCCCCTTTATTTTATTTTACACTGACTGATTTTTGGACAGATACCAACCTTGCATTCCGGGGATAAATCCCATTTGGTCATGGTACATAATCCTCTTTATATGCTGCTGGATTCAGTTAGCTAGAATTTTGTTGAGGATTTTGCACCTATAAACTAGTTTTGTTTCATGTAATCGATTTGAGGAAAACATGACATAATATTTTTAATAATATCCAATCAAGTGCAAATATTCAAAAGTGTTTTACTCTCACCTCAATATAATCTGTGTCACAGTGAGCAGAACTTCCCATGTCAAAGGCAGTGAAGTTGAGAAGAACCACTTGGCTTTGGGGTTGGTGGATGGTCCACCTGCAGATCCTTTCTCCTGGATATACATTAGGATAAAAGGGCGAGCGAATGACCCCTTCTCCAGTTAAGTCACCTCCACAAGCTGTAAGTATGAAAATGATAGTAGTGTTTGTCCAGAGATAAATGATTGTTGCCCTCAATTTTACTGCAAAGTTTCACTCTGCATAAGGACATAATGGAATGTAACACTACTCTTAGAATTTTCCCCTTACCACTGGAGGACATAAAATTACTCAATTATTTCAAGAAATGAAAATGTTATAATCAGGCAAATGAGACATTTAAAAATTAAGGCATAAGTTTTCTTACCGACTTGATAAACAGCACTGAAACTAGCTCTTACAACAGAAGCATCTATTTTAAGCCTGATCCAGATACTATTAGTAATGGATTTAATGTGAGAGAGGGTTTCATTGCCACAGACTTTTCCAAGTAAGGTTTGATCATCTCGAACCTAAACAGAAGAAGAAAATTGATCTGTAATCCTAATCAAGAATTCTAATCAATAAAGAAAAGGAATAAAAAAAGAAAAGAAGCACAAATACAAAAAATTTAAAATGACAAACATGATACAAATACAGATACAAAACACTTGTTTAATATGATAATTCTATGTACAGCACTATGTTAATATAGTTGAATGTTTGAAATGGTTATTTCCAGAAAAATATAAATTACTAAAATTATCTCAAGGAGAAGAAAAATAAAATCTGAATAGGCAATAAGCCATGGATAAAATTGAATATAATACAAATAATTAGTTCTCCACCAAAAAACTCCTAGAAGACGCTCTACCTGGTAAGTTATATTAAACTTCTAAGGAAAAGATAATTCCCATATATAATTTGTTCTAAGGAACCCTTAAACATGGAACAATTCCCAAATAATTTGTCTCAGAACCATCTCACCAAATCCCAACATAGATAATACAAAGGAAAACTATGGGTAGATCTCACCTATTAATATAGATACAAAAATCCTAAACACGGTTCTAGAAAAATGAGTTATCTCCATTGTTAGGCTTATATATCAAATAAAACATGAGGATAAGAGTAATGCAAGGATTGTTTCAAATTTTATATATATATATATATATATATATATATATATATATATATATATATATATATTTTAACATCTTTATTGAAGTATAATTGCTTTACAGTGGTGTGTTAGTTTCTGCTGTATAACAAAGTGAATCAGCTGTACATATACATATATCCCCATATCTCCTCCCTCTTGCATCTCCCTCCCACCCTCCCTATCCCACCCCTCTAGGTGGACACAAAGCACCGAGCTGATCTCCCTGTGCTATGTGGCTGCTTCCCACTAGCTATCTGTTTTACATTTGGTAGTGTATATATGTCCATGCCGCTCTCTCACTTCGTCTCAGCTTACCCTTCCCCCTCCCCGTGTCCTCAAGTCCATTCTTTACATCTGTGTCTTTATTCCTGTCCTGCTCCTAGGTTCTTCATGATCACTTTTTTTTCTTTAGATTCCATATATATGTGTTAGCATACAGTATTTGTTTTTCTCTTTCTGACTTACTTTACTCTGTATGACAGACTATAGGTCCATCCACCTCACTACAAATAACTCCCAAATTATAAATTAAGCTCACCAATAGATCCAATAAGCTAAGCTATTTATCTCTATAGATGTCAAAAAGTTTGTTAGCATTCCTATTTATTAGAAACAAAACTCTTAGAAAGTCAGGAGCAAAAGAAAATTTCCTTCATATTATAAAGACCACCTATTTTAAATCAACAGTCAGTATCTTATAGTGTGGTGGCCGTGAGCATGGTCTACAGAGTCAGGCAAACTGGATTCAATTCCCACCTCTGTCACTTACAAACCTCCACACTTAATAACTTTGAACAAGTTACTAAATCTAAGCCAAGCTCAAGCAGTTGGAGCAAACAGGTGAAACAAATGTGCGAATTCCTTAGCGAAATGCTTAGTACTAGAAAAGGTGGACTGAAGAATAGCCATTGTTCTTCTTGACCTTTTTGAAGTTCCTCACTCAAATCAGGAATTCTTCCATGGATATTCACACTACCTTTGCTCTACAGAATTCTTTTGGAAGAGCCAGCCATCCACCTACTAATCCATTCCCTCGACTAACATCTTCAAGGCATCAACAAACACCAGGGCCTGTACTGGTGATATTGCTGTGAAAGACAGTCACTGCTCACAGGTACACACAACAAGCAAGCACTTTTTTTTCAAAAGCATGAGTGTCACATTCAGGGAAGTAGAGAGTGCTCTTTTACTACTTAACACAATGGGTCTCCACAGGTACCTCAGCTAGGCATTTTGGAAATCCGTGAAGGCATATTTGGTTTGGTTTTCATTATTAACAGGATGGTGGTGGGGCGCTACTGGCATTTAGTGGCTGGGGACCAAAGATAACTAAACACCCTGAAATGTGAGAGACAGTCACACACAGTGAGGATTCTCCTATCTCCTATGTGACCTTCAATGCAGTGACAGTTATAAGTGTAAAACCTAGCTCTATTTTATATACCAAATGCAAAATATTTTTGCTCAATTCTAATACACACCAGATTTTCCAGGATTACAAGTAGAGTGTAAATCAAAAGAAGTTCTTTTTTTGCTCCTGGAAATCTGCCAAGAATTGGTCACCATTTCAGAAAATTCACCAACCTACATAGTCACGTCAGCCTGCGTTTTTAGTGCAGCGCTGATAGGGTCTAGGGAGCAAACAAATTACGACTTCATTCTGTCTTCAAGTGCAGCTTGCCTAGGCTTTTAACATAGTGTCATAATTTTTAAAATTTAATTTTATTTATTTATTTATTTATTTATTTGGTTGCGCCCTGTCAGTTGCGGCAGATGGGCTCCTTAGTTGTGGCATGCGTGTAGGATCTAGCTCCCTGACCAGGGATCGAACGCAGGCCCCCTGCGTTGGGAGCATGGAGTCTTAACCACTGTGCCACCAGGGAAGTCCCCATAATTTTTTTTTTTTACTTTGCTTTATTTCTCCTAAATCTTACACTTACAATTTTATTTTTATTTATATAATGTATGTATACAATGTGAGCTGATATTATCTATGAATTTCATTTCAGAATAGCATAAGGTTGATATAAGAAGGTCTTAAAGTGTAGAGAACCATTGACTTAACCAAATACTCTGAACTCCTACAGAGAATTAGGGAATATTTCTCAGCAGAAGTAACTTTTAAGTTGAAACTTGGCAGAATATCCAGGTCAAAGGGAATGGGCAGTAAAGGGAAGAGCTTAAAAGTATAATCCTCAAAGCTGGTAGGGATATGGTAACATGTCACTCCCATGCATAACTGGGTGGAAGTATAAATTTCTGGAAAATAATTGGACAATATGTATCAGGAGTCTTGGAAATGTTCATAGTTTTGGACCCGGTAACTTCACTTCTCACACTCTGTCATAAGGAAATCATTCAAGATGCAGACAAAGACACACAAGGTTCCACATCAGAGTATGCTCTATAAACACAAGAATTGAAAATATTCCACATGTCTAATAATAGGAGGGTGATGAAATAAATCATGGTACAGCCATATGATAGAGTCTTACACAGACGCTGGAAACCGCATGCCTCTCCACTGACTCATCCCAAACCAGTTCCTTTCTATGAGCTGAACGCAAATTTCACACACAGCTGTAAAGTTATGCTACATAGCTCCCCAACCAAACAGCAAATCTCTGAAGGAAGACAAAATTTCCGTATCACCTTCAGCATCTAACACAGAACTTTGCAAATAGGTGTCTGACAGACACTTGTTGTTTCGTTAATTTTAAGGCGTGGTATGATGGTTCAGTTTTTGTTAGAGACGCAGCCATACTACAGTTCTTGGAAACCAGAAAGGCATGAAACACGGAGTGAGATGTCCTCCTGCTCTTGAACCCTCTGGGGTGCCATTCGCTTCTGCTAAGACCATAGCGAATGTCTCTCTTTTCTATTTTGCCCTTTAGAAGATGACAAGGAGGAGGAAAAACAGCCAAATAGCAGCAGAGCAAGCTAAAGCAGGCCGTTCCCCTGGGCCTCACTAATGAAATTCAAGGATTTCAGCAAGGAGAAAGGCAGCTGCAGTCCAAATGTTTTAAGAGGAACTTATAGGGCTCAAGGGCTTTAAACCTAGAAGGTACAATTGATTTTGGCTATGTTTCTCTCTCTCGGTGGAAATGAAACCTTATTAATTCTGAAAGTCTATATTCTCCCTGGATCCCAGGCATGGCAATACTATACACAATCCCTCCGTGCTCTAAAGTGACCCCAAATCATGCGGCAGCGCATCCTGTATTCACCATCTTAGGGCTTGTGAATTTGCATGCCTCCGCCCCCTCAGCGACAACAAAAACCTCTTTCGTTTTTCCTATTCAACTTCCTCCTGAGAGAGACTGAATATCTCACAAGCTCACGGCCTTGTGACTTGCGCTGTCTCCCTATGGAGATTTAATATTTATCCTTCCCATTGACTCTGGGCTTGGCCACAGGTCTCGCTTTGCCCTAAGGAATGTGAGCAGAAGTGATGTGCAGTTTCTAAGTAGAAGCTTTGGGGGTCACTGCATGGTTCAACGGTCTTTTCCTTTCTGCTCTCACAAGACCAAGGGCTGGGGTCCCAGGGACAGATGGGACAGGGGCCAGATCAGAACTGCCACTGATACCAGACTAGCATGTTAACACCAGTGGAGAATAAACATATGTTGTTGTAAGCCACAGAAATTTTCTGTTATTGCTTTTGATTTGTTTTATTGTTATTGACTGTTTGTTACTGCAGTGTAATCAAGAAAAATGACTCATATTTCAGCCTGGTTTTTACTGTTTCTTAAGAAGTCAGCTGAAGTCATGCCATGGTCACTTGCATCACCACATCAAATTCATTCTTTACTGTGGATCACATTTGCAAAGAAATGACAAGAACCATTCCAAATTCTAGTGTTCTGGGGACCAGGCCCAGATTTTTCATTGTTTGCTTTATTCATTCAGCAAACACTGATTGTTTCAGGCTCAGAGATCCAGTTTATAATCTGTGACCCATGGTTTTTAACCCTATGGAATAGCCCAAATGCTTCTGATCTTTACCATCAGCAGATGGATCTAGTTCCTGAAGACAAACTACTCATACAGAAGTTATTTTTAATGAAAAATAGTTCTTATAAAGGAGCCATGTCCTGTAGAAAGAGATAAAATTAACTGGGCTGAAAAACACAGTTATTCTGAAATTTTAGGTGTATGTGAAGCCCAGTCAGAAGTAAGCTTTAACATCTGTAATACATCAGGTCCTAAAGCCAGGACTTAATATATGTGCTTATTTGTTCATATCTGCTACATATACAGATTTGTATTTATATAACAATTTCAAAAATTTGATTAAGTATTAAATCATAATTCAAAGCAAACGAAATACGTTGACACTTAGGCTTGGTCCAACCAAGAGCTGAAAACAGAACCTTACCATACAGTAATGTTTAACATGTGGCTTCTTGTGAAGTGAGCGTTGGGTTGAAATGCCCCTTAGCTAAACAAAGACTTGATCCTGGAGACCAGCCTTGGGTTCATCTGGGTACACAGGAGCCAGGGTGGGGGAAAGAGGGGTGGTGATGTGGCCCCATTCCAAATGAGAGACTAAAGGGTGAGGGGTAAGAGATGAGAGAAGCCACACAGGGACTAAAAATTATTTTCTTAGGTTGTTATCCTTCTTTATTCATTATTATGTTTCATGATTTCATAGTTAAAATTTTAAAGCTTTTTATGCCTCTGGAAACAGTGGTGCTTCTTATATCTCTATCAATAGAGTAAATTTATCCTTTATCTGCTTTTTTTTAAAAAAAAATCTGCTTTTCTCAAATCAGGACTACAGGTCTAGTTTTACCTAGAAGTGTGTTCCTACGTGACTGCAAACTCCAGTATGTCACCTGCTTCCACCTCTCTTCTCCTCCCACCACCATCATCATCATCATCATCGGAATCATCATCATGTTAACTTTTACTAACCATTCCTGGTGATCCAGGGACTGTGCTAAGAATGTTCCAATTGTTTCTGTTTTCATTTAGCAAAGCTACTAGCTTCTTTACCCCCGTGTACAGAGCCCTACAAGATCCAGTTCCTGCCTAACTCTTGTTTCTCTCCTCCTCTCCTTTGTGATTCCAGTCGCACTACTCTCTTTTCAATTCGTCATGTTTGTCATGTTTTTCCTTAGTTCAGTGTCTAAGGCTATGTGGGTACCTCTAGCTGGAATCCTCCTTCTCTTAGCTCTTTGCATTGCTAACCCTTCTCATCTTCAGACTCAAAATGTGACATCCTTAGGGAAGCTACCCCTAACCATTCAACTAAGGTCATCAGCACTGTTATTTTCTTTCATATACTTTCTTTCCTTCACCTTGAAACTACGTAGTTGTGTACTTACTTGTTTAATATCTCTTGTGTTTTACATACCCATCCCCAACACAGTGCCTGGCATCCAAGTTGTTTGATAAATATTCAGAGAATGAATAGATAAATGAGTGAATGACCTCTTCTAATCCTTCTGTATGCTATTCCTATTACAGATGGGGAAACTGAGGCTTGCTGATGTTAAGCATCACGCCTTCAGTAAAACAGAGAGTTGAAGTCCTCTGCCATGTTTTCATGCACTATTGTTCTCATTTATACCAGACAGCATGGGTCATCCTCTCGATCTGCCCCAGAAGTTTGGAGCGTTCTTGATTATCCCGATTTCCACAGCTTCCTCTTCTCACTCACTGCTCTCCGTCTCACTTGTTCCATGGGGTTTGTGATGTCCACGTAAACATGCATCTCCTTCACACACAGGAAAGATCTACGCTAGACGATCCCTCACAACTCCAAGACCAGGTGGTTCTACCACCTCATCTATCTCCTGGCCCCCACCGTGCCCATCTGTAGAATAATTTCTCCTGAGCAATAGCACATTTTATCACTTCATTAAAGAGCATCAGGATGGCAGAGCAATTGTGGAAAAACTGTGTTGACAACAAAAGTGCTAAGAAACTAACCAAATGCTTCCAGTCTCTGCCAAAACTCCAAATCCAATACGCTAAGAACGCAAACTACTGAACATCTCACCGTGTCCCCTTTTTTTCTGCCATTTCTAGAAAGACATTTCTTTGAACTAAAGTTAATTCCAACATGTGCTTAACTGGAAAACAATGCTCCTCAGGCTACTCTGGTGAGTGTGCTTCCTGCAGCCACATTCCAGCTTCAGTCGTCAGAGGTCTCATTCTTTCTCTGCCATTTGGGTTTATACCCTTAAGAATTTTTCTGTGAATCACAGTCATGAGACTCTGACCAACACGTCTCCTTGAGGGTACCAAGTGTGCTCAGGCAGGCCAGAAGTCACAGCCCTCTCTCACCCAATCCCAAGGCTGGAGCTGAATAGCTTCACTGCCTAACAAAGAGCAAAAGGAAGTACTTTGTGAATTTGAATTCATCTAAAGACCTGCGGGGACCTGGGAGAGCTGTGCAGCACCCCGCCTCCCCTCCCGCCCCAGATTCCAAGGGAAGACAGATCTTCAGTGTTCCAGTTTACTGTGCTCTCCCACTTTCCCATTTTTTTGGTTCTTTCTTTAAAATCTTAGAGGTTTTACCTGGTTTTGATATATAGCATTTTCTTTTTACTTTCTACATTGTCTTTCATTTCATTTTCTATTTCCTTCCTTAACCCAGTAATTATTTAGGAGAAAGTTTATAGATTTCCAAGAAGTTGGACATTTTAAATTTTTTATAATTTCTACTTGCATCACATTGTAAAGATATGTGTGTAAAATTTCTGCTTTGTGAATTTACTGGGATTGGCAAGAGGTCTAAAACATGATTAATTTGTCATTCAATGAGACTTGTAGAATGGGTACATGTTCCCTAGATTTCAGAAGCCAAATTCAGTGTAATGTACTTCTCCCTATCTTATTAATTATAGTTATCAATCTTTCTCTGCTGTTTATTTTTCTTTCCTCTTCTAAGAGGGAACAACTTCCCCAGAAGCCCTCCTGTTTCCCCACAAGGCTCCTCTCCACCCCCTTCCCTTACTAGTCTCTCTTCTGTGCTCCCTTTCGACCTCCCCAGTTTTGGTGGGGAGGGACGGATGATGTGGGATGGGTCAAGGAGATCTGGTGGGGCAAACAATTCTGTTCATTTCCTTCCATATCCTATTTCAAGCCCTGGCCTTAGCATCACATAAGCTTCTGAAATTATTATTCAGCCTAGGACTTGCATTCTCTGGGATTAAAAATTAAACTTTCATGACTACCTTATGTGTCCTTCACTCAGAGTTCTGATGGCTTAAATCACTTATGAAATATTAATGAGAGGGGCTGCTTTTTATCCTGGAAAGACAGTTCTGTCACATTCATTGAACTATTCTCTACAATTTAAAAGCTCTCTTAGACAAAAACAGATGGATGAACAGTTGATCTATTCTTCCTATACTTATTCTTTTGTTACCAGCCACATCACATCACCCATGGGTGACACACCTTTTTAGAAGTAGAAACTTTGAGAGAGCTGTATAAATCCAAAAATTAATACATAAATGTGTGTTTCTTGTTTTAAAAAAAAAGAAAAAGAAAGATATGCTACTCTGAGTATGGGCAATACCACAGTTATTATCCTGTGTAGTTAAATGTTATTCTCAAATAAATGTTCATGGAGCTTTCTTACTGAGCACAAAGTCTCTCCAAACCACACTATGCATGAAAGAGACACACTAGGCACTTACATCTTAATCTACATTTAAAGGACATAGTCACATGTCAACAAGACATCCGGAACTACAAGATGAGAAGACTTGGGGTTCTTGGAAATGCATCTATTCACACTCCAAAGAAAATGCCCTATAATCATCCTCCCACATTTCTCTAGAATTACCTCTCTGTTCGTCATCCTTTCTAAAATTTTGGGTGGCCTTCTCTCTCTCACAAATTAATAAATGGCAAAGTCATCCTCCCTCCAAACCAGCAATGTATCTGAAATACTGTTCTTCTTTGTTTTATTCCTTTGACTAAACGTGTCATTTTTAGGTTTACCTTTTAAAAATAAAACCAGCATCTTGAGGAGCAATATACTGAGTCGTAATAATGTCATTTGAATTTGGTTCCAGTATCACTTTCTTCCATACCCACTGTCTGAAGCATATGAAAAGAAGTGGATGTACTTTATTTTAAAGGGCTTAGTTCACAAATCTTCCCAATAGATAGATATGATTAAAGGCCAGAAACTTTGATCTAAGTCAATATGCATCTATCTAGAATCCTATGTAGGTACATCTAAATCCTGTTCCAACAGTAACTAAAGTTTGCCTTTTTGTGACCTCAATTTCCTCATTTGTAAAATTAAGTATTTAGATTAAATGACCTCTGAGGCCCTTACTGATGCTAAAGATCTATAAATCAATTGATTGTATTCCTTTGAGATGGTCAAGGATATAACAGAAAAGTCTATCCAATTATGCAAATCACTGTCATCACCTGTCCTTCTGATAACAGGGTTCTTTTACTTTTTTCCATCAACAACCCTTGAGGGAAATTTGATCAAGACTTTGTAGGTATGAGTGCACATCAGAATGTGGATCCTTCAGTGGCCAACCATGAAAGGGTTTCATTGGATGTCTCCGAATTAAGTTCAAGGCAGGAGTGAGAAATCTGGCCTGAGAAAGCCTTGCATTAGTACAGTGTTTTTAATTCTTCAAGCTTCTTTTATGATGTATTTCCTTGATTTATCCTTACAAAGTTTGGAGGAAACGGTAGGGCATCTTATAGAAGTAGGAACTCATGTATCCAGATAAAAAAGGATTCAAGGTTATAGAGTCATCAGATGACTGAACTAAAGTAAGAGCTTAGACAGAGCGCTGCGTGGAGATGGCTGAGGAGGAAGACCCGGAGCTCACCCCCTCCCGCGGGCACACGCCGAACTTACAACTATGTACAGAGCAACTATCCACGAGAACAACCTGAAGACCAGCAGAAAAGGTTTTCCACAGCTATAAATAAGGAACCATAACGAGACAGGTAGGACTGGCAGAGACACACTATAGTCAAGATCCATACCCCCAGGTTGGTGACACACAAATAGGAAGATAATCATAACTGCAACAGTTCTTTCCAGAGAGTGAGGGGTCCTAGCTCCACATCAAACTCCCCCAGCCCCAGGGGTCCTGCACTAGGAAGACGAGCCCCCAGAAAGTCTGGTTCTAAAGGCAGCAGGGTTTATGTACATGAGAGACAGAGGGCTAGAGGAAATAGAGGCTCCGCTCTGAAGGAAAGCATGCAAAATCTCACATGCTACGAGTCACAGTGCACAGGCAGTAATTTAAAAGGAGCCTGAGGGCTTCCCTGGTGGCGCAGTGGTTGGGAGTCCGCCTGCCGATGCAGGGGACGCGGGTTCGTGCCCCGGTCTGGGAGGATCCCACGTGCCGCGGAGCGACTGGGCCCGTGAGCCATGGCCGCTGGGCCTGCGCGTCCGGAGCCTGTGCTCCGCAATGGGGGGGGCCACGGCAGTGAGAGGCCCGCGTACCGCAAAAAAAAAAAAAATAAAAAAATAAAAAAAATAAAAGGAGCCTGAGTCAGACCTACTGGCTGATATTGGAGAGCCTGCCAGAGACCCCGGAAGCAACTGGGACTCCCTGTGGGAACACGGAGGTTGGTGGCACTCTTTTTGGGGAGCTCCTTCTACCACAAAGACACTTGTGCTGGCAAGTGTCATTTTGGAGTTCTCCCTCTTGCCTGTTAGTGCTGGCGGCTTATCGGCCCACCAGCGGGCTGACTCCAGCATCAGCCCCCCAGCCCTGCAGCCAGCCACCCCAGGACCTGGTCACACCCACCAGAAGGCCAGCATCAGCCCCAGGACCCCCCCAGGCCATGTGGCCAACCATTCCAGGACCCAGTCCTGCCTACCAGCAGGCTCATCACCGGCCCTGAGACACCCCCCCAGACGATGCAACCAGCCATGCCAGGTCCTAGCCCCACCCACTAGTGGGCCCAGCCCCAGCCCCAGGATGCCCCAGGCCATGTGACCAGCCACACTGGGGCTTAGCAGTGGGCCACCAGTGGGTTGGCAGTACCTCAAGAGGCAGGCCTAACAGCCAACAGGATCAGGGACCAGTCCCACCTGTCAGTGTGCCCACAGGAGTTGGCTCTGTCACAACAGAAGGGGCCACTCAGCCCACATGGGGGCACCCACAGAGCATAAAGCTCTGGTGACCAGAGGCGAGTATGCAGCAGGGCCCCATAGGACATCTTCTACATAAGGCTGCTTCTCCAAGAGTGGGAAATGTAACCTACCTACCTAATACATAAAAATAAACACAGAGAATTAGGCAAAATGAGGAAGCAGAGGAATATGTTCCAAAGGAAGGAATAAGACAAATCCTCAGAAAGAGAACTAAATGTAGTGGAGACAAGCAATCTACTTGATAAAGAGTTCAGGGTAATGATCTTAAAAATATTCAGTGAACTTTGAAAAAGAATGATGAACACTGTGAGAAGTTTAACAAAGAGTTAGAAAATACAGAGAAGGTACCAAAAAGAGCTGAAGAATACAATAACTGAAATAAAAAATACACTCAAAGGAATCAATGAATCAGCAAACTTGGAAATCAGCCAAGGTGAACAGAAAAAAGAAAAAAGAATGTTTAAGAATGAGGATAGTTTAAGTGACCTCTGGGACAACATCAAGTGTACTAACATTCACATTAAAGGGGTCCCAGAAGGAAAAGAGAGAGAGAAAGGGGCAGAGAACTTATTTAAAGAAATAATATCTGAAATATTCCCTAAACCAGGAAAGGAAACAGATACCCAGGTCCAGGAAGCGCAGAAAGTATCAAACAAGATGAAACCAAAGAGGTATAAACCAAGACACACTGTAATTAAAACGGAAAAAAAATTAAATATAAAGAGAGAATATTGAAAGCAGCAAGAAAAAAGCAACTAGTTGCATACATAGGAACTCCCATGGGACTATAAGCTGACTTTTCAGCAGAAATTTTTCGAGCCAGAAGGGAAAGTAACAATATCTTCAAAGCAATGAAAGGAAAATACATACAACCAAGAATACTGTATCTGGCAAGACTATTATTCAGATCTGAAGGAGAGATAGAGTTTTACAGACAAGCAAAAGCTAAAAGCACTGCTAAACCAGCTTTATAAGAAATGTTAAAGGGTATTCCATGTAAATGGAAATGAAATCTGGGGTAGCAATACTTAGATAAGACAAAATAGACTTTAAAACAAAGCCTGTAACAAGAGACAAAGAAAGGCATTACATGGTAAAGGAATCAACCTGACAAGACGATGTAACAATTACAAGTATATATGCACCCAACATAGGTACACCTAATACATAAAGCAAATATTAACAAACATAAAGGGAGAAGTTGACAGTAACAATAAAAGTAGGGGACTTTAACACCCACTTATGTCAATGGACAGATTATCCAGATAAAAGATAAATAAGAAAACATTGGCCTTGAATGACACATTAGACCAGATAGATTATATAAAACATTCCATCCAAAAGCTGCAGGATACACATTTTTCCAAGTGTACATGGAACATTCTCTAGGATAGATCACATGCTAGGCCACAAAAAAAGTCTCAATAAATTTAATAAGATTGAAATCATATCAAGTAACTTTTCTGACCACAGGAGTATGAGATTAGAAATCAACTACAGGGAAAAAAAAAACCTTGCAAAAAAAATACAAACATCCACATCTTTGAGGCTAAAAAATATGCTACTAAGTAACCAAAGGGTCACTGAACAAATCAAGAGGAAATAAGGAAATACCTGGAGACAAATGAAAATGGAAACACAATGATCCAAAATGTAGGACACAAAGCAAAAGCAGTTCTAAGAGAGAAGTTAATAGCGATACAAGCTTACCTCAGGAAATAAGAAAAATTTCAAATAAACAATCTAACTTTACACCTAAGGGAACTAGAAAAAGAAGAACAAACAAATCCCAAAGTTAGTAGAAGGAAGAAATAAGTCATAAAGATCAGGGCATAAATAAATGAAATTAAGACTAAAAAAATTAGACCTCCTGGGGCATCCCTGGTGACGCAGTGGTTGAGAGTCCACCTGCTGATGCAGGGGACACGGGTTCGTGCCCCAGTCTGGGAAGATCCCACATGCCGCAGAGCAGCTAGGCCCGTAATCATGGCCACTGAGCCTGTGCGTCCGGAGCCTGTGCTCCGCAATGGGAGAGGCCACAACAGTGAGAGGCCCGCGTGCCTCAAAAAAAAAAAAGATCTCCTGAAGACAATATTAGCAAACCAAATTCAACAATACATTAAAAGGATCATACACCATGATCAACTGGAATTTATCCCAGGGTTGCAATGATGGTTCAATATCTGCAAAGTAATTGATGTGATATACCACATTAACAAATTTAAGAATAAAAACTATATGATCATCTCAATAGATGCAGAAAAGGTTTTAACAAAATTCAACACCCATTTATGATAAAACTTTCAACAAAGTGGCTATAGAGGGAATATTCCTCAACATAATAAAAGTCATATATGACAGACCTACAGTCAACATCATACTCAACAGTGAAAAGCTGAGGTCATTTCCTCTAAGATCAGAAATGAGACAAGGATGCTCACTCTCTCCACTTTTATGCCACCTAATATTGGAAGTCCTAGCCACAGCAATCAGATAAGAAAAAGAAATAAAAGGAATCCAAATTGGAAAGGAAGCAGTAAAACTGCTACTGTTTGCAGATGACAGGATACTACATATAGAAAATACTAAAGACACCACCAAAAAACTCTAGAACTAATAACTGAATTCAGTAAATTTGCAGGATACAAAATTAATATACAGAAATCAGTTGCATTTCTATACCCTAACAATGAACTATCAGAAAGAGAAATTAAGGAAACAATCCCATTTACAATTGCATCAAGAAGAATAAAATACCTAGGAATAAATCTAACTAAAGAAGTAAAAGACATACTCTGAAAACTATAAGATATTGATGAAAGAAACTGAAGATGACAAAAACAAATGGAAAGATATGTGTGCTCATGAATTGGAAGAATTAGTATTGTTAAGATGACAACACTACCCAAGACAATCAACAGATTCAATACAATCCCTATCAAAATACCAATGGCATTTTTTACAGAATTAGAACAAATAATTCTAAAATTTGTATGGAAACACAAAAGACCATGAATAGCCAAAATAATCTTGAGAAAGAAGAACAAAACTAGGTGTATCACACTCCATGGATTCAAATTATACTTCAAAGCTATAGCAATCAAAACAGTATGGTACTGGCACAAAAACAGACAGGAGAGTCCAGAAATAAAGCCATACTTATATTGGTCAACTAATCTATGACAAAGGAGGCAAGACAATGGAGAAAAGACAGTGTCTTCAATAAGTGGTGCTGGAAAAACTGTCCAGCTACATGTAAAACAATGAAATTAGAAAATTCCCTAACACCATACACAAAAATAGACTCAAAATCCTGGTGCATAGTAAGTACTCTCTAAGTGTGAGCTATTTTTACTATTCTCAAAGTAGAAAAACAGATGTTGGAAATTTAGTTTTTATTTATATAAAAATATCTAAAATTGCTTCATAATGAAAAACTTTAATGTACTTTGTGAGGGACTTTAGAAAACATAAACTGAATGAATATACACATTTACTTTATCATCTGAGTTTAAAACTTCTGGATTAAAAAATATATTATTGTGGTACCATGGTCAATGCACTTCTCCATTATTGAGCTAGGTTCAGATCTTATGCTAAAATTCTATGCTTCCTCTCTCTACATGTGAAGGAGGGAAGAGGGCAAGAGGTTACGTGGGTTTTTCCTGGAAAAATGAATTGGTCTAACTTAACATGAGCAAACAAAATTGTCAATGCCTCTCTGAGTTTATACAAAATGATTGCACCCAACAAAAAGTATTTTGTTTCTCTTGCTGAACACTTTAATTTGTGGCTTGACCAATAGTTAAACAAATGAAATACCAGGGGAGGCAGACAAAATCTGCCTTTTTGTCTCAGATATTCTTCTTATTACAACCATTACACACATTTAAATTAAAGTTTTCTGTGGGAGAGCAAGCAGAACTGATGAAGGAAAAAAATCCCTAAACTCTAAAACAAGGGTTATTCACTGCTTTAACTTAACTCTCTGCCACTGACTAGCTAGCTCACCCGGGCAAATCCTTTTACTTCTCTGGGGTGAGTTCCCTCACATATATAACTGTCCTCGACAATCTCTGAAATCTGTATCCTATTAGTAAATGCTATTAGTCTTACTCATTTGTATCCACCTTAGTTATTAAGGCCTATTATTAGGACTCAGTTTTAATAGCTTGTAATTTAGCATTATTATGAGCTTCTAGCCTCAGCTTTCATTATTGTCCTTTGTTATTCTATTACCAATCTCCTGTTTCACCATCTGTAGATCTATTTTTGGCAAATTCTTTCATATTCTCTAGAACAGGTGTTCTCAGACTCTAGCCTGCATCAGAATCAACGGGGCCAGGAGGAGGAGGGGAGGACCTGTTAAAACACAGATTGCTGAGCCTGTGCCCTAGAGGTTCTGATTCAGAAGGTCTGGGAGAGGACACAGAATTACACTACCTACATCTGGATCATCCAGGTGATCTGGATGCTGCAGACCCAGCAATCATTTGAAGACCTCTGTTCTACAGAATATGAAAAATGTTGATAAACATCATCTGAGGGCCACTAAGTAGTAAAAGTTACCTCAATGTAACTCTGAGAACAGCCACTCTGGCCTTCCAGCTCCACGTGGGTGAAGTTGACTTGGACTTGCTCTCCCAGCGGCTGCCTTATGGTATAGATGCACTGTCTGTTGTGTGTGAAAGGTCCGGACAAGTCAGCAGAGAGAAGACCCTCTGGGTCTGTGTAGTTCCCTCCACACTGCAGACCCACTGAAGAGAGCACAGAAGAGAAGGGAAAGGTCACGTGGATGGCCGTTCCTCCAGCTCCCAGGCATGAGATACAATTTTAAAAAATTATACACACACACACACCCACTCTATTCGCCCTCTACAGGCTTATGCCTTTTGTTACAAGAGTTTTCGGCTTGACACGTATTTGTGGGACGTCCACGTAGTGCCTAAAGAAATAGCTGTAGAAATGTGTGATCTAACTACCAATCTGACATCCTTTTCGACAAATTGCTTTTTAAATGCTTTTATGCTCTCCTTCATTCCAAAGAGATCTGAGGTAGTTTATAAAATACATGTAACAAAATAAAATATATGACTAGAAAAATGAATCAGATTAAAGGAATAATGAATACAGAATAGCAAGATGCAGTCAGGGGAAATTTGCTATGCAGAGAAAACAGGTATGACTACACAAATTACAGAAGGTCGGCTGCAGATTCACCCTGAAGCCAAAATAAATGGAGAAAGAAGACTAGTGAAAAGATGTTATTGTTATTTTTCCTGATATTGAGACTTAAAGAGTGTTTTTCCTGTGAATTCTCATCAGGGCACAGTGATGTATGTTGAGAACAAAATCTGCTACAGCCCTAAAATAAAAATCACAGAGCATTTCATTGTTTTTTGTTTGTTGGTTGGTTTATTTTAAGGTATCAATGCAAGTTAAAGGCATGATAGCTATAAAATCTGACACATCTCAAGATAGATTGCGTTTCTCTCCTATCTCTCCCCACAAAACACTGAATAACCCCTAGGGAACTGATGTCTGAGTTGTTTAATTTTAGGGACCTGACACATATCTACCATAATGTGGACCCCAGAATTTAGGGACCAAGGGATATTATAGCATTAATAATAGAACTCTGGGAAGAAAAAGAAAACAATTTGGAACAACGAGAGAACTATTTATAAACACACATTATCAGTGTAAGGAAGTCATCTGCAGCCTCACCTTAAAAGACAAGGCAGCTATAAGCATAGCACTGTCCTTCATATTCATATTAAGCTCCCAGTTACCAAGTTACTTACAAGGTGATGTTAAGTAGGTGACATGAAACCCTTGGTCATTAATCTGGTTGTCGGAATGGAAGTGAATCCTGGCAAAGGGACCTGTAGTCTGGAGGGGTGGGACAGACAGAGCGGTGCAGAATTTCCCAAGAACCGGGTCCTGATGCAAAGGACCATCTCGAATCTAAAACAAAAGAAGGGATCATTAAGTTCAAAGTGGTCAGATTTTAACAAACCCAGTTGTTTTGTACAGTAACGTCAGAAAACCCATCTTTACAAGTGATGACTCTGGGAGGCTCTCCTGTCACCTATGTATCTGTCACATGCTTGGGGTTCAGGAAAGGGTAATCTCCTCCCACCCAACCCTGATGCCTTCCGTTCTCTCTGAACTTTAACTCTGAGGCTGGGTGTACACTTTGAGTTTTTCTCAATATTTCCTTTCCTAGGTTCCCCCTGCCCCAGATGTTTGTTTTGGAATGATACATTCCTAATGATCTAGAAGAAGAAATGAATATCTGCAAAGAAAACAGAAGAAGGAATGACAGCAGTGTCACTGATGCACAGCTTGGTCTAAAAACTCAGGAGGATCAGAAGTGGAAAAGGAAGTAAAGTTAGATTAGATACAACAAGAAAACAGTTTTATGAATTTAAAAAGCGAAACTTCGATAGTAATTAAGTACGGCAATAATGACGATGTGACCGTAGAAAACCATTTTCATTGTTGGGCTTTAATCTCTTAAATAATTGTGCCAACCACTCTATGATTCTATTGTAACTGCAAATTCTGTACTGCATAGAACACCAAGGTACCAATGAACTAATAATATTTTAATATGGCCAATTTTGTCCACTCAAATTAATGGTTCTATTGGAAGCAAAGTTATAGGGCAGCATGACTTTATTCCTGTAATTTAACTAGCTCCTTGAAATATTCTTGAGAGATGAGAGGCATTTCAATATTATTGGAATGGTTGGTTCTTTCCATTATACATATCCAGGAATTAATAGGTAGGAATGAAAAAAATGCCTCTAATTTTAATTTGATAGAATATACTGAAATTAATTTCAAGAAAATTCACTTTAACGGGAACATTTAAAGGATTATCTTCCTGATATTTTCCAGAGAGAGGAAGACTTTCCAGTCATTCCCAAAGGTTTCAAATCCATTACACCTGTTAAATTACTAATGACTTTAACTTGTGGAGATTTCTGTTTGACAGCCACACCCTTCCATCCTTTATGAATAATTCCATAGCACTCCATTCTTCTCTAATAGACTTGGGAGTGCATCTTGTCTTTTATCACTACTGAAAGGGGTAGTGAGATTTATGATGACAAACAAGACAGGAGCAACATACGAACTCAGTCTTCTCAATGATATTTTCAGTCTGCAAATGGAGAGCAGCATCTTTGATAGACCTACATGCTTATGGCATTTGAGTATAACAGTCTTTTTTCCTCTTCCACATTTTAATCTTTTACTAATGATAAACTGGGGGGGGGGCAGAGGGTGACTCCTCTCTTTCCAGTGACGATTATCCCTTTAGCAATCCATTTCAACACAATTGCTATTAAGTTGTTTTTCTTCATGGAACACTATAGGCAACTTGTGAAACACCTTGTCAGTTTACGACAGACAACTGAAGATCTGAGTCTGCTTTGGAGAAGACAGCCATTCCTGGGTGTTGATTTAGTAAATTCTGCTGTTCCCATGGTAGGAGACTGGGCTTCCAGGAAATGAGAGGGGAAGGCAGGGCAGTCTGCTTCCCAGATTTAAATGGAACCCAGAAGAAGCAACAGGCTGGAACAGTTAAGAATAGGGAGTTAGTGGGAATTCCCCGGCAGTCCAGTGGTTAGAACTCCGCGCTTGCCCTGCTGAAGGAATAGGGAGTTGGCATCGGCTGCCTCTTGAAGAACACATCTAACTATTGTGAATAAACTGTGGTCATCCAAGGGCAGCATCAATTGTAGTTCCCTGAGTTCTAAGCACATCATGATAAATTTTATCTAAATACAATTGTTTACCTCAAGATAATCTTTGCTGCAATCATCATGGTGCTCCAGGCTCAAGGTCCCAAAGGTAAATGTTATCAGGAGACCAGGACTAGTTATCACTTTCCAGACACAATCTCTTCCTGGGGGATACTTTCCAGGATATCCCGGAGACGTAATAGAACCATAAGTTCCAGTCAGTATACCTCCACACTCTGAAATAAGAGGAAAAAATAACTTTACATTTGCATACAAGTTATAATTCACATAGAATTATCATAGCCTTTACTGTAAGAAGAAAAGCTTTGTTTAAATAACTATGTGCAGTTTTGGACATGCTCATACGTTAAGCAAGACTTTCTACTTTCCAGTTTGATAAAGTTATAAATCCAGGAGTACTGACTGATAAATAAATGAACCACCCATGCATCTGGCTCCGTGCTTATTAGCCATCTCATGGTGACATGATTTAAAATGCAGTGCTGAACTGTCTGAAAGATGAATAATGGATGACAGATTTATTTTTTCGCTTTGAAGGAGATTAATTTCTGTACATTAACTCTTTTTTTTATATTGAAGTATAGCTGATTTACAGTGTTGTGTTAGCTTCAGGTATACAGCAAAGTGATTCAGAATATATGAATATATATTCTCTTTCAGATTCTTTTCCATTGTAAGTTATTACAAGATACTGTGTATAGTTCCCTGTGCTATACAGTAAATCCTTGTTGTTTGTCGGTTTTATATACAGTGGTGTGTACCTGTTAATTCCAAACTCGTAATTTATCCCTCCCCTACCCCGTTGTACATTAACTCTTAAAAAGTTCTGGAGGGCTTCCCTGGTGGCGCAGTGGTTGAGAGTCCGCCTGCCGATGCAGGGGACACGGGTTCGTGCCCCGGTCTGGGAGGATCCCACGTGCCGCGGAGCAGCTGGGCCTGTGAGCCATGGCTGCTGAGCCTGCGCATCCGGAGCCTGTGCTCCGCAACGGGAGAGGCCACAACAGTGAGAGGCCCGCGTACCGCAAAAAACAAAAAACAAAAAACAAAAGTTCTGGAACTTCTGTCAGCCCCTATGCCTTTCAACAAACCAGATAATTTTATACATTAGAAGAGTTAAGTGTGACATAATGTTCATTTGAGAAGGTTTCTTAACACTGTGATATAGTTATACCATTCATTTTATAAATGAAGAAATTCAAATGGGTGGTTGAGCCACTTTCCCAGGAATGGGGTGAGGGGAGGATAGGGCCAGGCTCTCCGACACCCACTGCATCACCACCTGCCAGCCCCCTAAAGCTGCATATCATCTGGGGCAGCTACTGTAAAATAGAAAACCAGAAATCTAGATATACTAGACTGCAGTAAATATACATTAGAAAAAAAATAAAATGAAGTGACATTTTAGATGTGCAGGTTATGATATTTACATAACTATGCAGGTTATTCAAAACAAGTTTTGCTACCAAGGCGAAAAGTAAAACAAATTTAGCTACATGATTCTCACTGTTGCTGATGAGAAAACAACTCAGCTGCTCAGAGGAAGAAAAGGGTTTTAAAACTTAGTACTTAAAAAAATTATCATATGGGTAAAAAAATTAAAATACCATAAGCAAAGTGTTAATGGCAAACTGGGAAAAATGTACTATGTAATACAAAGAGTTAATATCTCTAAAATATGAAGAGCTTCTAAAAAGAAGAGATATAAACAAAGAGTTCATCGCAAAGTGAAAAGTACCTCCTGATGTAATTATTTTTGCAAAAACAAAACAAAACAAAACTGAAATATGATCAAACTCTCTCTGTGTGCATTTCTCAAATTGCAGTGCAGGGCAGCGGGGCCCAAACAGTAGCAATACTCTTGCTGGGTGAAAGAAACAGAACTCAGAATTTGGGGCTACTAAAGTGGCTGGGATTTTGGAGCAGGGTATTATAGAGAAAGCAGCTGCATGAAAATAGCACCAAAAAAAATTTACTCGAGTGTCCTTGGGTCCTTAGCTGAATGCTAAGCTGTGCACACACAGGGGAAGACTGCAGACTAACAGAAGCTAGGAGACAAAGCCAAAACCTTCGTGTGTAATTTGAGTCCCAGGAGAGGAGGGAGGAAGAAATGACAGAAGCAGAGAAGAAAACCACATGATCATCTCAAAAGACTTAGAAAAAGTATTTAATGTTTCAACATCCATTCATAAGAAAAATTCTCGGCAAGCTAGGAATAAAAGGTGTGATGGTTTAAAAATGTTCATAAATTCTTTGGCATTTTTCCCATTGAGAGATGGGATCTACGTCTCTTCCTCTTGAATCTGGGTTGGCTTGTGACTGCTTCAACAACTTTTTTTCTTTTTGTTTTTTGGCCGCACTGCACAGCTTGCGGGATCTTAGCTCCCCGACCAGGAATTGAAACAATGCCCTCAGCAGTGAAAGCGTGGACTCTTAGCCACTGGACCGCCAGGTAATTCCCGTGACTGCTTCAACCAATTAAAAATATGGCAGAAATAACACAATATGACCGCTAAGGATAGGTCAATAAAAGCTATGCCGCCCCTGCCTGGTTCTGTTGTAATGCTTGCTCTGAGAGAAGCCAATTGCCATGAAAGAAGTTCCGCTACTCTAAGACCACCATAGGAGAGGGGTTACATGTAGGCACTCAAGTCAACAGCCTGGCTGACTTCTTATCCAGAGGCCAGCCTCAGTTGTTAGCCCTATGAGTGAGTCATCTTGGATTTCCAGCCTCATTGAGCCTTTAGATGACTACGGTCCCAGCCAATATCTCATTGTAACTGCTTAAGAGATCAAGTGATAATTGTCATGCTGGGACCTTTCCAAATTCCTCGTCCACAAAATCAGAAACATACGAAAATGATGAATGCTCTACAACACTAAATTTGTGCGTAATTTGTTATCCAGCAATAATAATTCAGTGAACTTCCTTAATGTCATAAAAGTTCTTTACAAAAACTTCCGGCTAAAACATTATATTTAAAGGTGAAATATTGAACATTTCCCCATGAGGTTGGGAACAAGACAATGATACCCACTCCATCACTTTTATTCAGCATTATGTTAGATGTCCTAGCCAAGAAAATAAATAAGTCAAGGAAGAGGAATAATAGTTAACAAAGATTGGCAAGGAAGTTGGAAAACAGATAACATATTCACAGGTAACGTCACTGTGTATGTAGAGAATTCCAAAAGACTCTACCAAAGAAAATGATTAGAATTGATGAATGAATTTAGCAATATGGCTGGATTCAAAACAAAATATTTTAAAATATTTATACATAGAATACTTCTATATATTAACAAAAAATGAAAAATAAAATTTTAGAAAAATAATATCATTGAACATAGCATAAAACATCAAATAGCTAGAGAAAATATTAATAAAAGCAGTGGAATGCTTAAGCACTGAAATCTATAAATCATCGCTAAATTAGAAGAGAACTAAGTAAATACAGACAGTCTATGTGTATGGATTGTCAGGGTCAACCTTTTTAAGAGGTCATTTCTTCCCAAATTGATTATAGATTCAATACAATGCCAACAAAATTCCAGTAGATTGTTGGGGGAAGTTAACAGGTTGATTCTAAAATTTATATGGAAATGTAAAGGATCTAACTTATTTTAAAAGAACAAAGTTAGAGGTTTTACACTACCAGATTTTAAGCGTCGGTACGAAGCCAATGTGGCACAGGATAGATAAATAAGCCAACAGAAAAGATGAGAAATTCCAGAAATAGATCCACGGATTTATTGATGGGTGAACCGGAGGTTCAGTGTGTGGTTCTCTCTACTTCTTTATATGCTTAAAAAATTCATAGTAAAAAAGTTTAAAAAAGAGTACCCAAACCCAAATAACAACAGAAGGAACAAATCGTCATGTGACATTAAGATAAAAAATACTAAGTGAAGGAGGAGACAATGTCCCCGATGCCCCACAGTATGTACTAGTAGGGGCTATAAAGATGCTGTTCAGTAGTCTCACAGGGGATGCTTAAAGACGCATGTTTTTTAAACTCTTTCAATTCATCTGAACTGTATTATCTCTGAACACAAAATGAAAGTCCAGTTCAGTTTAGATTTACTTGATTTTAAAATAATTCTAAAAATCATATATCATTAGATCTCAAAACAGCTAACGTGGGCTTCCCTGGTGGCACAGTGGTTGAGAGTCCACCTGCTGATGCAGGGGACATGGGTTCATGCCCCGGTCCGGGAGGATCCCACATGCCGCGGAGCGGCTGGGCCCGTGAGCCATGGCCGCTGAGCCTGCGTGTCCGGAGCCTGTGCTCCTCAACGGGAGAGGCCACAACGGTGAGAGGCCCGCGTACCGCAAAAAAAACAAACCAAAAAAAACAAAACAAAAACAGCTAAGGTATCCAAAAATCTAACATTGATCAAGAAAATTTAATAACCTCAAGAATTTGCTTTATTTCTCTCCATGTTTACACTTACCTGGTGGCTGTGTTTCCCATCTTACTGTAAAGCCTCTCTCATTTCTTAAATGTTCAGAATAGAAATGAAAATAGAGGGCGTTGTCACTGCTGAGGAGTCCGTGATGGGGGATGGAGCCACAGAACCGTCCAAGCTGAAACGCCGCGGAGGAATCCCCATCATGAATCTGAAGAAACTCGTGTGGACAATTGTTCGCTGATTCTAATTGGAAAAACGTGAAAGTGATCCGCAGCACCTAAAAATATAAAGGCCACAAGAGACTATTGTTCATTTCTGTGTTAATTCTAAAGTATTTCTCCTACTAGTTGGAAGCATTTATATTGAGTCCTTTTCAAGAGATGGATCTCTAATTTCCTAAGTATTCACAAATACATATGACAATTCTATATATTAAATGACTTGTGTTAAAAATTGCTTAGACCTAACTTCAGCTAATATAAAAAATATTAATATTAATGAAATAGATTTTTAACAGCTTTATTGAGGTATAACTGATATAGAAAGAACTGCACATATTTAATGTGTACAGTTTGAGAAGTCTGGACATATGTAAACACCTGTGACACCATCACCACAGTCAATGTGATAGACATAACCAACACCTTCCAGTTTCCTTCTCTCTCTCTCTCTCTCTCTCTCTCTCTCTCAGTGGTAAGAACACAACATGAGATCTATCCTCTTACATCTTGAAGTGCACAATGCTGTATTGTTACCTCGAGGCACTATGTTGTACAGCAGATCTCTAGAACTTATTCACTTACTGTGACTGAAACTTTAAACCCACTGAGTTATTATTCAATGGGTTGATGAAATAGATTTCAGTAAACTGTCAACTTCGTTAAACAAAGGCACTCCAAATGTATAGTTAACAGTGCTTCCAAATCAGTAAAATATAACATTTAAACATCTACCTTGAATTAAATTTAACTAATAACCTGTAGCGTGTAGCATACCCACAGTTCATCAGTGACCCCCAGAGATGCTGATTCCTCAGGGGTCTCTGAACCTCTCAACTGATGCCCAGCCTGGATGGACGACCTCGGGTGTAGACAGTAGACATGGTGTAGGCAAGTGTAAAGTGTGCTAGTCTTTGGTGGTTGGATGTCATTGAGAGGTGAGTAATACCAAGAGCAGACATCATGGGAAAGGTACCATGAAAAGTTCTGAGTATGCAAGTAGGTGAGAATAAACATACAAATGTGTCTTCAAGTTAAAATATTAGAATGTGCAGGCCTAAATACAGTAATATAATTAATGAAACATAAAAGATTTTGTGCTGACAACCTCATTTAAAACAGCCAAACTACCAAAAGGAGGCTGTTGAATCTAATTTATGATCTAAAACCACAACAGCATTCATGAAAAAGGGTAACAGGGTATTTTTGAAATTCTGTGCTAGGGTATTTTTAAGATTTGTTACTCAACATTACATCATTTTTGTCCTTGAAGCAATTTCAATGAAAATCAAATAAATGTTTATGAATGGAACTACCCTTATTTCAATATTATATAAACTGTATTATGTAAACTGTGATGGGGATAAGAAGATATAAAAATCACAATAATTAAGAAAAACAGCATGAAGTGTTTTACAGATTCACAATAAATGCATTAAAATTTTCTCACAAAATGATTTTTTCTTGAAAGAAAGATGTTTTCAATGTCAGGAAACAGAATTCATGAAAACTAAATGGAAGGAAGGAAATTCACATAACATACCCACTGAGAGACTGATTTTGGAGTTTATTCTATTGTGGGGTCACCAGGCCCCAAAGAATCCTTGCTCCTCAAGGGAAAAAATATTTCTGACCTTGTACAATGACCTCTGTAACATTAGCTTGCTGAGAAAAATTAATAGGATTTCAAGGGAAAGCCTTAGCTATTCAGACATACAACTTTATTTTCATGAGTCCATGTGTTGGTTGAGAAATAAATATTTGGAAAAGTCTGAGTAATTAATGTTGGGGATAAAAGCACTAAAATCCTTGGGCTCGGATCTTAATCTGAAGAGTGTTTGCACAGCAGCTCCATCACTGGAGTCGAATGGCCTGGGTTCAAGTCCCTGCAGGCCACTTACAGACCACGCACCCCTGGACAGATTTCTCAGCTGCTCAAGGGTAAAATGAGGATGAGAATTCTTATCTTTCAGGGTTATGAGAGTTACACTGCAATGATTAAGTGTATGTGAAGCAATTAGCACAGCACGTCGGCACAAGCAATGCCACAGAGAAGACTTGGATAAGGAAACCACCTTAATAATAATCAACATAACACTGAGTGATCACTACCGTCTCGGTAGCAACATGACTGTACACATTACTGGCTTGCTGTCGGCCAACCCATGTAGCATCCGTAGGGGACAAAGCATGGACTTTGAAAGACAAACTTGGCTTTGAAATCCAACTAGTCCAATTACCAGCTAAAGAATGTTTTTTAAAACTTACTTATCTTCTCATAGTTTCCATTATATCATCTATAAGATGAGGATACTAGTACTTTAATTCAAAGAATTAGTATAAAGTTTTGAGAAAGGTATGCAAAATACTCAGCCCAATGCCTGATACTTAGAAAGTCCTCAATATAAGGTATGATGATAGTTGTAGATACTTAGTATACATATAGTACAGATAATTCAACTATCATATAGTTGAATTATCATTATGTGTATTTTATGTAATATATACACATACTACATGTTCATACATATAAGTGAAGTGTACATCTGGATGGGAGATACTGTATTTACCTTTCCCTCTTCGGTTCGGATAACCCAGAAGCAGTTAACGTCATGAACATAACCAACATCAGGGCTCATGTAGCTGAAGCTTCCATTCATCCCGGAGAGGGACCCTCCACAAACTGCAAAGGAAAAGAAGATGAACTGTGCTTTTCAGACACTCTGAAAAGGCTCGCCCTGCTGCCGAAGCTTTCAGAGAGCTCTGAGTAATTCTCGTTGGAGACAAAAGCCCTGCCATTCTTTCTTCTCCCCCGTCTCCCTTCAACATCCACCCAAATCCCGCCTCGTGTTCAAAGCCCGGCTGATGTCTCCTCATCTCTGCCTGAATTTCCCTGCCTCTTGGGGTTTTCTCCGGCACCCATTCCCTCTGTCTCTGTGACACCTGACACACTTTAATTCTTATCTTTAGTTCCCGTCTCTCCTCGGCCGTTGTGTATCGTCTTGTCTCCTCAACTGGAAGGTAAGCTGATGACAGGTGGAGACTATGTTATTTTCTGCTTGCTTATTTCTCCACAGGGTCTACTAGAGTTGTAAACACACAGCAGTCTCAAAAAATGTGCCGATTCAGAATCAGGAGGAATGAGGGAGGGGTGGAGGGGCAGAAGAAGTTCACGGAGGAGGCTGAATAAGAAGCAGTCCGGAGGAAAAGATACATTTGGTTGGGAAGCAAAGAAGGAATTCGGAGAGGTTTGGGGAGAGAAATTTCCCAGATAAAGGAACACAGCCGAAATGCGGTGGCATATGGGGTCAAGAGAGAAGGAAATCTGTCTGGCTCGAAAGGCGTATTTTTAGGGAACTAGTGAAAAATAAGGTTAGATGGATAGGGTGAGGCCTGGTTATAGAGGATGATTGAAAAACAGTCCCAAACTTTATTTAACAGAGAAAAGGGAGCCACTGTGTATTTGAGAGGAGAGTGACATGATTACGTGTAATATTCCCAGGAAATGAAATGGCTGCTATAGAGAAAACTCTCTCTTAGAAAACTACAATACCTTTGGCATATTTTGTTTTCAAAATGGACATAATGAAAGTGGCAAATATAGATTTAATTTTTCCTTTGATGAAAAAGTTTTTATGGCTTAAATTGAAATATATATTTACCTTGTGAATTTCATACCATTTCTGCAAGGGAACACTTAGTTCTAAGCCTTTGAGCAACTGAACAAGAAAGCAGGTTCAAAATCTGCAGCAGGACTCACTCAAGGATGATACTTCTAACCTGTGAGCATCTGTCGTACAAGAAATGCTGAGCGTACCTTGCTGGGGAATCTGACAGAGAAATCCAGTCCAGAAACGTGTGCATTCACAACTGAAAGCATTAATGCCATCAACACAGGTTCCCCCATTCAGACAGGGGTTGCTCAGACACTCATTGATGTTTTCTGTGCAGTTGATACCTGCCCAACCCGATTCACAATTACAAAGATAACCAGAGACTGTTTCCTAAGGGAAGAAGAAACATAATGTCATAAAACAAAGGGATAGAGAATAAACTTGAACCAACCCAAATAATAAAGAAGAGCAGGGCTGTGTATTCTGTGTAGAAGGTGTCGAACCATAAGCATCTTCCAATAGCCTAACTTGTACTGATTCATTTAAACGGTAATTGCAAAGTATAAGAAATCAGATGTATTTGGGTCAAACTGCAGGCTTTGTTTTACCGCTTTGTAAATCACTCAGAGAAAAAATGAACTCATTGGTTTTTCCTGGGAACTACAGTTATTACTTACCTTTTACCTGAAAGTTATTGACAGTTCTTTATCTTAGGTTTGAATCATTACCTTAAAATCTATAAATCATAGAAAACATAGTTCTCAGAAGTGAAACTAAAATTATTCTCCAGTACGCAGTTTCCCCAGGAAGAGCAAAGGACTCACTTGGCACTGTCCATTTAAACAGGGGTGACTCAGGCAAATGTTGCTGAGCTGCACACATCCATTTGGTCCATAACCGCTTCCAGTATATCCCGGGAGACAGGTGCAGACAGGTAAGGAACCTGTTTAGAAATACAAATGGACACGTAAATACAGGTCCCCTCCATTCTGACCCAGTAACAAAGCTCAGGCTCTGTGGTCTAAACAAGGAGTCGTCAAAGTGTACACATCCCCAGGGGCAGACAAGGTGAGGTGTGAAGAGAAAGTATTAGAATCTTTTTTTTTCTAGTTTTTATCTTAAGAATAAGAAAGACATGACACATTTTCAGTATTTATTTGCAGGCTGACACTGGTGCTGTCAGCCTGTATGTCATGGTCCTGAGTTGTGTACAAATGGGAGGCATGCCAAGGAAAAGGGGAGTTTCTTATCATGGAGGGCTTGACAGCCAGAAAGAGCATCCCTCTGAGGACAGTGTCTGTTGCAAGCACTGTACACATACTGACTAACTTAATCCTCTCAAGAGCCCTATAAATAGGTAGTATTATAATTTCCATTTACAGATGAAGACAGAGCACAGAGAGATTAAGTGCCTTTCATCAGGGACACACAGCTAGAACATGGTGGAGCCACGGGAAAAGTAAAATCCAGTCTTCTTCTAGAATTCATGCTCCTAACCACTTCAGTTGGCTGTTAAGTCATTTAATAAACACTTAAAGAGTTATACACATATATACATGCATATATACACACATGTATTCTTTCATATATATGATATGACAAGTTAGCAAAAGTAGAAGTGGTATTTTGAAATAACAAGAGATATGATACGTTATTCAATAAATGGAGGTGGGGCCACCCATTTGGACAAAAATATCCGATTAGACCTCTATTTGATACTATAGATAAAAACAAATCTTAAAAAGATCAAAGATTTTAATATTAAAAATAAATGAGAGTATATGTACTTGACTATTTTTAAAGAGTTTGGTAGGGAAGACCAAATTCTCAGAGGGAAAACCCTAAAAGAAAACATTTACCTTTTTGACTACATAAAAATTTTAAACTTCTAAATAGAATATACAACCAAAAAATTAAAATAAAAACAACATCCAGGAAAAGTACATGTAAAACATAAGCTAGATAATGAGATAATATCCTCATAGTATCTAATGAAATTTTACAAATCAATAAGAAAGAAGATGAACAAAGGACATGAAAGAAAAGTTTTAAATGGCCAGTAAATATCTAAAAAGTATTCATTATGAATTATTAGTAATCAGAAAGCTTTTTGATTTAATCAAAATTAAAATAATGAAAAGGCAATTTTTGCCTATAAAATTGACCAAAACGAAACATAGCAATAGTACCCATTATTGTCAAGGGTGGGGTAAATGTATATTTTCACGCACTGTTAATGAGCATATAAATTGATACATTTTCTGGGAGAAAACTTAGTAATATGTATGTATTTTTTTAATTGTAGGAGGTGAAGCTTCTTTTACGCAGCACAGCAGACCCTGTTGGTTTTCACCCTAGATCCATTTGCCCCTCCTTAGTAGTGAACTCCTTATTTTAACTGGGAGCATGGGCACATGAAATAAAGATTACATTTCCCAGCTTCCCTTGCAGCCAGGCTCAGTGGAGCCAAAGGCCCAGAAAGGCGAGTCCTTAAAGAGAGCTGACAGGTCCTCCTTCCTCCTTTTCTCCTTCCTACAGTCATGCATCTATCAGCTGGCTTAATTATCTTGGGAAATAATTGCAAAAATTAGAGCAGATAATAAAAGAGCATAGCCTATTGCACTTTTAAAACTCCAAACGTATAGTTTTAGAACATGGATTAATTTTTGGTTTGAAGACCAAAGTAAGAATTTTGAAAATAGAGGATTTTGATTCTAAAATGTTGATTTGCTTAAGAAGGTCATATTAAAATACCCCAAACCAGAGGGAGAGATGAGTCATTACCCAGAACCAAGGAGCATGACGCGAGTGGGTGGCAGCCTCCGTTACTGACCGAGCAGAGGTCTATGAGGGTGCAGACTCTTCCATCGCCCTGGTACCCTGATCACAGCAAGAGCAGGGGCGTGAAAAACAACGTCAGGAATGTGCAAGAAGAAGAATCCCAATCTGAGAATCAAATATCACAGGAACCAGACCAACCACAGGTCTTCCACCATCAAAACAGAAAATGTAAATGTAATGTGGCATAAATAAAATTCCATAGTTAAGAAAATGCACAGGGACTTCCCTGGTGGCGCAATGGATAAGACTCCACACTACCAGTACAAGGGTCCTGAGTTCAATCCCTGGTCAGGGAACTAGATGCCGCATACATGTCGCAACTAAGAGTTTGCATGCCATGACTAAGGAGCTGGCGAGCCGCAACTAAGGAGCCCACCTGCCACAACTAAGGAGCCCACATGCCGCAACTAAGGAGGCCTGAAGCCACAACTAAGGAGCCCACGAGCCACAACTAGACCCAGTGCAACCAAATAAATAAATAAAATAATAAATAAATATTAAAAAAAGAAAATGGACAACGAGAATTAGGAACCTGATTTCAGAAACAACATTCAGGGTTGTTTCTAATGACACAAATAAAACTAAAAAGACAAATGAAACTACTGGGAGACTCAGAAAGTGCTGATACTAAGGAAGTTGACATTTTTTAATTACAGTGACTTTGAAGATCTTGGAGTTGAATTATTCTAAAAGTCCAAAGTACTATTATTTCAGGTTAATAAAACATACAGGGTTTCAGTTTACCCCTCAGAACTCCCTGAACTTCTTGGATAGTAACTCAGTTTAGATTAGAGAATAGGAGTCATGACTTCTTTCCAGAAGAGAAGGGAAACTCACATGTATGATATGCCTACTATTATGTCTGTTATTAAGTAAACTTTATATGGAAACCATCTCATGAGCTCATTATATTAATAAATGATTTGTGGGAACAATAGGTCTGTGATCCATAGAGAAAATCTGTCAAGTTCTACATTATCTCAAGAGGCTATTTCACAGTTTGTAAAGGCTTACTGTTTTCCATTGATATTCAAAATATGTTTTATTTCTTTCTTATAACATAGCCGAACTAATGTGCCCTGGATCCATAAGTTAAGTAAAACTTTTTGCACTATTCAGTTTGTCTCCTTAGACATAAGTCATATTTACAACGGAACACAAGAGCCTGTTTTCAAATGCATGTTTTGCCTGTAAGGGTATCAGGAAATTTGGTGTAGCACCTGGTGGACAGGGATGACAGTGGTAAGATCCAGGTGTGTTTATACACTCAACAGGTGGAGCCACAGAACAACCGCCATTGCTTATCTCACATTCATTGATATCTTCACAAATGTATCCATTTCCTTGCCAGCCTAGAAAAACAGGTTTGAAAAGTTAGCTCTTCAATAGTTAAAAACACATGAAAACCTGCTTAACTGTGTAAGGAACCACTGATTACAATGAGATACACTCTACCTATCAGATTGGCAAAAATTGTTTTAAATACTTACGATCAAATTCCGGGAAAGAGGTGGGCACATGGGGTAGTCTTATATGCTGTTAGTCAGAATTTAAATTAATAAAACCTATCGGGAAAGAGATCTAGGAGTAGTCATTTAAAATTTTAAAATACATACCTTTTGACTAACAATTCCAGTTCTTAAAACTTATTCTGCAATGATAAAACTGTCAGTACATAAAGATGTAGGTGAGCTGGTATCTACTACAGCATTGTTTAATGGGAAAAAAAACCTCTCAATGGTCTACAGGAGCATAGTTGAAAATATTATGACTCATCTATACCACTGGATGCTAAAAGCTATTTTAATAATATGTGCACAGACACTGAAAGGATTTTCCCTTATGTATTTTAATTGAAAATACCAAATTTTAGAAATATATGCAGAGCTGTGATCCCAGTTTGGGGAAAGAATTGTTTTTAAACCTGCATATAGGTCTGTGTGCTTGATGAGTGAAGGAAAATGCAGAAGAGGAGAGAACCAGTTGCTAACAGTGGTCTCATCAGGAGAAGGGGCTTGGAGAAGGGGCTTGAAGAAGGAAGGGATTATCTTGTTACTAGAGACACAGCTGTTTTATTCAACTGTTGAGTTTTATTACTCAATTGAAATGATTTAAAATTATGAGAATTTTTTAAACATTTTAAATCCTTTAAAATATTTATTTTCTTTGATCTAAGTAGGGACCCCTTCTAAAAATCTACCTAAGAAAATTGTCATATTTGTGGGTGAATAATCGAATGCATAGAAAAAAGCTGGAAGGAAATACGTTCAAACATTAGTGGTGGGGCCTCCCTGGTGGCGCAGTGGTTGGGAGTCTGCCTGCCGATGCGGGGGATGCGGGTTCGTGCCCCGGTCTGGGAGGATCCCATATGCCGCGGAGCGGCTGGGCCCGTGAGCCATGGCCGCTGGGCCTGTGCGTCCGGAGCCTGTGCTCCGCAACGGGAGAGGCCACAACGGTGAGAGGCCCGCGTACAGCAAAAAAAAAAAAAAAACATTAGTGGTGGCTCTGAGTGATGACTATATTTTTTTTTCTGTTGTTTTTTTCATAATTTTATAGTTTCTTTGTATTTTTTAAGAGCATATATTGCTTTGATAGTCAGGGAAAACTAAGGTGATTGACAGGAAAACGAAAAGTTTGTGTTTCTCTTTTTCCTCTCCAACAATGAAAAGAAAAATGTAAGAACACCTTTGCCCAGGTTATACTTTAAATGACTTACTTTTCTGATTTCTAGTTTTCAAAGATTGTCATTGGCAAATTCCCTTCAAGAACATGATTATTTGCACATTTTGCTTGCCCCTGAGAACTAAGAAGGAAAAGGTCTTAACATGTTTTCTTCAGTGTCTTTCTACTTATACAAGATCTGAACATGTAAGATGAAGAAAGTCACTAAACCAGACATTGCTAAGTGAGCCAACAGGCACGTGAGGTTCCCTGGCAAGAGAGAATAAGGGAGAACTCAGCAGCTCAGCTCTCACCCAGGGCCAAGCACACCTGGGTTTGGATCCTGACTGAGGCTAAGCTCTTGGATCTTGGGCAAGTTATTTACCTTCTCTGAGGTTCAAGTTCTTATATTTCAAAATGGGAATAATACTAATTCCTACCACTTCTCGTTTCTGTTGTAGCTGCATGAATTAGAAATTGCCTAGCACAGTGCCTTAATGACATTCTCATAAGGAATAGCTGCAGTTATTATATTCTTCTTGGGTTCCGCTTTCTAAGAACACCCAAGGAGTGCAGACGGGCCTTGTAAACACTCTGGGGCCTGGTCGATTGCTTACCAGTGCGCCCAGATCAGTGCTCAGCTCACAGTAGGTGCTCCGCAAGCATGCCTTGAAGGGAGGAGGATGATCTCACAGTAAGAAATGAAGCTTTGACTCAAACCCAGGCAGTCTCTGAGCCCTGAGTCCACATTCTCAGGGACCTCCCCTGGAGGTTTGGTCTCTGTGGGTCTGTGATGGAGCTGGACGGCCCTATTTACAGCCAGGCCCCAGGGTCTTCTAACGACACACCCGGGTGAGGACTACTGGGCTCCAGTGAACACAGGCAGAATTCAGTTTGCCCAAGTCTACAGTCATCTGGTTCATATGAAAGGCGGGACCAGAGCACGTGTCTTTTGATCTCAAGTCTAATCAGTTCACAGCCATAGCAGCAAAATGTTTGACCTCCCAAACTCTATGGCTAACCCCGGCCCCGAAATTTGAGTCTGGCACACTTTGGGACAAACCCCCCATTTCTTTTGTTGAATTGTTGCAGCAGTAAGATGGCCTGGAGTGGGATTTAGTGAATCAGGACATGAAACTGGACCGGAAGCCGTCCTGAAAACAGCATGCTTATCCCTCGGCAGTGGAAGGAACTTGGTTCTGGTGTTTTGCCTGGCTGCCAGGCATCTCTGGCCGGGTGGGGACACGTCCACATACCTGCAGGACAGGCGCCACAATAGAAGGAGCCCGGCGTGTTGAAACACTGCACAAGCGCTGAGCAAGGCGAAGGCCAGAGGCTGCACTCGTCTCTGTCCAGCGTGCAGGCCATGCTGTTCGACGGGGCCGTCCACCCGGCATCGCAGAGGCAGCTGTACTTGGGCTGGCAGGACGACAAGGGTGTGAAGAAAGGCAATCAAGAAAAATGAGCATGAAAAGCCTTTGAAAATCTCACCGAGCCCACAGCTGATTTTTCCTCTAACGTTCATTTCCATGAGGCCCATCGAGTGGCTTCTCTTTTTCTTCCCATATGATTAAGCATTTAGACCAGACCATGAAAAAAGGAGAAACAGCTTTATTTTAGAATAAGGGAAACCTGTCATTTGCCCCCAGAGATGCCTGGGAAAGAGTAACAACAATCAAGAGCTGTAAGTCAATATAATTAAAGTCAATCAACTCAGCCTGCTCTGCTTTTAGAGGGAAAAACACCCATGTAGGCACAGACTTTGGAAAATCAATTCTGTCTGTTTCCTTTTTGAAGGGTCCACCCACCACCACCCCTCCCACCATGGCTGGAAGGGAACCATTTTCCATCACATGGGCAGAAAAAAATAGAACTAAAAATAAGGACCGGAAGGTCTCCAGCAAGGCCAAGTGGGCCAGGGCTGGGAGACCTTGAAGGCCAGGAATCAAGGTCACTAGGACCCAGAGCACAGAGGACACTCAGGGAAGTGGAGTCTGCAGCAGTCACAGGGGCTCAGGGGCCAGAAAAATCCAGACTCCTTAAAATTGAATGTTGCAAACAAGGGCGGGCCTTTTGTGTCGCCATGTCTTGTCACCGTTAAAACTCACAAGGCCAAGAGAAGGTCATGTCTCACAGCGAGATTCATGGATGAATCATAAAAAAAAATGCTCGGATTTATATAATGAAATCAACCTCTGGGTCCCGTTTTCTGTTTATTTATACACAACGGTCACAGCCTTCCTCATCTGAGGCCGGCTTAAGGGCAGGACGTGGCTCCCCTCTGCAGCCCCACAGGGTCCTGCTTGTACACAGCCACGCAGAGCAAGGAACTAATACCCAGGCCTCTCCCGAGGGGTCCCACTCCGGAAGACACCCACCTCTCCAGCCTGCACTCGCACCAGATCCTCGCAGATGCCGTGGACACAGCGCACCTGGGAACCCCCCTCACAGTCATTGTATTTGGATGCACACTGGGGGCCGTGGGTCTCCGGCGAGCAGAGACAACTGTTGGTCACACAGAGCACAATGTCAGGACCTGTTTCTTAGCATCAATAAAAAAATAGCAGTAATTCTGATTGCAGGTCAGTGATCTTCACGTGGAATCATAAACCAGCAAACCAGATTTACTGGCTGGAGTCCTGGGAGAAAATCACTGTGCTCTTCTTTAAGTGGCAGATTGACTAAATGTGTTATCATCTCAAATATGGGGTGTGAGGGCACGACTACCACTATAAATTCTTCTGCTATCGGGTCATCAAACAGTGCTTTCAAAGGTCAGCCATCTATAAACTAAGGGGGATGGAGTTCATCAGGATGGTAAAGGGAGAGATCATCGCAGCCGTCCATAGTCCATCCAGCTGGACCCGCCAGTAAGCACAGGTAACCTTGACTGAATGGATAAATTCCCGAATATTCTCTAGGCTTGTATAACCTCACAGACAGTGGTATGTCCACATCTCAGAGTCGATGATGATGATGATTCTAGTACAAGGGCAACATTTCTATCCATAAGACGGGAGTTAACATAGCAAGATTTCTTTCATTGGCACATTGTAACTCATAAGATGTAATTATCACATATTACCTAAACTAGCCGTGGGTGTTTTGTCATGAGACTTCAGTTCAGTAATAATCAAATAAGGAAAGTCATTTTAAGCTATCGTAATCTTAAAGTCACTGAGGTAGTTTTATATCTGTTCTCCAGCTTCAGAGGGAATGTGGACGGTGTGAGATGGTGGCTGGGGGAAGTGGGTGGGGGAGGTAGAGGAATCATAGAGCTACACTTCTTTACACACGTCTGAGCACAGCTGATGGAGCGAGAGCCAGGCCCACAGGGCACTGTTTGCCTGACTTGAGCCATGCTGGCCATTGGGGCCGAGGGCAGAGTCAAGGTACGAGGAGGACCTGTGTGGCCATGGACCGTGAACTAGTGTCTGAGTGTTCTGGAAAAGGGGCCACTCTACCTGGTAAAGAAGCTCTTTTTTTTTTTTTTTTTTTTTTTTTTTGCGGTACACGGGCCTCTCACTGTTGTGGCCTCTCCTGTTGTGGAGCACAGGCTCCGGACGCGCAGGCCCAGCGGCCATGGCTCACGGGCCCAGCCGCTCCGCGGCATGTGTGATCTTCCCGGACCAGGGCACGAACCCGTGTCCCCTGCATCGGCAGGCGGAGTCTCAACCACCACGCCGCCAGGGAAGCCCAAGAAGCTCTTTTAACGATCCGTGCTGAGGCACAGAGAGCTCAGCTGATGTCCACGGATAAAAGCAAATGTGTGATTGGCCGTGAGGGAAAGGGGAGCTTGGTTGTTGGAGAAGCTCTAGGAGCCACACTCTGGGCACAGAACTCTGTGTAGCCATGGAGGCCCCAGAAACAACTGTTGTGGTGGCACCTTCGAGTGGGTTCTAAGGAAGAAAGAGACCAACGAATGTGGCCGCAGATGGAGAGTAAGAGTATGGTGAATACCATTCAGGCACTCATATGTGGGGTTGCCAGACCTAGCAAATAAAGATACAGGATGCCTGGCTTAAAATTTGAATTTCAGATAAATCCTTTTTTGGTATAAGTATGGCCCATGCAATTTGCAACATCAATATATAATTCTGTAAAACCTGTTCCATTAACAAATTACACTTCTGAGCATTCCAAGGTTGCCTTTCTCATTAAGGTCATAGGTTGATAGCAACACATGATTAAACTTAAAAAGAAATTCAGTTATTCATTCCTTACCCATAGCTATTTATCTTCTTCTCATCTCTCTTTTTCCATACTCCCCCTCTCATATTCTCTTCCCTTTCCTCTTCACGCTCCCAGCCTTACACAGAATATTCTTTCAGACAATTTAATTAGACTCTTGGAGATGGCAGGACTTTGGACCATCTCTTGCACACATTTGAGGATCTGATCCAGGTGGCTTCCTGGCTAAAAGTTTGTTTTACCAGCACCTCCACCCACCAAAAGAAATTTTTTTTAATCTTTAAACCAACTATTACTAGCTTTCTGAGTCTCTGATGTATGAGAAGTCTGAGTATTCAGGAACCCATGGGACAAGACTGCGTAGGTTTAAATCTTGACCCTTCCTGTTAACTCTTCACCTTAGACCATGTAATAAGAACTCCCTCTGCCTCTGTTTCTTGTAAAATATAAGTGCCAATCTATGAACACTATTTTCACCTTGGGGTCTAAAGGCATTTTCCTGTAGGAAGTGCTCAGGAAACTGTGCGTTTATCTTATCACTAAGTGCTTTACTTTTGGAAAAGGACTTGAAATTTGAGAAGAGCTGCAGTTAAATCCTCTCTCTTCCTTCTCCCTTGCTATTGTCATTTGGAGAAGAGTACATTTTAATCCTACAGCACTTCCCTAATGAGCTACAAAGTATACTTCTTTCATTAAGTTTAGATAACGAGAAGAAGAAAGCCTAAGGGGAGGCAGGAAGCCAAATACAAGAGCAATTTCCTTACTATGATCCTCAAAGACAACTATTTTTAATCCCATTTTACTGGCAAGGTTCAAATTGCCCAAGGCACAGAATTAGCAATTGGCAGAAGATGAATTAAAACGTAGGTCAGTGTTATTCCTGTACTATTGTTTTTCCACATCGCAGTCCCATGTTCTGAAAGGGACAGTTAGTTGAAGACTTTCCATTTTTACATGTCTTTTTAACATAACAGTGTTTGCATGCAAAATGTATATTCTCAAGGTGTCTGGATACACCCTTGAGGAAAAAGAGTAGTGAATTATATGCCTCCCTGAAGAAGTCACTTTTGTAACGAGCTTCTGTTGCTAATTTGGTCCCAGCAGAAAAAAACTAGGCTTTTCCATCTTCAAAAACGCTGCAAGTGCATTTGGCAATTAAGACGAGGTCACATATATTTTCACAGTCATAGTTTAACTTGTGCTAGAGTCCATGGTTCAATATTGATATAACTGACTAACTAAAAGAGGTAATACGTTTAATACCTAACTACCATCTGAGCTAAAACCAGAAGATCCTCCATCGTAAGCTGTGCCTGTTTTAAAATCTACCAGTGATAAGCATGGAAATAAGTAAAATAAAATATGATAAACTCCATTGTGTTCTTGGAGAAAAAACAAACAACAAACTCAGCTTTTTTTTTTTTTTTTTTTTTTTGCCCTATGAAGCCTTCTAGATCTGAGCCTGAAGTATATAACATGCACCGTCCATGCCTATGGCAGATGTGGATCCCATGGACTGTCTTAAACCCATAGTCAGCAGGAAACAACACGAATCACTTCTTCAGAATAAAGAGGCAATAACAGTATTGAGAAGTGGCAAAGTATTACCTGTTAGCTGTCTGAGCACTTGGGACAAGACCACGAGCCACAGGAGTCGGGGAAACAGACGATGGTTTTTCTTGCTCTACTTTCATTACTCCAAGAAAGAATTTTTACCAGAAATTTTTCTGTGAAATGGGGCTTCCAATGAATTAGTATTTGCATAGCGCTTTGTCTTTCAAAGGTCTTTATAATCAAAAATTATTAAGCCCCTTAAATAAAGACTCCTTTGTCTCCCTCAAGTAAGTGGGCTCTAAGAGTCAGAGACTGAAGAAGGCTGCAGATCCAGAGCAAAATCTGCTCACCACAGACACGTCTGCATATCCAGATTATTCGACAGGGTCTCAAGTTTGCCTCCATCAACTGCCCACAGAAGTTTCCAGAAGGGGTTTCTAGTCTCAGGGAAGCTACTGATTAACAAGGATTTCACCTCATGTAATTAGTAGAACTCGAGAAAATATCTAAAGGATCTTTGTTTCATTCCACATGGATTCCACAAAGCAAGCGTTTAATCTTATGCTCATGTACATTTTTCGATGTGCTCTTTTATTCCTTCAAAAAGACTTCATCATATGCCTGAATGCGAGTATTTAGGTCATAGATAATCAACTGGAATTTGTGAGGCTTCATAAACCAACCCCACAGCAAGAAGAAACCAGAGTGAAGTGCTGTGCTCCCTAGCGTACTCCAGCAAAGCTATGAAGTGCAGAAACTAGAAACCAAAACCATCCCCAGGGTCAGCACAATCAGCCCTTTGGCTTTCTTTGATAGGACGGTGCAAGAGAAAATAATTCAGTGCTGCCCTATCAAGTTGAATCTGCCATTTAGGCAGCTCTCAACAAATACAATGGCCCTCCCTCCCCGCCCCCCACTCCCTCCTTCTCATTTGTATCTGGAAAAATTAACCTCTGACATGCCACAAATACTTGTGTTAAAATTTTTCTTTTCTTTTCCATTTTGCAGGGGTAAAAATACAAATTTGTCCTGGGGGGAGAAAACGATTTTGGCTTGTCTATGGGTCTCCCCTCCCTGCTGCGCACATTTGTTATTGTGTTGACTTGCAAGACTCCAGAAGACAGCGATGATAACAGAAGACCAAGAGTGAGAACTAACCTCCAGGACATTCCTCAATAACAAGAAGGCGGAAGCCATTAGTGCTAGGAGTCATTTGCCACTGATATCTGCAAGCAGCAATTCTCATCGATAAATGCCCATAAACAGAAATGAGGAGATAATGCTTTCAAGGCAATGAAAGATTAGACCTGCATTCTGGATCTGGCCCAAGCTTGAATGTTTATAAAAGCAGGGATCAGGGGGTTCCTTTAAATGAGAAACAAAATCCAGAGAGCAAAAGGCTCTTTACTAATGTAATAGTTCATTTACATCACAGGCGGTACAATGTGCATGACATTTAAACTCACAGACACATCCACCAGAAGTCTGAATGAGTTAAGTTTGTAACTTGCAATGAGCAAAAATTTTTAAGATCAGGTCAAGAGAACAAAAGGATCAACTAAATGAAAAAGAGGAAGATTGTGGTTGCTTTTTGAGAAAATAGTGTGTTAACAGATGACAAGGCCAAAACCAAAATTACTGTGCTCATTTTTGCTGGAAAGGTCAGAATGGATCGTCACAAGGGAATTAAAGGACAAGACGTCAGGGATACTAGCGAGAGAGTAAATAATTGCCCTTTACTCCAGTGAGGTCACACCCAGAGATTCTGTCATAACAGAACCAATTTCTTTATCTTTTAATAATCACAGAATATAGGAGATCCACCAAACTACAGGGAAAGATAATGTCTAGAGGTCTGAGGTTTTCTTAAAGTGATTTTTAAGAAACTACAGAAACAGTTCGACATTGATCTGCCATATATTTTTGGACTTGATCCTTTAACAAGATAGTGCATCAGCAGGTGTAGCTTTAAAGACCGATATTCCTAGAGTTTGATGGGAACATGGACGCATCGGGATGCCTAAGTCGGCTTCGTAAGGGCAGGGAAGTTTTCCTGCAGAGGGCGAAGCCTGAGTGGAGCAGGACAATGCTGTAGACGAGCCATGTGGCAGAGGCAATCAGAAGAGAAGATGGGGGAGGCCTGACGATTGTGGTGAGGGCCCGATGGCCGACTGAAGAAAGACAGTGAGCGCTAACCGTGTGAGAAAACCTCGGTTCCATCTCTGCTCTGGTTACGGCTAACACTGCACTTAGCGCTTGAATGGAGATGTCCCGATGTGATCTGTCAGCTCTCTGCTCGGTGGAATGAGGGCAGCAGGGGCTCACTGGTATGCGTGTGTGTGTGTGGGGGGTGTCCCTCCCTCTTCTACGTACGGCTCCACAGTGGCTGCCGCTCTGAAGCTGTGACTCCTACTAACCCTTCGGCCTCATCTTGCCCCGGGCCATCCTCACCCTACCCCAGCCACGGTGGCCTCCTTCCCGTGCCTCAGAGACTCCAGAGAAAGGATTTCTTCATGGGGTGAGAGCTGAGGTCACACAAGCTTTTTTCCATCTAAGTAAATAGCTACGTGTATGTTAAATAAGCACCACGTGACTTCCCCAGGGAGCACCTAATGTTGTTGGTAATACAGATACTTAATCTTGGACACTTGTAACCAGGGGATGTCTTAGCCCTTCAAAAACATACCCTAATATTTTTTTTAAAAAAACACAAAAAAACAGGCAAAAGTGACAGTCAGTTTTGAGCTAAAGCTTTAGGAGACTTTACATATTTCTGTTTAACGCTCTGGGGGCTTTTGACCTTGGCCATGAGAAGGACATTTCTCAGGCAGCTGGGACACCTCCAGCCCACGCCTAAGAATGAGACCTGCAGACCAAACCGAAATGAGGTGGAGCCACCGTGGCTAATATGCAGACCTGTGAGTATGAAAAATAAATACTTATTGGTTTTTAAAAAAAAAAAAGGAAAGAAAAAGGTTACCTGTAACTTCCGGCTGTATTTATACACGTGGCTCCATTCTGGCAGCCCAAGGGTGTTCCTGAGTAAATCTCACATTCGTTAACGTCAACGGAGCACAGAGGACCCTGCGTTCAGACAAAGAACAAAGTCAGGGGTCGCAGGTCACAGAGGCATCCGGGGCCAGTCCTCACAGAACAAGATGAAGGATTTAAACACGGAGAGGAAGGAAATCCTCGGTCAAGCCAAACACATTAAAATTGAGACTGATCTCCAGTCCTCGTTCCTCTGGAACTCAGGTAATGGCCCAACAGAGACAAAGAGCTCTTCACAGATCACACCAGTCACACGAGAAGAACCCTTATACAGACTAACCCTCATTTCACTATGGAGCTCTGCCTGGGAATAGGCACAAAATTTCTTTTTAATGCACATGTCAGGAACGTTTTCATCATTAATAGAAAAGGGCAGGAAAATGTACAGGCTATATCGAGATTTGTTTAGTACTTTCAAGGCTGACCGATTTAAATTCATGCTAGCTAGAATAACATGTAGTATCCAATCCAGTGAACCCTCCTTAAGATGGCTTAGTATTCAGTGGGTGATAGAATCATGCCTGCCGCTGTTTGGATTTTGGCATATGTGGTGTCATTCATTCTGATTCAGGAGACCACAGAATCCTAGAAAACTTGGATGCAGAATTAAATATGTCTGAAGGACTCCAAGGAAACCGCCGATGCTGACTCACCATCATTTTTAACCAAAGACCAAGTGACTCACCTTCCACTGTGAGGGACAGATACAAAAAAAGGAATCCTGGAGATTGAGGCAGGTTCCGCCGTGCTGGCACGGATTGCTGCTGCAGACCTTTCTGTCGTGTGTCTGAAACAAAGATGGGATGGTCAGCGAGACAATTGTGCTTTCCGTGTTTCAGAGCAGGTATGTATATAAAACTACATTTTACTCCTGATCAGTGGGGGGTCTTCCTCCAGACTTTAAATCCATTACTTAAATTCTTCTCCGTATCAACTCTCTTATGAGAAAACAAAGCGTTCGCTATCATCAGTCCTATTCATATTCCTTCACTATTAACGTGCATTTAACCAGGGATGGGATGAGGCATGAGTGACAGGCGAGGCTTCTCACTCTACTCTTTGGAAAAGCATATTGTTCACCTGACAAATGTACGTTGGTGGACAAGGGTCAAGACTTCAGGTGTGGGAATCCCATGGACGTTTCTCCTGTTCCGGTTCTTTTGCTGTTGTTCTTATCTTTGGTACCTCCAGATAAGCGTTTGAAATATGATCATCTTTTGCTGCCACCCCTCCTCCCCTGGGTTAAGATAACTGAACTCTTTTCACTCCAAGACCCTTTATTGGAAATGTGGCCTGTGGTTTAGATACACCCTCCAGTCTCGTGCTCACATGACTGCTTTCAGACCAGAGTCACAGACAGACCTGCCTGTCTATAGAACCTGGGGAATCTTACCCTATGTCAGCTACCAGTTCCAGTCCTGTAAGATTTGTAATGCCTTTGGGGGCAGAGGAAACTTCTTTAGAGAGGACAAGTGATTATGCAAGGAAAGCTATCCCGTTCATTTCACCTAATCTTTGTCTAATTCTGTTTTAAAAATTAAAATAGGGGCAAATTATTCTTCACATTTAAAAGAAATATTTGGTGACTCAGAGAAAATGAAGTCTGTTCCCTCCGTTTGCCGATGAAACTGAGAGCAGAGGAGGGCAGGCTGACTCAGCACCGTTTAGTGCAAAGCCCGTTCTCTCTCCACCTTTGTAATCAGTCAGGTGCCCATACATTTGGGGGTCTCTTTCTGGGCTCTGTTTTCTTCTATTATTCTGTCTATCTTTGTGCTAGTACCACAATTAGCTCCGTTCATCACAGGATACTATTAAAAATTAACCACAAACTCATTTAGAGTTTTTTCTGGCACACAAGACAACACTGAGGATTAAAAACTCAAAAGCCCCAGGGGGCCCAGCAGGAAATGGAATCCGTAAGCGGTCAGGAGGAAGACAATAGGGAACTCGGGGGACTGTGGGGCCCAGAGAGCACTTGACCCATCCAAAGGCATGAAGGCACTTCCATTCCTAAATCATTAAAAACTCTTCCCGGGCGGATGGGCAAAGGGAGGACAGTCTGAGCTAACTGGACCGTGGCCTCCAGTTCTTGACCTTTGGTAGGAATGAAGAAGCACTCTAGGAGACTGAAAACTCTCGTGCTGTGCCTTGCTCATTTTTAATTCCTCAACTACTCCATAAAAAGATAAAGGCTGAATGGGGCAATTTATTACCAAAGCCAGCAAAAAGAATACATGAACTTGTTCACCAAATTTAAAACACCAAAGTAGAGGACAACATTTGAAGCATAATCAAAAACAGACCAAGAATATTAGAGCAGGGATTCTTAACCTGGAATTCCCTTGCTTTTATTCACAATTTAAAATATGGAGACTTTCTATGCATTTCTCTGTGTGGAAGCTTACAGCTCCCATGAAAGTCTCAAAAATGTCAGCTCCCTACAAAAGGGATAAGAAGTCTAAAATTACAAGGACTAGTTTACAAGCATGTAGTAAAGTTATGGAAGGTTTATTCTAATAAATTGTTCCGATTTAATTACCAGCAAATATACTTTTAAGAAGATTTGGAATATTTTGAGATACATCCTAGACTTCTAAGTTTAATGTTAGAGAAAATGTAAGGCCTTTGAAAACCGAGCCCTGGATGCCAGAATCAGCAAGTTGGGTGGTCACGAGCTGACCAGCTTCAGCCTAAAGTTGCACGGTTAAAAAGTGCCAGCAGCAGAGGAAGAGCACATGAACGGCTAAACTTAGAGTCAGAGGACTTCACATGCCCAGTGACCTTCATCTCTCTGAGGCTCGCTTTGCTTCATCTGTGTCCTGGGAAGCAAGACTTGTTATGAGAATTAAATGAACTGATTTACAAAACAGAGAGTCACAGATGTAGAAAACAATCTTATGGTTACCAGGAGGAAAAGGTGGGGGGAGGGATAAATTGGGAGATTGGGATTGACATATACACACGACTATATATAAAATAGATAACTAATAAGGACCTGCTGTAGAGCACAGGGAACTCTACTCAATAGTCTGTAATGACCTATATGGGAGAAGAATCTAAAAAAGAGTGGATATATGTATATGCATAACTGATTCACTTTGCTGTACAGCAGAGGCTAACAAAACATTGTAAATCAACTATACTCCAAAAAAAATTTTTTTAATTGTGATGAGAATTAAATCATGGGAAAAGCAAAGGCCTTGATATTGATTCTCCATCCACCTTAAGAATACCAGCTCCATCCATGATTCTAGTGTATTTTCAATGAAAGATGTTGACTATCTAGTAGTTACGGGACTTACCTGCTGTAACCTTTGAAATTTTCTCTCAAGATCCACGAGCTAGCAGTGGGGAGGAGAAAACATCCGTTAGCTGGTTCAAAGGCATGTCACATATAATGTTATCCTGTGACATATTTTCCTAATACCTTCTGCTGGGGACTTACTTTATCTGTTTGTTCCTTTTCTTATTGTCTTTTCCCTCCTCTTTTCTCTCCCCTCCAGGCTTCCCATCCTTCCTACTCTCTTCCATGGCATTTTTTTTTTTTTTTTAAGAAGTACAACCCAGGGCTTCCCTGGTGGCGCAGTGGTTGAGAGTCCCACTGCCAATTCAGGGGACATGGGTTCGTGCCCCAGTCCAAGAAGATCCCACGTGCCGCGGAGCAGCTGGGCCCGTGAGCCATGGCCACTGAGCCTGCACATCCGGAGCCTGTGCTCTGCAATGGGAGAGGCCACAACAGTGAGAGGCCCGCGTACCGCAAAAAAAAAAAAAAAAAGTAGTACAACCCAATGATAAGTTGTTTCATTGATTCTCTGTGCATGGTGACCCTGGGGATTTTCCTAAGTGACAGTGATCCATCCACCTTGTGCTATCAGCACGTGAGCAAAGCCGACTTACAGCACAAGCTCTGGTCACAGAATTTCCAACCGCGGTCCATCACCACCTCTACACCCTCTACTAGAGCTGGGCCATTGAACCGAAAAGCCCACGATCACAACACTACATTTCTAAAGAGGATACAAATTTGGTATATCTTCTGAAAAAGAATTATTTATAAAGTTGAATTAAGGAGAACCCATTTGCTCTGAGGATGTGGAGGTCAGACTCACCTTGGAATCAAGCTGGTGGATTTGACTAGAAATATTCTGAGGCAGACCAACTGCACCTCTTTTTAAGTTTGTAATATCATCTTTGTTTTTCTGGATCTAATTTTAAAAAGGAGGAGAAGAAAAAGGAGGAGGAAGAGAATGCTAGTGAAAAAATCATGTATATAAGAATAACATTTTAAAAATTTGAGTAGTATTCTATTTTAAGCCCTGAGACCTTGCCCATTATTAGAAAAACCAGAACAATGCCACATATAATAAGCATTGGACTAAAATGGCCGTGGCATCATTCCATTTACCCTTTCAGTAACAATATATCAAGGAATTTTCCATCTGCATATTTTCCCATAATAACACTTTAGAATGCATGTAAAGAGGCCTGGCTTGGAATGAGACTGTTCAGGCTTTACATCTTGGCTCAGCCATTTAATGTATGTCCTTGGACAGGTTGCTGCAGGGTTCCTCTACCTCCCTTACTGAAGGGGTAATCATAATGCCAACCTCTCTAGGGATTGCATTAAATCTGTAGGTTGTTTTGGATAATGCCAACCTCATAGGACAGCTGTGAGGGTTAGAGGAGACAATGCACATCAAGTGCTGAGCACAGTGGATAGCCCATAATAAGCTCTAAATACCAACTTCTAACATTATGACTGATAGGCCTGCATGATGTAGAAAATAATGAGCACTGAAAACATTCAATAAGGCAGGAGAATAACTGGCCAATTCTGTTGTGTGGCAAACGTAAACCGGTCACATCTACCACGTTCTATGGTCCCCCTCCATCCTCGGCCCCCTTGTAAAGGGGCCCCACTATCACCCCCTGCACCTTCTGTGGACTAGAGTAAATAAGCCTACACAGTGAGCCGCTTCCTGCTAGAATTATTACCTGTGCCCCTCATTAACCCTAGGACACTGTTCTTTCCAAGGACTTGTTTCACCTCCGATTATGTTCCCTGTGCTAAAGATTCAAAGCACAGATTAACATAGGCCTCTTTCTCACACCAGTTAGAATGGGCATCATCAGAAGATCTACAAACAATAAATGCTGGAGAGGGTGTGGAGAAAAGGGAACACTCTTGCACTGTTGGTGGGAATGTAAGTTGATATAGCCACTATGGAGAACAGTATGGAGGTTCCTTAAAAAACTAAAACTAGAACTACCATATCACCCAGCAATCCCACTACTGGGCATATATCCTGAGAAAACCATAATTCAGAAAGACACATGCACCCCAATGCTCATTGCAGCACTATTTACAATAGCCAGGTCATGGAAGCAACCTAAATGCCCATCGACAGACGAAAGGATAAAGAAGATGTGGTACATATATACAATGGAATATTACTCAGCCATAAGAAGGAACAAAATTGGGTCATTTGTAGAGACGTGGATGGAGCTAGAGACTGTCATATAGAGTGAAGTATGTCAGAAAGAGAAAAACAAATGTTATATATTAACTCATATACGTGGAATCTAGAAAAAATGGTACAGATGAACTGGTTTGCAAGGCAGATATAGAGACACAGATGTAGAGAACAAATGTATGGACACCAAGGGGGGAAAGTGGCAGGGGGTGGTGGTGGTGGTGTGATGAATTGGGAGATTGGGACTGACATATATACATTGATGTGTATAAAATAGATAGCTAATAAGAACCTGCTGTATAAAAAATAATAATAAAATAAATTTAAAAAAACATAGGCCTGTTCAATCAAGTAACCATATACAAATATACAAAACTACTTCAATGCATTTCCAGTGTATTACCTGATGTAAACATTCGCCAAGGTCTTCATCATTTAATTTAATTTTTCCCAGGGATCCAGTTCTAAATTCAATGTTTTGAGCTGATCCAGTAAGAAACACTAAATTTCCTCTCTCTGCAGTCATTCGAGGCCTGCATAATCCAAGCCAGAGAATGTATCAGTAATTATGGCATATAGTTTTTAAGTCTAAAGAACAAAGTTTCTCAGCGAATAACTACAGACTGCATACACCTTTGCTTTGTGGTCAACTCAACTAAATTCTCCTGCTCATCTGCCATTTCTTTCTTCGCAAATTTCCTGGAGATATCTCCTAGTAATTTTATGCTTGCCTAATTTGCAAAATGATAAATGAAAAGTTTGTGTATAAAAAGATACTTCCATACAGCAATACAACTGTTTTTCCCTATCTGTTTTTAACATCATTGTTTTCCTCAAGAAAAATTACACCTTTGCTTACCTGGTTATTTGTGAAAACTGATGAGGAACCACCCTAGTCTATCAGCAGAAATAATCCATGTGTCTACTTACTGTTGGAGGTCAGTATTTCTTTTTTGTCTCTGCAGCGCAAGTCCTCCAGCTTCACCATATGATTCAGCAAATGTCAATAAAATAACCAAACTCCAAAGAAAAAGTGAGGACATCTTCCTCACCAACCTCCAAGGTTGTCAGGTAGGAGGGAGGCTGCTCTACCCAACTGAGTGTGGCAGTTTGGAGAAAGCAAACCAGGCAGATGTACTTTGACCAGTGGGATGTCCTGCAGTTTTCAGATCTTCCTTCTTTGCCCTAGAAGGCTACATTATTTCTTCTTCCTGAGGGATGTAAATGATCTTAGATCTTCAGCACTCTTCAACTTGTGAGAGGTCAAAATCTACTTCTAAGTGATGCACAACTTAATCATTATCTGTTTGACCTTTGAAATGGTAAGAAATTACTTTGGAAACATCCACTAAAACAATTCTTGCTTAAGAAGTAGCCACCTTTCAACAAATGCTTCTGGGAAAATTGGATATCCACATGCAAAAGGATAAAGTTGGACCCTGACTTTATATTATATAGAAAAACTAACTCAAAATGAACCAAATACCTAAATACAGGAGATAAAACCATAACATTCTTAGGAAAAAAACATAGGGGGAAGCTTCATCACATTGGATTCCGCAATGATTTCTTTGATGTGACTCCAAGAGCACAAGGAACAAAAGAGAAGAAGAATAGATAAACTGGACTGCTTCAAAATGAAAAACTTTTGTATATTAAAGGACACTATCAACAGAGTGAAAAGGCAACTCAAAGAATGGGAAAAAATTTGCAAATCATATATACGAGAAGAGGTTAATATGCAGAATATGTAAAGAACTCCTACAACTCAACAGCAAAAAACAAATAAACCAATTAAGAAATGGGCAAAGAAAATCGACATTTCTTCAGAGGAGATATTCAAATAGCCAAACAACACATGAAAAGATACCCAACATCACTAATCACCAGGGAAGTACAAATCAGAACCACAATGAGACACCACTTCACACTCATAGGATGGCTACTATCAAACAAAAGCAGAAAATAGGGCTTCCCTGGTGGCGTAGTGGTTGAGAGTCCACCTGCCAATGCAGGGGACACGGGTTTGTGCCCCAGTCTGGGAGGATCCCACATGCCGTGGAGCGGCTGGGCCCATGATCCATGGCCACTGAGCCTGCCTGTCCGGAGCCTATGCTCCACAACGGGAGAGGCCACAACAGTGAGAGGCCCGCGTACCGCAAAAAAAAAAAAAAAAAAAAAAAAAAAAAAGCAGAAAATAGTAAGTACTGGGTGAGGATGTGAAAAAATTGGAACCCTTGTACACTGTTGGTGAGAATGTAAAATGGTACAGGTACTGTAAAACAGTGGCAGTTGCTCAAAAAATTCAACATAGAATTGCCATCTGATCCAGGAATTCTACTTCTGGGTATATACACGAAAGAATGGAAAACAGGGACTGAAAGAGATATTTGTACAACTAAGTTCATAGCAGCATTACATGGAAGCAAGCCAAGTGTTCACTGACCAATATGAATGGAAAAACAAAATGTGTTGCATGCATATCATGGAATATTATTCAGCCTTAAGAAGGAAGGAAACTCTGACATATGCTACAACGTGGATGAACCTTGAAGACATTAGGCTAAGTGAAATAAGCCAATCACAAAAGGGCAAATACTGCATGATTCCACTCATATGAAGAACCTAAAGACAGAAAGTAGAATGGTGGTTTCCAGAGATGCGGGGTGGGGAGAATGGTAAGTTATTGTTTAATGGGTACAGAGTTTCACTTTGGAAAGATGAAAAAAAGTTCTGGAGATAGATAGTGGTGATGGTTGCACAACAGTATGAAGGTATGTAATACCATTGAACTTAAAAATTACACCCCTAAGTAGGCTCTGCAACTTGACATTATGGAGAGATGTAACACTGTTTTACATCTGTTCTATTCAACCACAAGAACAAAACTAGCAAAACTAGCTGGCAAGCTGCTATTTTCTTGAGGTGATACTGAAGTCAACTGATGAGTTTTTTGTTATCCTGTTATTCGTTTTAAGAAACAGGTGTCATACCACAACGTATTTCAAGTTGAATACATTTTTTTAAAGTTTCATTAGTTCAAGCTTTGTTTAAAAGCTTAACAGTTTGGTACGGGGGGTGGAGGGAAATCTTGTCTTCGTGAAATATTTGTCAACTTTAAGAATAGGATAAAATAGGATGGGTTAGAATCCTCCAACACAAAGGGCAATTCTAACTCTGAGCTTTGAACTTAACTATTTTCATGATTCTATTTTCTTAAAGGTTACTTGCACTCAGCAAATTTGTTAAGTGCAATGAAAGATGCTTCCAGCATGATTTCAATAAGAATTTACTTTTTTTAACAGAATTTTCCTGTGTTACTAATGTGTTTATTATTAAACAAAGTAAAGATAATTTCTCTGCTCCCAATCTAGCCATCCAATTCCTAATTGTCCCTCGTGCTAGAAGGAAAAGAAAGAAATATGCTTTCAAGGTCTGACTGACTTTGGAATGACGAGTTAGGGAATTTTATATCCAGCCCACCCGCTCAACTCTAGCTGAGATCAATAGACAAGTCAGTCTGCACATGATTCGGTGGAAGCAATGTAAAAATCAGTCTCTCTTTCCGCACCATTATCACTCATCCTTTTTACCTGCCTTATTTGGAATTTCTTCAGCAAAGACAAATTAAGATAGTTTTAGAATCCATGACCTCAGACTTAGAAGGTGAATATTCTCCTCTCTCCTTTTCCCAGAGTAAATGTTCTATTGACCTGAAATCCTGTCTTTCATTGGCTGGCAAAGCTCCCATTTCCTCCCTAATTCAGAATGCATTCCACAAAGATTCTTCATGTGCCCTTTACATATTAGCCATTCTACAAAATGGTAGGAATACAAAGTGGAATACGTTGCAGATTTTCCCCTCCAAAGTCAGGTCTAGGGAAGATCATTCATGTGGGTTCAAAATCCAGCTCCATCACTTTCTGAGCATGTGGCCCTGTTTCTTCATCAGCAGAAAGATAATAATAACAGCACTGAAAGTAACAAAATGTTTAACACATCCGGTCTTTGGCATTTGATAAGTGTCCACTAAATGTAAATAAGTATAACCCTCCTTCCTCTTCTACACTTGAACTTGGGTTTCTTAAAGTAAGAAACGATAGAAGAATCCACAGTTGACTTAAAAACCATGGGCACCAGGAATATCAGGGGTGTCTAATCTCCCCTTTTATGGAAGAGGATTTCAGAACAGAGACATGCATTGAGGACTTTGAGTGAGGAAGGGGACATCTGACCTGCAGCTGGGGATGTGAGGCAAAAGTAAACTGATGTCTGAGAACCAGGCAAGGTGGTGCCAGGAAGCAAGGAAGAACTCCACACGGATGGGTGGAAAGCAAGATTAGATTTAAATCCTAGAGTCTCCAAGAGCAGGCAACCCAAAGGGAACAAACTCTTCCTCGAGATGGAGCTGAGAAAACAGAGAAAGGGAGGGTTTGCTCTAGGAGCTGCTCCATGGGAGGGGACCGAGTGTAAGAGTACACCTAAGAAAGCCGTTAATACACGTTTTGGTTTTTTTTTTTGCATTCATTAAAATAAAATTATTAATTCAGAACACTAATAATATCCATGATATTTACACATCTTAAGTTTGTCAAGAGGTCTGTTGCACTCTTGGTTTCCAGCCTTTGGCATCTACAACAAGGTGCACGTCAATGTGTTTTGCTTTGTTGCAGACGTTACACATGGTGCGTGGAGTTAGGGTTCTCTCTCCTTCTCCATCTGCATGGGCAGCGTGTTACTAATCAATAATGCATGGCCTGCTGACCTCTGCTCCCAACCCTGCCCCCTGGTGTCACCTTCCTCCCTCCTCTCCCTCCCAGCTTCTTAGCTCTTCTTACAGAAGTATCAGCTCCCTTCTCTTCCTCCTTCCCTCCTTACAAAAAAGAATCAGAATTATCTTCTCCTTTCTTCTTCCTTTAACTTTTCTAAGACCTCTTTGTACACCCCCTGCTTCTTCTGTACCATTCACTTCACCTCCTTTTTCTACTTGAATCCTCAGCTCCCACCATTTCTAATAATCCCCAGCACAATGCACAAATGAAATTCATGAGTGACTCACAGTTCAGAGAGGAAAATTCTGTGGTCATCAAAAGTATATATGAAAGTAAATTCCAGTATACTAGAAGTTCACATGAGGGGAATTGCTGGGTAAGAAGGCATCACTGTAATCAGAATGTTGATAAGGACCAAAACAAAAACACAACAACAAAAGCAAGAGAGAACAGAACTACCTCTGCCTGGGAAGGGCAATGCAGGCTTCCCAAGAGCCAGCTGAGTCTTACAGAATGTATAGGAGTTCTCCAGGCAAAGTAGGGGGGTTGGGAGTCTCAGACAGAGAAAATGGCACATCCAAAGCTTTCCAATTACAAAAGAGCTAAACATGGCTGCAACGGTGTGTGTTTGTGGGAGATGACATTTCTTAAAGGGAAAGGAAGTCAGGTCCAGTAGGACCAGGAAATGTTATTTGAATGAGTTTAGATCTTATTTTATTTTTAAATAATGGAGACTTATGAGGGTATTTTAGATAGGAGGTCATGTTTGCATTTTACAAGCATCCCTGCAGAGCCAAGTCTCAGACCCAGAGGTAGTGAGGACGTTGTGGTACAGCTAAGGTGTGACCTGCGGAGGCCTTGTTTGAGGCAGTGGCAGAGAGACCAGGAGACAGTGAGAGAGGTATTTAGGAAACAGGATCTACAGAAACATAGGTCGGGGCAGTTAAGAGAGAGGAGGGAAGTGATGCTCAGGCTCCCTGCTTGAGAAATTGGAAGGATAGAGGTGTCAATAACTGAATAAGACAGAATACTTAAGGGAAGGAGGTTCTGGAGAAAAGAGAAGAGTTCAGATCTGGGTGCACAGAGATCTGAGGAATATTCACCTCCTCCCCACCCCGCCCCCACCCTGCCCCGCTGCCTTAAGGCCCCACTCTGCAAATGGTTTAGATATCAGTGGTGGGTGTAGGGAAGATCCAGAGGTGGCCAAGACCACAGCCTTGCTACTCAAAGTGTGGTCCATGGACCCAGCACGGACTTCACCCAGGAGCTTGTCAGAAATGCAAAAATCTCAGGTTCAACCTCAGACCTACAGAATCCACATCTACATTTTACAAAGACCCTCTCTTCCTGACCCAGGGGGTGAAGGCACGCTCACTCCAGAAGAGAGTCACATGGTCTCCACAAGTGCATCTGTACTTCTATTTTTCTATTTTTTCTTAGATTGGTCTTCTAATTTTCCATAACTTCCTTTTCTATTTCCTATTTCTTTATCTTCTTTTGTTCTCCTGAGAAACTTCTGTTATCTTTTAAAATGTATATTGATTTAAAAAATTTTTGGCATTATATTTTTAATTTCAAAAACTCATTCTTGGGCTTCCCTGGTGGCGCAGTGGTTGGGAGTCCACCTGCCGATGCAGGGGATGCGGGTTCGTGCCTGGTCTGGGGAGATCCCACATGCCGCGGAGCGGCTGGGCCTGTGAGCCATGGCCGCTGAGCCTGCGCGTCCGGAGCCTGTGCTCCGCAGCGGGAGAGGCCCCAACACTGAGAGGCCCGCGTACCGCAAAAAAAAAAAAAAAACAACTCATTCTTATTTTGTGTTGTAACATCTTCGCCTATTACTCTAAAAATATTATAGCTGCTTTTTGAAGTTTACTGCATGGTCTCTGATTTCTCTAAGTTCTTCTTCTTCTGTTTGCTTGTTTAGATCTTTCTCTTTCATATCAGAGGCTCTCCTCAAATACCTATTTATCCTTATGTGTTCATTTAAATTTAATAATAAGACACTAAAGAGTGGATGATAAGCTCTGTGTGATGGACGGTGTTTGTAACCAGCAAACTTTATCATGGGTGGTTGAATGGCAAGCTGACAGTTCCATTGGGGGAACACCAACTGTCAATTTTTGAAAATATTTTTTCCCCTGGGGACATAGAATTTCTTCAGAAAAAAAAATACACCAGTTTTCTACCTGGATAAGGAAAGTTTGCTGGAAATTTTAATGCTAAGTGTGTAGACTTTATTTAGCCCCTTGTTTTCCATCTTTTTTTTCCAAATTCTTGGAGAGCACCTCAATTCTGTATTAATATAATCCCTATAACTTATTTTATATACCAAGGTTTATTTTTCATTCCTACTAGTTTCATCTAAATCCCATGGTTTTACAGTCTTAATAAGCATTTACTGCAGACATAGGACATCCTCAACAATGAGGGAAATTCAAAGAAGTAAAAGTCACGACTTTCTCTGGCTTGCAATAAAGGCATATGTACCAATCTAGAGCACTGTGATAAGGCAACATTATAAAGATGGGTAAGACACATGAGACAAAATGCATACTAACATGCTTTTAGGAAAACAGCATGAACCAAACTGAAAAAGAGGTCCTAAACCCAGTCTGGGCATACTGTACTGGTTCTGCAAATCCAGGAGGGTCATTTTGGAGAGAGGTGGTTGGGTAAAGGTGGCAGCATTGATGAAGGGCCTTAAGTGGCCGGTTGAAGAATTTTGATTTAATTTATTTATTTAATGGGGAGCTGCTCTTGTATCTTGAGTTAAATAATCCTTACGTGAAATTTCCAGTAGGCCAGCTGAACTTATCTGGAGGGCTTGATCAGTGTAGGAGTCATGAGAATAGGGAGAGAGGGTTGACATGAAGAGGTGCCTTGGAGGAAGAATGGCAAGATTCTCATACCCTGTATTCTAGCTCCCATCTCATTTTATAGCTTCAATGTGGCTTTGGTGCTTTCTTTGGTCCCTTTTCATTTTCACATCAGTTTAAAACAGAATACTGTAGAATTAATCTGTGTTTTTAGTCATTAATGGAAACATCTGTGAATATAATGATCTCTCTCAACCTTTATGACACTTAACTCATTCTCTTTTTCAGGGAACTCACATTGCTTGAAAGGTACATTTACATATGCCAATTTTTGTGATTTTCTACAAAATGTCTGAACAATACAATATTGTTCCAATTGTCTATTCATTTTCCATGAAGGATCACATAAAATAATTATGGAAATTGATGTAAGTTTAAAACTATTCATTTGCTCATTTCATGGAAAATGCATTACCTCCTAGTAAATTACCAAATCCACTACTGCGATAAACTGACCTTTTTGAATGCAGTGTGGTCTTGACTCAGGGAACACAATCCAGACGTTTGTTCTCTATGCTCATTACTACAATGATTGCAATTATCCTTGAGTAGAATGAAAAGGCATTATGGGTTAATCATTACCATTTGAATAATTCAGGTTTGGCAGAGATTTTCCTGAGGAGGTAGATCTTGTTATTCATTATTGAGAGTTTGGAGGACTTTTTTGCTTTTCTTTTTCAGATTTTTTTTAAGTACAATAATCCTTACATAAGCAAAGAGGATATAATCAGAAAATTCATATCCAGAGGGAGGAATGTAATAGAGGAACAGAGCTTCACATACGGAACAGAGGTTGCTAATGGCATATATACAAACACACACACAGCATCTGTGTACTGGGAAGTCTTGTGTCATTGTGAGACAGGGACTGGTTAAGGACAGAGGGCATACATTGCTAGAATTCATGGCTCCAAAAGCCAGGGGGGACACAATACAGCTTTCTCCACCTCCCACAGCTCAAGACCCCAGGACTCCAGCACTTCTGCTGGATGAATTCAAGCTTGATTTCCATGAAGGTGTGAAGCCATAAAGCGGAGGTTATCTTTGATGAAGACCACGGGTAAACCCACCTGACATCCCTTTCCAAGGTAACCTAAAAAGAACAGAATAAGTTTTCTACTCTGTGACTCCTAAAATTCCCTGAACAAGGCAATGAAGTGAAACATTTAGACATCTTTCATACTATAATCAAAGAAAATGCCAGGTTGTATTAATACAATCATGTAAGTGATTGTAGCCATGTAGGGGCAAATAGTTGCTACTCTAACCTTTTGAAAAGGGGGAAATGCATTTTTGTAACAGTATTTTGTATTTGATGAGAGGAAGAGAGCAACTGAAAATTCGCCTGCAGAGATGCGGGGGAGGGAAGGAAGACGAGTTTAGGGATACCCTGAGAAAACCGTAATTCAAAAAGGGACATGCACCCCAATGTGCACTGCAGCTCTATTCACAATAGCCAGGACACGGAACCAACCCAAGTGGCCACCAACAGACGAATGGCTAAAGAAGATGTGGCACATATATAAAATGGAATATTACTCAGCCATAAAAAGAAACAAAACTGAGTTATTTGCAGTGAGGTGGATGGACCTAGAGACTGTCATACAGAGTGAAGTAAGTCAGAAAGAGAAAAACAAATACTGTATGCTAACACATATATATGGAATCTAAAAAAAAATGGTACTGATGAAGCTAGTTGCAGGGCAGGAATAGTGACGGAGACATGGAGAATGGACTTGAGGATACGGGGGGGGGGAAGGGTAAGCTGGGACAAAGTGAGAGAGTGGCATGGACATATAGACACTACCAAACGTAAAACAGATAGCAAGTGGGAAGCAGCCGCATAGCACAGGGAGATCAGGTCAGTGCTGTGTGAACACCTAGAGGGGTGGGATAGGGAGGGTGGGATAGGGAGGGTGGGAGGGAGACGCAAGAGGGAGGAGATATGGGGATATATGTATACATATAGCTGATTCACTTTGGTATACAGCAGAAACTAACCCACCATTGTAAAGCAATTATACTCCAATAAGGATCTATTAAAAAAATAAAAAGAATGGTAAAATGAGGGGAAAAAAGAGTTTAGGGATATTTGGCAGCTACAGAACTGCCTCTTGTGGTGAACTTCTAATTGGAGAGATACAAACAGAAGCAGTTCACAGAGGCATCTTTATCTGGTGATGGGAGGCTTTGTTTCACTGATGTGATTGATGACAGGAGGAGTGTTTTAACAAGGATGATGCCTTACAAAGGGCCATCATTCCCAGGGGATGCATTAATTGAAGTGCCACACAGATCTGTGGGAACATATAAGGTGTTGTCATCAAGGGCAGGAAGAAGGCTGAGATGATCCCACTTCTCATTCTTACTCAGTGCCATTATTCTAAGATCTGTAAAAACCAAAGCCTTTGTCCCTTTGTATTTTTCTTTTTTAAAATAGCAGCTTGGGCTATATTTATTATAGAAGTACTACTAAATCAGGCTTTGCCAACAATTCCTAAACTGTGTTTAGAGAAGGCATAAACAATCCCCTAGGAGTTACACACAATTGTGGTATTAAATACTTTTCTTATAACATCTAATGTGCTATTCTTGTTTAGGTTGACAGATAATTATTCCAGCAATTCCCCAAGTCATGAAAGACATAATGATTCTGCTACAATACTCAGCATATTCATATTCAAGTCAGATTAATTGGACAATTATTTATTTGGTACCCCCTGATTGTCAGCATCTGAGAGGCACCGAGGAGACAGAACTGGGTAAGATACAGCCTTTGTCCTGGGGAGGAGATGTTATTATATGCCATCAGGATGCAAATGAAGTAGTGACTTGAAAGCTAGATTACCTATGGTAGAGATGGAATAGAGTATTGGTTTTGATAGAAAGAATACTTTTAATTATAAAAGTAATATATTACATTGAATGGAATATTCAAAGACTGGCTTCTTTCACTTAGCATAATGTTTTCAAGGTTCATCTATGTTGTAGCATGTTTCAGTACTGCATCCTTTTTTATGACTGAATCTATTGTACAGATATACACATTTTGTTTATTCATTCATCAACTGATGAACACAATAGTCATTTCCCTTTTTGGCTATTATGAATAATGTTGCTATGAACATTCATGTACAAGTTTGTGTGTGGATATGTTTTCAGTTCTCTTTGGAATATGCCTAGGAGCATACTTGTTGGGTCACATAGTAACACAATGTTTTCAGGAACTCACAAACTGTTTGTCAGAGGAGCTGCTCGTTGCATATTTTACTGATTGGTTTCACAATCTTGTATTTCAGCATTGTCCTATTGTAACACATTTAATCTGCTTCCAGTTTCACTATGTTTAATATCTTCATTCCTATAAACTGCCGTCCTTTTGAATTACATTATTAAGGCAGATTCCCATGGTGGGTCTTGTTTTTACCATCTTTTACTTTCAACCTACTTAAATCATTTAATTTGAAGCAGGTTTCTTATCAAAGTATATAATTAAATGATGTTTTTTAATCCACTCTACCAATCTCCGTATTTTAATCACTGTATTTTGACCAACTATATTTAAGACATTTATCGATCTGGTAGAGCTTGTGTGCCATTTAATCATTTTTGTTTCCTCTGCTTCACATTCCTCTCTCTTTTCTTGCTTTCCTGTGGGTTACTTAAATATTTCTTAGGATTCCATCTTGATTTATTTGTAGTGGTTTTGAGTGCATTTCTTTGCACAGTTTTTGCAGTGGCTGCTGTTCTGGGCCTAACAATATACTGTACGTACATGACTTACCACAGTTGACTGCTATCAGCAATTTACCACTTTAAGTGAAATGAAATCTCAGTTCCATTTAGGTTCCTTGAATTTCTCCACTTTTAAATATTATTGTCTTAAGCATTAGACGGTATTATAATTTTTGTTTCAATCATCAAATGTGATTTATAAAGTTCATGAGCAGCATAGTTTATTGTAAGTATCCATACTTCTGCTCTTTCCATTACTTTCTTCCTTCCTGATGCTCCAAGAAGTCTTTTTTTATCATTTCATTTCTGTTTCAAGAACATCCAAAAGCCATTCTTTATGGGTAGGTTTCCTAGCAAAAAACACGTTTAGTTTTGCTTCATTTGAGAATATCATTATTTCCCCTGCATTCCTGTGGGACAGTCTGGACACAGAACTTTCAGTTAACAGTTTCTTTCTTTCAGCACTTAAAACATGTTGTGCCACCTCTTTCTAGCCCCCATGGTTTCTGATGAGAAATCTGCTGTCATTCAAATTGTGCTCTGCTATAGTAATGTGTCCCTTCTCTCTGGCTGCTTTTTTTCTTTGTTTTTAGTTTTCACATGTTTAATTATAAAGTGTCTTTGCATGGATTTCTTTCAGCCTATCCTGTTTGGGGTACACTCAGCTTCCTGAACCTGCATATTTATTCTTTGCTAAATTTGAGATGTTTTCATCCAGTATTTCTTTGCACATTCATCCAGCTCTATTCTTTTTTCTCCTCTACTTCTTGGACTCCAAATATATGAATGTTGGCTCTTTATCACTGTCTCACAGGTCACTGAGTCTCATTTTTCCCCAGTCTTCTCTTTGTTATTCAGATTTACTAATTCTATTGCTTATTTTCAAGTTCACTGATTCTATCATCTGTCATTTTCATTCTATTATAGAACCCATCCAATGAGTTTTCCATTTTGGCTATTGTATTTTTCAGTTTTATAATTGCCTTTATTTCTTTAAAAAAAAACTGGGACAAAAATGCACACCATAGTGGTTGTTTTTTATCAATGTTAAAAAAAAATCTTTGTTAACTATTTCCTTAGGGACCCTTTCTATTTTTTGTTTCAAAAGAATTTGTAACTACTTGTTAAGGCATTTTTATGATGGCTGCTTTAAAATCTTTGTCAGATAAATCCAACACCTGGTTCATCCTGGAGGTGTCATCAGTTGGCTGTCTTTTCTTATTTGTTGTGATTTGCTTGGTTCTTGGTATGACAGGTGATTTTAGATTATATCCTGGATATTTCATCTATTATGTTAGAAGACTCTGGGTTCTATTTTAATCTTTTATTTTAGCAGGCAGTCACTATGTTTACATTTATATCCTGCAGGCCCTGGCCTACCTTTGGTCTATGATTCCAGTGGCAGTTTAAATTTCAGAGCCTTTGCAGTGTTAACTTGGTTTATCTGATGCTGCTGGAGCTCAAAGTGGTCCTTGATGGTGTTACTTTAGGGGAAAGAACTTTTCTCCAAGACGAGTCACCTGGTACCTCTAGGTTGGGGGAAGACAGCCTCCTGCCCATGGTGATGAAAACTTCTAGGTCAGACACTCCTGTGGCAGGATGCCCCTTGTCAGGGCTCCATGGTTGCTCAGTGTCTCTCAACAAGAGGAGCCTGGACCTGCCAGGGGAGTAATTCTTTCCCTGGACACTTGCCAGTGGGGATCCCTATACAATGCCCTTGAGGGTTGTATCAGACTCACCTGGTGTTGTCAGCAGGACCCCTGTTCCATCCTGGGCTCCCTTATGTTGCTACCTTGGTCAGGAAACACCAAGCCTGGGTTACCTTCTTCTGTTGGGTGGGAGGTGATAAGACATCCTGTAACTATGTCCCCCCTCCAGTTTTGGGAGTACTTGGCTGGTTTGTTTTCTTCCTTACACCTTTCAGAGTTTTCTTTCTGATGTCTCTTGCATTATTTTATAATCATACTTATCCAGAATTGATAATTGTACTTATCAGGAAGGAGCAGGAAAAATGAGTCTTCCCTCTTGTCTGGACAAGTCAGAACACAGGATTTTAAAAAATTTATATCTGCACAGCTTCCCCAAAAGCCAAAACCCCAAGTTCTATCCTAGAATTATTTTTTAAATCATATATTCCAAACTTGAGTAAATTTGCCTATTCCTCTGTTAATAGAGGAAGTAGCAATAACACCAATTCAAGTGACTTAAAGACACTTTAAATTCCAGTATGACAGCCTTTGGAATTTTCTATATCAATCCAGTATGGTGACTATATTCACTCATTTAACAAATATTTATTGAGTGCTTACTTTGCACCAGGTACTGTTTCAGTCACTGGGAAAGTAGCAGTAAAAAAAAAAAAAAAAAAAAAAAAAAATTAAATCCCTGCCCTCCTGGAAGTTTACATTCTCTAAACCGTGGAATATTTTTCATTTTAAACCAATTCAAATTATAGCAACTATCAAGCTTATTGTCTATTCATCCACAGGATGAGTTCTCAAATAGCAAACTCAACTTTTATCTACTATACAAGGAGTATCACATTCCATTAGGTATTTTCAATCTTTTTTTGTGTGTAAAATTTAACTGTACTGTGTAAGGAACTAGCTAACTTCCTAAGTAGCTAAGTAAGCAAAATAACAACTATTTGAGTCAAAATTATATTTTCCGGGTGTCGTGGGCAAAAAAGTAGTTACAGAAAATGGTGAGATCTCTGAGGAAAATGGCTTGGATGGTGAAGGGTAGAGAGATCTGAGGACTGCATCTTCAGGAACAGATAAAGTTCAGCTCTAAACCACTCTCTGTTCTCTCTTTAGACTCTTCTTTAGGTGATCTCATCTGACTATAGAGCCAGCTTGGCTAAATAAACATGTTCCATATTTACACACATAATTTAAATCTGCCCTGATATGAATAAAGATACAAAATAAAATACAGAGCAAATACTTGAAGTAAACAGTGAAACCATAGTATGTATAAGAAAATAAATGAGAACATCCTAGGGCTATAAAAAAGAGTTCTATCAGAAAAGTAACTTCTTATCTTCTAGTTTTTGTGACAATTTCTATCTAAATTCAGATTTGTAGAAAAAAACAAGATTTTGGAAGCTTTAGGAATCAAGTATGGTATACTTGAGGGAGAGTTATAAGTGTTGGATGTAATTGAAAATAACACTCAGAACCTACGGTAAATATATAACAAATTTATTTGAGAACTTGGGGAATAAGAAGCCAAAAAAGTTCTTTACACATGCTCATATTTGTTAAACAAATAAATTTAAAAGGAATAAACTCAAAGATCAAGACAAAAATAGTAATGTAGTTTGGGTCGTGGTTGTGTAAGATTTTGAAGAGCATGAGTATTTCAGTGTAAAATGTTCTTAGAAATCAAGGAGAGAGGTCAGGAAAATGGATTAAAAAAAACAACAACAAAGTTTCAAATTTTAGCAGCAAAGTGAACGAGTGACAGGAGAGGAAAAATGGTAAAGAAAGACTGACCAGTATGATCTGAAGTTGAAGAACATATGTGGGATTCTTACTGCTCTTTAATAAAATATGCAAAGGAACTTTGCCAAGTGAAATATTATAGGCGTAACTAGACATCCTGGTGAGTATGATGAATGGAGAAAGAATAGGTTGGATTGGAGGTGGGTCAAAAAAGATGCATGTTAAGAAGGTGATTTGACAGTTGTATGTAGCACATTTTGACAGTAGAACCTGAGAAGAAGAGAATTCCAGTACAGGGATAGTTCCAAGCTGTCTTGAAAAATTATATAACCAGGTCAATCACTGTCTATAAGAAACTGCTGAAACCTACAACACTCACTCAATTTCAAAGCCCAAAGCTATTAGCAAGTCAGTTTACAACTAGTGGCCTCAAACAGTCATAGTTCCAAGTTGAAAACCAAATTATGAAAAGTTAACCTTTTCAACAACATAACCAACCCAGAAAAACATCCTTTACCTACTTTACCTATATGGGCTTAAAGATAGATTGTTATTGTGTTATCCTGGCTTACTTGGGAAGTTGCTGACTCTAACTTTTGATTTTAAATTATAAAGTTATCAAAACAAAACGAGCAACCAGAGCCACTTTAGTGTGGGTGCAGACACGGCAGCTGGCCCACAGAACGCATCCTTCAGTACATGCTTGAGACTGGCTCATGTGGCAGATGCTGCTCTATTCTGTACTGCTAGAGCTGAAATCAAACCAGTTTCATTTGTGCTTAGCTTCACTCATCTACCCCCAAAAGCCTCCTACAATTTAATAACTTCTGACCCAGATTAGGTTGAGGTTAGAACAAAAGGCAAACTGTGATGTTTGTTAAAGAATCTTGCCAGTACCTCAAAGAAATAACTTAAGTGCTAGGTGCCCCCTCAGCTTTCACAATCTCAACTACTGGTTTTGTCTCCTTAAAAGGCTCTGTCTTGTGAGGGGGAGCGAGTTGGCTGGTAGTCAGTGGTATTTTCTCACTTTTCAAGGCACAGGGTGGTGCCTACTGTGCAGGTCTGATTTACTAGCCAGAACACAATGTTCAGGGGCCTCTGAACTTGCAGAGGGTCAGCTGATCCCTCAGTAACAGGGTGACTCACTGCCCCCACCATTTGGCTCTACTGCCTGCCACTAAGGATTAAGATGATCAAGCACTGGCTCTTTCTCCTATGACTACATAACTCTTCAAAATCATTTTCCAATACGATTCATTCTGTTTAAATTGATTCATCTCATGCATTATATTTAGGTATGGAAAACTTACTAAAAATATGAGTCAGGGTAATAAATAATTTATGATTATTTGGCAAACCATTTAAGAGAGCACAAGTAGGGGCTTCCCTGGTGGCGCAGTGGTTAAGAATCCGCCTGCCAAGGCAGGGGGCATGGATTCGAGCCCTGGTCCAGGAGGATCCCACATGCTGTGGAGCAACTAAGCCTGTATGCCACAACTACTGAGCCTGCGCTCTAGAGCCCGCGAGCCACAACTACCGAAGCCCGCGCGCCTAGAGTCCATGCTCCGCAACAAGAGAAGCCACGACAGTGAGAAGCCCGCCCACCACAACGAAGAGTAGCCCCTGCTCGATGCAACTAGAGAAAGCCCATGCGCAGCCAAAAATAAATAAATTAAATAAATAATTTTTTTAATTAAAAAAAGAAATAAAAGAGCACAAGTGATGCAAAGGGGAGAACAAAAATCAGTTTCCTGTTAGAAATGGCAAAGATTTAATTATTGTTTTTTTAAAAGGAGAGCCTATATTTTTCAAACTGTTGAATAACATTACAGTAAGTCCAAATGTCAGAATTTCCAAGATCTGTATATATGCTAGATACTCTGGTAAATATATCTTCATTAATGTGTGAATTTTGTGCTTGCTATTATATATAATTAATTAAGGGCAAGAATCACAATCTGCCCGTGGATGTGTTTCAATAATTTAAAATTTTTCACAAAGCTATATTTTATCTCCTAGTTTGTACGCACATGTCGCCACAGAGCCTTCATGTTACTGCCTGGTGCACTGTAACTCAACATATTTTGTTTTATGATTGCGCAGTGGGGCACAGGACACTATAATTATAGCATAATCACAGTAAAACTCTGAACCTTCTTATTGGTAAGAATCTTTTCATCAGTGAGGAAAACAGAGAAAGTGTGCCAAAGTGATTTCAGAGAGCTGTATACTATCATTTACGAGACTTGTACTAAGGTTTATCTTTAAACACATACACAAAATGTAGACAGTGATAGTTGATACATATATGCATTGGTCTACAGCTTCCCTATTCCCATACTTATCTATGAGTTCTTCTGAAAAAATGGTGGTGGGGAATGATTGTTGTTTTTTTTTTTAATTGTGACAAAACGCACATAACATAAAATTTGCCATTTAAACAATTTTCAAGCATGCAATTCACTGCCATTAAGTACATTCACACTGTTGTGCAACCATCACCATTATCCACCTCCTGAACTTCTGCACCTACCCCAGAGACTCTACGCCCATTAAACATGAACTCCCATTTCCCTGGTCTTCTGAGCCCTGGGAACCACTAGTCTACTTTCTATCTCTATGAATTTGACTCTTGTACATACCTCATATAAATGGAATTATACAGACTTTGTCCTTTTGTGTCTGGTTTATTTCACTGAATATAATGTCTTCAAGGTTCATCCATGTTGTAACGTGTCAGAATTTCCTTCCTTTTTACAGCTGAATATCATCAATAATGCTGCAATGAACATTGGTATACAAATATCTTAGTCCCTCTTTTCAATTCTTTTGGGTATATACCTAGAAGTGGAATTGCTTTATCATATGGTAATACTGTGTTTAATTTTTTTAAAGGGATTATCATCTATTTTCTATAGAGGCTGCACTATTTTACATTCCCATCAGTAATGGATAGGGTTCCAATTTTTTCATATCAGGATGATTGTTTTTTAAGAATAAAAATATGAATTAAAATTTTGTGACAAAATTTCTCATCTTATTTCTTTTCATTTCTCTTTTTGTCACTTGATTTTATCACCAAAATCAAAACCACAGGATTTATGATGCAAGATTTAGTCTGATTAGAGTCCTAATTCCAAGAAGTCTATGGAGAGGGAGAGTCAGAGAAAGTTAAAGTTATAAAAGTTAATTCACAGAATAGGTATGTGGAATGGGGTCAGAGGGCAGAGTTCCCTCCCTAAAATCTTAATGCTGTGCTACATTCCTTAGAACATCATGGCAAATTCAACTTACAAAAAGAAGCTGAAAAGGAAGACAAACGCAAGCTCTGAAGATAGCAAACTACAGGTAGGTATGTACAAATGAAAAAGGGACAGTGAGTTTTGTCTTTCAGAAGGAAGTAGAATTCAAGATAATTAGATAATGTGCACCTACATTTTCTATGGCATACCGATGGAGAGGTAATCAAGAATTAGGATTACTATTTCTGACATTTTCTTCAGACTGTTGTATAAGGTAAATGATGATAATTTGGTCTAATATATTATACACATTTGTTTAGATAAAATAAAGGAATGTTTAAAATATTGAAGGTAAAACATTCAATATTTTAAACAGGGTAAAATTAGAATCATCATTTTAGAAATAGGAAGAATTATTTAAAAAATGTAAAATGATAGATTCATAAAGCAACGCCTTTAATTAACATACACAATATAGCTTCTCAAGTTCATATAGTACACCTGTTAGACACTTTACAAAATATTCATGTAGACATTAAAATTCTAATGTTCCTAAATTTGTCTATACCATAATATTATAAAGGGAATATTTTACATATATATTTAACAATTTCATATAAAAAGATATTCTCCTAAAGCATAACAATAATTTTCACCTTATAAAACACAGTAATATAAACTTAAGGAAACAAAATGGCATTTTCCTGATAAATCCAAATTCTTATTAACGAGAGAATAAGATAATTTAGTTGAATTTTGTCAAAATTAATTCAAAAAAGAATTTTAGAATTATTATCTGGATATAATGGAATACTGCCACCATCTTTCAGAGTTACTTAAAAATTATTCACATAGGATTTTGATTAGTTGAGCTACTACATGCACATTGAGACTATTTCCAAGCAGACGATAACGCTGTTTGACTGTTGTCTTCTCAGGAAATCCTAGAAAAGAAAGGTAACAATTTATAATACAATCACTTGCAATATTAACTTCCAGAGATAAAAGGATGTATTCTTTAGTAAAAGCAGCGTGGTTATTTACATAAATAAGTCCCTAAGGTCTCCATGAAGTTCAATTAACAAATGAGAATTTGGAGCCAAAAATATTATATAACATTTCATTGCTTATACAATGTGATATTATCATATCACATATCATATTTGCACAGTACACACACATACACACATAATATCCACAGAACCAACAGAAATCTGAGCACTAGTACACTTTGGGAAAAGCAGTGGCTACCATTATTTCAGTTACTTAATAACAGCCTTCAGGAGACAGAATTCACATACTATAAAATGCAGTTTTTCTTTTAAAGGGAGACTATTTATTTATTTATTTATTTATCCATTCATTCATTCATTCATTTATGACTATGATGCATGGCTTGTGGGATCTTAGTTCCCCAGCCAGGGACTGAACCTGGGCCCTTGGCAGTGAGAACGAGGAGTCCAAACTGCTGGACCACTGGAGAATTCCCTAAAATGCACCTTTTTAAAGGGTACAATTCAGTGGTTTTTAGTATAGTTGCAGAGTTTTGCACACATCCCCACTATTTAATGTCAGAACAGTTTCATCACCTCAAAAAGAAAGCTGGCCCACAGCTAACATCATACTCAATAATGAAAGCTAAAAATTTTCCTCTAAGATCAGGAACGAGACGAAGATACCCACTCTTGCCACTTTTATTCAACATGGTATTAGAAGTCCTAGCCAGAATAATTAGGCAAGAAAAGAAATAAAAGGAATCTAAATTGGAAAGGAAGAAGTAGAACTATCACCATCTGCAAATTACATGACATTATACATAGAAAACCCTAAAGACTTCATCAAAACATGGTTAGAATAAATGAATTAAGTTGCAGTATACAAAATCAATATATAGAAGTCTGCTGATTTCTATACATTAACAACAAACTATCAGAAAGAGAAAATAAGACAACAATCCCATTTACAGTTGCATCAAAAAGAATAAAATACCGAGGAATAAACTTAACCGTTGATGAAAAAAATTGAAGACACAAATAAAGGTACTCCATGCTCATGAACTGGAAGAATTAATATTGTTAAAATGTCTATATTATCCAAAGCAACCTACAGATTTAATGCAATCCCTATCAAAATTCCAATGGCATTTTTCACAGAAATAGAAACCACATCCTAAAATTCCTGTGGAATCACAAAAGATCCCAAGTAGCCAAAGCAACCTTGAGGGAGAAGAACCAAGCTGCAGGCATCATGATGCTCCCTGACTTCAGACTATATTACAAAGCTAAAGTAATCAAAACAGTATGACATTAGCATAAAAAGACACAGAAACCAAAGGAACAGAATAGACAGCCCAGAAATAAACCCACACATATGTGGTTAATTAATTTATGACAGGGAGCTGAGAATATACAATGGGGAAAGGAAAGTCTCTTAAATAAATGGTGTTGGGAAAATTGGACAGATACATGCAAAAGAATGAAACTGTACCACGATTTTACACCATACACAAAAACTAACTCCAAATGAATTAAACACCTGAATGTAAGACCTGAAACCATAAAACTCCTAGAAGAAAACATAAGTGGTAAATTCCTTGACATCAGTCTTGTCCATGGTTTTTTGGATCTGACTGTAAAAGTAAAGGCAACAAAAGCAAAAATAAACAGCTGAGACTACATCAAACTAAAAAACTTCTGCACAGCAAAGGAAATAATGAGCAAAATGAAAAGGCAATCTACTGAACAGGAGAAAATATTTGCAAATCATATATCTGATAAGGGTTTAGTACCCAAATTATATAATGAAGTCATAAAATTCAACAGCAAAACAATAAGTAATCAGATTAAAAAATGGGCAGAGGACTTGAATAAAAATTTTTCCAAAGAAGACATACAGATGGCCAATAGGCACATGAAAAGATGCTCAACATCACTAATCATCAGGGAAATGCAAATCAAAACCACAATGAGATATTACTTCACATCTGTTATAATGGCTATTATCCAAAAGACAAGAACTAACAAGAGCTGGAAGGAACATGGAGAAAAGGGAACTCTTATGCACTGATGGTGAGAATTTAAATTGGTGCAGCCACTATGGAAAACAGTATGGAAGTTCCTCAAAAAATTAAAAATAGAACAATCATATAATCCACCAATTCCACGCTGGGTATTTATCCAATGAAAACAAAAATACTAATTAGAAAAGATACGTCCACCCCCATGTTCATTGCAGCATTATTTACAACAGACAAGATATGGAAACAACCTAAGTGTCCACTGATGGGTAAATGAAAAAAGAAAATACACACACACATACACACACCATGGAATATTACCCAGCCATAAAAAAGAATGAAATGGACCTTGAGGGCATTATACCAAGCGAAGTCAGAGAGACAAATACTGTATGATCTCACTTATATGTGGAATCTAAAAACCAAAGCAAGCAAACAAATAACTTTAAAAAACCAAGGTCACAGATACAGAAAACAGATTGGTGGTTGCATGGGTGGGGGAAAAATGGGTGAAATGGGTCAAAAGGTACAAACTGCCAGTTATAAAAATAAATAAGTCCTGGGGATATATAATGTAGAGCATGGTGACTATAGTTAGTAATACTGTATTGCATATCTGAAAATTGCTAGGAGCGATCTTAAAAGTCCTCATCATAAGAAAAAAAAATTTTGTAACGATGTATGGTAATGGATATTAACTAGATTTATTGTGGTGGGTGATCATTTTGCAATGTATACAAATGTTGAATCATTATGTTGTAATGTTGTACATCTGAAACTAATACAATGTTATATGTTAATTATACACTTCAATACAAATTTTTTTTAAAAAGAATGCTGGCACCCATTAGCAGTCACTCTCCATGTCCCCTCCCTGCCCCTCAACTACTGATCTACTTTCTGTTCTAGAGATTGCCTATTCTGAACACTTCATACAAATGGAACCACACAATATGTTGTCTTTTGTCTCCGGCTGCTTTCGTGTAGTGCTTTCAAGGTTCATTCATGTTGATTCTGGAATATTTTTTAAAAGCAAAGTATTCTATGTTTAATATCTTGGTCCTTATAATAACATTATGTATTAACAATATTATGTATGTTGTGTAATATGACTATAAAATATAGTGTAACTCAAACATCAAGCACATCAGTAAAAATTATCTGATCCGAGGGAAAAAAAGGCTCATTCATGTTATAACATGTACCAATAGTTCATTCCTCTCTCTGTCTGAATAATATTCTATCTTATGGATATACCACATTTTATTTATTCATTCATTCATTAATAGACATCTGGGGTTTTTCCCTACTTCTTGATTATTATAAACACTGATGTTATGAACATGTACGTATGTATGTATGTGTTAAGCTTTTTTCAGTTCTCCTGGATATACAGCTAGGGGTGAAATTGTGGGGTCATACAGTAACTCTGTGTCTAACATTTGAGGAACTGCCAGAATGCTTTCTAAGGCAGCTGCACCATTTTATCTTCCCACCAACAGTGTACAAGGGGCCTGATTTCTCCACAATTTGTTAACACTGTTATTGTCTGTCTTTTTGTGAAGTGGTATCTTACTGTGGTTTTGATTTACCTTTCCCTAATATCTAATAACGTTTAACATCTTTTCATGTGCTTATTGGTTATTTATCTATTTTCTTTGGAGAAATGTCTATTGAAATCCTTTGCCCACTTTTAAATTGGATTATTTTTCTTTTTATTGTTGAGTCATAAGAGTTCTTTATATATTCTGGATACAAGTCCCTCAGAGTTGCTTTTTTACATTCTGCTTCCACAAATTGACATTCTCATACTGAAGTTCAATTTGCTACATTCTTTTGCAAAACAAAATGGCCCACAGATACTACATTTGCTGGAACAAAACCTTGCACGCACATACCACCGTAAAAGACTGTGCATGCATAAGAGTGGATGCCAGAATCTTAATTACAGTTCCAGAATTTCACATTCAGAAACCTTTGGCATAGCAATTAAATAAAGGAAAAGCAAATCAGGTAATAAAGGAAATAAAGAGCATTAAAAATAGCAACATTTCAAAACCTGATAAAGTTGCTTCATCAACACTAGACATTATACTTACTGCAATAAAACAACAGTGATTACCATAATAAAATGATATTTGCAATTGAGCATGATCATAAAATTGCTATTATAAAGATAATATGTCTTAGGCAAGCACATTAGTCATCTCAAATTATTTACTTCAAAGTAGCCAGAGGCAGAAATACCTACAAACAAACTTTTAGACTACCCCTAGGATGATGTCTTGAGATATCAAGATTATATGAGAGGGGAAGAAATGTCTGAAAACAAACAAGTCAGATTTGTAAAAATCATATATATATATATATATTACACATATATATATATGCATGTGCATATATACATAGGTGTGTATTTTATACATAGATATTAAAATCTAAACTCACTTGTGGAAAGAATTACATAATTTTGTAAAGATAAAAGGTGACTTTTTAAAAACTTAGGTACATTAAAAATAATAATCCTCAAAAGCAAAGAAACCTAGAATTAACAAGGTCAAGAGAGCAGCTTTTATTCAGTAAGTGTCGGTTAGTTCCTGTCTCTTCCAAAGCCTGCTGTCCCATGAATGCATGCCACTGGCCACAAAGAGAACCAGGGCAAAATGTGCGGGAGGATCAATGCAAATCCATCATGGCCGGTGGACAAGCAACTCAAAGAATGCGCATTTTGGACCCAGGGTCAGTGATGTCAGAGGCACACGTGAAGGACAGTTCCGTCACAGTGCTGTTCAGTGGTGACAACAGGGCACTGACTATACACATATATCACATATTTTAAAATAAGGTAAAGCAATTAAAAAGGCTTTCTCGCGTGTATTATACATATATTTTCAGAGAACTTCGAAAAATCCTATTTTACCCCTTAGATATGTTTAAATACTGAGAAAAAATATTTATGAAGTAAAGGCTATAACATCTATCATTTAAAATATAAAAGCATGAATTTTATATTACATGTCAGATAGGTTGTAAGCATGTGACATACGTTAACTCACTTCACTGTTACAACAGCCCTATGAAGTCGGTGATATAATTATCCCCATTTTACAGATGCATAAACTACGGCAGAGAGTGGCTTCAGTAGGGTTAGGATTCACACTCGGTCAGTCTGACTCTGGGGTCTGTGCTAAATTTCTTTATTACGAAAGTGATTGCTACTGCTTGAAAAAATAAGCACTCAAATAAAACTTAGAAATTAGTTGGTATTAGATGGTAAATCTCTTTTCTCTCTGTAGTAGTACAGAAAATACCTTTGATTGCTCATCCTAAAACATGAAAAAAAAAAAAAAAGTAACCAGGACAGTAGACTGGGAATTAAATTCCTGAGTCCAATTCTCAGTTCTTTGTTTTATTGATGTTCTCACTCACTTTGTGACATAAACTAAGCCACGGAAAGTCTATGTTTTCTTAAAAAACACTCCCTGGCATGTTTCAAACTGAATGAGATCACCAAGAAAAAGGCAAAGAGCACAAAATAAACCTGGTTGCTGTGACTACGCTTGGAGAATCAATTACCAAGAGGGTAGTCAAATTCTGTTGGCAGTTTGTTCCCAAATGTACAAAAAGATGCTTTCCAAACCTCAACTGTAAATCCATTTAGATTTTAAAACATGGTCTATTTAACCCATGATGTTCTTCAAGAATTGGACTGTATTAATATTACAACAACATAAGATTTAGCGAAGTTTGGCTTTTCTGCATTCAAGCTCCCAATCAGTTATCAAAAGCACATTTCCTCCTTGTGCAGCCCTGGAAGCATGTGAGGGAGGTCTGTCTCTCTCCCTTCCCATGAGCCAGGTACTAGGAACACACCCACCGCAGCCCAGGACACCGATGGCATCCACAGAGCAAGAGCACCAGCGCCAAGGAAGTGGGATCAGGGAGGGGCGGGGTGCTCTAAGAAGCAAAGGCGCTGTGTCCAGTCTCTTAATAGCAACAATCCCTGGCTTTCCTCACTACTTGTCTTTCTCCCTTGGCAACTTTATCTTCATTTTTCTTCTTGAGAGTCCATCTTCAGATTCCCTAATTTCGTGTCAATTCTGGCATCTGTGCTCCTGAGTCACCCTTACTTTCCATTAGGAAAGTTCCTTTCTAGACCACCTCTCCACTTTTTCTTTTCTCCACTTAAACCTTGTAGGAAAGGAATCAATTATATAATTGATAAGAGTGTTATCTCCAAGAGTAGAAATACAAATACATACCTCCCCACCACACAAAAATAAATTCCTCAATTGCCTGTTAATTTCCTCATTTAAAAAAAGACAATTCTAGGCATTCTTTTGTAAGATCTAGTGTAAGGTTATTCGAATAGTACTCCTAGAAGCAAAAAAATAAATTCGAGAAAGAGATGCTATTAACAACCATCTGTAGTGAGAAGTGAGGAATTGCTGATTTGGCCCTTCTGTTCCTGCAAAGCACCTGGAACCATTACTGGAGTAAAAGGAGAAGGGGAACTGAGTCTGAAGGGAATGGACTAGGGCAGGTTATGAAGAAAGCAGACACAGGAGGGAAGGAAAATGTCAAAGATGGCACAATCAGGAAAGGAAGCGCTCTCACATCCATCTGGGCAAGGGTTTATTCATAAACTATGCACGAGTCCCTAATGAATTTTGAGACCTTTAATCAGTGAAAGCTGGGGTCTGCATGTATCCCACATACCGAACTCTGGAGGAAATCCAAGGAGATTTGCTATTTCTTTAGGAGTGAAAAATCGAAGTTGAAGCATTAACAATCTTGTTATCTTTTCTTCTTGTGACAAATTGGTAAGGGATTTGTAGATATTCTCAATCTGTGGGAAAACATCCAAAATAACTAATAAAGTAGAGTGCAATTAGACTTGTTAAGATAAAATCATCTATTGTGAGACAGTTTAAAAATGATGGACGCATAGTCTTCTGTAACACATGGCAGCACAGGGCAAAAACGTCTCTGTGCAACGAGCTGTGTAACTGGCTCATCACGGGCCACATAAACTCAGAAAACAAACAAAACCTTAATGTTGACTAGATCAGGATACTCTCAGTGTATCTGTCATGTTTGGTCCCTCAAAAATTAACTCATAAGAATAAAAATAATAAATGACAATATAACGTAAAAGAAATGTAACGAAAGATATAAAAAAGAAACTTGGTCAACCAATAAGTCGATTTTACAAAGCAAATAAGCAGCCATTAAAATGTTTACTGTTTATGACCAATTTTATCAAATTAAGATATTTTCTTAAAATGATAAAATATATTTAATAAATATGACTTCTCAAATCCAGACATTTGTTTGTCTCTGATAGGGTTTTTAGCAAGGGTAACTTTTATTAACAGTAAGAGTTTAAATCAGCATAAAAGAAGATAATGTGATTTCACTTCAAAATTATTCAGAAGTATATAAAACTTGCAATAAATCAAGCTTGTATTCAACCATGATACCATAAAGAATGAGCAATGGAAGTATTAATAAAAAGCCTTCCTAAAATATAGATTTTTTTCCCTAACAGGCATTTTTATAGTATGTGCTCCAAAGGAAGGCTCCAATACTAAGACATTTGTGCATAATTTTAGAGAACATTAAGTACTGTACTCTGCATTTCAAATTACTCTTTATGGAATAGAAAGAAAAACAAAAGGTAAGAAAAAAAAAAGAAAGTAAAAACATAAAACACTTTTTGTACATATACTCATATCTAGCAACAAGAAGATTTATTCTATAGTAAATAATTATTATATACACATATTCATTCCAGTTGAACATGTAAACTTATTTTAACATTCTCAAATTTTAAGTATTAAAGACAATATTTAAAATAATTTTCAAATATTTTAGTTCTGCAGCATGCATAGTACCTGCACATCCTCCGCAGTCTGCAACACAGATCCTGTCCCTTCTATATAGCGTCCATAACTAAAAAATTAACACAAATATTTTGTAGCATCTAATATATTTGCTAATGCTAAATTTCTTAAATATTTCTTGAATGAACCAATCTTACATAGTTGTTAACACATCCTTCTGAAATATTCTAACTAATATCACATAAACATGATTTGTAATTAAAAAGCTTACCAGGTGAAAGACAAAAGATCAGTCTGTTGAAACTTCTCAGACACTAAACTTGGCATAGTTTTTGTTGTGTAAATACTAGTCTGCATATACGTTACTGTCATTTTTTAAATGTTCATCACATTTAAATGCACAGAAAGTATGCATTTGTTATGACTTTATATCTAAATGCTATTCAGTACTGACATCCCTGCCACATTAGACCAAGTGTTATGTAGGTGAAAATAAATTGCTGCTCTTTTCTTATAATGCCTGAACCATCATTTCTTCTCATGAAGCCAAAACCGTACTCTCCAGTCTAATGACAAACTCAGGCCCACCAAACATGCATCTGCCTCTTACTGTAACACTGTATGTTTTTACTCTTTATCATAAAACAATCAGACTATTGTTAAAAATGTATTAAAAATACCAAACACTATAGAAATGCAAGGTATTAGTAATATTTCTTTCCCTAAGATCATTGCCAAGCTGGCTGTTTGACATTTTATCATTTTTTCCTAATAGATGAATTTAAAATAGAAATTAGAGGGCTTCCCTGGTGGCGCAGTGGTTGAGAGTCTGCCTGCCGATGCAGGGGACACGGGTTCGTGCCCCGGTCTGGGAAGATCACACATGCCGCGGAGCGGCTGGGCCCGTGAGCCATGGCCGCTGAGCCTGCGCGTCTGGAGCCTGTGCTCCGCAACGGGAGAGGCCACAACAGTGAGAGGGCCGCATACCACACACACAAAAAAAAAAATTAGAGAAAGTCACCATCAAAGAAAAGCTGTTTTCTTATATATCACGTGTATGTGTGTGTTTATATTATCTACACTAAAATAGACTTCTACAATAAGGCTTCTTTTATAACATTTTTATGATCGTAAAAGAATTTCAAAGTTGTTTTTTATTACAAAATTGATAACTCCTGTTTTATGAGAGTCCTAAACAGAACCTAGCAGACTTGGAAATATACAACAGCTGAGTGAAGTCTTTTAAGGTAATGGAAAGCAATAAACCCATTCCCCTGAAAGTACAAAGGCAGAGTATGATAAAGTCAGGGTGAGCCTGGTACGATTATATCAGGGACATAGTGTCTTGTGCAAGACAACTAGCTAGTAGGTAAAGAGAGAAGCCTTGAATTTTTTTTTTTCTTTTTTAAAGAAGATGTTGGGGGTAGGAGTTTATTAATTAATTAATTTATTTTTGCTGTGTTGGGTCTTTGTTTCTGTGCAAGGGCTTTCTCTAGTTGTGGCAAGCGGGGGCCACTCTTCATTGCAGTGTGCAGGCCTCTCACTATCGCGGCCTCCCTTGCTGCGGAGCAGAGGCTCCAGACGTGCAGGCTCAGTAGTTGTGGCTCACGGGCCTAGTTGCTCTGCGGCATGTGGGATCCTCCCAGACCAGGGCTCAAACCTGTGTCCCCTGCGTTAGCAGGCAGATTCTCAACTACTGCACCACCAGGGAAGCCCGAAGGCTTGAATTTTTGAATCATACAACTACCTATCAAAAGAGCTTCAGTGAAATTAACAAACAGGGGTAGGGACGGATCTTTTACAAATTTTTCTTGAAGGGTCTAATTTCCCCCCTTCTTCCTAGGTTTAAAAAAAAAAAGTTGAAAAACACATTAACTCTTGAGAAATAATCCAAAGGATGTCCCCTAAATGTCCATCAACAGGTAACCAGTAAAAGAAATTATGATATACCTATACTATGAACATACAAAAGTTCTTTAAGCACCCATAGGTAAGAATATCTAAATTATACTGCGCAATGAAAAAAAGGGCACATAATAATGAATATAGTATGCTACCATTTACTTAAAGGAGGGGGTAAAAATATACATGTATATTTAAACACACCTCACATGCAATAGCTCTGGAAGACTAGAGAGTAAACTGAAATCATCAGTTGCACATAGAGAGGGAAACTGGATGAACAAGAGGCAGAATTGGAAGGGAGTCTTACAGTCTTAGTTCCTTTTGAATTTTGAACCATAAGAATATACTACTAATTCAAAAAACTAAATAAAATTTAAATATGCTATAATGTGCTCCAGGATATTTAATGTTATTTCTTGATATTAAAATTTAATTTCTTCTTGTACATTGATCATGAAAGTGGACAGAAATCTTTGAGGTACCATAAAAAGGTGCTAAAAAATTAGCAATTCACCATCTATAGAAACCATGTCTCCACCGTGGGTAATTAAGCTCCTATGAAGGTCACCAAACAATGGCATTGTCTTCTATGAGCACTTTTGTGGGTTGTGCACATCATGTTCTGCCAGAAGGAATCTTCACTTGTGCATTCTACTGGAACACGAAAGCAGGCAATTAAGGGTGAAAAAAATCATTCTAGCAGAAACATTTTATAAAATGCTCCTTGTTTTGAGAAGAACTAAGAGAAACAATAGTTATGAAAACCTGGTTATTTTGGATATGTCATGAACAGAGACTCTTTAAAACCTACCCTTTCGTAAAGCATGTGGACCTTCTGGATGTGGGCTTAACAATGTCTAACAAAAGAGCATATCGCAGCAATGACTTTGGTGGTAAAAAGTATGAATTCATGTCAATGTCATCTTCGAGAAAATCTCTTAGCATTCGCACAGAGAGATCACTGTCCTGTTGACGTTTCCTGTCAATTTCTCCTGCAGTTTCAAGCTTAAAAAGAATGGCCTCTTTTCCAGAACACTGTGTGCTGCTATCAAAGCAAATATTTGGCTCAATTTTCTTTTCTTCCATTTTCTTTTTTCCAATTTTCTTTTCTGCATCTATCGCATGTTTTTGTGGATGTTCAGATTCAGTTTGGGGGAACTCCATCAGTACCTGGCATTAAGTAAAAATACACAAACTCTCAAAAGCTTTCTTAAAAATAAAAGACATATTAATAACATCCATTCAACATTATGTAAAAAAATTCTTTAGCTTTTACTGAGTTGTCATTAAAAAGATAGAAATTGAGGTTTACTAGTATTTATACAAGTTATTACAGGTTTTTCATCATATAGTGATAGGCAGGCTATAGATGATTTATTTCATGAAATTACTGCTTTCTGAATTAATAAAACCATTCAACAAAGTAATAGGAAGTACACTGAATACAGAGACAGCATTATATTTGGAAAAGAAGTTGAAAAAGCAACAGGAACATTTCAGAAAATGTGTTTTTGATCAAAGTTTGCCATAAAAAAAAAAAACTAGAACATACCCATGATCTAAAGGAAAATTAGTAATTAAAAATGAAAAGCACTCTTCACCCTGAAAGGTTATTTCTATCCCTGAGTCCCACAGGAAAAACTTGTTCCTGCAAAACAGGTAACCATTTATAAAGTCCTATTTGGGGAAAGAAGAAACAGTTCCAGGAATTTTTAATGATGAAGTCTTTGTTCACATACTTCATATACCGTTTTTGGAACTGCCCACTATTAAAGGGAGATATGTTGCTATTTTATTATATAACATAATATTGTATAATACTGATATTGTATTATGGGGGATTCAAATGATACTACTGAAGCCCTGTTAGTAGGACATGACTTGTGAGTTCTTACCTGTGAAGGTTATAGAGAGCTTCCCTGGACCACTGAAACTCTGTTATCCACACCCATTTTCAGCAGAAGCATATAAAATTGCTAGCATAATGAGAGATCCTATATATAGCAATTGAGCATTTTATTCTAGCTTGTGCTAATCATTACCGTATTTTAATCAATTAAGGCTAAATAGCATAGATTTCAAATAAAATGCAACTGATGTGTGAAAATACTCAAGCCATTTTTAAGATAGTATACTATTTTATCAAAAGTAGTCAATGGCTTCTATTGAGGGAGAAAAAGAATAGATTAAAAAGAGTCAATGGCCAGAAGAGAAATTATAGGGGGAAAAGAAGGATAACGACACTAATGTAACTTTTTTACTTTTAACTTATTTTTTTTCTAATGATGAAAGAAAAGTTTCTGGTTTTGTTTCAAGCAATTAAAGTGGCATCAGGAGGGTGAAAAGGCCTACGAGACAGACCTCAGGCATAGTCTATATTACAGGCACGAGAGGACACACACAAACCTCTGCGGATATACCCCAATAAAGACGTTAGAAAAACAAACAAACAAAAAAACCTCCGCAAAGTAGTTCCTGAAAATAAATTAGCAGACTGAGATATATTTACAACAGATAAATAATAATGATTGTGTGATAACAACAACAATAATAATAATACCTGACCAGGGGCTTGAAAAGGGAACGGCACTGACTGAAGCTTTGCAATAAGGAAATACCGTAGCCTTGAATTTGGAATGCCAAGCTGCAAGTAAAATAGGGCAGTTAGTTGCTATAGGATATGAAGGAGATCTGTATCAACTTTTAGCACCTAGTAAAAAAACGCATACAGTTATACATTAGTTTCTGCCAGACAAAATTCTAGTATCGATTTGTGGAAGACATCTCTGCAGCAAATTATTAAACCTTTTAAACTGTCACTCTGTACCTTTATTTGAATGAAATAAAGATGGAAGCAGATGAATCATATGGCTATGAGTCACTTTCATTTTATATTTCCCAGGTAAAAAGTCAAATAGACATTCTTACATTCATTATGAATGGTATAGTAATCATAAAAACATAAAATTCATATAGCTATAAAATTCAGATGGAGAAAGTCATAACCGTGTCAGAACTGCAAGATTTACCTATAATATTATCCAAACTAGAGCCATTCTGTGTACTGAATCGAATTCCCTTTGGGAACACTTATATAAGAATTTACAGTTGCAATGCTTACAGAGGCTGGAGACAACAGGAATTCCTGGCACCGAAAGCCGCAATTTCCTATTGTTTGTATTAACAGGTCTCTGAAAAGGCAAAGGGAAAGAAAAAAGCTTGCACCCTATAGTCCAAAATAGGGTTCTTAGATAAAATATTATACATAAAAACTTCAGTTTCCATGAAGACTGTACCTCCACTTAAGTTGTTTAGAAAAAGAATAATCCCGGGTCTGTTTTAAGTCCAGTACTTGAGAAATTACATTTCTCAAAGAAGAGATAATCCCTATTATAAATAAATAAAGCTGCCAGATAATTTATAAAACTGGTGAGTTAGAATCGCCAATCCACTCATGATAAGCTTACTATAGGAATGGAACTATATCTGTAGCCAATCAGATGAGGGAACACTGTCATAGACAGCAGGTCAGTCAAGGACTTGGATGCATTCTCTCCAGCTGGGCTACTGTCTGAAAGGGGCCTGACGCAGGGCTTGCTTCTTCAACCCAACTGTAGAACAGAAAACGCCTGTCAACAGGACAAATTCTTACTGAAGACATTCCTACTTCTAAAGAAATAGGCACCAATGTAAGCAGCTAAAATTGAGAAATACCATTCTCATTAAAATGAGTAATCATTCTGGAAAAATTCAAACATATCAAAATGGGAAAGAATCAGTTGAACCTAACTTTGTGATACTTCACATTACTAACTATTCAAAATCAATATTAATGAGTAAACTTCATAACATATATAAAATGTCGGAATATACACATTTATGTTTAAGATCTTCATTTCATAACAGCTCCTATTATAAAATATACCAAGTCTAAGATGAACACAGGACAAATACATTTTTTTACCTTGTAGAAGATACTTCAAAACCTTTAACATTTTCTAAAAGAATATACTTCGGTAATTTTTGTAACCTAAAAAAAAACAAAAACAAACGGAATTCTAAACATCTCATTCCTAAGAAGTAAGAAGTAAAGAAAATCCTTACTTGTGGGAAATATGAGGTAAATATTTGTCCAAACTCTTTTTATAAAAGAATTTTATAAGGGATAGAGACAACTCATATTTTATTCCTTTCCCCCATAAACAAGGCACACCTGATAAAGTTAACATTTGAAATGTTAATTTCCATTGAAGTTTAATGAAAACATGGGTTTGCACAGCTCAAAGGGCTGACATTTCCATAGAATGGAGGCTTCTAGGGTTAGCAGCACAAGTTTCCAGGCCATGGGCAACAGCATTCACTAACATTAGCATCATTTGCACAAATACTGTGAGCAGAGGCAACAGAATTCAGCTATTAGGCTGTAACGCCCTGTCACTCACTTTTAGCGGCAACTGTGGAACCGACAAACATTTGCAGTTACTCTATCAGTCCCGACAGAAGATAAATGACACGCACAGAATCTGTAGAAGATGCTAATCTCTATAAAATGACAAACATCACGTTCTTCCAGACGTAAAGTTTTACATTTAAGGTAAACTTGTACAGGAATTTAAGTTTTTACCTTGGGAGAATGTCTAGAATATATAAGAAGCTATTTGTCCTTGGATCAGTCACATCCCCTTGCAGGCCAATTCTAAAAGGGTAAGGAAAGGAAATAAGTTCAGCAAGAATCTTACATAAAGATATCAAATCACTTTTAAAAAGTCAAAACAGAGATGGACTAAAATTAGTTGGTCCTCACAAAAAATATGATCATCTATGTTGCTATGGAGAACAAAAATATATTGTTTTCATTTAATTTGAAAAAGTCTTGCCTGTCTAATAAATACACTTATTATCAATACAAGATAATATGTCCAAATGACTTGCATGAGGCAAAGAAGAACAAGAAGTCCACAAAGAATAAAATCAATTACCCTCTTAAAATCACTTTGTTCAGGAAACACACACACACACACACACACACACACACACACACAATTAGCTGATGACACCTTTTGCTCTGCCCCAGGTGAGACAACAAAAGTTCAGATGAATGAGCTGGTTGGGCAGGGTGGCAACGTGGAGTTGATGGCATTGGTAACTAATCACCATCTAAGCAGATGAAGGTAGCAGGTAAAACTAGAACTATCTTGTCCAATGTAAACAGGAGAGACTGAAGCTGAAGGCTTGATTCTCCACGAAGGAGTTGCAACTTGGCTAGACTAAGTAAGTCAAACAGGTCATGGGAACAGGCAGAAGTTGGACTAGCAGTTAAATCTTGCAAGTAACATTCAATATGATCAAGAAGCAAGCAGAAAAGAAGACTTATATTGGGCGTGAGTCGTAGCAAACGAGGACTAGGGTTTAAGGCCTTGCTACTTACTAGCTTTGTGGTCTAAACTAAGTTACTTGACATCACTTATCAGTTTCCTCACACCTGACAGCAGGACCAAAATCATCAGTGGATCTGAGGCTCAGATGGGAGATTAGAGTGGACTTGAATAGATTCCTCAGCAATCTTGGCTTCCTCTCATTTTGTCCCTTTCCTCTCAGTGTTCCAAAGATGGTCGTACTACAGGCCCAGACACTGCAGCCGTCAGCAGCTGGAGCTGGGCTAATACAGAGTGGGAGCAGCAGTAGGGAAGGCACGGGGGCCCCACTGCAGTGACCTCTGAGGCATCGCAGCGCTGGGGCTGCATTCTGTCCTGAACCTCCCACGTACTGTAGTTAGAAAGGCCGTAATACACTTGCACAGGCTCGGAGCCATCTTTACGTGGAACGTCCGCCTTCACTGATAAATTCCCGACCTGATTTCAGACACGCTACAGATATCACGTCTAAAAGAATTCGTCCCTCCTGGTATGCAGCAACATAACACCTCTCTCCTCCATGCTCTCATGGCAGTTTCAGCATTCATTTATTATATACCTTAAACCACATTATAAGATAATTATTTGTCAGTCATTCCCCATGGACTGTAAGTTCTATAAGGATGGGAACTACAGCATCAAAAGCAATACCTCACGTGTAGGTGCACAATAAATCCCTGGGGAATTAATTTCCTAGAAAACTTGAAATAAATCAAAACTTGGATGGAAATTAAGCATGAGAATATTTATTTAAATTAGAATTTTTACTACATGTTATATCCCACTTAAAGTCACATTATGTGTTTAAATAGGACTATATATTAATAGTCCTATATATTAACAGGACTATAAAATAATCAAGAAGTCCTGGCTCTGACATTTTCTAATTGTATGGCCTGGGGAAAGTTACTTAACCTTTCTATGCCTCAGTTACTCACCTGTAAAATGATGATAATACTAATGCCTATCCCATAAGCTTGTTATATTAAATGACATACTCCAGTAAGACACTCAGAGGGTTATCACTATTATCATTATTACTTAAAATAATTGAAATATTATTATTTAAAGTATCTAAATGAAGAGGGATTAGCCAAGATTTTATCTAAAATATAATTCCCTGAAATACATAGCCAAATAAACACCATATAATAAAAAGCTGTCTTGGAACACAGCTTTAAAAAGTCATTTTATTAATTGTATGTATTATTAAATGTACCTATCAATTTTGAGAAATTTAAAATTCACAAATGCATTCTTGACTAGCCTTAAAATTTTACAGTTAAGTAATTTAGGACTTGAATATTAACTATGGAAATTTACTTTGATTAATCAGTGTTAGGAAGATATTCTTGAATGCTCATTAGTTTAAATAATTTAAGGTAATTTGGGTCAGAAATAAATACTGTATCTTTGGTAGGTATTAAGGAGGTACCATATAGTCTTTGCATACCTACTACTGACCAAATTACTGTGTTCATCTGGCAGTTATTGCTATTTTCTTTATGATTAATGCTGAATTATAAATGTGTATAGAGAAAAGGAATTATTGATGAAAAATTTCAAGACTAGGGAAATGCAGCTGATGGACTTCAAAGTGTCTGTGCTTGAAATTACAGTGTGATTTGATTTAATGAGTCCTTCAAAAGTACTATTCCTTACAGAGAAATATTTATTATACATACCTTGTGAATGGCTGACAGGGAGGGCTCATTAAAATCATATTGAAAGATAATCTGTCAAACTCTTCTAGTGTAATACCCTAAGGAATGAACATGTGGGGGGAAAGAAAAAATATAAAAACATGTGTAGAAGGGGGCAGACAGAAAAATGCTAACTAATTACAAGTAAATACATCAGAAGTTGTGACACAACTTTATTTATAACACTTAAAAGTTTATAAAACACCTACTACTTTTTAAATAAACTTTAGTTAAACTAACTTTCCAAAGCAATTTTGTGAAGAAAGTCGAGCAGTAAGCTGAAGCTATGAAAAATTAAGTGACTTCCCCCAAACTGGAGAGCCAGCCAAAGCAGAGCTGGAAAGCTAGTTTCCTAGATGCTAAGTATTTTGTGCCTCTATGACACCTCAAGTCTAAGACTGCTGTGATTTCTGGAATCAAACATGGAAAACTTTATTTTATAATTAATGATTTTCAGCAAAGGATCTAGGGAATTTTTTAATACCTCTCTATTAATATTATTTAGTTAGAAAATGTGATGTATTGACCAGTCACCATCCCTTTCATGTATGTCTCTGTCAATATATCACCAAATGGAAAAAGGTTCCATTTTCAGATATCCACAATTACTATACTGTTTTACAGTTGTGTGTAGTCAAAGAACCTCAAAACATTGTAGATAAGATTAATCAAAATAATCCCTATTGGGCTAAACAGTTTTAAAATGTACTGTTTTGCTCCTGTTTTATATACAGTATCAGAAGACAAACATAGAGAAATTGGCAAATGAGTTTGCCAATTCTCATTAAGCTCTCTTAGTGTACACTCTTACCCAGGAATTTAAAGCCATAAGCCCAGAATCACAACATTCCTAATTACAACACATTTCTAAGAAGTTTGAGATCGTGAATAAAGCAGGAAAAGCTTTATTCTGAGTTCTGAAAAGAGTGACTTAACCTGGGGAACACATCAGTTTTCTCTACTGTATTAAAGGTTTGAATGTACATGTCTATCATTTTTAAATCACAGGCTTTTAAGTAGTTTAAGACATATATGTAAAAAGAAATAAAAATTAAATACTGAAAAGTTCCTAAAGCACCTCTGGATCCCACAGTTCTAAAGAAAACAATCTGAAAATCATACACTCAACAGTGGGTCAGGAAACCTGGGGCAGGGCAGTAAGATTAGCACACATGCTCAAGTCACACAGCTGGTCAGCACAGGACTATTAGGAAAAGCAACTTATTTATTTCACAACTGATTGTGAACAGATTAGAGCTGAATTCCTAAAATGAAAATAAAAAATTAAACAACAATCTTTTACATCAGGAGAATCCTTAAGTCTAGAATCTAAAGGAAGTAAACAGAGTTAATGCCTCCAATACTGTTAGACATAAAAAAATTTACAATTTTAAAGGATTCTTGGAAAGAGTGATTTTTTTTTTTTACAGTACAACCCAAATGACAGAGCAGTTATGCAAAACATAATCGCTCAATTAAAACATTCACAGCTGTCTTTAACCTAGCATTCTAGGTCAATGAATGTGTTGGGATTCAAGAAAGTAGTTACAGAGATGCATGGATTAACGTTAATAATTTGATATTTTAACACTAATAGAAATCAAATTCTTTTTCCATAAACAGGCCATTCAAGCTAATAAAAACATCCTTGCTTTCAGAGAACATTAGGTCCACTCGATGTGGTAACTCTGTTTATCGCATGTTGATGAGCAACTTTATTTATCGCATGTTGATGAGCGACTTTATTTATCGCATGTTGATGAGCAACTTTATTTGTTCCCCTACTTGTTTTATTACTTCTTTTCTCAAAAAGCTTCCTGGTTATTCTTATACTTAATTTTCATTTAAACTTTAGGAAGACCTTGGTAGATTAGAAAACAACTTCTGACTATTTTAGTGAATTTATTGTTAAGCTAAAGAGAAATAAAGTTTTGTGGCACATGGTTAAGTCTTCAATAAAAACTTACTGAGTGATATTTCCTACCATTTCCTGCCCTATGAACTCTGATGTTATTCTGTTCATGAATACTCATGACAATTAGATCTTTCTTGATCACTGTACGAATCATCATTATAAAGTAATTTTCTATGACTTGTAAATGCTTTTTGCTTTCAGACAGATCTTACCTAATACATATCAGTTCTGAAACCCCTGTTATCCCTTGTTATGATTTGCCTGGCATTTTTCCATTTTTTAGGCACAATGTGTTACTCATTAAACAAGGTTCATAAATTAATCCACCAATATTTCAGAGGATCTATGACACACCAGGCATTGTGCTAGTCTGGGAATACAACAATGAACAAACCAGACAAGGTTTCTGCTCACATATTTATATTGTAGTGTCTAGTAATTTTCCATTTTCTACCGAGATAAATTACAGATTTTAGTTTTATTACTATTTATCTTTGTAACTGGGGAATCCTACTCCTGGTTAAAAACCTACATGAGGGATTTCCCTGGTGGTCCAGTGGTTAAGACTTTGCCTTCCAATGTAGGGGGTGCGGGTTCAATCCCTGATCAGGGAGCTAAGATCCCATATGCCTTGGGGCCAAAAAACCAAAACAAAATAGAAGCAATATTGTAACAAATTCAACAAAGACTTAATTTTCAGGCCTGACTATAGGCAACGAGGAGGGCTTCACCCAGCGGGTTTCAGGGGAAAGCCACCCTCCCGGCTCCAGACTTGGTGTAAGGCCAGCACCTTGCAGTCTCTGAGGGCAGGGCAGGTGCGAGCTCTCAGGTCCCCGGCAGCTCATGCTCTTCATATATTTGCATTCCTAGGTCTCTTTACCTGAGGCCTTGCACAGAGCCCTCTTCAGGTGCCATCTATTTCTGCCAAGGCCTCCGTCTAGGAGGAAGAGGGGAACCCTTGAAGATACTTGTCCTGCTATGACTAACGCCTGGCCCTTCTCACTCCCAGCCTTCTCACCACTGCCCGCACTCTCTCCCCCAATGCCAGGGGCTCCTCAACAGTGAGCTGACCCCCACGTCTGTGATCACCCCACTTTCCAGCAGGATGCTGTCCCCTAGGGAAACGGATCAGGGGGCGTTGGCGTTTTCTCTGTTTTTTAGAGACTTGCTTTTCCCACTACAGCAAGTAATTAAGGCTTCACTCTTTCATTTTTGTCCTTTTGCTTTAATCAGCTACTCTGATCCCTGACAGCTCAGCTGAGCTCCTGGCAACAACATTAAATAAGGTCCTAAAAATCTATAGCTTCATTTATCTTTCAAAGAATAGACATATTTTTTGAGTCTCACTTTTCCTTCCTACTCCAATTATATTATTATTCTTACACTGTAAAGATTTATAACGTTCTCACCCTGCTTCCTGACCATTATTTCTTTCCTAACATGGCAGCTTTATTCCTGGGTTCTCCACTTTGATTCATCTCTTGCTTAGTTAGGTTAAGTGAGAGTCATTTTTTCAGTAAGGGTTCATGGGTACTACAGTTTATGAGTTGTTGGAGGTTTTATTTTAGGAATTTTTTTCATCTACTTCTGTTAATATTTTTGTCCCGTTTGTTTTATTGTCTTCTGTTTGCTATTCTGACATGACTTTCATTTCTATAATGGTTTTATTTTTCTCATCTGTTTTTTTTCTTCCCAGACCACTGATACTCTTCAGATCTATTGTCTTATTATTGTTTTTTGACCTCATGTATACATTTATTTGAGTTCTTGTTTTAAAGATATTGAGTTTTATTTAAGGTTTCAAGTGCATGGAGACATGTTTTTGTAATTTTCTTCTGCTTCTTAATATGATTTTTCTGTATACATTCTGCTTTTTTGTTTATGTTACTTCCTTTTAAAAGTACTATACTAGGATAGTCTCAAACTGGCTCCTTTCTAATCATTATTAATTTTTTAATGGAGATCACTTGAATCTAGAAGTTTGCTAAAAAGGCGAAAGAAAGAACAGTAGCTCTGTTCAGGTATTTGTCACTACACTTTCTGGGAAGAACCCACAAAGGTCTTTAACTTAAGACCATGCCTCTGTCCCTAACCCATGTTCTCGCATTTAGGATGAGCAGGAAGTCTGCAGAGGTTGCAATGATGCTTTCAGCCCAGTGATTTGGAATTTTTTTTTTTTTTTTTTTTGCTGTACGCGGGCCTCTCACCGTTGTGGCCTCTCCCGTTGCGGAGCACAGGCTCCAGACGCGCAGGCTCAGCGGCCATGGCTCACGGGCCCAGCCACTCTGTGGCATGTGGGATCTTCCCGGACCGGGGCACGAACCCGTGTCCCCTGCATCGGCAGGTGGACTCTCAACCACTGCGCCACCAGGGAAGCCCCTGGAATTTTTTAATGTCTCTTTTCTTGACTTTGAACAAGCAGTTGCTGGGTCTGTTTTGCCTGCTCCCTTGTCCTTCTTTCCTTCTCAGTTCTGCACGGGACACAGAGAGGTCTGCATGAAATGTCGCCATCCTCATTCACTTGTGTCTCATCACCACTGCATTTGACACTACTCTTCCCAGTTTTCTTTTCTGCTTTGGTTTATGGCTAAATCCTATTTTCATTCATAATGGTTTCCCATCCCCTCTTTTCTTTTCTTTTCTTATTTCTATTAGGAAAAGAAATAGAGTTTTAGGGCTTCCCTGGTGGCACAGTGGTTGAGAGTCCGCCTGTGGATGCAGGGGACGCGAGTTCGTGCCCCGGTACGGGAGGATTCCACATGCCGCGGAGCGGCTGGGCCTGTGAGCATGGCCGCTGAGCCTGTGCGTCCGGAGCCTGTGCTCTGCAACGGGAGAGGCCACAACAGTGAGAGGCCCGCATACCGCAAAAAAAAAAAAAAAAAAAAAAAAGAAATAAGAGTTTTAGAAAAGAAATATCTTTTTTATGCCACAGTCAATCAGAAGTCCCAAAGAAAACTGTTTACAAGTTCAACTTATGCACTAAATAGTAAGTTCCTGAAGGTAAAGACTAACTCTTAGTCATATTTGTGCTCCCTCTAAGGGCTCAATAACTTGCATGAAGTAAATGTTCAAATGATCAGAATATGTTGCTTTATGAAACTTAAAATCCCTGAAGTCTCTCATTACTCCTAAGTTCTCCATTAACCTTCCACCCCCTTTTTAAACATGACCCCCAATGTAGTTCTGATATATTTGACCTGGACATGGTACACTCTTTCCACGTCAGAACGGGGCTGAAGAGAACATCCTAGAAGAGACTAAAAGCCGTAGGAAGGTAGACTGTCTTTTGTCTTATAGACACCATTTTAATGAACTGATTCTCTCCTTTCAAATGACCTGGAGGTACCTCCATTCTTCCCTCTCCCTAGTGTTCTTATATCATATGCAGATAATACAATTTATTATCACCTATTAGAACTGGTACTGAAATAGAATTACCACTAGAAAAATGGACACAGATGTATTATTCTAAATGCCCCCAAATTTCTACTGGCATGTAGCTGGGAATGCCAATCAGCCCCCAAATATGTAAAGTATTTCACAGTTTCTCTTAGAAGGTAAAACAGAAAGGTTAAGTTGCTGAACATAATGGGTGCTTTACTGAGATTTTGTTGTTTTTTTATACTTTGTTTAGTGGGAGAAAACTGTTGCTGAATTGGACATTTGGCTCCATCAACCTTTAAATATTTACATTAAATTTAAATTTAGATTAATTTTTTTCTAATAAAATAACTTTTGCTATCATACTCTATGTCAGAGAAATTCTGGAACCTAAATGCATATCATCTGCCTATTAGAGTCAATTCAAAGTTACTTTTTTGTAGGTATCTTTCTTCTGACCCCGAATTTATTTTTGCCCTACATCCATGATGAGACGGGTAGACTGACTGTACTTTGCCATGAAGTTTATGAAATGTATTGCTACCAGTGACTGGAAAGATGATGTCGTCCCCATAGTCCTCCTCTCTATGATGCCCAGGGGGAAAGATATTCTGTTCTCAATACGAGGGATAGATGTTCTTCCACACATAAGTAGATTATTTCTACCTTTTGGATACCCAATCATAGAGCTAGGAAATGTTCCCATTTCATACTGGCTGAAAGAAAACTTAAAACAAATCTGTTGGGTAAACAAAATGTGGTATACTTATATAATGGAATATTACTCAGCCAGTAAAAGAAATGAAGCACTGATACATGCTAAAACATGGATGTATGGAAACATTATGCTAATTGTAAGAATCCAGACCAAAAAAAGTCACATATTATATGATCCCATTGATATGAAATGTCTAGAATAGTCAAATCCATAGAGACAGAAAGTAGATTAGTGGTTGCCAGGGGTTGGGGGGAAGGAGAAATGGGGAGTGACTGCTAATGGCTACAGGATTACCTCTTGGGGGATGAAGACATTCTAGAATTAGAAAGTGGTAATGGTTACACAACTTTGTAAGTAAATGGAAAAAACAAGAAAACACTGAATTGTAGACTTTAAAACAGTGAAGTTCATGGGATGTGAATTGTATCTCACTGAAAAAAACATTTGTGAGACTTTTGCTTCTGCCTGTGAGTTGTGTAAATAAACTAGAAAATTGGAAGAAATGTAATAACTGTTTTCAGATATTGGAACTGGACCACAGACGGAGCAGGACTGCCATTCCTTAGAAAAGGAAAAGAAACTTGAAGATAATTCAACTTTCTGCCTAGAGATAATTTCCATACAGCAGTGAAGGGAAAGGAAATCCAAACTGTACCTGGTAATGTAGATGAGTTGAAGACAGAGGTTGGAGTTCAAGATCAAAGTGACTAGAATTTGCAGAGCAGAGTGCCAGACAAAAAGAAGCTGCACAGGGCAAGAGATGCAGAAATCTCCATAACATTCCCTTTGAGTGTCTTGCTGAGTATCAACCTGTGCATGCATCAGGCAAAATGCCTTGAGGTAGGGCAAAGAAAAACTGCTGGAAAAGGAACAATTACTGGGAAGTCGTAAGCCAAAAAATTTCCCAGATCTCTGGGCTAGTAATCATTTGAGTTAACATCCAGAGTAGCAAGACCTAGTTGAGTACATGGGGCATTTAACAGCAATCTAAGAAAGGTCATATATTAATAGTAAGATTAGACTAGCCTTACAGTAAAGGCTCCTCCAGATCCAGTTTGAAATGCTTAACAATAAGCCTCAAAAGAATCAAGATGATCTGAAATTAACTGCCTCTGAGGACAATATCCAACAGTCCTTAAAAGATTACAGTAAACTCCAGCACTCAAAAATGTAAAACCTACAATGTTAGACTCCTAATAAAAAAAGTACTACAATGCTAAGAAACATGATAATGTCTTATAGCAATTAAATAAGTTAAATTCATAATTAAGAACCTTCCCACAAAGAAAACTCCAGGCCCAGGTGGCTCCACTGATGAAATTCTATCATTTATAGAAGAACTGATACTTGTTCTTCACAAACTCTTATAGAAAATATAAGGTTATGTATAAATATAAAAACCATACAAATATGTTATGAGGAAACTACAAAAGTCACCTATAAAGATAAATGCAAAAATAATTAACAATATTTTAACAAGTGGGATGTAGCATAACATAAAACTGATGGTATATCATGACAAGTAGGATTTATCCCAGGAATTTATCCCAGGAATGCAATACTGACTTAACATTCAGATAGATAGATCACCATATTATCAGAATACAAGGGAAAATGATATAATCATGTCAAAAGATGCAAAAAAAAAGCATTTGACAAAACTCAAAACCTGTTCATAATACAAATTCTCAGAAAACGAAATAAAAGAAAATTTCCTCAACTTGATAAAAGGCATCTACGAAAAATATATGACTAACATCTACAAAATGATAATGACTGAATGTTCTCCCCTAAGATCTGGAAGAAGGCAAGGATGTCCACTGTCACATGTTTTATTCAACATTGTAAAGAACGTCCTAGACAATGCAACAAGGCAAGGAAAAAAGTCACACCGGTTGGAAGGGAAAAGTAAAACTCTTTTTTTCTTGGGCAATATAACTGTACATGTTAAAAAATCTTTAAAAAATCAATATTAAAGTTACCAGAACTAATAAGTCAATACAGCAAAGTCACAGGATACTAGGTTAATAAATAAAAATAAGTGTAAGACTACTATACTAAATATTACAAAATATAGCTGATACAAATTAAAGAAGACCTAAATAAGTGAAGAGAGATATACCATGTTCATGGATTGGAAGACTCTCTTTTATGAAGATATCAGTTCTTCCAAAACCAATCAGTGAAATTCCAATCAAAATATCTTTTTTTTGGTAGAAATTGGCAAGCTGATTCTGAAATTTACACAGAAATGTAAATGAGAGTGTAGCCAAAATAATCTTGAAAAAGAAAATCAGAAGTTTGAGAACTTACATTGCCTGAATTCAATACACATTATAAAGCTATAATAACCAGTTTTATATACACTTAGGGGAAAAAAATGACCTCTACCTCAGACTACACATAAAAAGTAACTTTAACTGGGTCATAAACCGAAATGTAAAAGCTCAAACTGTAAAACTTCTAGAAGAAAACAGGAAAAAAATGGGGTAAACAAAGATTTCTTAGGACACACAAAAAAAGTGTCCCATAAAAAAAAAGATAAGTAACTTCTGCACTTTGATGAACACAGTTAAGGAAATGAAAAGACAAGTTACAGATTTGGAGAAAATATTTGTCATACATATTTCTGATAAACAACTTGAATCCAGAAAACTTAAACAACTCTTAAAACTAAATGATAATAGCACAAACATACCAAATAAAAACTGGGAAAGAAATTTCATCACAAAAAACATAGAAATGGACAATAAGCACATGAAAAAAATACTCAACGTTATTAGTCACCAGGGAAATGCAAATTAAAATCACAATACCACTGTTTGCTCACAAGAGCGGCTAATATTTAAAAGACTGACAACAGCAATTGTTGGTAGGGATGTGAAACAACTGAAACACAAACATTGATTGTGTGACTGTAAAATGGTATGAACACTATGGAAAACAGTTGGCATTTTCTCATAAAGTTAAAGAAATTTGCCATATGATACAGCAATTCTACTCCCAGGTATATATTCACAAGAAGTAAAAACAAAGTCCACACAAAAACTTGTACATGAATATTCATAACAACTTTTTTATAACAGTCAAAAGCTGGAAACAATCTAAATGTCAAACATCGTGTGAATGGATATACATTTTGTAGTATGAAATATTCCACTGTACAGAATATCACTGAACAATAATGAAGAGCCAACTACTGATAGATAACAACAATGTGGGTAAATGCAAAAAAACATTACACTATGGGCTTCCCTGGTGGCGCGGTGGTTGAGAGTCCGCCTGCTGATGCAGGAGACGCGGGTTCATGCCCCGGTCCGGGAGGATCCCACATGCCACGGAGCGGCTGGGCCCGTGAGCCATGGCCGCTGAGCCTGCGCGTCCGGAGCCTGTGCTCCGCGGCGGGAGAGACCACAACAGTGAGAGGCCCGCATACCGCAAAAAAAAAACAAAAAACATTACACTAAACAAGAGAAGTCATACTCAAAAAAATTACACTCATGATTCTATTTAGGATATGACTAGAACTGGAAAATTTAATCTGTAATGACTGAAAGCAGATCAATGGTTGCCTGGGGTTGGGGTCAGAGACTGAGTAAAACGAGGCATTAAGAAACATTTTAGGGTGATGGATGTTTTAAGTCTCGATTGTGGTTACACAGTATATATTGGTCAAAACTCAAACTACACACTTACAATGAGGGCAGTTTATTGTATGTAAATTATGGTTTCATGAGATATTTGTGTGTAAAATTTTTTATGATGTGAAATAGGGAGAAAAACACAATTGCATATTATTTTAAAAATAACAAGTGTTAAACACTTCTGCTGAGTTCATCACAGGCAAAACGGTATCTTTAACTTTGACAGGCTTCAACAAGAAGCATTCAACAAGTAATATCCAATCAATTTTTTTACTCTCTTTTTTTCACTCCTGCTATATATATATTGCACATGAGTAATGCTTAAAAATAAAGAATTTAGTAAAGTTTAATATCATTACAGAACCAAGAATTTAGAAGTCAAGCATATTCTTACATTTCAATTCTTTCTCTCAGAGACCAAAATATTGATCGTCTTTCTCTAAAGCTAGAAATTTAAAAAAAGGAAGAACGGCAAAAAATAACATGCTATCTTCTGACAGAATAAAAAATGTTAATTTAATTCCCTTCTCCTAAACTTTTTCATTTATATATGACTTATCTTCAAATGAAGACACCAGAAACCAGTATCTTACAGTATTCCTCAATTACATTTTCCTTGCTATATATAGACTTATTAAAACAATATTGTTACTCACTTCAATTGTCTTGGCCAGTAACTGTGTGTGAGGAAAATTATACTTGTATACTTCATTAGCGACAGTGTTTATATCAATGGCAGCCACCACTTGTGCAGGTATACAGCTTTCTGTAATGATAAGTGGAATAACTTAAAAGGTCAAGTCCTTAACAACAATTTGTTCATCATAGAGAGAAGCCAAAATAACAGAATTTTGTAGTACATTTCCTCACTTCCTCAATCATCTGGCCAGATCTCAGGTTGTCAGTGGACAACAAAGCCAGGAGGAGCTAGGCGCAAAGGAGAAGATTTATGTACCTCTGGTTCATCTCTCTCAACAGCATTCTCATGCTAAAAATAAGATTTAAATATTTTAGTCATTATCTCTTATATTTGCTTTCCTTCCTCCATTAAGAGACACATTTATGAGTCGAATGGAAAGTTTTCCTAAATTAACACAAACCAAAAACAGAAAAGTGAAGTACAGTAAGTCCCCTACATACCAGCGAGTTCCGTTCTGAGAGCAAGCTCCTAAGTCCAATTTGTTCGTAAGTCCAGCAAAGTCAGCCTAAGTACCCAACTAACACAATCGGCTATACAGTACTGTACTGTAATAGGTTTATAATACTTTTCACACAAATAATACATAACAAACAAACAAATGCAAAAAATAAAGAAAACATCTTTAATCTTACGGTACAGTTTCCACTGTTGTCGCTTGGTGCGTCATGGCAGTACCAGCTACATCACTGCTGCTTTTACACTTGCTTCAGGACAACCTCAGCTTGAAATACAGATACTGTACTACTGTACTCTATACAGTACTGTGCAGTAAAGTACACATAAGCAGAACCACTTGTAGAGGATGCACGCATGTGACAATGTACGCCAGACACGTGAACTAACGTACGTGATTCGACATGAGAACACAAGTTCACATCTTTGAAAGTTCGCAACTTGAAGGTTAGTATGCAGGGGACTTACTATGTATTCTTAAAAGCCACATCACTTGGAAATTTATAAATAAATTAACTAACATTTGTTCCTCAACTTCTACCATTAATACAATGCTGCTTCCCAATACCACTGAAAATGCTTTTAGGTAAGTTTTGGTAAGTTTCAGGTAAATTTGTTATGTTTTGTTTTTAAATAGCTTTATTGACATGCAACTCACATATCACAAAATTCACCTGTTGAAAGTTTAGGTAAGTTTTTAAAGGAGATGAAAAATTAATTGGTGTCCAAATGAAAAAAGCTCACAGACTAAAAACTAAAAATTTTGACAGAGAGAAGGTGAGAAGAGCAAGAGAAATAATTACAAGGGCATGTCTTCCTTCACTGCCCATCTGTCTTGCTGCTAAAGAAAGGTATTTTTTCATAATGCTTTCAGATTCAGAGAATTTTGTCGTAGTCTTTAAATGGCAGTCAAAATTTCAACCATGTAAACGTAGCTGCTGTTACATTTTGCAATTATCATCCTCTTTGCACTTCTTCCCCAAACACACACAAACCCAATTATGTGTAAACCCTGTCCCAAATCAGTAGAAAATGTGAAGAGTTTTTAAAATAAAAGTATTTGAGACATCTTAGGAAAATCATCAGAGAAAATGTTACAAAATTACATAGTAGCTCCAAAGAACTATTTCTTTAATAACCATTTCTGTTCATAGTTAAATTAGGCAGCCCAAATATCAAAAAATGAAAAAGAAAAATATTAGGATGTGAGGAGCTAGGCTTCATGCAGCAGGCACCTGGAAATAAAACCCAGATCACAGAAGATGGGGCAAGGAGGGAAGCTCACACACATTCAGGAAACAATCACAACCCACATTGAGGCCTACAGAAGATAATGCCAGAGAAAACAGGGGATGAATGTGTCTAAATAAATACTTACTACATGTATACTACTAGGCTCAAGACCCTGGGCTAGGACCAGTTATCTTCTAGGTACCCTGCTGCCCTGTATGTAGGTCACTGGAACTTCAAGGTCCAGTTAGTAATATCATAGGCAGCTGCCTCTAAGTGAGTTTAAATTCAACAACTAGTTTACTTGCCTTTGTATAAAGTCAATTTAAGTTCTAAATTATATCTCTGTCCAAGGCATCAGAGAGATCTTGAGACATAAATCAAGGTTTTTAAACAAACTAACAAAAATTAGTATATAAGGATCAATTTGCAAAATCACAAACCTTATAATCCAGGTCAAGAACTATACAACTACTAATCATTTTAAGAGAGCTCAGAATTAAATAACTTCACTGAACTACTCTACTGTTTTGCTAAATAAGATATGCTGTAATTAGCATGATGCTTGTCTTTCTGTTATATATACAGCAAGCTGGGATTGCCTGGAGTTAGTTGATATGATTTTTCTCCTTTTTCAGGCTGACTGAAAATCCACAGTGATGTGCCAAATCTCTACCATAATCAATAATTAATTTTATGTTCTTGTATTAAGTGCCTGGAAGACATAAAACCTGATAAAACTCAACTGCCAAATGAGTGTTTATGTGGTGATGAAAGAACTGATGAACCGAAAATTCTTTCTCAGGAAACAATAGATTTTTAAAGTCAATAAACAAGTGCACTGTTTGCACATATTTTAGACTGTTATAAAATAGAATCTACTGCATGACCTAAAAAGTTATTTCCATGATGAAAAATAAACGTACTAAGACCTTACTGACACTAATTCAACCTGCCTTTTCAAAACAGATTGTTCTGGGGTATGAGTGTGTAACCAAGGAAAAAGTTGAACTTATAAATAACACTCTTAAAATCAAGCCTTTCAATTCTATCAAAGTCTTAAATTGAGCTCCAAAGACAAGTTGTTTTAATATTTCTTACTGTACACTTTAAATCTATAGCCTCCAAAAATCTTTGTTAAGCTGCATACACAAATTTTGAAAATGTTTAACTAAAAATAACCAAACAAATATAATTCAACAGAGTTTTGCCTAAGTGAGCTCCATCACTTAACTGATCCAGGAGTAGTAATTCTCAAAGGGGAGAGAATTGGGGAAATGGGATCCATAGGATCTTTTGGGGAAGTAGAAGGAGAGGATGGGTTTTCAGCTCTTTGATCTATTGCTTTACCTGGATTTTATTCATGGTATTTCAGTTATTATTCTGGACTGCATATTTATCAACAAGAAGCATAGGTACTAAGACATTCCAGTTAGAGAAATGCAACACTGGGGGCTTCCCTGATGGCACAGTGGTTGAGAATCTGCCTGCCAATGCAGGGGGCACAGGTTCGAGCCCTGGTCTGGGAAGATCCCACATGCCGTGGAGCAACTAGGCCCGTGAGTCACAACTACTGAGTCTGCGCATCTGGAGCCTGTGCTCCACAACAAGAGAGGCTGCGATAGTGAGAGGCCCTCGCACGGTGATAAAGAGTGGCCCCCGCTCACCGCAACTAGAGAAAGCCCTCGCACAGAAACGAAGACCCAACACAGCCATAAATAAATAAATTAATTAATTAATTAATTTTTAAAAAAGAAACAAGAAATGCAACATAAATGATTTTAAAGGATTTTCAGATTAGATCTACAAGGAAATGTTAAGGGGTATCACACTCCCATTTATATGAGACCTAAACTAAAAACCGGCAGATTTAATTATGTCAAGAGAGACCTCTAGGTGAAATGTTAGAAATGTCACGGAAAATGAAGATTGGTTCAAGATGGCGTAGTAGAAGAACGTGCGCTCACTTCCTCTTGCAAGAGCACTGGAATCACAACTAACAGCTGAGCAATCATCGACAGGAAGACACTGGAACTCACAAAAAAGATACCCCACATCCAAAGACAAAGGAGAAACTGCAGTGAGACGGTAGGAGGGGCGCAATCACCATAAAATCAAATCCCATAACCGCTGAGTGGGTGACTCACAAACTGGAGAACACTTATACCACAGAAGTCCACCCACTGGAGTGAAGGTTCTGAGCCCCACGTCAGGCTTCCCAACCTGGGGGTCCGGCAACGGGAGGAGCAATTCCCAGAGAATCAGACTTTGAAGGCTAGTGGGATTTGACTGCAGGACTTCAACAGGACTGGGGGAAACAGAGACTCCACTCTTGGAGGGCACACACAAAGTAATGTGCACATCAGGACCCAGGGGAAGGAGCAGTGACCCCATAGGAGACTGAACCAGACCTACCTGCTAGTGTTGGAGGGTCTGTTGTGGAGGCGGGGGTGGCTGTGGCTCACCGTGGGGACAAGGACACTGGCAGCCGAAGTTCTGGGAAGTACTCCTTGGTGTGAGACCCCCCCGAGTCCACCATTTGCCCTACTAAAGAGCCAGGTAGGCTCCAGTGCTCGGTCGCCTCATGCCAAACAACCAACAGGGAGGGAACCCAGCTCCACCCAGCCCCACCAATCAACAGACAAGCATATTAAAGTTTTACTGAGCTCTGCCCACCAGAGCAACAGACAGCTCTACCCACCACCAGTCCCTCACATCAGGAAGCTTTCACAAGACTCTTAGATAGCCTCATCCACCAGAAGGCAGAGAGCAGAAGCAAGAAGAACTACAATTCTTCAGCCTGTGGAATGAAAACCACATTCACAGAAAGACAGACAAAATGAAAAGGCAGAGGGCTATGTACCAGATGAAGGAACAAGATAAAACCCCAGAAAAACAACTAAATGAAGTGGAGATAGGCAGCCTTCCAGAAAAAGAATTCAGAATAATGATAGTGACGATGATCCAGGACCTCAGAAAACGAATGGAGGCAAAGATCGAGAAGATGCAAGAAATGTTTAACAAAGACCTAGAAGAATTAAAGAACAAACAGAGATGAACAATACAATAACTGAAATGAAAAATACACTGGAAGGGATCAATAGCAGAATAATTGGGGCAGGGACTTCCCTGGTGGCACAGTGGTTAAGAATCCACCTGCCAATGCAGGGGACACAGGTTTGAGCCCTGGTCCGGGAAGATCCCACATGCCACAGAGCAACTAAGCTCATGCGCCGCAACTACTGAGCCTGTGCTCTAGAGCCTGCAAGCCACAACTACTGAGCCCGTGTGCCACGACTACCGAAGCCGGTGCACCTAGAGCCAATACTCCGCAACAAGAGAAGCCACCTCAATGAGAAGTCTGCGCACCACAATGAAGAGTAGGTAGCCCCTGCTTGCCGCAACTAGAGAAAGCCCACGTGCAGCAAAAAAGACCCAACATACCAAAAAATAAATAAATAAATGTTAAAAAAAAAAAGAATAACTGAGGCAGAAGAACGGATAAGTGACCTGGAAGACAGAATGGTGGAATTCACTGCTACAGAACAGAATAAAGAAAAAAGAATGAAAAGAATTGAAGACAGCCTAAGAGACCTCTGGGATAACATTAAGCTCACCAACATTTGCATTATAGGGGTCCCAGAAGAAGAAGAGAGAGAAAAAGGACCCAAGAAAATATTTGAAGAGATTATAGTCGAAAACTTCCCTAACATGGGAAAGGAAATAGCCACCCACGTCCAGGAAGTGCAGAGTCCCAGGCACGATAAACCCAAGGAGAAACACCGAGACACATAGCAATCAAATTGACAAAAATTAAAGACAAAGAAAAATTATTGAAAGCAACAAAGGAAGAACGACAAATAACATACAGGGGAACTCCCATAAGGTTAACAGCTGATTTCTCAGCAGAAACTCGACAAGCCAGAAGGGACTGGCACGATATATTTAAAGTGATGGAAGGGAAGAACCTACAACCAAGATTACTCTACCTGGCAAGGATCTCATTCAGATTCCACGGAGAAACCAAAAGCTTTACAGACAAGCAAAAGCTAAAAGAATTCAGCATCACCGAACCAGCTTTACAGCAAATGCTAAAGGAACTTCTGTAAGTGGGGAAACACAAGGGGAGAAAAGGAACTACAAAAACAAACCCAAAACAATTAATAAAATGGTAATAGGAACATATATATTGATAATTACCTGAAATGTGAATGGATTAAATGTTCCAACCAAAAGACACAGGTTCGCTGAATGGATACAAAAACAAAACCCGTATATATGCTGTCTACAAGAGACCCACTTCAGACCTAGGGACACATACAGACTGAAAGTGAGGGGATGGAAAAAGATATTCCATGCAAATGGAAATCAAAAGAAAGCTGGCGTAGCAATCCTCATATCAGATAAAATAGACTTTAAAATAAAGAATGTTACAAGAAACAAGGAAGGACACTATATAATGATCAAGAGATCAATCCAAGAAGAAGATATAACAATTATAAATATATATGCACCCAACTTAGAAGCGCCTCAATACATAAGGCAAATGCTAATAGCCAAAAAAGAGGAAATCAACAGTAACACAATAATAGTGGAAGACTTTAACACCTCACTTACACCAATGGACAGATCATCCAGACAAAAAATTAATAAGGAAACACAAGCTTTAAATGACACAATAGACCAAATAGATTTAATTGATATTTATAGGACATTCCATCTAAAAACAGCAATATTACCCTTTCTTCTCAAGTGCACACAGAACATTCTCCAGGACAGATCACCTCTTGGATCACAAATCAAGCCTTGGTAAATTTAAGAAAATTGAAATCATATCATGCATCTTTTCCAATGACAATGCTATGAGATTAGAAATAAATTACAGGTGAAAAACGTAAAAAACACGAACACATGGAGACTAAAAAATATGTTACTAAATAACCAAGAGATCACTAAGGAAATCAAAAAATACCTAGAGACACATGACAATGAAAACACGATGATCCAAAACCTATGGGATGCAGCAAAAGCAGTTCTACGAGGGAAGTTTATAGCAATACAATCCTACCTCAGTAAACAAGAAAAATCTCAAATAAAAAATCTAACCTGGGCTTCCCTGGTGGCGCAGTGGTTGAGAGTCCGCCTGCCAATGCAGGGGACGCGGGTTTGTGCCCCGGTCTGGGAAGATCCCACATGCCACGGAGCAGCTGGGCCCGTGAGCCTTGGCTGCTGAGCCTGCGCGTCCAGAGCCTGTGCTCCGCAACGGGAGAGGCCACAACAGTGAGAGGTCTGCGTACAGCAAAAAAAAAAAAAAAAAAAAAAAAAAAAAAATCTAACCTTGCACCTAAAGGAACTAGAGAAAGAAGAACAAACAAAACCCAAAGTTAGTAGAAGGAAAGAAATCATAAAGATCAGAGCAGAAATAAATGAAATAGAAACAAAGAAAACAATAGCAAAGATCAATAAAACTAAAAGTTGGTTCTTTGAGAAGGTAAACAAAATTGATAAACCTTTAGCCAGACTGATCAAGAGGGAGAGGACTCAAATCAATAAAATTAAAAATGAAAAAGGAGAAGTTACAACAGACACCACAGAAATACAAAGCATCATAAGAAACTACTACAAGTGACTCTATGCCAATAAAATGGACAACGTGGAAGAAATGAACACATTCTTAGAAAGGTATAACCTTCCAAGACTGAACCAGGAAGAAACAAAATATGAACAGGCCGATCACAAGTAATGACATTGAAACTGTGGTTAAAAATCTTCCAACAAACAAAAGTCCAGGAACAGATGGCTTCACAGGTGACTTCTATCAAACATTTAGAGAAAAGCTAACACCCGTCCTTCTCAAACTCTTCCAAAAAACTGCAGAGGAAGGAACACTCCCAAACTCATTCTATGAGGCCACCATCACCCTGATACCAAAACCAGACAAAGGTACTACAAAAAAAAGAAAATTACAGACCAATATCACTGATGAATATAGATGCAAAAATTCTCAACAACATACTAGCAAACAGAATCCAACAACACAGTAAAAGGATCATACCCCATGATCAAGTGGGATTTATCCCAGGGATGCAAGGATTCTTCCATATATGCAAGTCAATCAATGTGATACGCCATATTAACAAATTGAGAACAAAAACAATACGATCATCTCAATAGATGCAGAAAAAGCTTTTGACAAAGTTCAACACACATTTATGATAAAAACTCTCTAGAAAGTGGGCATAGAGGGAACCTACCTCAACATAATAAAGGCCATATATGACAAACCCACAGCAAACATCATTCTCAATGGTGAAAAACTGAAAGCATTTCCTCTAAGATCAGGAACAAGACAAGGACGTCCACTCTCGCCACTATTATTCAACATAGTTTTGGAAGTCCTAGCCATGGCAATCAGAGAAGAAAAAGAAATAAAAGGAATCTAAATTGGAAAAGAAGAAGTAAAACTGTCACTGTTTGCAGATGACATGATACTATACATAGAGAATCCTAAAGATGCTACCAGAAGACTACTAAAGCTAATCAATGAATTTGGTAAAGTTGCAGTATACAAAATTAATGCACAGAAATCTCTTGCATTCCTATACACTAACAATGAAAGAGCAGAAAGAGAAATGAAGGAAACAATCCCATTCACCGTTCCAACAAAAAGAATAAATTACCTAGGAATAAACTTACCTAAGGAGGTAAAAGACCTGTACTCAGAATAGTGTAAGACACTGATGAAAGAAATCAAAGATGATATAAGCAGATGGAGAGATATACTATGTTCTTGGATTGGAAAAATCAATACTGTGCAAATGACTACACTACCCAAAGCAATCTACAGATTCAGTGCAATCCCTATCAAATTACCAATGGTGTTTTTTACAGAATTGGACAAAAAAATTTTAAAATTTGTATGGAGACACAAAGACCCTGAATAGCCAAAGCAATCTTAAGGGAAAAAAACAGAGGTGGAGGAATCAGACTTCCTGACTTCAGACTATACTACAAAGCTACAGTAATCAAGACAGTATAGTACTGGCACAAAAACAGAAATATAGATCAATAGAACAGGATAGAAAGCCCAGAGATAAACTCACACACCTATGGTCAACTAATCTATGACAAAGGAGGCAAGGATATACAATGGAGAAAAGACAGTCTCTTCAATAAGCGGTGCTGTGAAAACTGGACAGCTACATGTCAAAGAATGAAATTAGAACACTCCCTAACACTATACACAAAAATAAACTCAAAATGGATTAAATACCTAAATGTAAGACCAGACACTATAAACCTCTTAGAGGAAAACATAGGAAGAACACTCTTTGAAATAAATCACAGCAAGATCTTTTTTGACCCACCTCCTAGAGCAATGGAAATAAAAACAAAAATAAACAAATGGGACCTAATGAAACTTAAAAGCTTTTGCACAGCAAAGGAAACTATAAACAAGATGAAAAGACAACCTCAGAATGGGAAAAAATATTTGCAAACGAATCAATGGACAGAGGATTAACCTCCAAAATATATAAACAGTTCATGCAGCTTAATATTTTTAAAAAAATCAACCCAATCAAAAAATGGGCAGAAGACCTAAATAGACATTTCTCCAAAGACGACATACAGATGGCCAAGAGGCACATGAAAAGCTGCTCAACATCACTAATTATTAGAGAAATGAAAATCAAAACTACAATGAGGTATCAGCTCACACCAGTTAGAATGGGCATCATCAGAAGATCTACAAACAACAAATGCTGGAGAGGGTGTGGAGAAAAGGGAACCCTCTTGCACTGTTCGTGGGAATGTAAATTGATACAGTCACTGTGGAGAACAGTATGGAGGTTCCTTAAAAAACTAAGATAGAACTACCATATGACCCAGCAATCCCACTACTGGGCATATACCCAGAGAAAACCATAATTCAAAAAGACACACGTACCCAAATGTTCATTGCAGCACTATTTACAATAGCCAGGTCATAGAAGCAACCTAAATGCCCATTGACAGACAAATGGATAAAGAAGATGTGATACATATATACAATGGAATATTACTCAGCCATAAAAAGGAACGAAATTGGATCATTTGTAGAGACGTGGATGGACCTAGAGACTGTCATACAGAGTAAAGTCAGAAAGAGAAAAACAAATATCATATATTAACACATATATGTGGAATCTAGAAAAATGGTACAGAAGAACCAGTTTGCAAGGCAGAAATAGAGACAGATGTAGAGAACAAACATATGGACACCAAGGGGGAAAAGTGGGGGAGGGATGAATTGGGAGATTGGGATTGACATGTATACACTAATGTGCATAAAATAGATAACTAATAAGAACCTGCTGTATACAAAATAAAATAAAATTTTAAAAAAATAATAAAAGGGATAGAGAAAATACCAAAAAAACCCAAAAAACAAAAAAGAAATGTCACTGAAAATACATGCATAATTCCTGCTCTTAAATATGTTTCTTATTAAAGTGAGCAAGAAACACACACACACACACGCACACACACACACACACCCCACATTTGAATAACGGTTATTTTCCTTCTTTTTCTGATCACACCTTCTGGAAAAGTTGAAGGGGAGAACATCTGGTTGGTAGTAGTAACAAGGTACAAATTCACACTCTACCTGCCTTTCCTAACCAAATGCATCAAACAGTTTAATTGCTCATTGATAGCTAAGGTGGGGAAGAAAATCAGTATTTTTAAATGTAAATATAAAATTGACTGGCCTACTTTGAAATAAGTAGCTTTTTTTTCTTCTTTTCCTTCTTTATTTTTTTGTGAACTGTATCTCATATAGGTGAGTAATTCTTGAATTACCTCATTATAATCACATCTGAAACATCTAATCAGATGTTAACACTGACATCTAGTTGTGAAATGGAAGATCAGTTGAATACATCTAATGTCTATTTCTTTTCATTCAAAGTGATAGTTTAATTAAGAAGGAAAGTATTAAGCAAAAACAGACATGCAAGGATTCTGAATTTAAAATAATTACCAAAGTATATTACTTGTTTCTTTTTAAAGAGTCTTGCATTTCAAAAATCACAAAATCGGTTACATTTCTTTACACTAACAATGAAATATCAGAAAGGGAATGTAAAAAAACAGTCCCTTTTAAAATCACACACACACACACATACACATACACACACATACACACACCAAAAAAGAAACAAAAACAAAAAATGAAAAACTTAGGAATAAACCTGACCAAGGAGGTGAAAGACTTATATGCTGAAAACTATAAAACATTAATAAAGGAGACTGAAGATGATACAAAGAAATGGAAAGATATCCCATGCTCTTGGATTGGAAGAATTCATATTGTTGAAATGGCCATACTACCCAAAGCAATCTACAGATTTAATGCAATCCCTATCAAATTACCCATGACATTTTTCACATAACTAGAACAAACAACCCTAAAATTTATATGGAACCAGAATTGCCAAAGCAATCCTGAAGAAAAAGAACAAAGCAAGAGGTATAACCCTCCCAGACTTCAGACAATACCATAAAGCTACGGTAATCAAAATGGCATGGTACTGGCACAAAAACAGACATATGGATCAACGGAACAGAACAGAGAGCCCAGAAGTAAACCCACACACATATGGACAATTAATCTTCGACAAAGGAGTCAAGAATATAATACAATGGGGAAGTCTCTTCAATAAACAGTATTGGGAAAGTTGGACAGCCTCATGTAAATCAATAAAGTTAGAACACACCCTCACACCATACACAAAAATAAACTCAAAATGGCTTAAAGACTTAAACGTTAAGACATGACACCATAAAACTCCTAGAAGAGAACACAGGGAAAACATTCTCTGACATAAATCCTATCAATGTTTTCTTAGGTCAGTCTCCCAAGGCAACAGAAATAAAAGCAAAAATATACCAATGGGACCTAATCAAACTTACAAGCTTTTGCACAGCAAAGTAAACCATAAACAAAATGAACCTAAGACAACCTACAGAATGGGAGAAAATATGTGCAAATGATGCGACTGACAAGGGCTTACTTTCCAAAATATACAAACAGCTCATACAACTCAACAACAGCAACAACAACAAAAAAAAAACAATCAAAAATGGGCAGAACTCAATAGACATTTCATCAAAGAAGACACACAGATGGCCAGTAGGCTCGTGAAAAGATGCTCAACATCACTAATCATTAGAGAAATGCACATCCAAACTACAATGAGGGGTCACCTCACACCAGTCAGAATGACCATCATCAAAAAGTCTACAAACGATAAATGCTGGAGAGGGTGTGGAGAAAAGGGAACCCTCTTGCACTGTTAGTGGGAATGTAAACTGATACAGCCACTATGGAGAACAGTATGAAGGGTCCTCAAAAAACTGAAAATAGAGTTGTCATGTGATCCAGCAATCCCCCTCCTGGGCATATATCTAGACGAAACTATAACTTAAAAAGATACGTGCACCCGTATGTTCACAGCAGCACTATTCAGAACACCCAAGATATAGAAACAATCTAAATGTCCATCAACAGATGACTGGATAAAGAACATGTGATACATATATACAATGGAATACTACTGAGCCATAAAAAAGAACAAAATAATGCCATTTGCAGCAACATGGATGGACATAGAGATTATCATACTAAACGAAGTAAGTATAAAGTATATGTATATGTATGCACATTAAGAAAAAAAGCAAATGTTGACAGGAGCTGTATCTTGATGGTAGAGGTGTGTGCCAGCCAACACTCGTAACTCAATGCATTATTTTATCCCACCAACACAATAGTCAAAAGAATAAAAAACAATAAGAATTAAACTACATTGACATAGTCTTTTAGAGATCAACAAGAATTATCATATGGCCCAAAATATAATGAGTTGAAAGCTACCTATTTAAATACTTAATAGAATTCAAGGGATAGAAATCTGTCTTCTCCATTTTTCTCATGACATTTAAGACCTTCACCTTCAGCTCTTAAATTAAGGGCACAACCATGTTTAAAAACACACTTATCTAAATAGAAACATGTAATCCAGCCTATTACAGGTTTAAACAACAAAGACTATTTTACATAAATTTGCTGCGAGTAAATGAACATCTGTGAATGGTTCATCACTATAAAATGTTGAAACGTTTTTGGTGATGCTTTCTCCTAATTTAAAAGATGACAATTTCTGACATAGTCGTTCTGACAAAGTCAATGAAAAAATGACAAGTGATATAAGCATCAGTACCCTGTACCTAGTTAGTTGTGAATGAAAAAAAAAAGACTTGTAAAAATATAATTATGTTATCAATCATAAAGATCCCTAAGATTAAACTAGAAACGTCTCTCCTGCCATTGAGCTCCTCTTTACTTTATAGTAAACCCTCCTTGAAAGCTTATACTGTATTTTTCATCATTATAAACTTTATGAAGTTTTAAACCCTATCCTGAATTTCTGCTATAGGCACTTCTAAATGAAGAATTAAGTTTCACAATTCTGCACTAGCCCAGAAAGTACAGGCTGGTCCTAAGACCTCAAAGGAAAATGCACTTCAATTACTTCATTCCTCATTTTCCTCCTCCATACTCCTCCTGGCTAGTATATGCAAACCTTCTTCCACTAAGCCACATAGTAGTCAACAAATATTAGCTATCATTGTTTTTTTTAAATCAAGGCTGTCACAGGCACACCCCACAGAGATCTTTTACTCAAAGTGTGTGTGTGTGTGCACACACGTGTGCGTCTGTTCACGTGTCCCGAGAAAGAACGATTTAGAATATGGATATCTAACTAGTTAGCTCTTTCTCTGCCTGTGTTTGAGTTTTAGCTCCACCATTTCCAACTGTGTGACTCAGACAAGTTCCTTGACCTCCTTATGCCTCAGTGTCTTTACCTGTAAAACAGAGATAATAAAGTACCTACGTCACAGTCTTCTGAGGATTAAATTAATTAATACCTATGAAGCTCTTACATCTGTGCTGGCCATATAGTAATCACTAAGTAAACATCTGCTATTATTATTATCAAAAGTAAGAATATCAAATGCTAAGAAAAACCAGGTGTGATAGGAATTCTCATTACAGATATGAACATCAATTGAGGATTCAATGTTTTAGGAGTAGTTTGACAGTATGTATCCAAAGTGTTAAAAATTGCTTTGGACTTACCAATTTTATCTTTGGGCACATATCCTAAGATATGGCAGGCAGAATATTGACCCCTCAAAGATGTCCACATCCTAATCCCTGAAGTCTGGGAAATGTTACCTTACATGGCAATGGGGACTTTGCAGATATGACTAAGGATCTTATTTTTTTTTTTTTTTTTTTTTTTTTTGCGGTATGCGGGCCTCTCACTGTTGTGGCCTCCCCCGTTGCGGAGCACAGGCTCCGGATGCGCAGGCCCAGCGGCCATGGCTCACGGGCCCAGCCGCTCCGCGGCATATGGGATCCTCCCAGACCGGGGCACGAACCCGTATCCCCTGCATCGGCAGGCGGACTCTCAACCACTGCGCCACCAGGGAGGCCCGACTAAGGATCTTATTAAAAAGAGGAGATTATCCTGGCTTAAGATGACAGGCCCAATGTAATCACAAGAAGGATGGAGGAGGGTTAGAGTCAGAGAAGGAGATGAGATGAGGGAAGCAGAGGTCAGAGAGAAAGATTCGAAGATGCTACACTTCTGGCTTTGAAGATGCAGGAAGGGGTCATAAGCCACCTGTAGGGTGACCTAAAGACACTGGAGAAGGCCAGGAAACAGATTCTCTCCTATGGCCTCCAGAAGGAACCAGCCCTGGTGACACCTTGACTTTAAGACATCTGACCTCCAGAACTGTAAGATAATATATTTGTGTTGCTTTAAGCCACTAAGTTTATGGTAAATTGTTATAGCAGCAATAGAAAACTAATATATAAGGCAATACAGAGATGTAGAGAAAAGATTCACATAAAGTATAAATGTTATTTTATTTATAATAGTGAAAATTACAAGGAACCTAATTGTGGAAATTCCATAAAATGGAATGTCACGGGCTTCCCTGGTGGCGCAGTGGTTGAGAGTCCGCCTGCCGATGCAGGGGACACGGGTTCGTGCCCCGATCCCGGAAGATCCCACATGCCGCGGAGCGGCTGGGCCCGCGAGCCATGGCCGCGGAGCCTGTGTGTCCAGAGCCTGTGCTCCGCAACGGGAGAGGCCACAGCAGTGAGAGGCCCGCGTACAGCAAAAAAAAAAAAAAAAAAAAAAAAAAAATGGAATGTCACACAACCATTAAAAACCAAGTTTACAAAAATACATTTAATGGCAAGGAAAAATTCAAGATATTCTAAGTGAGAAAATAAAGCTATAATTTAATGTTCCTGGACACATGCAGAATGCAGACTGAAAACATATCATCTAAATCCTCAGCAGGGTTTATCCCTGCATGAACATCACATATGATTTTTATTTTTAAATTTTCTTCTTCATTTCTGTAGCATCAGTACTTGCGCAGACCATAATTTTTGGAGGAAAGAATACGGCATGTCTATATGTATCCCCATCACACAGCACAGTAACCGACACAGAAACCAGTCAATAATTATGTCCTGAATGAATAAATGAGTATGTTTTCAGTATTTCCCAACATTTAATAAATGTATTATAGATACAGTTAAACATAAAAAGAGCACTAAATTTAAAAATGATTTTTTGGGCTTCCCTGGTGGCACGGTGGTTGAGAGTCCGCCTGCCAATGCAGGGGCCATGGGTTCGTGCCCCGGTCCGGGAGGATCCCATGTGCCGCGGAGCGGCTGGGCCCGTGAGCCATGGCTGCTTAGCCTGTGCGTCCGGAGCCTGTGCTCCGCAATGGGAGAGGCCGCAGCGGTGAGAGGCCCACATACCGCCAAAAACAAAAACAAAAACACAAAAAAATGATTTTTCTGGGGGGGGGCCATACCATGTGGCATGTGGGATCTTAGTTCCCCTACCAGGGGTCGAACCCGTGCCCCCTCCATTGGGAGCCCAGAGTCTTAACCACCAGACCACCAGGGAAGTCCCCCAAAATGATATTTTTAAAATATTCAACTTCACTAGTAATCAAAAAATTAAAATAACAATTTCACCTAGTAAATTCTATAGTCTTAAATACTATATTGGCATATCTATGGTCACACAAACACTATGAGATTTAACTGGTATGTCCTTTTAAAAAGGAACTTGACAATATCATCGATCTTTAAAATGCTCATACCCTATAACTTATTCACTCATTCAACAAATATTAATTGAGCATCTGCTCTGTGCAAGCACTATTCTTGATGCCAGGGATACAACAGTGAACAAAACAGAACAAAACAAACAAATCCTTACACAGACAAAACACAATTCCGACACAAAACATCCCAGCCTTATACAGCCTGCGTTTTAGAAGGAGAGGCAATTCAAAATGTAAACAAGTAAAACAGATAGTACGACGGGCAGTAATTAGCGTTGAGGGTAAAAGTCAAACAGAAAGGGGTACGGGGAGGCAGGGCAGAGGGTGCAGTGTTGGATGCTGGCCAGGGAAGCCCTGGGAAGATGCCATTAGAGTAAACACGAAGGACTAGGCGTGAGTCTGTGTGGGGAGCAGCATCCCAGGCAAGGAGCGGCAAGTGCAACCCCACTTGGCACTCGTGGGACAGCAAGACCACCATCCCCACTCCACTCCCGGGAGCTCATGCTGAGAGCAGGACAATGGGCATCCTCCCCGGCCTATTTCTGTGTCCACACTCATCCACATTACACACACACACATACTGTACGTATGTGCCCAAATATAAGACAACTAGCATAAAAGCCAGTTGCCCATTTTCCACTTGAGAATATCCAAAATTAGATGTACAGCCATTTCCATTATATAGACAATGAAAGGAAATGACTTCATATTACATAATTTATTAATTTCGTTATATAAACATATTTTAAATAACAGTCTTATTATGTTCATTTAGAAATATTACTTTTTCCACTCAAATTTCATGAAACAATTTTATTCTATATGCATCTTTGAAATTATGGTCTTTATCATCCATAAAGCCACTTTTCAAGTTATCTAACACAGTTTTCAAAAGCACATCAACTTTTGTTCAGAGTGACTTAAGATCTAGCATTTTTTGAATTCATGCATGATAATGTCACTGGAAATTTATGCCAACCACAAATACCCATTAGCTATTTGTGATCTCCACAAAGTAACCCTGTACTGTATTGCTTTGTAATGTAATTTCTAGAAGGTTTGTTTACAATGATATCTAATACCTGTAATGGTAAGGTCATCATCCCAAAAATTATCTCTAAATTCAGCTGTATGATTTTTCATCAACTCCATCAAGTGGCCTCAACAAGCATCCTAAACTGGTATTAAGTTTTTTCAGGCTAATGTAACTTATCCAAGCAGCATTTTATTACTTTGCTGTTCAAAATACAGTAGTTGAGGAATATGAAGATCCTTCATGAGAATTAAAATATAAGGCCATATCCTCTTTTTGGAGTACTATAACTTTTGGGGGAAAAATGAATACATTGCATTGAAGAACTTATGACAAATATGTCTTTAGGGCATATGTATATACGTTTGGGTTTTGGTTTTGTTTTTATTTTAAATAATGAAATCACAAGCCCTTTGATGTTACAATCATGGGAGAAATGCAAAAGAATCTTGTATTAGAAACAGACCTCTGAATTTTAAGTATGTTTCCCTAGCCAAATACTGAAATGCCAACCCACAAAAAAATCTGTAAAATTATAGATTCACATCTTTTCCCCTCAAGCATGGTCACCACATTCTGACAGTTCAAAATTAACTGAAGGAAATCTCATTGGATGGAGAGTAAAGCAGAGATAAATGATCAGTAGTAAGCAAAAATCAACAAACTTTTTTTTTTTTAACAATCAATTCAGCAAATAATAACCACAAAAGTAAAATGAGGTCACAAAAATAAAATGCCTTCTGAAGAAACAGAGAAATTACTCTGGAACTTTATTACCATCTGAATCTCAGGGATTTTAGGGAAAAAATTTAAATAAGGTAAAATTACTTATTTAGTATCTCTTATTTGATCTATTAAAGTTCGAAGTACTTCTAACTAGAATTGTGTAACTGTAAAGCCTTTGAATTACGGATTCTTTTTGGACCGAAATTCACCTATAATTAAGGAACATGCCATAGTCTATGAGGGTCGTTTATGTGCTAAAAGGCTCTGGCATTTGTTGCTTAAATTAAGTCTCATTCACTGAGTACAAAGGGATTATTAAATTCGCTATTAAGTTTGAACAAAAATCATTAATAGATGCTGAAGAACTATTATGATTAACTCTCTAATAGAGTTGTTTTACTTTTTTTTTTTTTTTGCGGTACACGGGCCTCTCACTTTTGTGGCCTCTCCCGTTGCGGAGCACAGGCTCCGGACGCGCAGGCTCAGCGGCCATGGCTCACGGGCCCAGCCGCTCTGCAGCATGTGGGATCTTCCCGGACTGGGGCACGAATCCGTGTCCCCTGCATTGGCAGGCAGACTCTCAACCACTGCGCCACCAGGGAAGCCCTAGAGTTGTTTTACTTTAGTCCAAGGTTTTTTGCTAGGTTTGTGGTAATTAAAAGTCCCAGCATGAAAATAACTAGTGGATAAAAGTAAAAGCAACTATTGATCCAGGTAAACTAATGGTATTTATAGTATTTTTTAAATCTCAACATACAATCTACCTATTTTCCAAAACTGAGATGTATGCTGTTGGGGTTTTTTTTAGCTTTTAGGCAGGATGAAAGCTGATTGGCACTATCTCTGAAGAGCACGTTTTAGAAATATTCCTGATAATTTTCCAAGGGCAAAGCAAAAAGCCAACAGAAATCTTAAGAAGGCTCTAGACACCAACAAATACCAAATTCTACATGTAACATTAAACTCATACACCTTTATGATAATAATCATTCTGTAATCACTTATAGATTTGCTGTCATACAAATCAACCTCTTCCTTTCAACTTTCCTTTAATACTCTTCCTTTCAACTTTGCATAAAAAGAGGTAATATTTCCTGTCAACTTTCCATACAAAGAGGTAACATTTCTTGACAGGAATAAAAGGATAAAAATAAAACACTTGAACTTCATTATTTTTACCATATCTCATTATTAATACACGATTAAAATTCTACATTGAGTTAAAACCAACTTATTCTCAATAGACGTGATTATTATGAGAAATGTTTTATCATGTGGTACAGAAAAAAATCTCTATTATCTATTAAAATTTCACATATAATCATGCATACAAAAACCTTTCATGATTCTACTTGTTTGGCCACTCTCCAACACACACACACACACACACACACACACACACACATATACATTTGTTCTGTGTCCTGCATAACACCTATTATCCCTCAAAACACTACCCATGGACCAACTTTGGGAAATGCTGACTTAGCTCATCCAAAAAAAAAACAGAGAGAGACCTTTATGATTCAGACTTAATAACTAAGCTTAAGCTTGTCACAGTATAATGGTGTCTACTTCAAGCTATACATATTTCATAGCAAACATGGCCCCTGTTCATTTATTCATTCATTCAACAAATATGCATAAGTGATGTTCTAGACTAAATCTATCCTACTATGGAACTTATATTCTAGTGTGGGAGCAAACAACAAATAAATAAGTATGTAAGTATGTATTATGCCTAACAATGGAAAGTACTATGGGAAAAAATTAAGCAGAGTTAAGCCAGACAGTGTGGGAGAAGGAACTGGTTCAATTTTTATATATGTTGGTTAGAGAATGTCTCACTAGCAGCAACCTGAAGAAAACGAGGGAGCAGGTCTGGCAGATATGAGAGAACTTTCTAGAACAGAAGGAAGAGATACTGCAAAGGTCCAGAGATGGGAGCATGCTTGTATTGTAGGAGAAACAGCAAAGAGACTGGTATTAGGGACTGAATGTTTATGTCCCCTGAAAATCCATGTGTTGAAACTTTACCTCCCAATGTGATGGTATTAGGAGATGGGGCCTTTGGGAGGTCGTCAGAATTAGGAGTAGGTGAATGAGGGTGGAGCCCTCACGAACAGGATTAGTGCCCTTAAAAAGTCATGAGAGAGCTCGCTTCCCCTCTGTTCCCCGCCAAGTGAGGACATGATGAGAAGGCGGCACTCTGCAACCTGGAAGAGGGCCCTCACCAGAATTCAACCATGCTGCCACCAAGATCTTCAACTTCCCAGCCTTCAGAACTGTGAGAAATTAATTTCCGTTGTTTATGAACCACCCAGTCTCTGGTACTCTGTTAGAGCAGCTCAGACTGACTCAGCCGGCGGGCAAGCCTGCAATGGAGTGAGCGGGGAGAGGCGCAGGGGATGCGGGCAAAGAGAACGGGGCTGGCTCCAGATCAAGGAGGCCTGTGGGTTAAGGACTCTGGCTTTTACTGAGTGAAACGAGACATCCCTCAGAAGTTTTAATCAGAGGAGTGACTTCTGTGACATATCTCTGAAGGATCACGCTGACCACTGTGTTGAAAATAAACTAGAGGTGATAGAGCAGAAGGAAGGAGACCAGTAAAAAGGCGAATGCAATAATTGTCAGGTTTCCTGAAAAAGAACCCAAGGCAAAGTTTGGCTTCAAATGCTTTTTCTGGGAGGTAAAACCCCAAAGTAGCAAAAGTGAAGGTAGTGAGGAAGGGAAGGAGGGAAAGCAAACAAAAGGCAGTGCTTTACTAAATCAGTCACAGCTTCACAAGAAAGCCCCGCCAACTGCGCTCTCAGAAGGCCTGGGTAAGACAGGCTGTCCTGGGGGAGGGACGCAGCACAGGGGACAGAAGCCCTGCAGTGAAGACGCAACGTGGTCTGAGCAGCACTTCCCATGCGCCCATCTGCACTCGGGCGGGGACACAGGTGGGGGAGGAAGGGGAGGCGGTGCCTCTGCTGAGCCCTCCCTCAGCCTTTCTCTTTGTGGTCCAGGAACAGTACTCCTGTGTCCCCTCTAGTCGCACACTCCGACCACACTCACAACACTTCTGACACAAGATGTGAGTTTTTTCCCTACACGAAGCAGTTCTCTGTGACACCAGCTGGATGCCCACAGCTCACGTCAATTCTGACAGTATCTGCCTGAAGATAGCTTCAGACCCCACCAGTTCCGGGCTCAGCCCCACAAGACCGCCCCAACTTCAGACACCAGTTTCAGATAGGAAATGCCCCGGTTAACCACAACTTCTATCCAACTTAACTACAAATCAGAGGTTCCCATGACCCCACTCCTTGGATTTGATCATTTCTAGAACATCTCACAAAACTCAGGGAAACACTTACTTAACGTTTACCAGTTTATTATATAATAAAGGATATTTTAAAGGATACGGGTGATAAACAGCCAGATGAAGAGATACGTAGGGCAAGTTCTGGAAGGGTCCCGAGTGCAGGAGCTTCTGTTCTCACGGATTGGAGTGCACAGGCCTCCCAGCACATGGATACCTTCACCAACCCAGAAGTCTACAAACCCTATACATTTAGGATTTTTATGGAAGCTTTATCATGTAAAGATGATCAGTCATTGATCATCTCCAGCCCCGTTCTCTTTCCCAGAGGATGGGGGTAGGACTGAAAGTTCCAAGCTTCTAATTATCACTTGATCTTTCTGGTGACCAGTTCCCATTCTGAAGTCATCCAGGAGCCCAACAAGAGCCATCTCATTAGTACAAAAGACATTCCTGTCACCCAGGGAATTCTAAGAGATTTAGGAGCTCTGTGTCAGGAACCAGAGTCAAAGACCAAATATTAGAACAAAAGATGCCCCTAGTGCTCTCATCACTTAGGAAATTACAAGGGTTTTAGGAACGAGGGGTGTGTGTGTGTGGGGTGTGTGTGTGTGTGTGTGTGTGTGTGTGTGTGTGTGTATTTTTCCCCCTATTGTTTCACACGTATGACTCTCCCTTCCTCTCCACTTAGAGTCATGGTATCCAACCCCTCCAGACAGCTGCTGGAGCACCTAGACCCCAGGTCCACAGCCTGGTGCTTCATCTGAGTGCAGACACCGCAGAGAAAGTGAGCATCCTGAGGGCGAGAGCCAAGCCTCGACCCCCTGGCAGTGTTACGGGATGAAGCAAGAGCAGGAGCATCGGGGGCGACACTGAACACGCAGCTCAGGGCCCAGGAGACCGATGAAACAGGACAGAGATGAGGTGGCAGAGGTGAAGACGGAGAGAAAGGATGGAATTATAAATACGGCTTGAAGGTGGAGCCTATGGCATTCGCTGATGTGAGTGAAGGAGAAGACACAGAGATGACTCCAAGACCTAGGGCTGGGCCCCTGGAAGAAGGGGGACGTCTGTCGCTGGGGAAGGCCGCAAGGGGAGCACGTTTGGGAGGAGTCAGGAGAACAGGAGCTCAGTTTTGCACATCTTTAGAACAAAACAGGGATAACGGGAACACTAACAAATCCCGCCGCGCAGAAAAACTACAGAGAAGCTTACTTTAGACTTAGTCAAAGCTGTTGATATAATCAGACAGCCCTAGCCCTCCTCACGCATCAGCTTGCTGCCTGCCGGCACCTCCCCCCACAGCTCCATTGGTGTCCTTTTGTTGCCCATCAGGCATTTCCCAAGACAGCTGAGGAACGCTATTACACAGGATGCTAACTGTGCTCCCCTCTCTCGCTAAAAAAAAAAAAAAAAAAAAAAAGCGTACCCTGCCCATATGCATGAGAAAGTGCTGTTTTAAGCCAAGCAGTGTCTTTTTTGCAGGGCTTCTCAACATCTGGGATACATTAATGCATCCTGAGAATGATTCAAGGGCCAAAGTCATGTGAAGTTTTCTGAACTTACTTAACCACCAAGGCACACCGATTAATTCCTCAGAAGACTGTTGCATAGGATATCAGCCAGGAAGTGGCAACTAATCCAAGAACTCATTTTAATACTTATTTCACTTGGCTTGTATTATCTGATCAGTCCTTGAGATCCCCTCCTCTCTATTTTCATGGCACAATGTTCTCTTGGTTCTACTTCTTGTTCTCTAATTTTCCTGCTCAGTTTCTCTCCTTGAATACTACAGTAAGCCCCCTACATACAAATCCTCAAGTTGCGAACTTTCAAACATGTGAATGTGCATTCGCATGTCCAATCACATAAGTTAGTTCACGTGTCTGGCGTACACTGTCACGTGAGTGCATCTTCTATAAGTGGTTGTGCTTTTGTGTACTTTACTGTACCGTACTGCATAGAGTACAGTAGTACAGTATCTTTATTTCAAGCCCAAGATGTCCAGAAGCAAGCGTAAAAGCAGAGGTGATGTAGCTGGTACTGCTAGGAAGCGCCAAGCGATAACAATGGAAACTGTACTGTAAGATTAAAAATGTTTTCTTTATCTTTTATGTTTGTTCTCTATGTATTATTTGTGTGAAAAGTATTATAAACCTATTACAGTACTATATAGCCGATTGTGTTAGGTGGGTACCTAGGCTAACTTTGTCGGACTTACGAACATGCTCTAGGAACCGAACTCGTTCGTATGTAGGGGACTTACTGTATTTATCTACCTAGCCACAAAAAAACATCACCCTCGGTGTTCCATCTTGTTGGTCCTCTTCTCTGTACACTCGCATAGAGAGAGAAATAAATCCCCATCTCCAGTCCTCTCTCCCTCAGCCCAAAATGCACAATTTCCATGGGTCCCAAGGAAAACTCAAACTCTGTAACTCTAAAATGGAGCCTATTATTTCTCCCCTACGTTGACTGTACCATCTGTTAAATCATCCAAGTCAGAAATCTGGGTACCTGACATCCCAAACACTACCAGGTTTTGCTGCCTTTCAGATCCTGTATATCTTGTGAGTAAAAGTCTTCTCCATTTATTGGCTCTGCCTACATTCATCATCTCTCAACAATCACCTCCTAACTGACCACCTTGCCTCTAATCTCCTCACCCCTCCTGCGGTCATAGGGTAAAATTTCTAGAACATAACCCCAACAGGTTCATCAACCTTCCTTCACTAATCAGACTTAGAAGATAAAAATCCAAGCACTTTATCAGGTTATACACGGCATTCCATGATTTGGTAACTTGTAAACACCTTCTACAGTCTTGGAGCATTTATATTGCAATAATATCTTAATACTTGTATGTATCCACATAGACCATGCTATTTCATGCCTGTGTGTCTGTACAAAATTCTCCTTTTGTCTGGTACATACTTTCCCTTTTTTACTCTCTGGAAAACTCCCAATCATCCTTCAAAATCCTGCTTGGTAAAAATATCATAACAAAATTGAACCACAAATGCCAATTATAAAAAAGAATATACCAATGAAAACATAAACAAGCCACAAAATTAATACAAATAACAAGCATATGAAAATGTTCAACTTCCTAAGTAACATCATCAGTACTATTTATATATTATGTACCAGAAACTATACTAGCTCTATGTATACACTGTTTCATTAAATCCTAACAAGCCTATAAAGTTAGTATTGTTATCCCAATTTTATCAATAAGGGAATCCAACACAACTAAGAGAATTAATGTGGGAATAAGAAAAGGAACTAAGATTTACTGAGTACCCACATTATTTTTCATTCATCAACTGTTTCATTTTACATTCATAATACCCTATGAGGAGGTATTATATCTGGGCACCTGGGCCCAGAAAGTTGAATAATTTTCCAATATTTAGACAGCTAGTATGTGGCAGACATTAATTTTATCACTCAGAGAAACACACGGAGTATTTCAGAAAACACGGGACAGATGCCACGAAAATGAACATGAAGTGGATCCAGGCTAGGAAACCTGGTAGAGAAGGTAAGCTTTCTAGGGAATCAGCAGGGCAAAACGGAATGGTCCACCCTCTTCAGTGCCCTTCTCTTTTACGCTTCATTTTCATTCCATATCATCTATAGTAGCTGTAAACAATTCTTTCCTTCACCAACTTATTCCTGTATAATTCAAATCTAGTCTGAAAGCTCTTTGACAACTTCAAATATTTAATAATCAGTTTCTTCTGAAGGCCATTTGTAATAACATATAATAACTTTCTATAACTTTATGATTTTTGATAATAGTTGCCCATATTTACTGAGCACTTACTATGTTCCAAGCACTAGGTACTGCTTTATTTTTATTCATTCATAATCTTCACAATTCCCCTTTGAAGTAGGTGTTATTATTAGCCTCTTTTATAGAAGAGGACACTGAGGCACAGAAAGTTCCATTTTTCCCCAAGGCCACACAGCTAGAAAGTCCTTCTGACAACAGAACTGTGCTCCTAGTAAGAGACCTTTTTCCTTGAGCCTCTCCTACATAAACACTGTCCACTGTTACTCTCCCATGGAGCTAAATAACAATGACTTAAGACCAAGCTGCTGTAAAAACAAGGCATCCTATTTCAAATTACTGGACACTACCAAATGATTGTCAGAAAGAGTTTAAGTATCAAATGATTTGCAAAATTTTTGAAAACTATAATGCCTGAAGGATTCCTAAAAGCAGTTGGCAAAGTTAATGTAAAATGGGAGGCATTTACTGCTGTTTCTTCCAAGTGAGTGGTTTCTATTCACTCTAAACTCCTCCCCTATCCTATCTTTTTGCTCTCTCAGTGGACTTCTTAGTTGACTTCTCTAACTGGCTGATTTGGGAAGAATAAAGTGGCCAGGGCTGCTCAGCACCCCCGTCCTCTTGGGAATGCGCTACCCACAGGGAACACAAATTCTGCCTGCTTCTCCAGCTGTGCCCGGAAGGTAAGCTGCCGACTCCTCTGGTTGAACATGAGCTGACCCACTTGGCCTTCTCACTAAGCTACACGCTCCAACTCAGCCTTTATTCGTAATAAAAATCACATAGATTTTGATTTCCTATTTGCCTTACTCTTCTGTTTTGTTTCTCTTTTTGTTCAGAATTAAGAAAAGGGGTACTATTTATTGAGCTCCCTAAAAAAAACCCAATAGATAGGTCCTAACACAGAGTAAATTGGTCATCTATTCATTAACATGGGAGAAGTAATTTGATGTGTGGAATACAGTACCGTAAGTCCCCTACATACGAACGAGTTCCATTCCGAGAGCACATTCGTAAGTCTAATTTGTTAATAAGTCCAGCAAAGTTAGCCTAGGTACCCACCTAACACAATCAGCCATATGGTACCGTACTGTAATAGGTTTATAATACTTTTCACACAAATAATACATAACAAACAAACACAAAAAATAAAGAAAACATTTTTAATCTTACAGTACAGTTCCCACTGTTATCGCTTGGCGCTTCTTAGCGGTCGGTACCAGCTACAACACCGCTGCTTTTACGCTTGCTTCCACACTTGCTTCCGGAGATCCTGGGCTCGAAATAAAGATACTGCACTACTGTACTCTATACAGTAAAGTACACAAAAGCACAACCACTTGTAGAGGATGCACACACGTGACAATGGACGCCAGAGACGTGAACTAACTTACCTGACTGGACATGTGAACGCAAGCTTGCACCTTTGCAGGTTGGTAGGTAGGGGACTTACTGTAATAAATACTCTGCAGTGAAGTGTGCATTCATTTTTCATCACACAAAAGAAAGGTAATTCTGTCATCCAATGGGAAGTTGGGATGCTCCTCTTTGAATACAAAAAAATCATTCTACATATTTCTTCCTTGTATTTCAAGTTCAGAGGAAAAACAATCTAATAACTCCCATAGATACCAAACAACAAATGATACATATTTTTAAACGGGACACATTTTTGCCTTGCTTTACTTTAAATCTGACAATAAGTCATACAAGGATAACTGTGGGAAAACAGGCATAAACAGGACATTTTTACAACCTCAAAGGATAAATGTAAAAGAAAAAAAGTTAAGCAGTTCAGATTTCAGCCCCTTACAACTGGTGTTTCAAAACTACCCCTGGTGACATTCAGATCTACATCTAATCCTAATGTACTTATCCCATGCAGTTATAAGCACACCAAATCACAAAGCAGTTTGGTAGAATTCCAAGTTGGAATATAAGTCATTGAGAAATAAAGACAAAAGAGATTCAGAAAATGAATAACTATGACAGGCCTATCCTTTTAACGAAAATATTAAGGCTGGGTAATTCTTACTAAATATGAATAAGTATTATGTGGCTAAAACTGAAAACACCTTGAAAGACCTTTCAAAATTATTTGGGAGGGCAAGATGTTTTGCTTTTAAGGCTGTCCCAATAGTTGACTAGATATATAATAGTAATCAGCTAGAGCTTTCCTTTATTCACCACCTTAAACCACATTTTACTCTTTCTCTGATATTATATTTTATGAGAAAAGCAGATTCTTATTTGCTAACCATTCATATTTGCAGGTGTCCTTGCAGGTTCCACTGCTATTTAACTCATGAAACTACTACTTCCACTACTTTCTGAAAAATGTTTTCACTTGGAAGATTCTCTAGCCAAAACTCTACAGGCTATGCAGGCATAAATAATATCAAAGTGGTAATAAGTGGTTCCTGTACAGGGGCAAATATGTATTAAACAATGCAATGACATTTACTATGCTTGTGGCCATCTAGAATCTTTGCCTACGTTTCCTGTTGTTCAAAATTTTGCCACTTTACGAGTCCCTTCTTCCAAAAACTGAAGCCAGAACTCACTCTCCCAGCTTCCTTAGTCTGGAAATGGGATCTAATGGCCACCAACCAACTGCATTCTCACATGACTTCAATTCAGAGATAGCAAAGCAAGAAAGCAAATGAGAAAACTCATCTTTTTTGGTAAGAGAGGTGGTAAAGATGCCCCCTTCAGGGCAAACGTGTGACAGCACTTCTCACCTCCAGTCCCCAGCAGTACTGGTGGAAGCTGTGATGCCAGTATGAGGACTCGTGGGGCCGGTGCCCGGAATGTGGTTCGAGTGGTGCCCCCATTCTCTTGACCTTGTTTGTTGGGTGTCCTGTAAATTCTGTGGGCTTCCAAATGCCCTTTAAAATTTTCTTTTCTGCCGATGTTAGCTAGCGAGTGGATTCTGTGGTTTGCAACTATGAATTATGTATCATACAAAAATTTGGACTAAGCAAACTATGGTTTTACCAACGTGACGGTAGAGTGAATACCAATTCAATAATAAACTCAATAGTCTGCTACAGAGAACCTGTCACAAGTGTGCTTCTGTGCTAGACGTGGAGCAGAAACAAAGAAAAAGACCACAGGACGAGGACTAAGTTAACATATGGACATGCAGATATAAAATAAAGCGAAAAGAAACTTAGTAGATACAGAAGCATCTATGTAGTTACTGCAACAATACAATAGCATATTGCATATAAAGCTAAGGATGAAAAATGTTTATTTATGTATTAAAATGTCCATTGGGTTTGAAGAAAATCTGTCATGCTGCCAAAGAAATTAAATATACCTTTTATAACTACTAGAATTCAGTTATGTGAGAGAAAATATTTATAAATCATATACCTCATAAAAGATCAATATCCAGAATACATACAGAACTCATACAACAGAACAATAAAAAAGACCCAATTCCAAAATGAGCAAAGGACTTAGACATTTCTCCAAAGAAGATACACAAATGGCAAATAAGCACATGAAAAAATGTTCAACTTCCTTAGTTATTAGGGAAAATGGAAATCAAAACCACAATGGGGGGGTTCCCTGGTGGCACAGTGGTTGAGAGTCCGCCTGCTGATGCAGGGGACACGGGTTCGTGCCCCGGTCCGGGAGGATCCCACATGCCGCAGAGCGGCTGGGCCCGTGAGCCATGGCCGCTGGGCCTGCGCGTCCGGAGCCTGTGCTCCGCAACGGGAGAGGCCACAGCAGTGAGAGGCCCGCGTACCACAAAAACAACAAAAAAAAACAAAAAAAAAAACACAATGGGACATTTTTTCACACCCATTAGGATCACTATTATCAAAAAAAATTAGAAACAGGGAATAACAAGTCAAGAATGTGGAAATAAAGGAATTGGAACCGTCATATATTGCCCTTGGGAATATAAAATTGTGCAGCCACTGAAGAAGACAATTTAGTGGTTCTTCAAAAAGTTAAACGCAGAGTTACCATATGATCCAACAATTCTACTCCTCGGTATGTATTCAAAAGAACTAAAATCAGGGACTCAGATACATACATATAAACCAGTGTTCACAGCAGTATTATTCATAATAGCCAACGGGTGGAAACAACCCATGGGCCCATCAACAGATGAATGGATAAGCAAAATATGGTATATGCATATAAGGGAAAATTATTCAACCATAAACAGGAATGAAGTACTGATACATACGACAACATGGATGAACCTTGGAAACATCACACTAAGTGAAATGAGCCAGACACAAAAGGACAAATATTGTATAATTGCACTTATATAAGGTACCCAGTAAAGACAAATTAGTAGAGACAAAGAAGAATAGTGGTTACCGGGGGCTGGGGGAGAGGAGATGGGGAGCTGTTATTTAGAGTATAGAGTTTCCGTTTGGGGTGATGAAAAAGTTCTGGAAATAGACAATAGTGATGATTGTACAACAATGTGAATGTAGTACTTAAGCTACCGAATACACTTAAAAATGGTTAAAATGGCACAGTTTGTTATGTATATTTTACTGCAGAAAAAATTCAGTCATAAACCTTATCTAGAAATTTGCCAAAGTTTAAATTCAGTATTATTCCTGTTGGCTGCTTCTTATTATTTAAGATATAGATTCAATTAGTGGATCTAACTAGAAAAATGGCAACATAGATAGCATGGTTAAGAGGTCGGGTTAAGAGACCTAGGTTACAGGGACTTCCCTGGTGGTCCAGTGGTTAAGACTCTGGCTTCAACTAAGATCCCACATGCCACGTGGGCAAAAAATTAAAAAACTTTTTTTAATTAAAAAAAAAAAGAGAGAGACCTACATTATAATACTGGCTCTACCATTAACTAGCTTATTACATACTTAAAACGGGGCCTGACATAATTGTTGCAGTTCATCGGCATTGTTACTAGTTTGTATTATTATATAAAAAAAACCCATGGAAAACAGCAATGCATTTTATTACAGAAAAATTTTAAACTTTGGCACATCAAATAAATGAACATTGGGGCTTCCCTGGTGGCGCAGTGGTTGGGAGTCCGCCTGCCGATGCAGGGGACGCGGGTTCTTGCCCCGGTCCGGGAAGATCCCACATGCCGCGGAGCGGCTGGGCCCGTGAGCCATGGCCGCTGAGCCTGCGCGTCCGGAGACTGTGCTCCGCAGCGGGAGAGGCCACAACAGTGAGAGGCCCGCGTACCGCAAAATAAATAAATAAATAAATAAATAAATAGATGAACATTGGAAGAGAAGCGTGCGGGGTGATTAAGACGCAATATTCCTAATACGTACGTAGACCTCAAACCAAAGGATGAGAGAGCGTCCAGGTAGAGAGGCTGCAGGGAGGCTACTCTGGGTCACAGGGTCAGTCCAGGCAGGCTCCTCTGAACGAAGCCATGGAAGGTGAGATGCAGGTGCAGTGGCAAAGTTTACGGTTAAAGCACTCCGGGTGGAGACAACAGCAAAAGCCAAGGCCAGAACATAACAGGAACGTTGAGAGTTTGAGAAACACAGAGAAAGAAGACCTGCAAGCCTGGGAAAGAGAAGCAGGGGAGAGATCAGGTTGAAGAGGTGGACAGAAGCCAGATCTCACAGGCCTACTAAGAAGAGGGGGCTGTGATTCGAACCTCAGAGGGAGACCACTGAAGCAGAGTGACACGATCCAGCTTACTGGGTAAGAGATCACTTTGTTGCTATGTGGAGAAAGGATGGAGGAGGAAAGCAGAGTGGAAGCAGCTGGGAAGGAAGCTGGGGAGCAGCTGGGAAACTAGTTTTAATCATTTAAGTGAAAGATGATATAGCTGAGATTTGGGAAGGTAGCAGTAGTACTAGAAATATGTGCACAAATTCAGGTTGCATTGGCCAGTACGAGGGAAAATATCTAACTATTTCATTAGCCCCCAAAAGATGCAGATTAAAATTACACAATTTCCCCTATGAAATTCACAAAGGTTAAAAATGGATAATACAAACCCTGAGGAATATGTAGTTTGAGGAGGCACTCAGAAACCTCTGAGAAGCAATTTGCTACGTTATCAAAAGTCTTTAAAAATTCTCATAATTTTTGAGTTAGTACCTAGCACACAGTCTTTTATTAATTAATTTGACTTCTAGAAAACACACTAAAAAGAAAAATCAAGGTTTATGCTGAATAATTAATTGCTGCACATTTATAATTGCAAAAAAAAAATGGGGGGAAATATCTAACATTCAACACTTAAGGAGTAGCTGAATTACAGCTTGTGATAAAGCACTACGTAACCGTTAAAATCATGTTCATCAAGGGGTTTCAAGATATGGAGAAAATGCTGACATTATACAATCCTAGAAAATTACCTAAGAGAGCAAATAATGTTAAAGTTTTGTTTTGTTTTCCTGCTGGTAAATTTTGGTATGCGAACTGAACATAGAGGGCCATCAAATAATTGGTAGGCAATAAAAATTTAATAATCACTAACCTCTTCTAGAATCAAAACTCAATACATATGCTCAGAAAATGTATGTGCTGAACTCATTACATACTGTCCGAATCTTACAGTATTGGTCTCTTGTTATCTTTGGTACTAAAAAAAAGGAAGCAGGGAAGTTTCAGTTTTGCGGTTGTCATAGTAATTTAAGAATAAACATGTGCGGTCCAAATCTATTTGTCACTTTATACCTCCAGTGCCTAGCACAGTACCTGGAACATAAGAGGAGCTCAATAAATATTTTTGAGTGAATACCACTGAAAATAAACCTTACAGCTCCAACTTAGGACCAAAGAAACCTAAAAACCTCAACATGGAAAAGGTACATAAAATCGTGACAATACTTTATAATATTATGAGTGGTTACAAGGTAGGTACCAGGCATTATTAAAGGTTTTACCCACTTTTTCTTTAATCCTCATAATTCTCCATCTCTGGATTACTTTTCAAGTTGTAAAACTAGGAAACAGGCTCAAAAATGTTAAGGTCACACTGCAACTAAGTTTGAACTCAGGGCTTCTGGCGCCTAAATGTAACCAGACATGAAGTAACAAGACAATATGTTTCTTTTCAATGATCAGAACTGACCGGGATTTTCCTCCAGGCTTCCCCTACAGTTCTGCTGAGTGTTCACTAACTTCTACGTGGCTCTGTAGTTATCCCTTTGAAGATTCATCCCTTACAGTCAGAACCCAGCCCAGCGACCTCCCCTCCCCCGCTGTGACCTCCTCGAGGATGAAGGACCGAGTTTCCACGCCGCTGGGGACAGCCATACCGAATTGGGGATTGGCACAGGGCAGGGGGCTCACCCCTCCCCCTTTGGCGGTACCGTTTTGGTTTGACTTTACAGCCAAGCCTTGAGGATCAGGACTCACAAACTGGGTCCTGGTAGGTGCCCCGCCCGCCCTTCGGACCAGGCTCGAGGCGGGAGGAAGGGAGTCTCCGCCAGTAGGGGCGGCTAGGGCGCCGAGCCGACGGTTTCTATGACAACCGAGCAACTCCCCCGCCCATACACACACACACACACAAACACACACACACAAACACACACACACACACACACACACACACAGTTTCCCCTGCAGTCTCCGCCCCTAGTGCCTCGCCGCTCCGCCCCTCCCAGGAGCCCGAACTCTGACCACCAACAACGCGCGAGGGAGGAGGCGCCCTGTGCCCTCTTACCTCTCAGCGCCTGGTGCATACCCCCAATGCCGCTGTACAGCTCCAGGACCCGCAGGGGCTCCATCCCCACGCCGCCACCACCGCCGCCGCCGCCGCCGCCTCCGCCTCGGAGCTAGGCCTGCCGGTCCCGTGGCTCCTCCTTCCCCCCGGCAGCGCCGCTCCCTCGCCTTTGGTTCCGCCGCTTTTCAGTACCGCCCCCCCCCCGCCCCCTCCTCCTAAAAGCTCAGGCTCACGGCTTCACAGGACAGCGCGGGGCCCGGGGCTGGCAGAGGTTAGCAGGTGGACAAAGGGCAGAAAGCACCAAGGCCTCCCAAGTGAATGGCAGCCACTCCTTGGCCTGGTTTACGCTCCATCTTCCTTTTAAGGTGTATTCAGGAGCCTTGGGAGGGAAGAAGAAAATCCGGGGCTCAGTAGAGGGGCAAAATCTGCCTTTGCCTCAAAGGAGATAACACGGGTTAGAATCCAGAAAAACTTATTTTTCAGGCATGCTGCTTTTCCGTCCCTTGGAAGCCTAAAGCGTCCAAACCTTTCTTCCATTAGCCTTGAGCACGTACCACGTGCCTGGTGTTGGGCCCTAGCTTGAGTGATGGAGATAAATCAGCCTCTCGCCCAGAGAAGGTGCCAGAGTTACAAGTGCAGAAGTCAGCACACGTGCCCCAGAGATCCGGTGTGAGCTAACACAGAGGACGCCTGCTTAATTGTTAGCGAGGTTCATTCTGTTTTAGCTTGGAAAATACCCCCAAGATTGGATATGCTGTTCATAGAACTATTTAAGTTACCAAATGCAAGTTCACATGCCTGACGCACAGTGAGGCCAAATGATACTGAAACGTCTGAGCTGGGAGCAGAGAAAGGTTTATTGCAGGGTGAATCAAGAATAGGTAGCTCGTGCTCAAAAACCCAGAACTCTCCAAAGGATTGTAGCAAAGCCTTTGTAAGGGCCAGGTGAGGGAGGTTTGTCCCAGGGTATGTGATCAGCTCGTGCACAGTTCTCTGATTGGTTGATGGTGACCAATCCTTAGGCGCCAGAAGGTCTGGAGCTAATGCTCTTGATCATCAAGTAGTTAATTTCTTCCATTTGGTAGTGGTTTTAGCATCTGAAAAACTCAGGAAATATGCATCAGATACAAATTATCTAGGTACTTCAGAGAGGAACTAAAGCAGAAGCTATGGGGGAGGGCGTCTGTCCCAGGAAGGCCCCATAGTGTCCTGCTCAGTTACAGTTACGGCCCTCCAAGTGCTAGGGCCTTGCTTCTCCAAGATGATAGAAGCTGGATTACAAACTAAGGAAACGTGGTCACACCCAGGAGAAATGGTTTCATTGTGAACTGTTGTTCTATTGTTCCCGTGACCACCACACGTTCACTTTTTTTTTTTTGGCCTCTTGGCATGTGGGATCTTAGTTCCCCAACCAGGGTTCAAACCCAGGCCCCCTGCATTGGAAACGCAGAGTCTTAACCACTGGACCACCAGGGAAGTCCCACACACGTTCACTTTTGTTAGGAGAAATTGAGGAGTACCGCTTGTAATAATAACTGATAGAAACATTCACATGTGCTAATGTAATGCTGTTAACAAATAAAAGCATGCCTACTGTGTCTCCGTTATGGAACTGACTGATCCATTTTGATGTGTCCTGTGAAATTTTTTAACCGTAAGTGTGTATTGGGCTTTGAATGGTTTTTTTTTGTTTTGGGGGGTTTCTTTTGGCTGCATTGGGTCTTCATTGCTGCGTACGGGCTTTCTCTAGTTGTGGTGAGCAGGGGCTACTCTTTGTTGCGGTGCGTGGGCTTCAGTAGTTGTGGCACGTGGGCTCAGCACTTGTGGCGCACGGACTTAGTTGCTCCGGGCATGTGGCATCTGCCCAGACCAGGGCTCGAACCTGTGTCTCCTGCATTGGCAGGCGGATTCTTAACCACTGTGCCACCGGGGAAGTCCCTGAATGTTTTTTTTTATTGGTCACTTATTTCAGATAACAGGGGTGGTGTGTAGAAAGATACCAGAGAAGGGAGTCTTAACCCTGGCGTTGCCAGTAACCGGTTGTGTGCCTTGGCGGTGAGCCTGGTTTCCTCATCTGTAAAAGAAAGCACAAGAAAGAAGGGGAAATGATTGCTGAGGGCCCTGTGGCTCTAAGGTTCTGAGGCTGAATTAGTATTTGAAAACGTGAGTCCTGATTGGGCCACATGTTAATTACCGGCTCAGATTGAAATGACCTTGAAAGAAGACATTTTAAAAAACCTGCTTTAAGCAAATATGCTTTTAAACCAATTAAGCCTATAGAAATCATATACACACTAACATCATGTATATAATGCATGAAACAATTTTTTAAAATATTTATTGCATAATATTAGTACCAAAAATATATATCAGGACATACAATATAAAAGGAGTTATGTAGTCACAGTGATTTATATATAGTCAAGAACCAATACATTAAATAAATCTAGCATCTGTTTAGCATTAGTGCTATAAATCAAAATAAATATGACCGAGGATCTTACCTTGTAGGAGAGAAGACAAATATAGGGAAGAGTTCATGAAAAATAGCAGCTTCCTGAGAGGAAGAGAAGTAGAACCCCATCCCCCCACAGGATGATTACAAACTGTTCACTCTGATATTTAAGGGTCTTCAAAATGTAACCCCAGACTCATTTTTCTGCCTTAACTTTGCTTTCTCCCCTTCCTTAATGCTGCTACAAACTAGAGTACTCGGAATCCCCCAAGCATCCTTCATTTCTGAGGTTCCCTTTCCGTTCTTTACCCTGCCTAGAAATCCTAACCTTCTTCAAGACCCACACTTAGAGCAGAAGTTTCCTTCTTGACTCCCAGGCTGGAAACCCACGACTTGTTTCTATTCCCCAATCCACTTGCCTCCCAGTCTTCTGAAATACAAATCCCACCTGTTCTATCACTAAATCCTTTCAGTTCACTCTAGCCCAGTTGTCACCTCATATATGCCACTTCTTCTCTTTACCTGTTATTTCCTCTCTAACGCTGACCATGCATGATAATCATTTCAAGAACAGAAACTTGCTCCACAATCATAATTTACAGCTCTCTCCATGGAAGCATCTGTAAGACACTAAGCCCCCTTGGATCAGATTATGTATGCATTCTCTTCCAAACCCCGGCACAAGCTGTTGAGCTGGGGGTGCCCCAATCGGGAGTAGCCAAGGAGGAATGTGGGAAGGGCACATAAAGAAAAAAAAGAGATGTATATTGATTACTCCTTCTTAAATGTTCGTGCAGGAGGAAAAGGGCTTTCTAATCCTATAGTTTCCCATAAAGTTATCCCCAATGATATGTCCAATAGAGCTGATATTCTAATCAGAGAAGCTCAACACACTTTTTGAAAATACAAACATCAAGAGTTGAACTTTAGGATGTTCACTGCATATTCCTTCAAAACATAAAATACACTTTGTTAAAAAACCAAAATGCTAGTTAACACTTTGCACATATGAAGTATATCAGAAATAATTAAGGGGCACAATATAATACCAAGGGGTATATTAAAATAATAGCCTACTCTCAATTATTTAAGGGCTCATTGTATAAGTTGAAATCTAATGATGTTTTATTCTTCCTCTCCTGCCTGTCACTGATCATTAATATTTAACAAAATTAAACATGGCGTGCCAAATGCTTAAAATACTTGTTGCAACCATCTTTGAGTTTCCATGATCCAGGCCATTCCTTTTTTTATTTTAACTTATTTATTTATTTATTTTTGGTTGCGTTGGGTCTTCATTGCTGCACAGCTTTCTCTAGTTGTGGCGAGTGGTGGCTACTCTTCGTTGCGGTGCGCGGGCTTCTCATCGTGGTGGCTTCTATTGTTGCGGAGCATGGGCTCTAGGCGTGTGGGCTTCAGTAGTTGTGGCACTTGGGCTCAGTAGTTGTGGCACACGGGCTTAATTGCTCTGCGGCATGTGGGATCTTCCCGGACAGGGCTCGAACCCGTGTCCCCTGCATTGACAGGTGGATTCTTAACCACTGAGTCACCAGGGAGGTCCCAAAGCTTATTTTAGAAAAATAAATAAATTGGTTAATACGAATCCTGACTCTAATACTCACTTTATCTATGAAAGAAGGGTAATATTTGCTAGCAAGGTAGTCGTCTGTATCCAATCGATTATTAATTTGTACATATATACATATCTGTATATGTGAGTGTGTATATATATATATATATAAAGAGAGAGAGAGAGAAACTCAGTAATATGCCTAGAACAATAGATACTGATTTCCTTCCACTTTGTTCTGTTTGAGCTTTGTTCAGTTAACAGCTGAACCACAAATTATAATGTAAGGCATAACCCATTCTTTTCTAACAATTACATAGAGAGAATTATTTTCCTAGTGTGTTTTCAAAAAAGTTATATTACCAGGCGACTAGTTTGCATATTATCCAACAAGATGTCTTCATTGTTTTCTATTACAGCCTTCAATGAATAGAGGAGATAAAAATGTAATGCCTTTGAGAGCTGTTATTACTTTGCTCCTTTTCTCTAGTAATTTACCCGAATATCCAGAACTGTCTGAGGTAACCAAATCACACAAACCAGAAGTATCAGGAAGAGGAAAAGGGAAAAGACATACACACACAGGCACACCTGCATGCACACACACACTCCATAAAAGCCCTTATTATTCTTCATAGTCTTTTTTTCAAACGTTGCTACAATTATCAGTACTGACAAACTAAAAGCCAGAGAAGAATCATATACAAGGATTTTTCATTTTACCCTTGCTAGTTAGGTAGTGGTTTAGATGCACGACAGAACTTAGAATCATTCTCATATGATCCAATAGCGATAAAAATAAATGAAATATAACAGTCCCATAATACTGCACTTACTATATTTATTCACTGTATAAGGAAAAAAACCAACTTCGTATTTATTTAAAATTGTTAAAATTGACTTTACTAGCTTTCAAAGTCACTTCCATAAATATTATACAACACAAGCCCAACTTATCCCCCAAACTTTCTATTCACACTTGGGATGCACCAGAGGCCATTAACCCTTGCATTCTAGAGTTAAACTGATTCCTGCAGATCAAGACTATTAGTGTTTCATTTCCATTTAAGGTAATTCCTGCTAAGTTAAAATACAGTACAAGTCCCAAAGGGATTTGTTCTATGTTTAGTCATTCAGAGAACAGGAATGACTGAACTAGACTATATTTCAGTAGATGGCAAAAGTATGTTTTAATAATAGGATAACATCAATAATACATGATAATATAGGCTTATAAGTTTCAAAGAACTTTATGAATGTTTAAAATGCTTATTAATCTATTTTAGACCTATCAGGTTTTCTTTTTTAATATTCTGCTTTATTACAAAGAATAAAAAGGAGAAAATTTCAGATGACTTGCTCAGTGTCACATAAAACAATATTCTGTGGGTTAACAGATTAATTTACAAATCACAGAAGCACATTTTTAAAGGAAGAGAAATTAGAAGATAGTAACAGTATTTAAAAAACAAAAGTCTGGGGCTTCCCTGGTGGCGCAGTGGTTGAGAGTCTGTCTGCCGATGCAGGGGATACGGGTTCGTGACCCGGTCCGGGAAGATCCCACGTGCCGCGGAGCGGCTGGGCCTGTGAGCCATGGCTGCTGAGCCTGCGCGTCCGGAGCCTGTGCTCTGCAATGGGAGAGGCCACGACAGTGAGAGGCCCGGGTACCGCAAAAAAAAAAAAAAAAAGTCTGGAAGGCATCAAGTAATAAATAAGAGAGTTGGTATATTTTGAGGAAAAAATTCACATTAGCAGTTAAAAATCATTCTAGTTAGGAAAGAATGTCTGGAATCTACACGTCATATCTTTTTTTTACTCCATTCATTTTAGGTTTAAATCCTAGAATAGGGTGGGAAAAGAATGCAACAAAGGGCAGTCTTTATATACCCTTGTAGAGTTCACAGTTTTAAAGTCCAAAAGCTTCAAATTGCAGTTTCATCAAAATACTAGTTCCCTATAGAGATGAGACATTATTATTTGGAAAATAAATTTTTGTTTATCACCAAAAGTGAAAGAGAACTGATAAACGTACATTAGAAATACCAAGCGAGGGACTTCCCTAGTGGCACAGAGATTAAGAATCCACCTGCCAATTCAGGGGACACGGGTCTGAGTCCAGGTCTGGGAAGATCCCACATGCCGCGGAGAAACTAAGCCCGTGCGCCACAACTACTGAGCCTGCACTGTAGAGCCCGCGAGCCCAACTACTGAGCCCATGTGCCACAACTACTGAAGCCCGCGTGCCTAGAGCCCATGCTCCACAACAAGAGAAGCCACCGCAATGAGAAGCACGCGCACCACAACGAAGAGTAGCCACTGCTCGCCACACTAGAGAAAGCCCGAGCGCAGCAATGAAGACCCAACGCAGCCAAAAATAAATAAATAAAATATTTAAACCATAATTGGGAAAATAGGGCAATATATATATAAAGAAGGAAAGAACTATGGCTGATATTTTGATGTTTCTCTTGCTAGTCTTTGCACAAATTATATTTTACCAAAATCATAATTTTATCGCATTTTTTTTTTTTTTTTTGGTATGCGGGCCTCTCACTGTTGTGGCCTCTCCCGTTGCGGAGCACAGGCTCCGGACGCGCAGGCTCAGCGGCCATGGCTCACGGGCCCAGCCGCTCCACGGCATGTGGGATCTTCCCGGACCGGGGCACGAACCCGTGTCCCTTGCATCGGCAGGCGGACTCTCAACCACTACACCACCAGGGAAGCCCGCATATGTATTTTTTTAAATTAATTTAATTAATTTATTTTGGTTGCATTAGGTCTTCATTGCTGCACACGGGCTTTCTCTAGTTGAGGCACGCAGGGGCTACTCTTCGTTGCGGTGCGAGGGCTTCTCATTGTGGTGGCTTCTCGTGTTGCAGAGCATGGGCTCTAGGCGCACAGGCTTCAGTAATTGTAGCACATGGGCTCAGTAGTTGTGGCACACGGGCTTAGTTGCTCCACGGCGTGTGGGATCTTCCCAGACCAGGGCTCGAACCCATGTCCCCTGCATTGGCAGGCAGATTCTTAACCACTGCACCACCAGGGAAGCCCCTCGCATATGTATTTTATACCCTGATTTTTTTCACCTAACGTTTTATCATTACCAATTCTGCACTTAGTTATATATATCAAAAGATATACATTTTTCTGAATTTTAGAAATTTTAGAAATAATACACATTAATTTTGAGGGGTAAAACAAATTACAAAAGTTTAAAAAGGAAAAAAGATACATCCTTCTATAAAACCTTGATTCCATCCTTACCACTAAAACACAACTACTTTTAACACTTTACTGAATATCTTTCCTTAACAATACATAAGTACATAAACAATAATTTATTTTTCTGTTCTCTCAGTATTGAACACTTAAGAGGTTTTAGTTTTTCACATCAATAGTGAGTGTAGTGTATATTCTTACATATTAATATTCAAATATTCTCTTATTATGTTTACCAGATCGATTCTAATATGGGGTTACTTGGTAAAAAGTTTATAATTATGACCTAAGTCCTTTATGCAGATGGTCAAAAGTCATCTCCAAAAAAGACTGCAGAGCGCATATTCCCGTCAGCAGTGGCTAGAACGCTCTCCTGCTGTATCCTTAGGAAGCGTTGCCATTTGTAACCTTTGTCAATCTTGTAGGTCACAAATTAGTAGGGCATTTTTATTTTCCCTTTTTTTGATTAACATAAAAACCTAAATTTTTATATGTTTAGGGTTAAGTATATGTTTATTAGTCATCTGTAATTTTTTCTTTCGTCAATTATTTGTGACATTTGTCCTTTTTCTACTGGGTTAATATGCGTTTCTTATTGAATTATCACAAATGTTATTTTTGTTGTTAGTTCTAAAGCTATCAGCCACATGTATTACAAAAACACTTCCCAGGGGCCTCCCTGGTGGCGCAGTGGTTGAGAGTCCGCCTGCCGATGCAGGGGATACGGGTTCGTGCCCCGGTCTGGGAGGATCCCATATGCCGCGGAGCGGCTGGGCCCGTGAGCCATGGCCGCTGGGCCTGCGCATCCGGAGCCTGTGCTCCGCAACGGGAGAGGCCACAACAGTGAGAGGCCCGCATACTGCAAAAAAACAAAAAACAAAAAAAAAAAAAACAAAAAACACTTCCCAGTTCCACATTTTCCATTTAATTTGGTTTATAATATCTTATGACACAAAAGTACTTAATTTTCTGCAGCCAAATACACATATTTTTCCTTTGTGACTTACCCTGTATCTTTTTAGGCTTAGAGAGTCCTTTACTTAGAAAAAAATAAACTAAATTCACCTCCATGTTCTTCTTTCCCTTATGTTTGTTTTAAATTTTATTTATTTATTTATTTATTTATTTTTACTTTTTTTTTTTTTTTTTTTTTTTTTTTTTTTGCGGTACGCGAGCCTCCCACTGTTGTGGCCTCTCCCGTTGCGGAGCACAGGCTCCGGACGCGCAGGCTCAGCGGCCATGGCTCACGGGCCAAGCTGCTCCGCAGCATGTGGGATCTTCCCGGACCGGGGCAAGAACCCGCATCCCCTGCATCAGCAGGCGGACTCTCAACCACTGCGCCAACAGGGAAGCCCTTAAAATTTATTTTGATACAGTATGCAAGGTGAGGTTTTTAACCTAACTTTCCTCTAAAAATCTAGTTTCCCCTTTCACAGTGTTTTTTAATACTTCCGGTTCTACACACTATGTTCTAATTTAGTGTGATCTGCATTGGGGCGAGGTATCCCTTCTTGGAAAAGTCTGCTGGGGAGCCACACTTTTAATTACTCAAGCTTCATAATACATTCTCACATCTGGTAGGAAGCGTCACGATTCCTCTTCTTTGGCAAACATTTCTTAGCTATGCCTTCCCATTCTTAGCTCCTTTCAATATTTTCCCAAGATCTGGTACCAGTTATCCTCTGAGTTCCTTTCCGTGAGAAGAGCAGAAGAGATCAAAACCCAGCGCCTAGAGGACATGTTAGATTTTCCCACATACTGTGTGGCTGTAGGTAGTGTGATACCAGGGACCGTTTCTACTCTTTCAGCTTTAGAGGGGGGCTTTTTAAAGTCATAAGTCCATTTTGATGCTTCCAATTCAATAACACCCTTTTAAACCTTGCTTTATCTAATGTAGCACTTATTACGCACTTCTCCCCTTTTCAGACCTACCGGTACACCATCTTTTCACCAACCTTGGTGCACCATGTTATGTGTTTAAATGCTAAATCCTATTTACATGGTGTTAATGGGTGTTGCACAAAATTTAGAAGAATCCATCTCCCTCTCTCTCTCTCTCTCTCTCTCTTTTCCTTTTGGACTCTTGCCTCCATATCCTCAAGTTGGCTCAGAGTTGACTGGTACACAGAATCTTTCCAGGTATTTTCATCTCTTTGGAGCACATCACCCGCTATCAGGAAAGAAAAGGAAAGGAGAAGCGTGGAGGGGAGGGAAGATAAAATGAGAGGAGAGAAAAGAAAAAAAATCACTAAGCTGTAAGGCCCCTGGCCTCACTAATATTGCCCCCATATACTTATAATAAAAATGTAGGGGCTTCCCTGGTGGCGCAGTGGTTGAGAGTCCACCTGCCGATGCAGGGAACACGGGTTCGTGCCCCGGTCCGGGAAGATCCCACATGCTGCGGAGCGGCTGGGCCCGTGAGCCATGGCCGCTGAGCCTGCGCGTCCGGAGCCTGTGCTCTGCAACGGGAGAGGCCACGACAGTGAGAGGTCCGCGTACCGCAAAAAAAAAAAAAGTAATAAAACAAAAAATTTCAGGACAAAATCTTTCTCTCCTTTTTCCTAATTAGGAACCAAAATACAGACTTTGCTTTATTTTTCAATTCAAATTAATGCCACGGTTTTTATTGTTATTATTTATTTTTAATTAAGGGCAATTTTAGTACTAAATTCTAATATTTCAGGAGTCCCCTGGGTGGATGGATGCATAGATAGGTATTTTATTTTCTCACGATTTGACTACCCTAAATATGCCATGCCAATCACGCATAGTTTAAAAAACAACCAAATTGACATCAAGAATTATTAGAGAAATGTATAATATATCAAGTTTTCAAATTCTCAGCAAGTTTTGATAGGTCTGTATAATTTTCACAATAGTATCTAGGATCTACAAAAACAAGCACAGGAGGCTTCCATGGCATTCCAATGACAAGCCCATATTCATATCATACTCAGATACCCACCTCCAAAACTATCACATGGCAGTCACAGACATTTTTGGCATGAGCTCAGAGTTGTATATATCTATACACATTTATTTATGTGTGTTTTCACATTTTAAAAAGTTATGCCTGAAATGCAAAAAAAAAAATTTAAACATAATATATTTTGTTTAATTTGTCTTGAGACAAGTTTATTTTACCACACATGGTAGTCTAAGATCATCCTACAACTGATGAAAGTTAACCATTTTTTAACTTCATGGGAACACTATTTTTAAACACATTTTATCTCCCGAAGTAATAACATAAATCAGTCCCAAGTGCTATGTCAGTTGCTTTAACAAAAAAAACAACCACAACCAAAAAAACTGCCTATGAGGAAAAACCACTACTCACATTTACAGCTTTACTTTGTGATTAGGGTGGGCATTCATGGGGCTCTCAATTACAACACCTGCATGTGTAAACCATCTTTTCCTCTGCAGCACCAGGAACTTTGGGTTGATGGTCTGTGAAATCAAAGCATCCCCAAAGTGGTCCTCTCCCCTTTTACCTTGAATAGGAGTTAAAGTGCAAGTTTTGAACACTAGACACCACATTCCAAAGTGAAATACAACGGTATAAAGCAACATTTTCCAAGGAAGCATGCCAGGAAGGTTATGTAACTCTTATAACCATTTATCCGTGTCAAAGGCAAAAAGAGTTGGAGATTTTTGAAGATGAAGGTTTTTGGAGCAAGTTGCCAGAATGCTGTGTGAATCTGACCAGAAGATCTATGGGGTTGTTTGCTTACTGCAAGTGTAAAAGGCAAAGAGCTTCAAAGGGCGACCCAGGGATTGAAAACTGTATCCTCGTTACCCTCTGAGCTTTTGAAGGTAAAGTATTTCCCTTGGACCAGATCTGAGCCATGCAAGGTAGCCCTAGCTGCCTTAGATCCTGTTCAGGATCATCCGCTGGAAAGTAGGTACCAGAGCAAAAAGCAGCAAGGGGTGTACTTCAGAATGACTCCTTGAAGCTGTGGATGACCAAATACAAATGCACTTCTGCAGGTCAAGGGAGCTCTGGGAAACAAAGAAGCACCTGCTAGAAGAAAGGCTAGTTTTAAACACAGACCAAATGGAGAGGGCCAGTTTTAAGTACTGGATCATCAGCAGTCCTTGTCAAGTAAGAACTTTCTTATCTCCCCAACCTTTTCTCTGCTATGAGCTCTAACCCTAGAGCAGCAAGAAACTTCAGTTACCAAGACGGAGAAGAAGTAGGAGCACTTCAGACAGAGAGAGAGAGAGAGAGAGAGAGAGAGAGAGAGAGAGAGAGAGAGGCCAGGACTCCCATTTTCTACAGCTCTTTGCCTTCTGCATGCTCATGCTGGGAAAGGGAAGACGTGTAACTTTCAAGCAAGATTGTGATTTTGATTGTTACAGGAATGTGGACATTACAAATGACTATGGTTCATTTTCTCATTGGAAGCAACAGTAAAGTCTTTGATTTTCAAAAGTCGTGGGAATTGCTTGGATTGTCATTTGCACGATGATCAGACCATTTGCAAAGCTGTCCCCCTTGTCTTTTTATTCCCTCCTGCCCTTGACTTTCACACACAACCTCTCTTCCTCTTCTTCATGCTACAGTTTAATAATGATAATCACAACAACAGCCCACATTACTGAATGCTTGCTCTGTGCCAGGCACTCTGCTATGTATTTTACACATGCATTTCCCATTTCATCTTCATACGAATCTGTATTATTACCACCCCTATTTTACATATGAGGAAACTGAGGTTTATCCATGGTTGCCAGTAAGTAGAGGATTGGTAACCAAGGTAGCCTGACTCGAAAACAATGAATAATATGTAGCCTCTCAGTTCAAAGGATAGAAAATACGAGGCTTGCTTTCTTTAATAAAACATATGTGGATCTCCCCCCACTTCATGAGAAAATGGGAACATTCCACAGAAGGTGAATTAGTAGAAAAGTAAACATAGCTATTTTTTTGTAATCATAAAATCCGCTGATGTACACACTTATTCCAAACTCTTGGATGATATCATTATGTCAACAATCACAAAGCTTTCTCATTCTGGACCTGAAATAACCGCAATCAAAACAACAATACCTAAAATTTGTAATGTTTGAGCTTTAAAACTGCCTTTTCATACTTTAATCTAATTTTCTTCTCACAACAATCCTGTGAGTAGGTATCACGAATACTATGTGTTCCATGAGGAAATGAAGATTAAAGCTTTTAAAAACTGTGATTTGTTGAATACCAAAAATGAATACATGAGAGTCAAGACTAAAGGGAGCACAGAACAGGGACCTCCCTGGTGGTCCAGTGGGGGAGACTCGAGCTCCCAATGCAGGGGGCCTGGGTTCTATCCCTGATTGGGGAACTAGATCCCGCGTGCCACAACTAAGACCCGATGCAGCCAAAATAAATAAATAAATGAAAAGGGGGAGCACATATCAAAGGGAAGTTGACATACCAACTCATAGTTGCATCAATATTTATATTCATCACTCTTGATCCTTATGCTTTGCATTTTTCAGTAATCAAGATGACTCACAAATCCTCTTCCATATAAAGAATCCCTCACTTCATTCCAATGAGATAATTCATGGCAACTAACAACGCATATGGTTTTCAGATGTAGAAAGTAGGGCCTCAAGAAGTAAATGTGCTGGCCAAGTCACTGGGATACAAGAATCTTATAGGATTCTATGAAACTGAGTTGAATTTATGTCCTAATATGGAAAGGCATGCCTTTTCTCACTAGAGAGATTCTTCTAGAACTTCAAAACCATGCCACTATATTTCACAGTACCCTAGTCATCTGGATCGCTGTGCTCCTGAGAGTGCAAAATTTCATGCAAGCAATTAGTCCTGCTAATTAAATTCCAGGCTTTCTTTTTCTTTTCTGAAGTCCAAAAGTTAAAGCATTCTTTTCTCTCTATGCTTCGTCTCCTCACAAGCAAAGACTCATAAACATGCCCACCTTCCAACCACTATATTTTTCACACTCTCGATAGCCACAAATACTAACAATTCACTAGCATGGTGGTTCCTCAGAACCATCTAGGTGTCTTGTTAAAACACAGACTTCCTTCCCCAGAGTCTCTGATTCAATCACATCTGGAGTGGTGCCTGACAGTGGGCACTTCTAACAGATTTCCAGGTAATGCTGCCACCGCTAGTCTGGGTATCACACTTTGGGAGAACCCCCGGATATGTATTTCTCCCAAACGTTCCCTTAAAGGTCCCCACTGAAAAGCGCTCAGCTGCTAAGGCTTCTATTTGGAGGAAAAGGAAACCGTTGTCATGACTCATGGCCTTTTTCAAGTTTTTCCAGGCACAAAATTAAAAACAGAAAACGACTAGATTGAAAGCAAAATGAAAACAGCTAAACTGTCTACATTTTGACTTACAGCATGGTTTCTGGGGTTAAGAAAAAAAACAGAATAACGACTCACGTGAGCCTGAGGCTGACCACACTGAGAGCTGTCACCACTGAGGCTACCAGAAAAACCTGGAGACCAAGCCAGGCTGCTCCGGTCCTAACCCAGAATCATCTCAGACACTTGGCTCCCAGTTTTGTTTTGTTTGTTTTTCTCTGTCAATAGTAAGTCCTTGCATACAATTCTCCAGATACATCATCAACCTATAACACTTTTCATTACTCATTTTTTTTCTATACCATCTCTACTATTTTTTTAACAGAAAAAAATATTAACTATCCATAAACAAATAGTGTTGGAACATCAATCAGGTAGATCAAAAAGCTGAAGAGAGAAGCTGGCAAAGGAGTTTTCTTCAGCTTCCCTTATTTTTGTGATCATCATCTCTAGACAACTCTCAGGGAGATATGCATTCCATTTTGCCTCTCTTTGGGGAAAATGAAGGCATTTTATGTTATGGTATAAAGTACTTCAGTATTTTAGTTTATTTGTCAAACGTGTGACTAGTATTTTAAACAGCACTGTTCCATAAATAAAAATAACTGACGAGAAACGTTATTAGATACAACATTTCTGCTTAGAAAAGAAGCTGTTAGTTCTACCTTTAATATAGCAGTATATTGCAGGAACTACTGCCTTTTTACTCTGATCACCGTGAGTCCATTAAATTTCAAAATATGGGCCAGCCAGTGAAGGATAACACTAATAAGTGATGAACCAAAGCCATCCCAATGTAGTCTTCACATCCCAGTGCTAAGAGAAGGAAGAACATCAGGATAATGGTAAGGTCATTGAATACACAGATTTGGAAAGAAATTATTCTGTTTTGAGCATGAGTCACCAAAACTACTTCCTTAGTGATAAAAGCTGACTAAGTAACCTAGATGCCTGATTCTGCTAAGAAGTGCATGGGCAGTGGGTTGGGTTTCAAACCCACTAATCATTTCCTTTACTTAATTGCTAACTGCTCTTCCCGGCTGCTGTTTGGGGCCTGAGTTTTCTGTAGTAACCCAGCAACTAGTTATTATGCTCTATTTTATCAAGGAGAATGAAACAGCAAACTCGACATTTCCATGGATTTCAGAGGAAGAGTCGCTGTTATTTCACTCTGACTTGAGGGGGACATCATGAAACTACTGAACTAGATCTCAATGTGACAGCATGATTATGCAAAACTTAGAGACAAAAGGATGTAACAGAGAAGAGATGAGTCAGTTAGGGGCCCTCTGACGGCCAGAAAGGTGTTTTATTCAATTCTGGGTCCTCAGAGCCCAGAAGAGAGCCTGGCCCCCAGGAGGACTCAAAATGCATTGACAGAACAGGGTCACTGCTTCTCTTAAGAATATTCCAGGGCTTCCCTGGTGGCGCAGTGGTTGAGAGTCGGCCTGCCGATGCAGGGGACACGGGTTCGTGCCCCGGTCCAGGAAGATCCCACATACTGCGGAGTGGCTGGGCCCGTGAGCCATGGCCGCTGAGCCTGTGCGTCCGGAGCCTGTGCTCCGCCGCAACGGGAGAGGCTACGACAGTGAGAGGCCCGCATACCGCAAAAAAAAAAAAAAAAAAGACTATTCCAACCTATTAAGTAATAGCACTGCTGCTGAGTTGGGATTTCACCAGGCTGTTACGTTTTCATGCATCCTTTTCCCCTTCTATCTACAATGGGGCTGTGATATTTGTTGCTCTTGCCCTTGTACGCATATGAAGCACTTTACCAATGCTCTTTTTTAAGACAGAGCTGGGACAAGGGAGCATTTCTTGGAAAAATCTGAGATGAAACGGCAATGAGATTAGTATTGGGCAAGAAATGTTTAAAACTGGGTAGTAAGGTCATATGTGTTATCAGTAACATTGCTTGAGTTTGGCCTCCAGAATCTTGGCCGTCGGACAGTTCACTAAACCTCTCATTTCACACACATCTCTCATGATTCTTGCACTATGTAATATTAGTATTCCAGATGTTAACAAATCCCTCTAAAATTCAAACTCATAGAGAGTAAGTACGGGGAGAAGTTGTTCTTACTTATAGAGGCAACGTGTTCCAAAAAGGTAGTCAGTTTCTTTCTCTTCCACTAGCAAGTGTGGGTAAAGGATTGTTATTCATTTAATTGCATGCAGGGATGATATGTCATAACCATCAAATCATTCTGGTGGGGCTGAGTCAGAATTAAGAAATGAGATCTCCACAGAAAAGCCCCAAAATGCCCATCGACGTCTTGATGATTCATTAAGGGCACCATATTCTCTGAATCATGAGGGGTCTTGTGGCTGTATCAGAACAGGGGGGAAAAAAGTCCAAAGAGATAGACAAGACACCATGGTTAGAATTCCAGAGACCTGGGGATGTCACCAGCGGCAGTACAAAAAATACCACAGCATGGGAAATACCGCACTACAGTGAAGTTTGGACTGTGGGACCTACAGCCAGAAGTCCTGGGTTCAAATCCCAGGTCTGCCACTTCCTGGCTGTGTGAGCTTGAGCAAGTTACTTAACTGCTCTGTGCCTCAGTTTCTTCACATGTCTAGTAGGGTTGCTGTGAGGATTAAATAACTTAACACATGGCAAACAGCCGGCACTCAATATACAGAGGCTATCATTATGATTACCATTAGCTTTGCTATCTGGGCCACACTCTAATTTAAGGAACAACATCAAAGGTATGCCTGGTTATCATTATCATTGCTTAGAGTTCACTAATCAAGGACTGTGAAAACCAACCCAAAGTCAGCACAAGGAAAACCCTGATTAGACATGTAAATAGCACTGCACTGTATTCCGTGCACACATGTCCAACCCCCTAAAGTTCTCGAGATGACCGATAATTACAATCTTGTTTCAGAACAGTTTTTCATAATTTATGATATGAAAAGTATATTTAATCTATATTAAGCTCAAACCCCATCATATTTTTGCAGTTATTCCATATAGCCATATGAGTCCCATTAGAAGGCATATTTCTAGTACTTAGCTAATTAGAATCACAAAGCCTTACTCAATATTTTAGAAACCATTGCAGCAGAATTACGGAGAGGGCTGCCAACCCCTTTATTCTGCTACAGTTAACTCAGAATGGTCTTCCTTAACTTACTTCTCATTCCAATGAAATTTCTTAATCCTTTTGCCTTGCTTAGTTTTATCCTCATGCCATTTTACAGTTCCTTTCATTTGCCACATGGCTCCATTTAGGGTTACTTTGATTTATAAGTTCACTTTTTTTTTTTTCTAACACTTTGTCTTTTTTTTGTAATTAAGAGAACATAGTTTCACATCTTTTGTACTGGACTTTTTTTCCCTCAGCATAATGTTTTTGATTTTCATCTCTAACCCTTACAAATCACCTTGATCTTTGTCAGCATACACAAAGACCAAAGTTTGATGGGGTATATTTTAAACTCTGAGTTTATCAAATACAGTCAAAATTAAATTTAATATTCAAGATGCTGAAGAACATCATTTCACTGGTTAAATGAATGTGATACAGCAGAGCTAAAGCTTCTCCAGATTTTTGGAAAGATTGGTCAATTCATTAGTCAGTTTTGAGGTAAGCGGGATGGAGTTCCTTTATTTTTCCCAAATATACAGAAAAGAGATTATGGCTATAAGATAATCAATATCCCTTTCCCAACTTCATAGGTTACCATAAAGAAACCAAAAATTATTTTTCAAAAATTCTTCAGTTCTTTCAAAGAAAAGTATGCTATTAAACAAAGTTATTAAAATTAGACCCATTACCAAAATATCTTCTGAAAAAAAAAAAGTCTGCCCCTTGGGAACTTGATGACCTCCTCAAAATAAGCTGAATAAATTCCCAGGATGCCAAAGCACTTGGCAAATTTTCTGGCACTGGCATGACTTTCTTCTCTATCCTGAAAATGGTAAAAACAACATTATAGGACACAGGGCAAAACCTGCTTGTTTTCTTAAGGTCTCACTAGGCCAGTAACTAAACTGTGACGGTATCACTTAGCTCTCTTTCAGATAAGGTCTGGTTTTTATAACTGGACTGCTTTTGTCTTGCTTTTTGGATCTAGTGAACCAGTAATGACAATGTAGCTTCACGTCTTTGTCTAACATGGACTCGAATTGGTTTTTTTTTTGCACTAGGTTTTTCCCTCAGTATATTAACTAATATTCCCTGTTCCTCCTACATCTTCACCACCTTCTCTTTCCTTAGTCAGAGACGCTACCTTAGATTTTGACGAAAAGATAAATTATATATACGTCTAATCTCCTAAAGTTCTAGAGATGACAGATGAATACATTACAATATTGTTTCAGAACAAATTTTCATAATTTGTGATATGAAAAAAGTATATTTAATCTATATTAAGCTCAAATTCCATAATATTGTTGTAATAGATATAGTTTTATGGGAAACTATCATCTGCTTTCCCCACAAAAGTATCAAAGAAAATTCTAAAAGTTTGCCTTTAAGCTTCTTTTTCTCTGAATTTTTTTTTTTGAGACACAAAATGATGGGCATGAAAGTGTTCCATGTCCCTGAACTTTTCAAAACTGTTTTAGAGGATACTGAAAAAGCCCCTGATTTTGCACCAACTGGGGGAAACCAGACCAACATCCACAAATCGCATATGGAACAATCTAAAGCAATCCATATTAATTTATGTGAACAGACTAGAATGTTGTAGGGAGTAAAACTGCATGACCCCTTGGGTTTATACCCCACCTTCTTCATGAGGTTTTGCTCTATATAGACTAGAGGAGGGAAGATACTTCCAGGTAAATGGATCGGAGTGAATTATCTTTCATCTCAGATTAATTTTCCACCTAAAAAAAATTGTTTTCCATCTATGAGGATTCCATTCTCAATCTGTCCGGAAAGCTCAGAGTCCTCGACTTGCCCCTCCCCTCTCCAACTTCAGGCTCGGCTTATGCCCGCCAGTGTGTCTGACTTTGAATCAAAACCTCTTTTTCTGCATGCTTAAGACTCCCTAAAGATCAGGCTTTTACCATTCGCATGATCTACTGCAAACAGCTTTCAGATGGGTCTCCCCAATTCATCCTCCACAACAGGCCAGAACAGTCTTCCTGAAACACGGCCACAAGCATGTCTTTCTCCTAGTCAAAAATCACAGTGAATTCCCACTGCCCACCGCATTAATTATCAACTCCTCTCCTTGGCATTTAGTCCTCCAACGCATGATCCCATATTAGCTTTCCATTCCTTTCTCCCCTACAACTGCTCCATAATCAGCCACATTGGGATTCTTACTATTACCTACATGTCCCTAGAAGTCGGACACATACGCAATTTTTGCTTATACTGTTTCATCAACTTTGAGCATCCTTCCTCTAGGATAAGCTGTAGAAATCATACTCATTCCTCACATGCCACCTTCTCTGCATACATTTTCTGATCTCCCCCAAATGGACATGATCATTTCTCCATCTAAACCCTTCAGCGCACTCACTCACCATACTCTGCTATATATTACAGCTCTTTTATGTGGTTCCTAATTTTTTCAAGGCTGTGAGCTCCCCAGAGGCATGAAAAGTTTAACGTACCTGAGTATACTAAGAAGGGTTGCAGGCAGTGCAGAAAACGAGTTCCCCTGCCTAATGAACGGAATGTGAGGAAAGACATGAGGGTGGGGGAAATGTGGTGTATTCATGGAATAGAAAAGAACTTAGGGCCCCACTGAAATTGCTGTCTTGGGGGGAGCAGTGGCAACTCAGGATGGATGGGAACATCCTTAGCCTAGCTTTCAAAGGCCACTGTCAAACTATGAGCCTCAACTTCCGCTGAAGCAAAATTTCTGTTGCCTTCATCATCTTTATTACTAATGGTAATTCTGTGGTTTGTTCCTTTACTTAAGTATTGTCTCTCTGTACCACACATATGCACACAGGGACTCAGCTCTAAGTCCCAAGAGCACAGGGATTATACCTGCCTTGTTCACGTTCCCTGCTGTCTAGCAGGATGCCTGGAACGTGGTAAACATTCGATACATGTGTCTTGAGTCAGTTAATAAAAGCTGTGGATCATAGTACCCTTTAAAGATTAGAGGACGTCATGTTTAAAATGACTAGCACACTGCTTGAACATAATAGATGCTAGAAAATATTATTCTCCTCTTTCTTCCCTCCCTCCCTCCCTCCCTCCCTTTATGAACTGCTCATGCACTAATTCACACATTCAACACATGTGCCAGGCTTCTCTGTAGGCACTGGAGATAGGCCAGTGAACAAACGAGAGAAAAGTCTCTACCCTCATGGAACTTACCTTCTCACAAGGGAATGAGTGATTCACTTTGGATCTTTAGGGAGTCTTAAGCATGCAGTTGTTAAGAAAAAGAGGTTTTGGTTCAAAGTCAGACACACTGGTGGGGGTAAGCAGCGCCTGGAAGAAGGGAAGCCAATTGCAGTACTGCTGGGATGAGGTACGAAATGGCTTGGATGTGCGTCACAGCAACATAACAGAGAAGTGGGTGCAGAAAGCAATGGACAGGACACCCACGGGATCTGAGCCGTCGAAGGGTAAGGAGGTGGCAGGGATGATGCAAGTCTCCAATCTTGTTAGTTTGCTGTGTTGCCTTAAACAGACAGGGTGAGTTTTGAAGGGGAAGCTGCTGTGGTTGGGGGGGTTTAGGGTGTGAGCTGAGCTAAGTCCAACTTTGGATATAACGCCTTTCAAGAGACAGAAAGGAGTCCAGGTGAAAATATTTCACTCTCCAAGTAAGGATTTAAGAGTCAGGTAAAAACCAAACTCCCTTCTTATCTATTACGAATCACACTGTTCCATCATTTGAATAACATAAAACATGATATTCTATCCCCAAATTCCTTTAGGAATCTGCTCCTTAACCACAAGATCTGGCAGTTATCCTCCCTCTGCAGCTCCTGAAACACAGTATGCCCCTAAATGATATTTGTGAATTAAATTAATAGCAAGCAAAATTTTATCAAGACAAAGAGAAAAGAAACGTGCATTTGGAATCAGAAAGGGCTCCATTCAAATGCTTGCACACTTCCGGCCTCCACTGCTACTTATATGACCATGGGCAGATTTTTGGCCTGCTTCTTAGTTGCCTAGTGTTTAAAATGGATGATCTCATCTATCCCGCAGGATGCTAGGAGAACATTAAGTTAAACTAAACACATACAAGTTTCCTGTCCTCCAGTAGACACAGAAGTTAAAGCACTTCTATTATTGATTATTATTAGTATCTTTAATACTATGCCCTTTAGATTTTGCCATGATTTTCACCCTCTCACTTCATCCACCTTCTCATTGCTGACATTCCGTCCAGGCGATCCAGCTAGAAGCTGTCCTCTTGGCATGACCTCCTGCCGGCCAGCTCTCCTAAAGCCTCCACAGGCCACTAAGCTCCTCTCCGCATGGCTGGCTGGTCCGTCAGTTCAAATCGCCTGATTCAACTGACATCACCACAGCTTGCAAATTCCAAAATCACTGTTAGTACTTTAGATTTGGTAATGTTTACGCCTGGCCTACACACTGTACCACTGTGTCCTTATTTATATACAACTTGCAGCAGGCAGTGTTTGAAGATGCTTCAGGGTCCAGCGTTCGAAAACACTCTGGAAATAGGTTTTCACATCAATCAAAAAATAAATATGAAAACCAAGAAAGCTATGTCTACGTACTGTTTACTTCCAAAAGGTAGCTAAGAACATAGGGGCACAGATAGAGCAGGATTAGTTATCATGCTCAAGGATGTTAGTTCAGACATATTGATTTCCTTCATCGATGACTAGCCCTCCTTGGTTGAGGCACTGTCCTGGTTGGTGTATAATTTACCTCAGAATGAAATGAATTCTTTCCCAAATCTCATGCATTCTATATGAATGAGTAATAGTGTTTTTGTAACCTTTGCTTTTCTACACTCTACAATCCACCCCAAGCTATGGCAATTTCTAATAGGAAGGACACATCGGATACTGTGTCTGTGCGTGCGTGTGTGTGCGTGTGTGTGTGTGTGCGCGCACATGGTGTATCGCAAGTATTATGGATTGAATGTTTGTGACCCCTACAATTTATATGTTGTAGCCCTAATCTCCAATGTGCGGCTATTCGGAGGTGGGGTCTTAGGAAGGTAATTAGATTTAGATGAGGTCATGAGGGTGGGGCCCCTAAGATGGGATTAGTGTCCTTATAAGAAAAGGAAGAGACCAGAACGTGCACTCCTTCTGCCACGTGCGGACATAGCAAGAAAGTGGCCATCTGCAAACCAGCAAGCAGACCCTCATCAGACACCAAATCGGCAAGCACCTTGATCTTGGACTTCCTGCCTCAAGAGCTGGGAGAAATAAACATTTGTTGCTTAAGCCCCCCAGTCTATGGTATTTTGTTATAGCAGCCTAGGCTGACTAGGAAGGACAGCAAGTCCTGAGAATACAGATTGGGGACAGGTTAGAAAGGAGGAGGGATACCCCCAGATGAAGAGGAGGGCCAGCATCCATCCCAGAGGAAGTCGCCACAGGCCTGAGGAATTTGCTGTGGTCACCAACAGGGCACCCTGCCACACCACACCAGAGCCTTGCCCTCATTTTCCGTAGTGAGTCAGTCAGCAAGAGTCCTCTGACAGCACCAGCTTGTTGCCCTGGGATCAGCATTTTAGGTGGGCGTAAGGTCCACCCTCCCTTCCCCCCAGAGGGAGATGGCTTTTTCTCCTCCTAAGGGTTCCAGGCAAACTCACAATGGTGACATTTGTTGAGCAGTGGCTTGAATAAAGGGCGCTCTGAGAGCAAGACGGTAACATGGAGCATAAGCTGGTTTGCCAGGGCACCACGCCCCAGGAATGCTCGGGAAGGACCCACAGCCTCGCAGGGAAAGAGAGAATTAAGGAAATCCACAGCAGGGAAGCGGTACCGCAAGGGGTCCTGCAGTTTTCAACCTTGGCAGCCCCACTGGCCAGAACTAACTGAAATGCAGTAAACAAAATATTGCCTAAAAGAGGCTTGTAAAAAGAAGCTGGAATAAACCCTTCATTTGGTTCTAAACTACTTTTCTTAAATGCCAGGTAACTTCCAGCACCCCCCTTCCAAAACCCAAAACAAAAACGGAAGAATTTTTACTTCCCCCTACCCTCCCACCCCCATTCACTATAGAATCAAGATGCTTTTATTTTTACAGTGCTTTGGGGGCTAATCCTCTCAATACTCCTTCGGTCTTATAAATACAAAAGAAACACAAACCTCTGATTTTTAAATTGCTACAGATATCACTAAAAGACTGGCTTGGATTGGCTCTCTTCATCTCCCTTTGCGGGTAATCACGCTGTTCTGCATGTTACTCATATTGCAACAAAAACCCTGTTGAGTGATTTACCTGGAAGGTTTTGGTGTGAGAATCTGAACACTCCCTTGGTGCCCTAGACCGAAAGTTTTTTGCTCTGTAGACAATTTTATCTCCCTCACTCCGAGACCAATTGCAAGAATTCTTCTGGAAAATAGGCCAAGGGACCAGTGACATTTCCCAGACAAGTCACCAGAATCCTGCAGTGAGCACCATCGCTGAGCTAAAACGAACTCATAAATCTACTTCCCTCAAACATTCTACCATTTGAGGTATAAAATTGCCTTTCATTCATCGAATTAAGCATTTAAAGTAATACCTAATTCATTCTATAACTGATGCAGATTATATACCTTTAATGACTTCCGCTACAGCAGAAAAACCAGTGAACAATTTGATTTTGCAACTGCGGACGCTGAGTTTCCTCTTTCACCCAAAACTTCCAGATCATGTTAAAAGCTGGGTGTGGTTTTATGGGGGCAGGGGTAGGCCGAGAGGAGACCGGAGGGAAGGGTGGGAGGGAACTTTGCAAGAAGAACCTTCCCGGAGTGCGTTTGTGATGCCGCAGACCCGCGTTTGGCGGTTATAGAGCCCGGGCCGAAGTTTCTTACTAAAGAGAAGTCTGCACATTGGAGCAAAATCAGGCTTTGGCGAGTTCTTAAGAATTTACGGGCGCTCTAGTCTCCACGGAGGAGAACTGCATACAAGAAAGAGCAGGCCCAGCTCGAAGTTGCGTAAAACTTCTAACAAACAGTGCGCGCGCGCGCGCGCCCGGGGAGACGGGTCAATCTCGTCTAACGGTTTCCTTGAACCGCTAGCAGCCCTCGACCTCGGCGGGACGGCCCGGCGCGGTGACTCGCCGCCAGTGACTCAGCGACCCCACCCATCTCCCCCGGGCTTTCCTCGCAGTTCCCGCCGTCCAAAGCCGGACCCAGCCCGTCAGGTCCCCGGAGAGGACTCTCCAAGACTAGAGGGCGAAGAGAGATGGGGCCCGACCGACGCCCCTTCCGCAGCAGGCGGTGCGCAAGGCTGCGCGGGGGGCTCGAGCCCTGCGTCCTGGGCTGTGCGCGCTCCCACCTCGCGCTCCAATCCCAGACCCTCTTTGTTTCTTTGTCCACGCCTCCCGATCTGCTGGAACCCGCACTCCCCCTCTTCCCGCGGGTCTCCCCACCCACACGCTCCCTGCGGACCGCAGCCCCGTTGCTGCGCGCCCCTCCCGCGCCGCTCTGGCTCGGTGCCCGGGACCCGTCCGGTCCAGTCCCGGGCGGGTCCCCCCACCACTGAGCGACCCCGCCTTTTTCAGCACCCAGAGGTGAGCAGAGCTCGGGCCACCATCAGGAAAGCCCCCGAAAGCCCCAGCCCAGCCAAGAAGTAACCGAGACTGTACCCAGTCCCCAGGGCGGAGAACGGGGGAGGAGGAAGGCTCCAGGGCGCCCCCGCCCTAACCCCCCGCCCAGCCTTCCCCATTGGTTGGCGCACTCTGCCTCCGGGATGGCAGTGGGAGGGGACCCTTCTTCCTAACCGGCTTATAAAAACTGCGCCCTCGGCGGGGTCCGGTCCTCTGCCACTCTCGCTCCGGGGTCCCCGCGCCAGATACGCAGCAGCGCTCCCTTTGCCCACACCCACCGCCGCCCTCTGCAGTCATGTCCAGCAGGTCCATGTCCTCGTCCTCCTACCGCAGGATGTTCGGCGGCCCCGGCACCGCGAGCCGGCCGAGCTCCAGCCGGAGCTACGTGACCACGGCCACCCGCACCTACAGCCTGGGCAGCTCGCTGCGCCCCGGCACCAGCCGCAGCCTCTACGCCTCGTCCCCGGGCGGCGTGTACGCCACGCGCTCCGCGGCCGTGCGCCTGCGGAGCAGCGTGCCCGGCGTGCGCCTGCTGCAGGACTCGGTGGACTTCTCGCTGGCCGACGCCATCAACACCGAGTTCAAGAACACGCGCACCAACGAGAAGGTGGAGCTGCAGGAGCTGAACGACCGCTTCGCCAACTACATCGATAAGGTGCGCTTCCTGGAGCAGCAGAACAAGATCCTGCTGGCCGAGCTCGAGCAGCTCAAGGGCCAGGGCAAGTCGCGCCTGGGGGACCTCTACGAGGAGGAGATGCGAGAGCTGCGCCGGCAGGTGGACCAGCTCACCAACGACAAAGCCCGCGTCGAGGTGGAGCGCGACAACATGTCCGAGGACATCATGCGTCTCCGGGAGAAGTAAGGAGGCGCCCACGCGGGGCAGCGGGAGGGAAAGAGAGGGGAAGCGGAGCCGCCACGCCCTTGGGGATGTGGCCCGGGCGGCGGCTGCCCGGGGGACAGCGGGGGAGCAGGGCTGTGACTGCCGCGGGCGGCCCCGCCCTGAACCCACATCTTGCAACTTAGCGTTTCCCCTCTAGCCCCACTCATTTGCCCAAGAACGCCTGTCTCAGAAACTTTCAGATTTCTTAAAACTACCGCTCTGTCTGTCCTCGAAGGCCCTTGCAAACGATGCGTGCGACTTCCCCAAACTTTGAGAAAGTTTCCTGCCCTCCCTCCCCCCGACCACGGCGGGCTGCCAGCCACGGGGCCGTGCAGGGAGCGAGACAAAGGGACTGCAGAGTCTCCTCCGGGGTGGGGTGGTGGCGGTCGTCTCGTAGGTCGTGGTGGCGACCGTGATTGCCTTTCCACGCGGTGGCCAAGGCCCCGCTCTAACTAGCCGAGGGCAGCAGCCCTAAAAGCCGCGGTCGCTGGCTGCCCGCGGAGTGGCGCAGCAGCGCTGGTCTGGCGGCCACGGCGGGGTGTTTGGGTGTGGTCGCCCCGCCCCTGGCGGTTTCCCCGTGCCCCTGTGGTTAATGCGCGCCTGTTTTCAGGTTGCAGGAGGAGATGCTTCAGAGGGAGGAAGCCGAGAGCACCCTGCAGTCTTTCAGACAGGTTTGTAGATTCTGTTCCCACTCGCAGCCACCGGACGCCACCCGCCCACGCGCCCCACGGGCAGTTCTAGAAGTTGCCTTCACCCAAGTATAAATCGTGCCAAACTTCACGTCTGCGCTCCAAGCCCCCTAGTGGCAGAAAGAGCACAGTTCGGAGCTGCTCCGGACAAAAACCCTTGAATGATCAAACCGTTCTCTAGGACATAAAGGGAAGTCTTTAACTGTTTACTTTGTTTCAAGATTTTTTTTCCCAAGAAATCATTTTTTTTCCGTTTCATTTTTGCAACACGTTGATATTCTGATCTCGAACAGTTACAGTTTGATTTAGATGGCGGTTTGCCAAAGTCAAGTTGGCTACCTTTTACAAGGCCACCAAAAGCGCACTTCTGCCCTGTAGTTTCAAATGTAAAATGTATTGGAAGATAAGAAACTTAGTTTAACTGGACTTAAGCCAGCAAGTTTCTTTTCCTCACTGCAAGTTCTACTGTGGCCCTAAGGTTAGATAGAAGTATCCCTACGCACAACTATTTTGTGACCTCATAAGGGTGAAAAGGAACCATCTGTCCCCTTGGCTGAAAGGTATTAATGGTTTCTACAGGCTTCACTATGGAATGTAGATACAGACATCCTGGCAAGTGGGGCCGTTCTGGCCGGAAAGAATAGGAGTCTTTGTGTTCCCAGAGACGCTTTGCAGCAGGCTGCATTCTTACGGACTATGTAATGATGCAAGCACCGTTCTAATTGGACACAAGTATTTGCTAACATCCCTTATCTAATATCTGGCCCAGACTCCAAGTATGTGATATGAAGAGTTCTTAAAGCTACAGTCATACCTCACAGGTGGAAAGGCCTTTCTTTTTTGAACCTTTGTATTCTTTAGCATGTTCTCTCCATAAAGCATAAACCTGAAAATGAAGAATGGGGTTTTAAGTAAAAGGTTTTCTTGCTCCAAAGATAGATGGCCTTAAATGATTTTTAACTTAAAATTGAAATCCCAAAGCAGGAAGAGTCGCAAGCATAGCTGCATTCCCCTGAGCACTTACTGGGACAGCTATAAAATCTCCTTCAGACAAACAGTCTAGAATAACATTTTGAAGCAGAAATACATTTACCAAATTAAACACAGCAATGAGTAGTTTATTTTAGTCATGGGGCGTTTCTGATCATCATGTCTGTAGTGTTTTCTACCCCCAGTAGTAACCTCATATAAATCAATATTAGTATAAATTGTCCCTATTTAGGGATGAGGTAAAACCCCTCATATTCTCTTCGAAGAAGTAGAATGTGACACACTGAACTTTTTTATAGAGTAAATCATCTTGTATATCTTTTGTAGGGTTTAACAGCAAGCAAAAGTGAAATTTTTTCCCCAAGGCTGATTTTTTTATCACTTATTCCTCACTCCTTTTTCCATGAAGGTGATAGAAGCATGTCAATATTTTAAGACTGTAAGGCTATAAACTGTACTCCACATATAATTGCTTACAAGATAAGAGGTATAACAATCCTCATGACATTCCCTTAAGGGGAAATTAAATCTTTGGGATGTAGCAGTTTACAGATGGTGGAAACAGAGAGCAGCAAAAATTTTACATACAGTTAACACTGTATGCATTTTGATCAGTCATTCTGAAACAAGCTAAGGAACCAAACTGACACAGTGCTAAGTGAAAAAAGATGTGGACACACCCTTGTGGGATGAGATAGGGGAGTTCCAGGAGAAAAATCTACCAGAAAAAGCAAAGCAAATACAGTTCAGGGTTACACTTCTTGTTCCTTATTTGCCTGAACTACGTTTTTGCCAGGGCACATCCTGAATTGGAGTATAAATCTAGCCTTGTAACTTGAATGCCAGATGACTTGCTTGGGATCCCAAGGATAAATTTCAAAAGAGTTGAGTGGTGGGGGGGGAGAGCTTATGTACTATGTGCTGAAACTTCTGGAGCACTAATTTCTGTTCTGCACGTTCTCATGTACACACGAAGCTGTGAAACCTGACCAACTCCCATTATTCTACTATTCCATGATGTTAACTCCCCAAAATGTTGTGGCATTGATTTCCTAGATTTAAAAAAAGTAATAGAAACTTCACTGATACAATGTGGATTCAATAATAATTGATTGACTGCAGCCTGCCATGTTGGCATACACTTATTTATTTATTTTAAAATTGTCTACTGGTCACCTTGAGTACAACCCAGCGCACCACAATTCAAATTTGTTAATGAAGAAAAGAAAACAGAGTAGGTTGTAGCACTGGGTGATTTACAAACTTATTCGAAGGTTATAAAATTTGTCAGTGCCCTTCTTTATAATAAAGAGACATAAGTTCATATCGTTCATTTGAAATGAATACATGGGATAGGCCACAGACTTCAGCATCCTCCTTCATGCCCTGTCTTTTCTCTCTTCGAAACAGGATGTTGACAATGCTTCATTGGCACGTCTGGACCTGGAGCGTAAAGTGGAATCCTTGCAAGAAGAGATTGCCTTTTTGAAGAAACTGCATGATGAGGTAAGAGGAATCACAGTCTGTGAACCATTGTGGGTGACGCTGCCCCCGTACTCGGCACGGCTGACCGTCTGTCTTTTCTTTCCTCAGGAAATCCAGGAGCTGCAGGCCCAGATTCAAGAACAGCACGTCCAGATCGATATGGATGTTTCCAAGCCCGACCTCACGGCTGCCCTGCGTGACGTCCGCCAGCAGTACGAGAGCGTGGCCGCCAAGAACCTCCAGGAGGCTGAGGAATGGTACAAGTCCAAGGTGCGAAACGAGCAAGTGTGGCCAGAACGGAAGAAAAGCGTTCTTTTCTGAAAACGCTGTACCTGTCTGCGATTCCTAAGTAGCTTTTTGCTGCCGAGTTTAGCTGGCTTTTCCTCCTGCGCGAGTTTTGTCTCTTGCTGCGTCCCGCCCACGGCTCACACCCCCTCCGTTAGAAGAGCAGATGCCCTTGCCACTGCTCCGCTCTCACCCTACCGCCAGGTTACCCCCTTGCCCTTGACCTCCACCCTTTGAGAACGAGGGAAACAGAGGGAAGTTCTACTCGGAAATCTCAACATTTGCCTTCCACCTCATTTCCTTTGGTTTTCAAAACAAATGAGGTGTGTCCTGGAACACGTGGCGATTTGAGCTTTGAGTGTAGAAGTTGGTTGGTATCACGCCTTATTTACGTGTTTGTCTGTTTGCCATCTTTAAGCCGGCTCCGTTATCCAGGCCAGGTAGAACCTCAGAGGACTTGTGGACGAGGCACGTGGGTGACCCAGGTTTCTGCTTCCTCCCTGACAGTTCGCTGACCTCTCCGAGGCTGCTAACCGCAACAACGATGCCCTGCGCCAGGCCAAGCAGGAGTCGAACGAGTACCGTCGGCAGGTGCAGTCCCTCACCTGCGAGGTGGATGCCCTCAAAGGCACCGTGAGTATCACAGCGCAAGAAGAGAGGGCCAATCACCAGCTTGGACCCATTTCAGGTGGCCAAGCTCAGGGTGCTATCGGAAGAAAACGTTGCTCAAAGGGAGAAAAATTTACATTTTAGTCCAAAGCCAATGAGTCGTCAAGACAGATTCAAAAAGAACTTGCAGATCCCAAGGTTTTAGTTTACCTATATTACTGCTTCCACTAGGAAGGGACTTGGTACTTGTATTTTCCGCTGAAATTGGGAGCGTTCCCCATTTGCTGCTAGGGGAAATGATTGCACATGGTCTGGAAGTGGTTGGGGGGATAGCTCTGTTTGTTCGTTTGTTTCTGGGAGATAACACCGGTGGCCTTTCTCATCTCCCCTGCAGAACGAGTCTCTGGAACGCCAGATGCGTGAAATGGAAGAGAACTTTGCCGTGGAAGCTGCTAACTACCAAGACACTATTGGCCGCCTGCAGGACGAGATTCAGAACATGAAGGAAGAGATGGCTCGTCACCTGCGTGAATACCAAGATCTGCTGAATGTTAAGATGGCTCTCGACATCGAGATTGCCACCTACAGGAAGCTGCTGGAAGGAGAGGAGAGCAGGTGGGGAACGGGGGCTCGTGGGAGTGACTGCCACGCTGCCCTGTGTGAGGTATTAGGCCCCTTGCTTTCCATGCGTCACCTCATTTCATCTTCAGAGCCTTGCTTCAAGGTAGCTATTTACCCCTTTTTACAGATGAGGAACGTTCAGTTCAGATCTGGAGATGTGAGTTCCTTCTCCTAGTCAGTTAGTCAATATCTGAGCTGGGATTTCAACCTACGATTGACTCTGAAAACCAAGAGTCATCCTGTCACACCTCCAGCCCCTTGGAGCAAATGCTTGGAGTAAAATATTTAACTGTACGAATGAGACTGATCATAGGTAAATGCTTCTGAAGCAAATCCCTCCCCTCTGGATTGTAAGTCTTCTTATTTGATGAAAGTAAGTGTATAAATGTATTCCTTGTTGTTTTCCGAAAAGGTTTCACTGTTTTTCTTCGTCTCTTTCTAGGATCGCTCTACCTCTTCCAAACTTTTCTTCCCTGAACCTGAGGGGTAAGCATTTGATTCTCCTTTAGGAAATATTTTATTTTTTCGGCTGCACTGCGCGGCCCGTGGGATCTTAGTTCCCCCACCAGGGGTCAGACCCGGGCCCCCTGCAGGGGAAGTGCGGAGTCCTAACCACAGGACCGCCAGGGAAGTCCTTATGAAAAATTTGAGCAGCTTGTAACCGTTCTGTTTATAAAGCACTCATTTTTAAAATGATACTTGACAAATGCCAGACAAGAGAAAAGGCTCTCAGATAGGCATAATTTTCAACCAAGGAGTGTCTTACATTTTCTACGTCCAGTTAAAGTGAAATTCCATTGTTTTTCCCTCCTGTTGGAGCATACGCTGAAGTAGTCCATCTCATCCTGATGCTACAGTGTTGTTAGCCTCTGGGTTTTAAAACAGGTGACAGTCTTTAGAATTATTTTGGGAGTAGTGCTTTAAACAATCATGAACAAAAAATCATCATTCTTTGGACTTTAAAAATTTCATCTTTACTCATTTTGGACCTGTTTTCTTTATTCAGAAACCAATCTGGATTCACTCCCTCTGGTGGACACCCATTCAAAAAGGACACTTCTGATTAAGACGGTTGAAACCAGAGATGGACAGGTTGGTATCTTTAAATCAAAATGGGAGTAATTTCAGACAGGCATTGATAAACTTTTAGATCACTAAGTCTATCTCAGATACAGCTAGCTAATTTGGGAGGTTTCGGTTTCACTCATGCCTCCTAAAAAGAGAGTAGGTCGACCTCTTCCAGCACTACACAGAGCCATCTAATTGTTTGGCTCCTAGATGTGAAGGTGGGATAGTAGTCTGCCTTTGTCTAAAATTAGTGATTTCCTTTGGTGCTTGATTTGAAACAGGAGAACTGCTTCCTTAAGTTACTTCCTAAACTAGTTTCATTAGACTGCCTCAGTAGCAGGAATGTTTTGATCCTGGACATACCGGCCTTCCCGGGACACTCCTAGACCCTGTCATGATGTAATACAAGGACATGCCATATGATCAAGTAGTTTCTCATTACCTCTCTATGCCAGGAAAGAAATGGTCAAAATGTATCGTAATCTTCATGTAAATCTTCCCTTGCACATAAAATGTACTTGCTGTACATTTTAATATGTTTTAATTGCTTTTAAACTTTGCTGCCTATGATTATTACAGCATTCTTCTTCATAAACACAGTATTTTTTAAGTTTATTTTTTTAAGTCATAACATTCTATCGGATACATATTTTGCCTACAGGTGAAGCGCATCTTACATACGTATCTGTCCCTGCTTGCTGTGACTCTTGGTCACGCAGGACCAACGTGATCTTCCAACTTTCACAATAAATTATATGCCTTTCCTAGGATTTTTCTTTGACATGCTTTATGGGGTAATTTAATCATTAGTGTGTAGTATTATATTTGATTTGAGTTCTGTTTTTCTTAACAGGTTATCAACGAAACTTCCCAGCATCACGATGATCTGGAATAAAAACTGCACGTACTCCATGCGGCAAAATACTACCAGTGAGAATAAAAAAGAAATCCGTATCTTAAAGAAACAGCTTTCAAGTGCCTTTCTGCAGTTTTTTCAGGAGTGCAAGATAGATTTGAAATAGGAATAAGCTCTAGTTCTTGAGAACCAACACTCGTAAAAGATTTAGAAAAAAGTTTACAACATAATCTAGTTTACCGAAGACGCCTTGTGCTAGAATACTTTTTAAAAAGTATTTTTGAATACCATTAAAACTGCTTTTTTCCATCACGTATCTGACCAACTTGTTTCTGCTTCAATAAATCTTTGGAAAACTCTTTTGGTGTCTTGCTTATTTGATATCTAAACAGTTCTCTAAATTTTATGACAATATATGTTTTGGTTAAATATTTTTTGGTCTTATTGGTCAAATTCCCACAAAATCAAGGTTGGGTTAACTTGAGAAATTCAACTTTATGCTTGAAGCGTAGCTCTTAATTTGGTCATTTTAGATAGACCTCACTTCTTTTCAATTAAGTTATTTTTAAAATTCATAAATAGATGTTATATAATAAAACAATTTGAAGACAAAATGATGATAGGTCTTTTCATAAAATGAATCCAGCTGGGTCCATGTCCATGTGTGATTTCAGTTCTAACAAATAGACCTCCTAAAATTAAAGAAACTTTGACTAAAATGAAAACTGCATTTTGGTATGTGCAGCATATACGTGGCACAAACTCCACTACAGGGGTTAAAGTGTAGGGCAACATCCAGGATATAACAGCTGCATCTTCCATTAGCAAGATGCAGAGAAATGGGACAAGTTCATTTAGTTCCAACGTGGGAAACTACCCTGCTTTTCTGTGTATCTATACCTATATGTGATACCTAGATCTATATATCCACCTACAGATATTTTTAAAGACTTGTGCTTTGGGGGAGTGATGTTAGACACAAAATAAAGGAAAATCCTTACCTGTTCATTGGGAGGTGAAATTAACACATGTGAGTCGTGGTAAAATGAGGCTAGTCTCTGATCAGCTGTCAAAACCTGGAGCAGGGCTTCCCTGGTGGCACAGTGGTTGAGATTCTGCCTGCTAATGCAGGGGACACGGGTTCGAGCCCTGGTCTGGGAAGATCCCACATGCGGAGCAACTAGGCCCGTGAGCCACAACTACTAAGCCTGCGCGTCTGGAGCCTGTGCTCTGCAACAAGAGAGGCCACGAGAGTGAGAGGCCCGCGCACCGCGATGAAGAGTGGCCCCTGCTTGCCACAACTAGAGAAAGCCCTTGCACAGAAACGAAGACCCAACACAGACAAAAAAAATTTTTTTTAATAAATTAATTAAAAGGGCTTCCCTGGTGGTGCAGTGGTTGAGAGTCCGCCTGCTGATGCAGGGAACATGGGTTCGTACCCCGGTCCGGGAGGATCCCACATGCCGCGGAGCGGCTGGGCCCGTGAGCCATGGCCGCTGAGCCTGCGCGTCCGGAGCCTGTGCTCCTCAACGGGAGAGGCCACAACAGTGAGAGGCCCGTGTACCGCCAAAATAATAATAATAATAATAATAATAATTAATTTAAAAAGAAGGCTCAACATTAAAAAAAAAAAAACCTGGAGCAATGAGAATGAAGTGCTGTGGTCGTGAAAACCTTCCTATAGGTCACACAATGTGAGCAGAGTTTAGGAAGAGAGATAGAGTCAAATAAATGAAAGAGGAAGGGTATTGCCTGGAAGCAAGAGTTGTAATGGCCCAATGTATGTTCTGGAGGGAAATTTCCTTTGAGTAAGAAGTTCCTAGACTTAAGTCCCAATTTCCTGTATTACTAGGATTCCCTCTCCTCCAGGAATGATGTGGTAGGCATTCCTTGTTTTTTGTGTTTTTTTGAGAGGGGAGCCACGCAGCACCCGGGATCTTAGTTCCCCGACCAGGGATCGAACCTGAGCCCCCTGCCGTGGAAGCGCAGAGTCTTAACCACTGGACCACCAGGGAAGTCCCTCCTTGTAATTTTTTTTTTTGCAGTACGCGGGCCTCTCACTGTTGTGGCCCCTCCCGTTGCGGAGCACAGGCTCCAGACGCGCAGGCTCAGCGGCCATGGCTCATGGACCCAGCCGCTCCGCGGCATGTGGGATCCTCCCTGACTGGGGCACGAACCCGCGTCCCCTGCATCAGCAGGCAGACCCCCAACCACTGCGCCACCAGGGAAGCCCCCTCCTTGTAATTTTTAAGTGTTTGTATCTACCTCTTGGTAGAGTTGCTCAGGGGAAAGTAAGATGGTTTACACTTAGTTTAACTAAATGCCAGACACTGTGCTAAGTAATATTAGTTGTGATTTTCATCATTTTTGATACTGTGGGTACCACATGAGTAAAGAAAGAATTGGCCCAGGGAAGTGACCCCTAGTCAGGGTGATTTACATCCTAGTCTGCATAGGATGGTACGGTTTATGCTTACTTATTAATAATGCCCCCTTTCAGACTCACAAGTGTACTAATTTGAACAACAGCTTCTATCTGGTCATCCTACCCTTAGCATAATCTTATTTTTTTTAATTAATTTTTATTGGAGTCTAGTTGCTTTACAATGTTGTGTTAGTTTCCGCTGCACAGCAAAGTGAATCAGCTCTATGTATACATATATCCCCTCTTTTTTGGATTTCCTTCCCATTTAGTTCACCACAGAGCACTGAGTACCTACCCTTAGCATAATCTTATAGGAAAGGATATTCCTGCTGAGACTCCTTGAGTGGTCCTGCACCCCACCCTCACTCCACCCCCATATCTGAACACTGATGTGTTAAGTTACATAATCAGCATTGCCAGAACAAACATCCATCCCGGGGCTTGGGCCCTGAAGAAACTTCTTCTATTTGATCTTTAGGTTTGTTTTTTGTTCTTTAGCCATTTTCACCACATTCCTCTCAGCCTCCCAGTCCTATGACTCCTGTCTCTTCATCTCTACCCTACCGTTGGCTTAGGAGGATCATCCAGAGAAGACACTGGCCCCATATTAGTTTTCTTCAAGCATATAACCCTTCATTATTTTTAAAAAAAAAAGAAAGGAAGAAAGAAAGAGGGAAGGGAAGGAAGCTATAGCTCCCCACTCACCCCTCCTCCCAGGGGAAAAGGACCCAAGATGACAAAGTCTGCCCAAATACTTTGAGACCAGTGGGCTCCCGTCCCTTAAAAATTCCATATAGCTCTTTCTAAAATCACCTCCCTGAAACAAAAAAGATGAGCTTGCCTCCCTTATCTGCGGCTGTCAGAAATCAGCCCTTCTGAAAAGCTTCACAGGGCCCCGCCTTGTAGGAATTCAAATCTATTTAAGTCTTTTAAATGTTTGTCTTTAATTACACAGCTAGCATTTTCCTTACCTGCCACTTTGAAAAATGAATAAAAAGAAATGATGTTCTCACCACCTATGGTGAAGTAAAGATGAATGCTTGGTTCTTTTATGTAAAACATTAATCCCAGATTAAAGGAGATTAAAAAAAAAGTAGGGGATGGAGAGAAGAAAACTATGACATAGAGTGTGAAGTCTCAAAAAAGTTACCAAGGGGACGGTGCAGTCTGTGGAAATAATGTGAAAATTAAGTCCTGCTAAGGTTTCTCACCGTCGTGATAGACGGACTAGGTGGCTGGTGACAGAGACAAACGTCCGACTGAGTTACAGCGTGTCTATCGTGAGGTCCGCCTTCCCATGACCAGCCTCTGACAAAGGCGCTGGGAAAGGAACTCTCCTTTCCAAGGCTGTGGGACTAAAGGAGGAACTGTGTGTGGTGATGGGGGACGGGTGGGAGGACACCAGCTTCCCCTGGTCTTTTCCTGAAGAAAACAAGGTTGAAGCAGACCCTGTGCCCCACAGAAGGCTCTCTCCCCAACCTGCCAGGCTTCAGCTAAACAAAGGGTCTCTATAAATCCGCTGGGGCTGCCATAACAAAGTACCACAGACTGGGTGGTTTAAGTAGCAGAAGTTAATTTTCTCATAGCTCTGGAGGCTGGAAGTCCAAAATCAAGGTGCTGACAGGGTTGGTTTCTCCTGAGGCCTCTCCCCTTAGTAATCTCTTCTTGTAAGGAAACCAGTCATATTGGATTAGGTCAAATGACCTCATTGTACCTTAATCACCTCTTTAAAGACTCCATGTAGGGCTTCCCTGGTGGTGCAGTGGTTGAGGGTCCGCCTGCCGATGCAGGGGACACAGGTTCGTGCCCTGGTCTGGGAAGATCCCACATGCCGCGGAGCGGCTGGGCCCGTGAGCCATGGCCGCTGAGCCTGCGCGTCCGGAGCCTGTGCTCCACAACGGGAGAGGCCACAACAGTGAGAGGTCCGCGTACCGCAAAAAAAAAAAAAAAAAAAAAAAAAACAGACACAGAGAACTTGCTTTCCCTCTGCTGTGCTCTCTGCCCTGGGAGGATACCACGAGAAGCCTACAAAGAGAAGCAGGCTCTCATCGGACAGCGGATCTGCTGGCGCCTTGATCTTGGACTTCCAGCCTCCAGAACTGCGAGAAGTAAATTTCTGTTGTTTAAGCCCTCCAGTCCACGGTATTCTGTTACAGCAGCCTGAACTAAGGCAAACAGGGGATGTTGTGTACGAGGTGTTGGATGTATCTTACTTCCCAAATGTTGCAAAGAGGCTACACAGGTCACTTCAGGTCAATTCAGCTCTACTCAGGCTGACCTAAGGTGGAGAAAGTTCCTGTTCTGTCCTTGGCATTCAGACCGTGGCTTGTAGTCCTGACGATGATCAGAATTCAATAATGAGCCTCTGTCTCCCCAGAATATGAAATTTTCTCTATATTTTCCTTTATTTTATCACATTAATTGTAATTATTTCTTTTAAAAAAAGAAATTATTTTTATTAGATTATTTAATCATTATTAATTTATTAAATTATTTCTGTAATTATTTCTTTTAAAAAAAGCGTGGCTTTGTAGTTTGCAGCTCTCATTTGAGGCACGCGGGCTCAGTAGTTGTGGTGCGTGGGCTTAGTTGCCTGGTGGCATGTGGGATTTTAGTTCCCAGGCCCAGGATCGAACCCAAGTCCCCTGCGTTGGAAGGCGGATTCTTTACTGCTGGACCACCAGGTAAGTCCCTATTATTTCTTAATATTTGTTTAAAGGTCTTTGTCTGCTCATGTCAATATGTGAATCACGTGTGAATTTGTTTATAGTGTCTGTTTTCTCTTTTGGTTTTTGATTATTTGGTCCTTTTTTTTTCTAGCACACCTCATAGTTTTTTTACTGCATGCTGAACATTTTAAATGAATGCTTGTTTAGGCTCTGGGCAATGTCTTCATTCTCTACAAAGGAAGAATAGTTTTCTTTTTACAGGCAAATAGGGTACCAGTGGGTCACCTTGATCCTGGTAAGGGTTAGTTACAGTTTTTGTTAGGTCTTGTCTATTTTAACTCCATTATCTTAGTACTGGTCCTCACCTCTCAAATGTGTTCCTTAGCCCCAGGATAGGACCTTTCTGGATCTCAGCTATAGCCTGGATGCATTTATCAAAGCCCTTCCACTTTGGCAGACACTCTAGCCTGCTCAGCTTTTAGTTTGCTTGCTACTATTTTCTGCTGGGTTTCCTGGAGTCTCACCCTGAACATAAACAGCCTATGAGATGGCCAACAATTTGATGCTTCTCTGTCAACTTAGCCTAGTAAGAACACCATTTTATGCTGAGCTGTCTCCCTCATTTAGAAACTGCCCTCATGGGAAAAACCAAGCGAATGTGGATTTCACCTTGGAGTCTGCTTCTCTGAAGGAATATAGCCCTTAATCTCCATTCTTGACTGTATTGGTTGCTCTCAAAATAATTACACAGTTGTGTGCATGTTTGTGTCTGATCATGCGTGTATGTGTGTGCTCCAGCTATTATAGTTGTTTTCATGGAGCAGACAGGTATTCAGTTATCAATTAATACTATGAACCATACAATTATAAAACTCAGCAGCTTAGAACAACAATTTATGATTCTGCGGGTTGACCAGACTCAGCTGGGGAGCCTTTACGTGGGATCATTCATGCAATTGCTGTCAGGTGGTAGCTCAGGCTGGGGTCATCTGAAGCCTTCACTGGACTTGACATAGAAGATGACTTCCTCATTCTTAAGTCTCTTGCCTCAGTGTTCTTTGCCTTCTTTCACTTCCCAGATATTGTCTCATAATCCATGGCTTAGGTTTCTCGCAGCGTAGTCTGAGGATAGTTATACTTCTTACAGTGTGACCTACTGCTAAGAGGCAGGAAGCAGAAATATCCAGGTTTGGTAAGGGCTATGTCTGTAAATAACACAGTGCAATTTCCACTGCATTCCATCGGTCAAACCAGCCACAGAGACCACCCAAATTCAAGGGTGGAGAATTAGACTCTACCTCTCCACGTGGAAGTGGCAAGGTGACATTACAGAAGAGCCTGTGGAATGAGAGTGAACATTGTGGCCACATCTTTGGAAAATACAGATTGCCACAGAGGTTGAAATCAAAAGTCCCAATCAAAACTGACTTAAGACTATAAAAAAAAACCTGAATAGTCTTTCTTAAAAGAAAATATCGAGAACAGGGGACTCTCCTGGCAGTCCAGTGGTTAAGACTTCACCTTCCAATACAGGGGGTGCAGGTTCGATCCCTGGTCAGGGAGCTAAGATGCCACATGCCTCGCAGCCAAAAAACCAAAACATAAAACAGAAGGAATATTGTAACAAATTCAGTAAAGACTTTAAAAATGGTCCACGTCAAAATAAAGAAAAGAAAATATCAAGAACAGATATCCCAACAGTTGAATTCCACCAAACATGTAATGTACACATTCCAAATCATCACAAACATTTTCAAATCATTAAAATGAGAGAACCTTTTCTAACTCATTATATGAAGAAAGCATAACCTTAATCCCCAAACGAGACAAGGACCCAGTAGGAGATGAACACTGCAGGTCAACTTTCTTCATGGATAGAGATGCAAATATCCTCACAAAACATCAGCACACCGACTTGTGTTGGCTGAGGTTCTTTGAACAGCAAAAGATAGAATTAGATGTACAAGAGATTTATTTTGATGTATAAATGGGAAGACATAGGAAGAGGTAGGTGAGCCTTTAGGCTGCAATATAGGTCTGACACCAGTGAAAGGAGAGAGGGAAGGATGGAATCGTAGGAGTAGCCTCAGACTGCAGTGTTGATTTAAGAAAGTTTCAGCAAAGCCTATGGAAGTTCCTCAAGTCAGTGGCTGGTTAGAAGAGTCCCATGTCTCACAAGAATGGGTCAGTACTATAATCTTGACCGCGTTCAGTCACTGGTTTGGGAGCAGCCCAGGGGAAGTGTGTCCTTGACCCAAATGTGGTGGAGAATCCAGAGGGATGACGGTAGGGCCATGAGTCAGTTATGTTTCTTGAAACGGGAGATGTAAGTGATGTATCTTCCTTATCACTACACAAATCAAGCAATATATTTAAAAACAATACTTATGTATTCTAAACATATAAAAATAATAAATGTTGCGTATAGCTCAGGGATACAACAGTATTTTAATATTAAAAGTGATTAACATAATTTAACATTTTGACAGCTGAAAGGAGAAAACCTATGATTCACTTAATAGACACAGAAAAAAGTTTCATAAAAGTCAACACCTAATTAATATAAAAACTTTTAGAAGAATAAGAATATAGAGGGACTTCCCTGGTGGCACCGTGGTGAAGAATCTGCCTGCCAATGCAGGGAACACGGTTTGATCCCTGGTCCAGGAAGATCCCACATGCCACGGAGCAACCACTGAGCCTGTGCTCTAGACCCCGCGAGCCACAACTACTGAAGCCCGCACACCTAGAGCCCGTGCTCCACAACAAGAGAAGCCACCGCAACGAGAAGCCTGCGCACCACAACGAAGAGTAGCCCCCGCTTGCCACAACTAGAGAAAACCTGCGCACAGCAACGAAGAGCCAATGCAGCCAAAAATAAATAAATAAAATAAATAGGTTTAAGAATATAGAGAATATTTCTTAACTCAATATGAGGTAGCTATAAGAAAGCAAAAGTAAACATAAAAAACAATGGCAAAATAATATAATTATTCCCTTTAAGATCAAGAAAAACAGGGATACCCACTACCCCTGCTCCTATTCAATACTGTACTATAGGGAAAAAGAATTAAAAACATAGCAATAGAAAGAAGAGATAACACTGTCATTAACTGCAAATAATATAATTGCTTATTTGGAAAACCCAAAACTATCTACAGATAAATTATGTGCAAAGAAAAGCAAAGGGTTGAGAAGAAATAAGATACTCTTTTAGGTAAAATAAACACCACATTAGAAAGACATGTCTTACCAGATAGGGCTATAGTAAAATATAATAGTGTAGTATTGGTGTAGAGATAGACATCAAGAGAACACACAGTAAGTCCCCTACATACGAATGAGTTCTGTTCCGAGAATGCGCTCTTAAGTCCAATTTGTTCGTTAAGTCCAACAAAGTTAGCCTAGGTACCCAACTAACACAATCGGCTATACAGTACTGTACTGTAATAGGTTTATAATACTTTTCACACAAATAATACATAACAAACAAACACAAAAATTAAAGAAAACATTTTTAATCTTACAGTACAGTACCTTGAAAAGTATAGTAGTACAGTACAAGAGCTGGCATCCTGGCGCTGGCATCGAGTGAACAGGCAGACACGTGAACTAACTTACGTGACTGGACATGTGAACACAGCACATTCGCAACTGAAAGTTTGCAACTTGAAGGTTAGTATGTAGGGGACTTACCCCCAAATAAACCCATGGGTCTTAGTTTGGGCTGCTATAACAAAATATCATAGACTGAGTGTCTTAAACAGCAAACGTTTACGTCTCACAGTTCGGGAGGCTGAGAAGTCCAAGATCAAGGTGCTGGTAGATTTGGTGTCTGGTAACAGCCCACTTCCTGGTTTGCAGATGGCCGTCTTCTTCCTTTGTCCTCATATGACAGAGAGAGAGAGAGAGAGAGAGAGAGAGAGAGAGAGAGAAAGCTACCTCTCTGGTTGCTTCTTTTTTTTTTTTTTTTTTTTTTTTTTTGCGGTACGCGGGCCTCTCACTGCTGTGGCCTCTCCCGTTGCGGAGCACAGGCCCCGGACGCGCAGGCTCAGTGGCCATGGCTCATGGCCCCTGCCGCTCCGTGGCATGTGGGATCTTCCTGGACCGGGGCACGAACCCGTGTCCCCTGCATCGGCAGGTGGACTCTCAACCACTGCGCCACCAGGGAAGCCCTCTGGTTGCTTCTTATAAGGGCACTAGTCCCACTGTGAGGACCCCATCCTTATCACCTCATCTAACCCTAATTACCTCCAAAGGCCCCTCCAAATACCTTCACATTGGGGTTTGGGGCTTTCAACCTATGAATTTTGAGGGGACACAAGCATTCAGTTCATAACACCAAGTATATGGAAATTTGCTTTATGAGAGAGTGAGCACTGTTCTAACATACATTAATTGGAAAATCATCTTGGGAAGGACCCTTGAAGGGGAGATGCACCATTGTATATCCAAAACTTTTTCTGAAGCCTTTCTGTAATAGAGACCCAATCTTCTCTTTCAGCTATTGCCTTCCTGAACTTGAAGCAATGAATATCTCCTTGAGGAAAAGAGATGACAACTGGATGGTTTTAATGCCCCTTTATGAGTTGTCAAAGATTTCTTTGACACTTCACAAATTCCATACCTAATAGTTCACTGTCTATGAACAAAATTAATTTTTTTAATTTAATTTTTTTTATATTGGACTATAGTTGATTTACAATGTTGTGTTAGTTTCAGGTGTACAGCAAAGTGGTTCAGTTATACATATACATATATCCATTCTTTTTCAGATTCTTTTCCCATTTAGATTATTACAGAATACTGAATAGAGTTCCCTGGGCTATACAGTAGGTCCTTGTTTTTAGATTTTTTTAGATTCCACATATAAGTGATATCATATGATATTCGTCTTTCTCTGTCTGACTTACTTCACTTAGTATGATCATCTCTAGGTCCATCCATGTTGCTGCAGAGGGCATTATTTCATTCTTTTTTATGGCTGTAATATTCCATTGTATATATAGACCACACCTTCTTTCTCCATTCATCTGTCGATGGACACTTAGGTTGCTTCCATGTCTTGGCTATTGTAAATAGTGCTGCCATTGAACATAGGGATGCATGTATCTTTTTGAATTATAGTTTTGTCTGGATATATGTCCAGGAGTGGGATTGCTTGATCATATGGAAACTCCATGTTTAGTTTTTTAAGGCACCTCCATACTGTTCTCCATAGTAGCTGCACTGAGAAGCACGCATTTTAAGGGCAGAGGACCCGCAAAGCTATAACATGGCCCGGATGTACTAACCAGAATCAGCAGTAGCTAGATTACCTTTGGTAAATGGGTGTCCACACCGTTGGTCACATGTGTAGCCTCTGAGTCTGCCACTGTGGCCAGTCCATTTATGTGACTATTGTTCCAGTTCTAAGACAGAGGATAATGATGGCGGGCTAATGTCAGTTGCAGAGTCATTCTGTCTACTTGGGTGTTCAGTGTCTCTTCTGTCCTGGGATCTGTTCTGCTCGGCATTAATGGATACAAAAGTCTCCACACCGTGCATCTCCCATGTTCCTGTCCATATGCTTCTACTCCAGCCCTCCTTGTGTCTAACAGTCCAGTCCTTTTCTTTCCAGGAACTTGGCCAGCCTGCTGCGCTATGGGTCTCAGCCCAGGAATCTCTCATAGTCTCATCTCGGGCTGCTTCACCTCCTATGCCAGGTGCATCACTTGCATCCCTGCTCATTAGGAAGATTTTTGCCCTCCCCACTAGCTTTCAAGGCCACCCCTGAATGTGGCTGCAATAGAGCACCAAGTAGTTCAGCCCCGACCCACAAACTGCGCCAACCCACCTGTACACCAAGTGCAAGTTTTTGCTGGTTGTATGGCACCTCGCCCCCAAATGGCCACAGGTGAGCAGGGGAAGGCCTATTAATACAAGCACAGACGGTGACGTGGGCGTGTGGGCTGCCAGCTCCTGCAGCTTGCCTGTGCTCTCCTGTTCCTGCTTGGGCTCGACTCTGGCTGTACCATTTCCATCTCTTCTAGGGTCCATAATGAGAAGACATAATTTTCCATTGCAGATGCAATGGCCTTCCTTTAGAACACAGGGGTCTGTGTAGTAGTTCTCCCACCAGGGCTCTCCATAAACTACAGCCTCCTCCAACACGAGAGAGTCAGCTGGATTTTATGGCCAAAGCATCAAGGCTCTTGTACCACAGTCTGGTGGTACCTGCTGCAGAGTCTCTTCCTACTGTGGGCTCCACAAAGCTGACAGCCTTGTGTGTTACCTGGTGTTTGGACCACAGCAGCATTCCCATGTGGAATATGTCTCAGTGATCCAAGGAAATCTAACAGGTAATGTGCCCTCTTCTTCCGGAAAAAAGATGCAAGATGCAGTAACAGCTTTTCACTTTGGAGGGAATATCCAGGCTTGCCCCTGACCACTGGACCCCACTGCTTTACTGAAATGGCAGGTCCCTGACTCTGACAGGGTTTATCCCCCGCCCTCCGGAGCACACATTTCTTACCAAGGTCTCCAGTGTACCAGCCACATCTTCCTTTCCGGGCCCGATCAGCATGGCGGCACTGATGTAGCGGATCCATGTGATGGTCCTAGGGATCTCCAGATCTCTTTGGGTTACATCATGACTGAGGGTGGGAGACTGCATAGAAGCCTGGAGCAAAACTGTAAATGACTGCTCCTGTCCATTCCATATGAATGCAAATTGTTTCTGATAAGAAGAGAAAATAGCCCCACCATGCTTGGGTCAAATCAAAGGCTGCATGCCATTTCCCTGAGGCATTTATTAACCTGCTCTAGCAATAATACAGCATCCAGTACAGTAGATGAAACTGGGGATGCTACTTAGCTGAGTAAGCTGTAGTCTTTAGTCATTTTCCTGGATCCAGCGAGTTCCTGCAGGGCTCATACTGGTAAATTAAATGGAGATATGATAGAAACCACCACCATTGTATTCTTTTGGTTTTAAATGGTTGCATTTATGTTCGCCAGCCCCCTGGGATACGACATCGTTTGTGATTTAATCTTGACTGGGAGGGTGGAGAGGGGTAGCTTCCATCTGGCCTTTCCTAACCATGACAGCTGTCACCTCGTACACCACAGTCGCAATGTGACTACTCTAACTGTCATGTATGTCCATTTCCATTACACACTCAGGGGCTGGGAGAACGACCAGTGGGTGATTCTTGTAGACACAGTGGACCCACTGTGAGCTGGACTTTATCCAGGACTATATTCATCTCCTGGACCCCATAATCCTCCATTCCAGCAAGGAGGCCATGGAATTGTCAATGCACGCCCTGTGTCCAAAAGCCCTCAAAAAGTCTGGTTATTCCTCTTCCCCCGGAGTACAGTCACTCAAGTAAATGACCGCAGGTCCTTTTAGAGGAAGGACTTGGGGACAATTGCACGAATTACTGCTGAAGCATCTCAGGGTTCTTGCTCTAGGGGTTTAGCCACCTCTAGAGTCAAAGTGTTCTAGATCTGAACATTGGCTCCGTCCTTACGTCTGTTAACAAACCCAGCTCTGTGTCTGTCTCACAGAGCCCTGGCCGGCAGATTCATCTTACCACCTGTTTTCTCTGACCACTCCTGGTCCCAAATGTGTCTGTTCAGGTCTTCTAAGAAGTAGAAGCCAAAAAGGAATCACTATACAAAAGACCTGTTGGATGAGGGACTTCCCTGGTGTTCCAGTGGTTAAGACTCGGCACTTCCATCGCAGGGGGTGTGGGTTCAATCCCTGGTCAGGAAACTAAGATCCCACATGCCACATGGCATGGAACACAACGTTATTAAATAAATACATAAATAAATACATAAATAAATAAAATAAGACACTGTAAAAAAAAAGATTTGTTGGATGAAATACCTATGAAGGACAAAGGGAGCTAGAGAAGTAGGGAGGGAGAAGCTTCAGACCACAGGGCAGGCCTGACGTCTGTGAAAGGAGAGAGGGAAGGAAGAACTGGATAGGAAGAGGCTCAGATTACAGTGCTGCTCTAAGAAAAGTCTTGGCCAGACCAATGGAGAGTCTTGAGCAAAAGGCGTCCTTTCGAGAAATCTTGCATCCAACAAATGGTCCTATTCTAGCACACATGCTATGCTCAGTCGTTGGCTGGGAATGGTCTCAGGGCAGCATTGATTGAGAATGAATGGAGAGGTAGACCCCCAAAAAGTGCCAGTTGGAGACAGTCAACGAGCTACATTCCACAGTGGGTTCTCTTGAAGGGAGTTTTGAACCATTGCGGTCACCCCACCCAGGACCACACAGCAATTCTTGTTAAAGAATATTTCCTTAGATGCAACATAACCTGCAAAGATTCCTCTCACCCTCCAATGAGGAGAAACTATTACATTATTAGACAGAGCAGTGTCTTTCATTCTCTTGTTTTTCAGACGGTGTCCTGGCTCTGTGTGCATCTGAGAAAAGAAACCCATTACTTACTCATCCATCTCCTGATGGCCTCTCTTTAGCTACACGAAGGCCCTGCTCAAGTTTTTAAATGATCATTTTCCTTTAAGATCACCTCCTCAAAGAGACTTAACTTTCTTCTTCACTTTCCGTTCCTTTACCTTATTTTTCTCCACAACACTTATTATTGTCTATAATGTTATTCTGTATTTGTGTGTTTGTTGTTCAGTTTTCTGTGTCCCGTTTGAATGTAAACTCCATGACAGATGGGACCCACTTTGTCTTTTCACTGTCATATCTTTAGTACTCAGCACACACATGCCTGACACACAGTACATGCTTAATATATGATGATTAAATGAGTACGTCAAATCTTAGGCAGACCAGACACATCTAAAACTAGTCCCTGGAGTAGGGGATGGGGACAGAGAAAAGATGTTTTTCTCTAGTTGTATTATGGAGATCTCATAATAAATCAAGGATTAGCATACCCATTTTGCAGATGAGTAAACTGAGGTTATACAGAAGTTAACTAATACAAAGTCATCCAGCCAGTAAATTATGAAGGTGGGATTTGAATCCAAATCCAAAGTGTGTGCTCTCAGCCGCTATAGAATACTAAGAACAACAACAAAAGCCCCAAACCTAGCTTGTAAATAGATGAGTTCTGAGAAACACTAGACTAGCTCCACTTCCAAACTTCTCGAAGAGAATGACTCTCACCATCAATTTGATACATAATAGCTAAATCACAAAAGAGGAGTCATGAAATAACCCTAAAGCACTTCTAAATTTGCCAACGAACAGCTGATTACATCCTCTTTTGCAAAGTGAACTAAAACTGTTTACTTATCAGGCCTCAGAAGGGCTTAAATGTTCCACACAGAATATCGAAAATCCAGAGAATCACTGAGTCATTACCTGGTGCCAGACTGAATGCTACAGTGTATTTTCCTGGTATGCTAACCTGTCTAGCATCTAATGACTCAGAAAGCATTACTCGTATTTAATCTCTCTCCGGATTTTTTCCTTATCAAGAAGCTACAAATAACCTCCATTGTCAGTGAAGTTAGTCTCTTCAGATACCTGTCAAATGATTTTTTTTGTGGTTAATCGAAAGCAAAGGTTCAAAAAAAAAGGATCCATATCATTCTGGAAAGCAAACAAGAAAAAGCACTCAGCTGGGAAGAGTCTAATTGTTCTTAGCACACACCCTGCTGGCAGGACCATGAAAAAGCCACACAAATCAAACACCAGCTTCTAAAATCAAATGCACGTCAACTTAAATTTGCAGCCTTCTGTTAACCTCATAAATTATTCAGCCTTCTTGCACATTTAATAAAGTTCTGAAAACAGGTCCCAGAAAACATTTGCAAATAAAATATAATTTGAGAAATAAATAAAGCCTTGGTAGGAGGCTATGCTCTTACCCCACGTAACTCTGATGGAAGTACACAAAGTGAGCCCCCTGTCCTGCTGATTTCTGAGTTGTTTTCTTCAAAGGGCAGTTCTTTTTGGCTTGGCAGTGAACATGGCGGTAGTTGCTTAATTCCTGGAGAGTGGGGTGTGTTTGGTTCACAAGCCAGAGGCTTGATGAAATCTGGCTTTGGTATCCTCAAACGTCTTTTCCCAACTTCTTCACAGAAAGATCTCCTTGGGAGAAAACCTTTATTTGAATCTTTTTCCATAAAAACGGTGTGTGGTGTGTGTGTGAGAGAGAGAGAGAGAGGAATAGAGAAAATTGCTTCTGGGTCATTAATGCCTTTGAAGACACTAGGCTAAGAAGACTGCTCCAACTACGTGAAAATGTAAAACCAAGCAAGCAACAACAGCAGCAAAACCCATCTATTCTTCAAGACAATTGATTGCTGACAGAGAACAGCAGGGCAGATACCTAAATGGCCATTGTGGTGCCCAAAGACATACTGACATCTACTGGTAGGTCTAGAAATCACAGGGCTTTTTCCAAGGGCCACGCTGAGCTGTATGGAATTGGACGGATTAATATCTAGTGGACACAGCTCAGAACTATTCTAAGTAAAAGATGAATTTATTACGACCATCAAGACTATTTCTGAATTTTTCTATTATTTATTAAAGTCCTTTTATCTACCAGCTAGATAGAAACCCCTATACTTGAAACATTAAGCTAAAGAGAAGCAGAGTCAAGGCAAGAGTCAAATGAACCAAGCCCTATCCTATCTTTTTAGGATCCCAAAACATACCTCTTCAAAAACAGTGCTTCAAAAAGCAGCAAGAACAGCGGGAATACCGCTCAGTTGGAAGAAACACCTGCGGTCAAATCCAGGCACCTCCATTTGGCTTTATAATTTCTACCAGTTTACTTAATCTCTCTGAATATCAATCTTCCCAGCTGAAAAAGAGGATTAAGAACACCCACCTGGAATGACAACTAGAGGCAATTAACACAAAGTGCCTTGCTCACATTAAATACTCAGTAATGGAGATGTTATATTTTAAGAACAGGAAACTTTCTGGGGCCATTTGGTTCCTGACTGACCAAGCTGCAATTTGGGAGAGCGCTTCTCATACTTTAACCTGCACACGAAGCATCAGGAAATCTTGTTGAAATAAAGGTTCTGATTCAATCCATCAGGAGCAGGGCCTGAGATACCGAATTTCTAGCCCGCTCCCAGGTGATGCTACAGCTGGTCCAGGACTCTACAGAGTAGGAAGGATTTATGGGGTCTACCGCCCTCTGGTGGTCAGGAGTTTTGAGATCGCCTCTATTGATTGCCTTCTTCTCTGAGGGAATTTCTTTTTTTTTTTATTGAAGCATCGTTGATTTACAATATTGTGTTAGTTTTAGGTGTACAGCAAAGTGATTCAGTATTTTTGCAGATTATACTCCATTACATGTAATTACAAAATAATGGGTATAATTCTCCGTGCTATACATTATATCCTTGTTGCTTATCTACTTTATCTGTCCTAGTAGTTCGTATCTGTTAATCCCATGCCCTGAATTTGTCCCTCCACCCTTCCCTCTTCCCTTTGGTAAACCTAGGTTTGTCTTCTATGTCTGTGAGCCTGTTTTGCATATACATTCAGTTGTATTATTTTTAGGTTCCACATATGTGATATCATATATTTGTCTATCTCTGACTTATTACACTAAGCATAATGTTCCCTGAGTCCATCCACACTGCTGCAAATGGCATTATTTCATTTTTTATGGCAGAGTAATATTCCATTGTGTAAATATACCACATCTTCTTAATCTAATTGTCTGTTGATGGGCACTTGCATTGCTTCCATGTCTTGGCTATTGTAAATAATGCTGCTCTGAACACTGGGGTGCATGTATCTTTTTGAATTAGTGTTTTCATTTTTTCTGGAGGTATACTCAGGAGTGAAATTGCTGGGTCTTATGGTAGCTCTGTTTTCAGTTTTTTGAGGCACCTCCATACTGTTCTCCACAGTGGCTGCACTAATTTACATTCCCACCAACAGTATATGAGGGTTCCCTTTTCTCCACACCCTCTCCAGCATTTATCTGTGTTCTTCTTGATGATGGCCACTCCGACCAGTGTGAGGTGATACATCATTGTAGTTTTGATTTGCATTTCTCTAACAATTAGCAATGTTGAGCATCTTTTCATGTGCCTGTTAGCCATCTGTATGTCTTCTTTGGAAGAATGTCTATTCAAGTCTTCTGCCCGTTTTTTTGATTGGGTTGTTTCGTTTTTTTTGATACTGAGTTGTATGAGCTGTTTGTATATTTTGGATATTATCCCCTTGTCAATTGCATTGTTTGCAAATATTTTCTCCCATTTTGTAGGTTGTCTTTTTGTTTTGTTGATGGTTTCCTTTGCTGTGCAAAAGCTCTTTAGTTTAATTAGGTCCTGTTTGTTTATTTTTGCTTCTATTTCTTTTGCCTTAGGAGACTGATCCAAGAAAATATTACTATGATTTATGTCAAAGGGTGTTCTGCCTATATTCTCTTCTAGGAGTTTTATGGTTTCAGGTTTTACATTTAGGTCTTTAAACCATTTTGAGTTTATTTTCATATATGGTGTGAGGGAATTTTTAAGATGGGGGTAAGTATCTCTGAAAACTTCAGTCATTCCAATACATGGACAAAGAGTGCATTAAAATGCTCTGGATGAAGATGAATTTGGCTGATGTAGAAAAACTGAAAACTTCATTCTCACGCCTCTCCAGTTTATGGATTTCACTTCTCTTAAGAGAGACAAGGCCTTTGCTTCTGATCAAATTACCCCCATAAGAGGGGTTTGGCAAATTAAAGCCCAGCAGTTAATTTGTTCTGTTGCAATTCTGGGCTTTCTGCAGAATCTGGCCTCAGTGAGTCATTCAGATCATGGGCCTTGGAGTCACAAAGGAGTTTGCAGCCTGGCTTTGCCATCTGCAAGGTCTCCATCAAGTTCTTAAACTTGTCTAAGCTGTTGTTTTCTCAGAGTATACTGTGAAAGTTAAACGAGATAATACGGATACGACTTTAGCACATACACCGCTCAATAAATGATGGTGTTATTGTTTTCATGACAAAATCGCACAGCTGACATTTCCTCTTGTCTTTTAAATATAGTGCTGCCAGCGTTGGGAAGTGGATGTTAGAAAAGGCAGTGGGACATCACAGAATGAGGTTTTGGAGAAAGCAAGACGCTGGTTTAAATCCCAGTTCCACCACCAGCTGGGATAACTTCCAGCAACGTAATATAACATCTCTGGGCCTCAGGGTCCAACTGCACAATAGGCAATTACAGTTTGCTTGGGTGGTCTGAGAATTAGAGATGTTAGTTGAGTTAGTTTATTATACATAATAAAAAGCCCTTAAAACCAACTGTTACTATTATCAAGGAGAAAAACACTGTATTTTGAATCAGAAGACTTGGGTTCTAGAATTCCTCATTTTTCTGACTTTCCTACCTCAATACACAGCCTTTTAGTCAAAGCAATGAATATCCCTGGGCTAGTAAACTACAGATGGAGACAGGAATTGTGGCCCTACCTGTTGGTTACAAGGTATCTGTGTGAGTCAGGTTTTTAAAAATTATTTTTATTTTATCGTTAATTAATGTAACCCATTAAATTGTATTTTAAAATATTTTTAGTCCCGTGCCATTTTTTAAAGTACACAGAATGCCTCCCTTATGTATTATCACAATTATTTTATACAACAATGTCTTAAGGATGGGTATATTTGCATTTTCTACAGATAGAAGAACAGCTGTTCAGAAAGATAAAGTAGCTTGTTTGAGACCGCGGAGTCGGCAAATAAACAAATAAATAAATAAACTCAGGTGTCCTTACTCTCTCCGAAATGATACTAGAGATTTTGGGAAGCAAAAAGTACTATTTAAGTGAGCTCATGAAAATGTTTCATGTTTTCGACACTAAAATTGCAACGTAACATTGGATGGTTGTGACTTTTGATCGCCATGACCAACTGATGAAGGCACTGTTGGTGGCCTCGAAGGACATGGGTTTAAATTCCAGCACTGCCACTTTCTGGGGGTGACGCTGGGCAAGTCACCCTCTCTCAGAGCCTTACGTGAGCTGTGAAAGGGAGACTTTGAGCTGGATAATAGCTGATTCTTTTTTTTTTTTTCTTTCTAATTGGTCATAAGGGTGGTAGCCATTGGCAGAGGAAAAGAGATAAGATGGAATGTAAGCATACATTATAGTCTCCATTTTATTTTATTTTATTATTTTTAAAAAAATATTTATTTATTTATTTTTGGCTGCTTTGGGTCTTCGTTGCTGCATGCGGGCTTTCTCTAGTTGTGGCGAGCAGGGTCTACTCTTTGTTGTGGTACGCGGGCTTCTCACTGCGGTGGCTTCTCTTGTTGCGGAGCACAGGCTCTAGGCACGTGGGCTTCAGTAGTTGTGGCACGTGGGCTCAGTAGTTGTGGCTCGCGGGCTCTAGAGTGCAGGCTCAGTAGTTGTGGTGCACGGGCTTAGTTGCTCCGCGGCATGTGGGATCTTCCTGGACTAGGGCTCGAACGCGTGTCCCCTGAATTGGCAGGCAGATTCTTAACCACTGCGCCACCACGGAAGCCCTATAGTCTCCATTTTAGGTCAGCTTGTCCTTGAATGTCGGGGACTCACGCCATCCAAACGGTAGTCCAACGTTCACAGGACCCTTCTTCTACCACCCGATCCTCCCTTTTTTCAAAATTTTTCATTTTATTTTTTGGCCGTGCCACTTGGCATGTGGGATCTTAGTTCCCCGACAAGGGATTGAACCCTCGCCCCCTGCAGGGAAAGCGTGGAGTCTTAACCACTGGACCGCCAGGGAAGTCCCTATCCTCCCTTTTAGGAAATCTCCCATAGTATGGAAATCTTTCTCCTGAAGTCTACAGGAGCAGGTCTTTCCTCTTTCTACCGCAAAGCAGTCAGGGAACCAAGACTCCCGTTGGCCTTCAGGGTCTCGGTGAGGGTTCGGAAAGCAGAGGGATGGCTGGAGTTCATAGGCACAGCCTCATTACTGATGCTGGTGGACGAGACTCCAGTGTGACCTCTTGCATGGTTCCTGCTGTCTAGTTTCCTCACGCTTCTGTGCTTCTTGGCTTTTTTTCCAAGCTTGGTCCTCCAGCCCCGCTGTTATCCCAATAAGTTCCCTTTATGTCGAAGACAGCCAGAATTAAATTCTGCTGCTTGCCACTAACACCCAGACTAACTACAGGAGCAATTAACATCCATTTTACATTTTCTTCTTTGCTAAAGCTACTGCCAAGATTCTTGTGTTGAGCTGAGCAAACACAATTCACACCATCGTTCACAACTGTGCAATATACAAGAGGCACAAAGAAAGGGCAGGCTAAAGAATTAAAAAGTAGCTCCCCTTCCTGGGCTTCCCTGGTGGCACAGTGGTTGAGAGTCCGCCTGTCGACGCAGAAGATGCGGGTTCGTGCCCCGGTCTGGGAAGATCCCACATGCCGCGGAGCGGCTGGGCCCGTGAGCCATGGCCGCTAAGCCTGCACGTCCGGAGCCTGTGCTCCGCAACGGGCGAGGCCACAACAGTGAGAGGCCCGCGTACCGCAAAAAAAAAAAAAAAAAAAAAAAAAAGTAGTTCCCCTTCCTATAAACATTTTAGTCTGAATGCTACGTCACCCTCTGTGAGCCAGGCCTTCATGTCCCTCTCTAAAAATGTACCACCACGCTAATAAATGAATATCTGTTCGATGAGGCATATTGATGGACGTGACTGGCACCTTACAATACAGTGACTGTAGTTGACAAGCGCTATGTGCTTCGTAAATCTAGAACGGCGTTTCCTAAATGTCAAGTGTTTATTACCTGGAGAAAAGAAAGGGAAAACAACTCTACGTTTGAAACATGTTGTGCAGCTTCCTTGATGAGACATTCTGAGGACCATTAGTTGTCTAACTAGAAATTGTATTTTGGAGAGGGGAAGAATATGAAAGATTGTTCTCCAGTTTAAGATTATACCCTGTACCTTGCCATAAAGCTGGAAACTCACACAGGCATGTTGCACTCCGGTTATTTTTCCTTCTTCTGCTCCTGCAAGCCTCGTTCTTCACCTTAAACACAAAGGCGATGAAAGCATTTAGCACACGGCCAGGCTCACGGAGGCCTTACTTAACAGGTGTGATTCCTCACTGTTCTTCTTCCCCTGAAAGGGCAGTGTAAATCCTGTGACTGTAATCCGAGGGTTAAAAAAAAAAAAAGTTCATCTCTGAATTTCATGGAAATTTTAGGGACTCTTGAATGTCATGATCTTGATGTATCATATACTGTGGTTCCTGGAAATGGATTTTGTCAGAAGGGAATGATCATTTTGAAAAGAAATTCTGCTCAAGATTTTCAAAAAGGATAATCAGATAAAAAAATGTTGGTTTTTCTATCTCTGGTGAACTAGCCAGATTTTCATCTTCATGTGGTTTCTTTTCCATTCTTTCTGCTTTAATAGAGGACTCTAGGGGGTAGAAATATCTAATTGTGTAGAGGTCATCTTCAGAACATTCAGGTCTCGAAGAAGTTCAGTTGGTGTTTCGCAGGATGATTTATGACATGGATTATTCAAGGAACCCTCTCCTCAATTGCTTCTTTCATTTTTACTCATCTTTTGTTGTGCAGAGTCTGGGGTGTACCCAGGCTCAGAGCTGATATTTCCTAGAAATTAATGTCAAGACATTAATTCTGCAAGATGTGCTCCCCCAGGTTAAAAATATCAAGGACAGTCATCTCCGATGGATGGATCCTTTGTGATTAAGAATACTCATGGATGAGTCAACAAATGATTCTTGTAGAAGAAGAAAGCTGTTTGAACTGGATTCTCTTGACCTCACTTTCGTTGACTGCGGAGTTGATGTCAGAATGATTATCTCCCTCTCAATCTCTAAAACTTTTCTTATGTCTGTGCCTGACACTAGGAGTTGGAAAATCTTAGATGAATCACCAATCAGCTGACAGTTATTATCCATACTACATGTGAGAAACAACAGAGTAGGGCAGGGAATTTACAATGGTGACGCATCTTTTTTGAAAAATGCAGACTTGGGCTTCCCTGGTGGCGCAGTGGTTGAGAGTCCGCCTGCCGATGCAGGGGACACGGGTTCGTGCCCCAGTCCGGGAAGATTCCACATGCCGCGGAGTGGCTGGGCCCGTGAGCCATGGCCGCTGAGCCTGCGCATCCAGAGCCTGTGCTCCGCAACGGGAGAGGCCACAACAGTGAGAGGCCAGCGTACAGCATTAAAAAAAAAAAGAAAAATGCAGAGTTCATCATTGGCAAAGTGTGCATGTATCACAACAATTAAGGTATTAGATACCTCTAAAGAAAAGAGACAATCTAGTGGTAAGAAACAGGGAGTCCCTTGAATGGGACTATATAGCACAAAAGGGCACGGCACGATGGCAGACGCTGGCTGGCTTCCCAAAGAGGAAACAGTCCACCCCTGCATTGGGAGAAATGCAGACTCTTGAAGCAGGAGAATGGAAATCAGACAACGGGTCAAGAGCCTCCATCTCCAATGGTAAACCATGGTGCTAGTGGCTTTCTTAGCTTTGTACCTGGTTTGCTAATGTGGTCGTTTCAATACAGCAAATCATGCTGCTATTTTTCGACATCAGACTCATCTCTCAGGTGGCTTGGTGGCTCTCTCCAGACAGCTTTCCTGTGATTTAAAGAATTTAGGATCTTCTGGAGGATCTCTAGGATGAAGACTTCTGGATCTTGGATTACAACTGAGAGATGAAATAGAACCCTCTTGTACAAGACAGCAGTGCTCCTTTGGAGGAAAGGCTACTAGAAAGTTAAAGATTCAGACCAGGGCTTCCCTGGTGGCACAGTGGTTGGGAGTCCGCCTGCCGATGCAGGGGAAACAGGTTCGTGCCCTGGTCCAGGAAGATCCCACATGCCGCGGAGCGGCTGGGCCCGTGAGCCATGGCCGCTCAGCCTGCGGGTCCAGAGCCTGTGCTCCGCAACGGGAGAGGCCACAATAGTGAGAGGCCCGCGTACCTCAAAAAAAAAAAAAAAAAGATTCAGACCAGCGTCTATAGTGTTTAACATCAATGATCGTTGCAGGCATTTGACATCTTAAAAACTCAACACTGGTCCTGGCTCTGCCATCCATCACCACTGGCACTGACGTGGAGTTCACTGAACCTCACCAAGGGGCAGCTTCCTCTTCTGCAAAATAGAGAAGAGGACCCCAGCGGGCTCACTGAGGTGACGCTATACAGAAAATCCCCAACATGACAAGGTTCCACACCCCGTAATATCTTATTACTATTGATGATTAGTAAATCAGAAAGAAAAGACTCTGATTTATGATCTCCTGAAGAGTGAAAGCTCACAGAAGGAAGTTAATGAGGAAGAGAGACTTAAATAACCAAGGACAGAGAGATTTGCCAGAGCAGGCAAACTTTTATGTCCCTTTCAAGTTCCATGTGATTGTGGTATATAACGCATCCCAGAAATGAGATAAAATCCATTTAGCTGAGGTGATGGGGAGGGTGGGCAATTCTTTCCTATCAAACGCACGTGAGAAAGCTGGGCAGCCTCATTTCCAGTCAGAACCCACTGCTGCTCTATTACTTGGATAATTAAAGGCATGTTATAGCAAAACACTCCTGATATTAAAAAATGAAGCAGGCATGTTTTACTATGATGGTGCAGGGCTTAAGGCAGGAGTAAAAAATAATCAATAGGATGAATTTTTCTTTCTTCAAGAAGAGTTTCATTTTAACCTAAGAAATAAAACGATGTTACCATGATATACAATCTATAGTTAGCATATGAAGAACTCCATAAAAATATTCAATATTTTGAGAAAGCCTTAAAGCCTACTGCATAATAAACTACATTGCCAGAAGATTAAATCCAGTGGAGAGCATTATTCAGAAAGAAACTGGCTCAGTCAAAACAGCTATTTCCTGCCTCTCCTCCAGACCCTCTAATTGCTCCCTTAAACTTGAGCTCCATTTGATTTACAAATGAAATGAATTTCAAAGGTTGAATGAGATGATCTTTACAATTCTTTTGAACTCTTTATTTTGCAAATGAAGAAAGCCCAGTATCTGGGCTTATCTAGGACTCAAATTCCCACTTTATTTTGATACCCCAAAAAGAGTTCAGTTGGGGATGATCAATCAGAAAAACTCCAAGTAAAATAACAATGTAAACTTTTATTTAGAAATGTAAGCATTATACAACTTATTACAGGAAATGAGAAGTTTTATTCTGTTCTTTAAAATTCATCCTATGTTCTCCAATTTAGCGTTTAAATCTTACTAGTCTTAGAAGATGCAAATTATTATACATAGAATGGATAAACAACAAAGTCCTATTGTAGAGCACAGGGAACTATATTCAATATCCTGTAATAAACCATCATGGAAAAGAAGAAATAAATCCTATTAGCCTTAGTGAAACAGAGCAGGACCCTATGGTGCTTGCCCCCCATGTCCTCTGCCTGCCTTTTGTCTGTGGAAAATCTTTAGCCAAAGAATAAGTTTAATCGGAGAGTGAGAAAATGCAGAAACAAAGGAAAACAGTCAAAGGAGACCAAATAGTAACAGTTTAGTCATCAAGCATAGTCAAGGCCTTTTAGTTCCTTCTCAAGGGCTATAGATACTAATCTGAGCCATACACTGTGAGCTGTCTTACAGATACTGAAACCCCCACCAGGTGGAAGAAGTGAACTCCATGATGACCAGACTGTAGCCATGACCTAAGCTGCCACAATTCTGAGAACTGGTTGCACAGAAATGGAAACAAACCGACCCTGGAACTGAAGATTAACTGTACCTAAAACAATCAAGATGACGCTGGTCAGACCCCCGATGTCCAATGTCAAGAAGACTGGGAGAGCTGACCGTGCTGTTTCTGCACGCAGCCCCCTCCCTCCACCTAGAGAAGCTCTTGCCCCCTAATTGTCGGGGTGGGGGGATCAGGGTGGGGGGTCGGCTGGCCGGCATCCAAAATAAAGCAACCTTTCCTCTCCACCAACCTTGCCTCTTTATTGGCTTTTGAGCGGGAACAGCCAGACCCCACTTTCGGTTACATTAGGTTTGGTTACTTTCAAACCTGAGGTCTTAACCATTCATTGGTCTAAATGTAAGACAGTCATTCCATATTTATCTCCATCTTTTTGTTGATTCTTGTTCCTTCCAGCTATCTTGAACGGTAAATATGAAAATCTCAGGTTGATGGGTATCTCAGATTTGGAGGTAAACTGGCACTATATATGACTGTGAAATAATTTTTTTGCTTCCGCATGCCTGGCCTTGGAACACGTCATTCCTCTTACAGAACCCTAAAATGTCTATTACGTGTAGTAGATCAAAGTTAGGAAGTCCACTAACGTTCCCCTGCACTTACTTCAAGTCCTTTCAAAAGGACTTTTAAAATGTGAAAGGTGGTCCTATTTCTCTCTAACCAAACAGATGGGACCACAGTACTTCTAAAATACTAACCTTGTGATAGATCCCACTTTTATATACTTTTTCCTGTTAAAGAGAAAAACATGAGGTATAGTGATGATTCCTTGGAAGCCTGAGAAAATTATTTTTTAGGACCTCATCTCCAAGAGTTATATAAATACCCTCAGATGTGTTACTTACTTTCTCTTTACACCAGATTTTTGTGTAAATTAAGGAATATGTTCTATGTTGTAGTTGTTGTTGATTGTTGTTCCCTAAATAAGCAATAACTACCCAAACCCCACGGGCTCTCCTATGAAAATAAACACTAGAAAAGATATATTAGAATTGATACAAGAAAACGAATAAAAATAAGATGAAACATAAAGCGAGCAAATGAAAGCTTCATTGAGACATCAAATATATAGAGTCCCTTTTGACCCACCTCCTAGAGTAATGAAAATAAAAACAAAACTAAACAAATGGGACCTAATGAAACTTAAAAGCTTTTGCACAGCAAAGGAAACCATAAACAAGAAAAGTCAACCCCAATTTACATTCCCACCAACAGTGCAAGAGTGTTCCCTTTTCTCCACACCCTCTCCAGCATTTATTGTTTGTAGATTTTTTGATGATGGCCATTCTGACTGGTGTGAGGTGACACCTCATTGTAGTTTTGATTTACATTTCTCTAATGATTAGTGATGTTGAGCATCCTTTCATGTGTTTGTTGGCAATCTGTATATCTTCTTTGGAGAAATGTCTATTTAGGTCCTCCACCCATTTTTGGATTGGGTTGTTTGTGTTTTTGATATTGAGCTGCATGAGCTGCTTGTATATTTTGGAGATTAATCCTTTGCCAGTTCCTTCAGTTGTCTTTTCTAACACAACATTGTGAAGCAATTATATTCCAATAAAGATGTAAAAAAAGAAAAAAAAAGAATAAATGCTCTATTTAGCAACCCCCCCCAAAAAATATAGTCTACTCCAATCTTGTTTTAGTAGTATCTGAAATTTGATATGCATATTAATATCCAGTAAACAGTTCTCTGTGGTTGTAGGAAGATGTTCATAGGAAGATGTTCAAAAATCAAAATATTTGACTCAAAAATTTAAAGCTATAGAAAGATGATCACAAGAAAAAAATCCATGAGTAAAATTCAAAAAATACTTAGTCCCTACTGTGTGCTAGGCAATATTTTAAGTGCAGGGGGCATACCCAGTGAACAAAACAAAGACCCTGCCCTCCAAGGTCACTTAAAATACTGTTAACATGAACTCAGAATATATATATAGACTGAATTCTTACTTTTCGCTTTCTTAGGCTATAAATTTAAGGGAAAATTTGGAACAATACCTTTACGGAGGTAGACACCAAAAAATACTCCAGTTCTTACAAATGAAATACTAATCTCCCCCTCGCTCAAGGAATAAAAAGTTTTCTCTATATTAACCACCTGGACAAGCATTACTCGCTCTGGTTAAATGATCATTTTTTGTGAGGCTCCTGTGATTAACGGCAATTAACTAATTCACTGAGTGCCATGCAAACACCAGAAGAGACGCACTTAATGTGAGACAAGGTGGCACCCCTAGCCTTCAAGGCACTTAGAATATACTTTCATGAAAAACAAACAGTGCTGAAGTAGATGAAGATACGTACCCAAGTATCTTTCTAAGTCATGTAAAGCAGAGGGTCTGCATTGTAGATACATGACATATTTTGACATAAAGTTTCTCTTTGCCCTGAGCAATAGGCCAGCACTTTATATAATTATTATATATTGTATAATATATAATATTATACAATAATATTATTATTGTATAAAGCGCTCCAAATCTCTCTCCCTGGTCTCTGCCTTCAGCACCTACCCACTGTGCCTTGGGAAACGTCGTGATATTCTACTTTTCAGGCGTCTCATGTACTGTTTTTCTTATCTTTTTCTCCCTACCACCCAAACTGGGAAGGTTCCACCATGAAGTCACACAGAGACTCTGGCTGAAAGCAATCCACTCGAAAATGTTTGCTCCACTCAACACTACGTTTTCTTTAAATCTCTTATCCTATACTTCCCCCTACCCCTAACCTCCCTACCATCCTCCCCACCCAAAACTTCCAACAGAAAGGGCAGAACAGGGCTTCCCTGGTGGCGCAGTGGTTGAGAGTCTGCCTGCTGATACAGGGGACCCGGGTTCGTGCCCCCGTCCAGGAAGATCCCACATGCTGCGGAGTGGCTGGGCCCGTGAGCCATGGCCGCTGAGCCTGTGCGTCTGGAGCCTGTGCTCCGCAACGGGAGAGGTCACGACAGTGAAAGGCCCGCGTACCGCAAAAAAAAAAAAAAAAAAAAAAAGGGTAAAACATTTTCAGGATCCAAGGGACTGCTGAAATCACATGAGGCATTTTCTACTGGCTTAAAGGAAAACCTGATGCTGAACTTTGGATGGACTGCTAGGGAAAGAGACTGTCAAAAAGGCAATTTCAGGACGTACTCCCCCTCATCCCCCCACCCCCACCCCGCCGTAAGAGCTGAAAGAGGCTGGATGGGGATGGGGCTGGGCGCTGGTAGAGTCTTATTCCAGGCTGCGCTGCTGAAGGAGAAAGATGCAGGGTCTCTTCATCACTGACATCTTTAAAACATTTTTTAAAACCCCTAATCTCTTATCACAGGTTTCTCTAGGCCAGCAGGTTTCAATTTCATCTTTTCCAACTGATGTTTGTGATAGACGTGGGTCTTGTCTCTCATGCCACTCACTCTCAGGGTTACCCGGGAAACACGAAATCTGCTTGGTGACCAGAACTATCTCTTCCTTTCCCACAGACAGCACACCAGAGCTGTTCATGGGATAACGTTGAATAGACTCCATTTTATTTTTTTAAAAGTACATCCTTTGCCAAGTTGGGCGATTTAACTGTTACAAGTTACAACTCAGGATGGACCTCACGGCCCTGTCCATTATTTCCATTGAGAGCTTCCTCTAACCAAGGGATCAGCAAACTTCTTCTGTAAAGGGCCAAATTATATTTTCACCTTTCTGGGCCGTACAGTCTTTGTGGCCACTATTCAACTGTCACTGGAGCACAAAAGCACCCGTAGACGATACCTAAATGGATGAACGTGCTGTGTTCCAATAAAACTTTATTTATAACCACAAGCAGGCTGGATCAGGCCCAGGGGCTCTAACTAGCCCTTAACCCTTTCTCAGACTCAGACAGGACCCCTCCCCAGCTCAGCCAGTCCTGGCCCATCTCTGGTGGCCTTCTCTCCTTTTATGCAATACACCATCCTCTCTCCTCCAAACAAAACTTCCCCAATACATATTGCATTCTTTCCTGAACATCTGATGTTACATTACTTACATGTCTTAAATGGCTGTTTTCCTTCAGTCTGATATCATGGAACATACTCCTCTGTCTTCTATATTATTTCTCCCCGTGGTGATACACACTTTGGCTAGAGAACTGCATTTCCTAAGTGAGAGCCCATTTCCTCCAATACATGAGTAATACTGCACCTGTAAATTTTCCAGTCATGAGTAATTATTGCCAAATAGAGCAAGGCTTCTACTTAGCAAGCAAAGTCTAAATTCTAAATGGTGTGACGGATTACTTAATTTGATCTGTTGCCTTTTAATTCCCCGACTGGAAGTCTCAGGCTTGGCTTTCTCCCTATCCAGTCAGTTCTTTTCTTGAGCCTCATCTCCGTTGTCCTATGGGTCACGTTAATTATTCTCACTAACTTATGCATTTATTGCAGGTAGAGGACCCCTTAGTCTGTAGAGTTCAGGGAATGTCGCGCTCTCTGACCCATAGTTTTACTAGTGTTACCTCCCAGACAACGAAAACTATACCTGCCCATGGCTTTGTTTGTTTCTCAGATCTAGTTCTTTTCTCTCTCTCTCTCTTTCTCTTTTGTCTGCAACCTCTACATTTATAACCTAATAGAACATTCAAATTCAAACAAAGGACACAAAAGAACAGTAAGTAGCCCAGCTTTACTAGAGAAATGAAGCCTAAGGCGAAGGTATTGTGCTTGAGATGGCAGGACACAAGGTTGAAAAGGTAAATGGTAAGTTTAGCAAGCTGGCACTTAAGTGCTTTCCTGGTGTCCTCCCCTCCTAATTGCAGTTTCCAGCTGTTTCTCCAGAGCCTGTTAGCCTCGAGCAGACCTGGAGGATATAAACAAAACCTATGACCAGCCCAACAGGAAAAAGCTTAGGCAGGATTTTTTTCCTCTTGATGAGAGATCAACTGTATTAGTTTCCTGTTGCTGCTGAAACAAATCATCACAAGTTCAGTGGCTAAATGCAACATGAATAGGTTACAGTTCTGGAAATCAGAAGTCCAAAATGTGTCCCACTGGGCTAAAATCAAGGAGTCGCAGGCCCGAAAACCTTTGGGGGGCATTTGGGGAAAATCCGCCATGCCCTTGCCTTTTCCAGCATCTAGGGGCTGCCTACGTTCCTTGGCTCACAGCCCCCTTCCTCCATCCTCAAAGCAGCGTACTAATGTCTTCAGTCTTTGTCCGACTCTGACCCTCTTGCCGCCCTCATTCACTTAGGAGAGCTGCTGCAGTTACACTGGGACCACCCAGACAGTCCAGGATAATCTACCCAACTCAAGGTCAACTGATTAGCAACCTTAATTCCATCTACCACTTTAATTCTGATGTGATAACATCGTCACAGGTTCTGGGGATTAAGACATCTTTGAGAGGCCTTTTTTCTACCTACCACATTATCTGAGTCTAGAATTCAACAGCTGAGCATTCTGGAGGCATCCCTATGCGTATCTTGTCAAAATCCCTGCAGTCTAAAACTAAAAACAAATTTTTACAAGATTTTAGACAGGAAATATAGTAATTCTCTCAGACAGACAGACAGACAGACACACACACACACACACACACACACCCCAGACTTGCATTAGTTTGTCTGTAGAATGAACATGGGAGATGACCACAGACTTTTGGGAGAAAGAACACCCCTGAAATCCAAGAAGCATGTCCATTTAAGATACCATTCACCTATCAAGGAAAATAAATTATTTATGAATATGCAAGGATTCTAAAAATATATTCCATGAACCTCATCCAAGGACAATATTCAAGAAACAACTTTTAGCCACACAACCAAATGTTCAGAATAGAGATCAGAAAGATAAAAAGAGAAAACGGTGATCAGTAATGAACCTTGACATTTATAAATCATTAAATCTAAATGAAGAGTGGTAGAATATGAAGATTAGAAATTAGAGGCTTCATTTATTTGACTGACCTTAATTATAGAAATCTAAGTTATAATTTTAATTGCTAAGAAGCCTTGAGAGGAAAGTGGTCTTTGATGACATAAGTCTTCATGGGCTGTGTTGATATTGCTTTTCTTAGGAAAACAAGAAGGAGAATGATGAAAAATATTTACATCCTGGTGACTACCAGAGACTCTAAACGAACAAATAAACAAACCAACAGTGCTGGAAACTACCTAGAAGGGTTCATGGTCTTTGAGATTAAACTAACTCAGGAAGAGATGCTGTCCTGAAATTTACTGATAATTAAGAGAAAAAACAAGACTCCTTGAGAAATATAAGTATTTGACAAGCAGGCTTGTAAATATAATGGTTTAACCACAAAGCCTGAAAACATTGTTATAGGAAATTGATTTCGTTCTCTTCAGCTGTAACTTAACTCATCAGACTTGGGAAAAACAACCTACCACTCAGGATGTGAACTTTCTGGCCTTGTGATAATGAATCCATCACACTGCATGTTCTCCTGTTTTTCAGAAAGCTAGCCTCACCCACCCTGCAACCAGTTCTTTTCTCAACAGTTATAGAGATAATTCAAGCTGCCTCTGATAGAGCTGATCCATATACAGCACAGAGTTTCTTTCTTCCACAAACTGTGAGCAACATGCTAATGACAGCCTGATACTAAAAAGTTAGAAATTCAACAAAACCTAGGAGTTGAGGACAGGAGAGGGTTAAGTAAAGTTAAAAGTATTCAAAAATTATCATCTTTCTGGTGCATGGGGCAAAACAGTGGCAAAATAGAGTATCCAAAGTATAAAGGAATAATATCCTATTTTCATATAACAGTAAAGAAATGATGTTTGATTATGAATATACTTTTTACAAAGAGAAAAAACCTAACATTTTCAAAAGCTGAAATTTTAAAGACCACGTTTTCTGGTCATCATCCAGTAAAATGCGATAAAAAATTGAAATATGCCTCTGTGACTCAGAAAATAGGAGATTTACTTCTAAATATATCTTCGACAGAAGAAAACAATCAAAACAAAATCATGAATGATAGGGAAAGCAATGAAAGGAAGGTCACTGCATTCTAAAACCTCCGGAACACAGTGAAAACTGTATTCAGTGGAACCAGAAGACCACTCTCAGGCTTGATGATTCACTAGAAGGACTCAAAAAAACTATCATATCACAGTTATTGCAGGAAAAAATAGGGATTAATATCAGCAAAGGGGGGACATCTCTGGTGGCACAGTGGTTAAGAACCAGCCTGCCAATGCAGGGGACACAGGTTCGAGCCCTGGTCCAGGAAGATCCCACATGCCGTGGAGCTACTAAGCCCGTGCACTACAACTATGGAGCCTGCGCTCTAGAGCCCGCGAGCCACAACTACTGAGCCTATGTGCCACAACTACTGAAGCCCTCGTGCCTAGAGCCCATGCTCAGCAACAAAGAGAAGCCTGTGCACCGCAATGAAGAGTAGCCCCCACTCGCCACAACTAGAGGAACCTGTGCGCAGCAACAAAGACCCAACGCAGGCAAAAATAAATAAATAAATTTATTTATTTATTTAAAAAATATATATCAGCAAAGGAAAAAGGTGCATGGGTTGATGTCCAGGAGAAACCAGGTGTAAGCTTTCAGGTGTCCTCTCCCTGTAGAGTAACACAGATGCATTCTCCCAGCACTGATGTGTGACAACACATGCAAAGTGCTGTCAACCAGGGACGCTCACTTGAACTTTGGTGTCCAGGGCTTTATTCAAGGTCAGAAACACAGGCACATAGTGGCTGCATGACTGACCTCAGCTATTCAGACTCCAACCTCCCAGAGCAAAGACAGGCATTCACAAAAAAAATCACACTGTTAGAATAAACTGATTGAACTGTATTGCATGGCCTAAGGCTCCAGATATGCAAAAACATTCTGATTAGGTAGAATATTCTAAAGGCTCAGAGTTCATCTCCCAGCAGCCAGCCAAGGGCCAGTCCTGAAGGCAGATCTTTCTTGGGAATGTGCAGAGATTAAGCGGCCAGACCTGCTGAGTTACCACTTTCCTACACAAATACCTCCACAATTATAGAAAAAATTAAATTAAGGAAATGTAATGCTAGTTTTAAGAAACTGGAAACAAAATCAAAGACAAAAGAGCATAAAAAGGAATTAAGATAGCAAAATGATATAGAAAAAAAATACATGATAATAGGTTGACTGTATCCCAAAGCCAGTTCTTCCAAAAGACCAATAAAATAAACTCTCATGAGCTTAATCAAGAAAGAAAGAGAACAGACATTATAACTGATGTCACAGAAATAAAAAGGATTCTAAGAGATTATTACAATTATACACCAGTAAATTGAATAACATAGAAGAAATAAATTTCTAGAAACATACAACCTTCCAAGGCTGAATCATGAAGAAACAGAAACCTTGAATAGACCAATAACTGATAAAGGTAATCAAAAACTTCCCAACAAAGCCCACAACCAGATGGCTTCACTGGTGTATTCCACCAAACAGTTAAAGAATAATTAACACCAACCCTTCTCAAGCGCTTCCAAAAACTGAAGAAGAGGGAACACTTCCCAATCCATTTTATAAGGCCATTATTACTCTGAAACCAGAGCCAGACAAAGACACTCCAAGAAAAGAAGACTATAGGCCAAAACCCCTGATGATGAACATAGATGCAAAAATCCTCAACAAAATGCTAGCAAACTGAATTCAGTAGTACGTTAAAAGGATCACATACTATGATTAAGTGGGTTTTATCCCTCAGATGCAAGGATAGTTCAATATATGCAAATCCATTCATGTGATACACCTTATTAACAGACTGAAAGATAAAAATCATATGATCATCTAATTAGCTGCAGAAAAAAACTGACAAAATTCAACATCCTTTCACCAAAAAAACTCTCAGCAAACTAGGAGGAGAAGATATGTACCTCAACACAATAAACTGTGTTGAGTTCAAGTTAGATGTATATATAGTTGATGCAGACTACAGAAGGTACTTGATAAATATTTCTAGTTTGAATAAACCTAATTCAACTTTTTCTTGTACAGGCGGACCTCAGAGACATCGAGGGTTCTGTTCCAGACCACTCAATAAAGCAAATATCACAAGAAAGTGAGTAACAGGAATTGTTTGCTTTCCCAGCGCACAGAAAAGTTACGTTTATATTCTCCTGTAGTCTATTAAGTGTGTAACAGCATTATGTCTTTAAAAAAAGGACATACCTTAATTTAAAAACACAGTATTGCTCAAAAATGCTAACCACCCCCTGAGCCTTCAGTGAGTTGTAATCTTTTTGCAACAGTGACATCAAAGATTACTGGTCACAGATCACCATCACAAATAGAATAATAATGGAAAAGTTTGAAATATTTTGAGAATTACCGAAATGTGACACAGAGACTCAAAGCGAGCAAGTGCTGTTGGGAAAATGGCGCCGACAGACTTTCTCATGGAGGGTTGCCACAAACCTTCAATTTGTAGAAAATGCAAATCCATTATGCGAAGCATAATAAAGTGAAGCGCAATTAAACGAGGCATGCCCATACTTCCGTGGTAGGCGCAAAATACAGTCTGCAAGAACAGATTGCTGCTGCACACACTGGGCAAGTCTAAATGATCTGCCCTCTCAACAGTCCTTTCAAAAAATATTGGGTCAGTATTGTTGTGGTGTAGAGTTAGTTTTTCCTTTTTAATCCAAAATATAAAAGTTGTTCTTTTAACTATTAAGAGCTGCCACCCTGAAGGCTTCCTAGAAAGAATTAAAGGGTAAGAAGTGATTATTCGTTTTTATAATCTGGTGGCAATATCACTTACTCTGGTCAAAGGGCGCTTTGCAGCATGTACTATTACCGATTTGCCAGTAACATTCAGAATCAGTTAAAAACAAAGAAGGTGGCTTACATACATTCAAACACACATATATGCACGGAAAGAAAGATTTATTTTGAACGACTGTATTTCAGAATGACAGGAGCATCCTAGAAATAATGTTCAGCCTGAGAAAGGAGGGAAAGAAAACTAACTTTTTATTGAGGGCTATTTTATTTAAAAAGAAACACGTATTCTTTCATTTTCCCCCATCACTTGCATCACATCATGAAATTATGAATCAATAAATATTTTTTAGTTCCCAGTAAATCATTTGTAACACAGAATACCCGTTTCATAAGAGAGATCCAGGCTAGAATTTTCTTAATTGTCTACAGTAAAAATCACATGAGCTGCAATTTATGAATCCTGGAGGCTTTATAAGCAAAAGCCAAAGCAAGTGAATGGAAGAAATCTCCACTACTGCACGTTTATTTGAGAGTGTAAAATTGTCCCCACTTCTTGGAGGTGAGAATGTCATTTTCCTGTGAATCACAAAGGAGTACTGAGCCCAGAGCAAAGCAAAACATCTTCGGATCAGAAGATGAAATTGAAAATCAGAAGCTGCAAATTTCTACTACCCCAAATCACCAGTTTGCAATCTGGAGAGTATGGTTTAATTCTTAATGAGTCCCAATATGGCAAAAATCTAAGAAGTAGCTGTGCCAATTGTTAGACAATCTGAGTTTGGAGCTTGTTAGTAGCATTCTGTGTACAAGAAAGAATCATCTATTAGAGCAGATCCATTTCCAAACAGCTGTCAGCATTCTGCATTAGACTGGACACCCTGCGTTCTGTAGACTGCCAACTACTCTCACCCCCCTTTTTTTTTAAAGTATATTGCTCTTAATTTTTTTCAAATTTATTTTATTTTATTCATTTATTTTTGGCTACATTGGGTCTTCGTTGCTGCATGCAGGCTTTCTCTAGTTGCGACGAGCAGGGGCTACTCTTCGTTGCGGTGCGCGGGTTTCTCACTGCGGTGGCTTCTCTTGTTGCGGAGCACAGGCTCTAGGCGCACGGGCTTCAGTAGTTGTGGCATGTGGGCTCAGTAGTTGTGGTTCTCGGGCTCAGTAGTTGTGGCGCACAGGCTTAGTTGCTCCGCGGCATGTGGGATCTTCCCGGACCAGGGCTCGAACCCGTGTCCTCTGCACTAGCAGGCGGATTCTTAACCACTGTGCCACCAGGGAAGCCCTACTCTCACCTCTTTTAAACTGCAGAAAATTGAAGCTGACATCAAATTGCCATTTCAGCACCTTCAGTTCTGCTAATACTTTATTTCAGGAGAAGCGCCAATCTGATTTAGCCACAGTGCATGAGGAGATGGTGGTGATTATGAAACGTCTGTCCCGATAGCTATTCTCAGTTAAAAAATAATCATCCTTGAAGAAGATATGACTGTGCTCCCTTCCTTCACCCCTCAAATATTTGTTATGCACTTAGTGAATGAAGTCAAGTAACATATTGAAGAAAATCTCTTGATGGTAAGATTGAGGTGAAGACCCGCGTGGCCTGAAACATTGTTTCACCTCTCCTTCGTGGGTCTGATTGAATCCGGCGTTGGAGATGACAGTGCAGTCCCTAGAGAGCCCTACAGGATAGTAAATCCATACCAAAAAGCCACTGTATATATGAATTCATGCTGATTTTATAGGACAGCCTGTTTCCATTTAGACAGGTTTAAGCACCACGGAGCAGAATCACTTCTCTCCTCGTTAGATTAAAAGTGGAAACGTTTTTGAACCCAATCCTTTACCTGGTATTCCCCTTCTTACTTTTGTGTTCCCAGAATCATAAAATCTTTGTTTGCTGATGACAGCAAACATGTCACCCTCTGTTCACCTTGACTTTCCCTTGCAGAACAGAAGTATCCTAACTAGGAAGCCAGATGGTTCAAAGTGCATTCCTTCATGTTGGTGGTAAAAGAGAATGACAAGCCTCCAACAATAATCAACAACCAGCCCCCAGAATAAAAGTGTCATCTCATGTGGCACCACATCATCTACTCGAGGGGTCTCAGATTTCTGCCTACTGATGAATTAAACATTTCTGGCACTGAATTTCTGGGAAATAAACTGAACTTAATGGGAAAATAAATGACTAGAAAGACTTGAAAGTGTTACTTTATATCTTCAGCATGTATTAGTGTTGGAGAAATCCTAAAGGAGAAGACCAGGTCCTTGAAAAATGATTAAGATCTTTAATAATAATTATTATGACCATAATGAACCATCTATTCAGTAAGAATTTATATACACCTGAACAAAGACAGTGAAAGCAGAAGACAGTGATTCAAAGAACTGCTGATTCATACTCTACACAGTAAGCTGAGTAGCAAAACTTAACAATATGAGCTTTGGAGGTACAAGGACCTGAGTTGAAATCCTGCTGGCTTCTCCTCTTATTAGCAGCTCTGGCTACATCATTACCTTCTCGGTGACTCAGTTTCCTTACTTTAAGAATGTTGTTGCAGTGAACATCTTTTTTTTTTTTTTTTTTTTTTTTTTTTTGCAGTACGCGGGCCTCTCACTGTTGTGGCCCCTCCTGTTGCGGAGCACAGGCTCCGGACGCGCAGGCTCAGCGGCCATGGCTCACAGGCCCAGCCGCTCCGCAGCATGTGGGATCTTCCCGGACTGGGGCACGAGCCCGTGTCCCCTGCATCGGCAGGCGGACTCTCAACCACTGCGCCACCAGGGAAGCCCTGTAGTGCACATATTTTACGGTGTCTGCTTAGCCCCGGACAGCACTCTTCTCCAGAGCACATCCCTCCCCGCTTCTAGGCCCCTCCTGAAACTGGGGCATCAGTGGTCATGTTTGGGGCTAATGCCTGGAGTGGATACTTGACCGAAACACGGACCATCAGATTTCCACTCCAGAAGTTATCATTCAGATGGTGCACCAGTCACCAAGTCTCTGCTCGAGGCTGGACCCAGAGAACGGTGGGGTAGCGTGTGCAAGGGGAAGCGGAGAAAGACAGCAAAGGGAAAGGAAACTAGGAGCCAGGGAGAGGAATATAAAGTCAGTGTCACTCAGAACCAGGGAGCAAAGACTGAAGAAATGGCTGTCCGGGTATCCAACGGCTTTCCACTGCTTGCTTTAACTCTCACGTGCGTCCAAATCGCTCGAGGGAGACCGTGCATTGCAGTCATTTTCCCTCTTTTGTTTTAGATTTAATGTGAATTTCCTGCCAATAAAATCCAAATAACCACATCCACTATAGAAATAATAGTAGCTATATATGAGGGAATTGTGAGCATTCAGTGATTCAAGTAAAACGTCAGCTCAATTACATTCAGTAAATGATGGCCATTGTTACTGTCCCTTTCCCTATGAGTGAAATGGGAATACACTTGCAGTAAAGACAAATACTGGAGAGAGGTTTTAAAGTTATGTTACTAGAGGAAAACAGTAGTAAATTGGTAGAAAACACAGTTTAATTTATGGTAACATACCTTCCTAGTAACCCAGAATATTCTTTCTCAGTGGTACGGCTAATGGGCCATTGGGATCGTGTCGTGTGTGTGTGTGTGTGTGTGTGTGTGTGTGTGTGTGCGTGCGCGCGTAGATGAAGATAATACATTTTCATCACTTATCGAATTTAGGTTACTATTATAATAAGGGCCATTGAATATCATCTAGTGAAGATTACATTAGATTTCATTATATGCTTATGCTATTTATACAATCACTAAATGAACTGGGGATTACAAGTTATATTTATGAATGTGACAAGTTTCACCTAAAACTGAGAAGTTAGCAGCAGCATTCAATACTTTAAAATCATGATGTTTGGCTAGTGGCAATTGTAGAAAAAATGTTTGGGCCTTATCACTGCTTGCATAGGGTCCAAAAGCAGGGGCTTTCCCATCTTTCGAGTCACCAGATTTTATGATCTCACTCTATTCCCTTCCATCTGTGTCTCAAACCAGCCAGTGCTCACGGGAGCTTCTCTCTTTCTTGTAATCCTTTGCTAAACATAAGTGACAACAACCAACACTCCTAATATTGTTTTCCTAATTCTTGCCTTGGAGCTAGGGCTTCAGCAGGTATGTGGTCTGCTTTCCCAGCTGATGCAGTATCAGCTTTGCCAAATATTTGGTTCAGCCTAACAAGTCTTTCCAGCCTGCTACATCTGCTTCTCATGGCCATCAGGTAACCCCAAAAAGTTGAGAGACAGAGGCAACAGAGGAAGCAAAAAAATTAGTCTTGATGATTACATCGAGGAAAGAACATGGGTTTGGTTCCTAACACAAAACACGGGCTGGAAGTAAAAAAAAATCAGAGGCTTCTTAAGTTGTTGAAGGAATCACAGTGCCCGAGAAATATTATGAGCCCAGAATAAAAGAATGCCCTTGATTGCTCATTCCTTAAAATTGTCCTTCATCTCCTCAATTTACACAAGTAGGAAGTGGACTACAAAAGCAATACATCTGGGACTTCCCTGGTGGATAAGACTCCATGCTCCCAATGCAGGGGGCTTGGGTTCGATCCCTGGTGAGGGAACTAGATCCCACATGCATGCCGCAACTAAGAGTTTGCATGCCATAACTAGGGAGACCAGGTGCCACAATCAGGAGCTGGCGAGCTGCAACTAAGGAGCCCGCCTGCCGTAACTAAGACCTGGTGCAACCGTATAAATTAAAAAAAAAAAAAAGCAATACATCCACCAAAGAGGTTCCACAGTACCCACTATATATGATACTTTGGGTTGTCCTCTTTGGGGAGAGAGGGTGTTCCATGTGTGGAAAAAAGTGTGCCCAAAAGATGTCTGATTTTTAGGGACTTTCTGCTGCTCACCTCAACCTCTCTCCTTCCTAAAAACAAGGATGACATTTCTTATCCTTCTGTGCAGTTAGGTATGACCAGGTCACCATCAGATGATACGTGAGCAGAAGTGCTGGGCACCATATTTATATTTGGCCCATAAAAAATACTCAAAACTGTACTTCTCCATGTTTGTTTCTTTTTTGCTGAATATATGTAGATGGACAAATTTAGATATTATGTGTTGAAGACAGCAAAACACAAAATGCAGTGAGTCAGAGTCTTAGAATTACCACTTGGAGGTGAGTTTCCTACCAATCAGGAACACCTACTATTTTTGTAGAATTTATTTTATTGAAGTATAGATGATTTACAAGGTTGTGTTAATTTCTGCTGTACAGCAAAGTGATTCGGTTATACACATATATACATTCACTTTCATATTCTTTTCCATTGTGGTTTATCACAGGATATTGAATATGGTTCCCTGTGCTGTATAGTAGGACCTTGTTGTTTATCCATCCTATATATACTAGTTGGCATCTGCTCATCCCAAACTCCCAGTCCCTCCCTCAACCCCACCTCCCCCTTGGCAACCACAAGTCTGATCTCTACGTCCGCGAGACTGCTTCTGTTTCATAGATAAGTTCATTTGTGTCATATTTTAGATTCCACCTATAAGTGACATCATATGACATTTGTCTTTCTCTTTCTGACTTACTTCACTTAGTATGATAATCTCTAGGTCCATCCATGTTGCTGCAAATGGCATTATTTCATTCTTTTTTTATGGCTGAGTAGTATTCCATTGTATATATGTACCACAGCTTCTTTTTTTTTTTTTTTTTTTTTTTTTTTTTGCGGTACGCAGGCCTTTCACTGTTGTAGCCTCTCCCGTTGCGGAGCACAGGCTCCGGACACGCAGGCTCAGTGGCCATGGCTCACGGGCCCAGCTGCTCCGCAGCATGTGGGATCTTCCCGGACCGGGGCACGAACCCATGTTCCCTGCATCAGAAGGCAGACTCTCAACCACTGCGCCACCAGGGAAGCCCCCAAATCTTCTTTATCCATATTTACCCAGTCATCTGTTGATGGACATTTAGGTTGTTTCCATGTCTTGGCTATTGTGAATAGTGCTGCAATGAACATAGGGTGCACGTCTTTCTGAATTACGGTTTTCTCAGGGTATATGCCCAGGAGTGGGATTGAAGGATCTTATGGCAACTCTAGTTATAGCTTTTTGAAGAACCTCCATACTGTTTTCCGTAGGGACGATACCAATTTATATTCCTACCAACAGTGTAGGAAGGAACACCTACTATTGACTTTACAAAAAATTAGAAAAAAACTTCAGTATTTTTTAAACCATTACACATCTTGAGGTTTGTTGATTGTACTTGCTTATCCTTACCCTAAATCAGTATTTAATATTCCCAATTCATTTAACTTTTTCTTATAATTTTCTGATAAAAGCAAATGTGCTTCATGTCAGAAATTTCCTGAAATGTAAATGGCAAGAGAGTAAGTATATTCCACCTAGCAATAGTCCCTGAAATTAAATACCTGGAGAAATTCATTAGACAAATATGTTGTTTTAGAATTTACATCAACGAAAGCACAAAAACGTGTCCAGCATATCTTTATTATTATGAAACACAGATACTAAAATATCAATAATAGGTACAGAGTTGTAAGGAAATGATCAATAATGAAGCAAATGCATTTTCATAGCTCTGCAAGGATTTAAGCACAAAGCATAGTTACTGAAATATTTTAACATCAGATTTATATTTTAAAAGCAAGTACCAATGCATTTTGTCTCTTATAAAACATTAATATTTTAAAAACCCAGTCATCCTAATATGTCTTTGAGGCCAGTTTACTATTCATTTATTTTGAAAAATAACTTAATTCAAGTACAGATTTCTAAAACCTATGAGAAGCAGCTATTATAGGGTCGATTATACTGTAACAAAAATAGTGTAGGAGAAGCTCAGGGTACCTACTAAAATTCCTCCACTTGGAAATAAAAAATAGAAGACAATCATTTATATACCACAAAAAAGGTATAAGACACTTTACAATGTTGTCATGATTAATTGCAATGAAAATATAATTGCAGTGACATCTCTTTAAATACGTAATATTGGCTTTATCTCATTAGAAATTATGTTTGCATATCATCAGCTTTCAGGATTTCTTCACTGACACATCTCCGTTTCACATTTTTAAAGGATATAAAAAGAATGTATGTGAAATAATAATAATAATATAATAATGATAGCAGCAATGGCTACACATATTGAATCCTTATGTGCTCTCCACTTTGCTTACCACTTTACATAGATCATTTAATCTTTGACATAAATCACAGTGATATTTTTGGATACATCTCCTAAGGCAAAATAAGTAAAAGCAACAATAAACAAATGGGATCCAATTTAACTTAAAAGCTTTTGCACAGCAAAGGAGGCCATCAACAAAACAAACAGACAACCTCTGGAATGGGAGAAAATATTTGCAAATGATATGACCGACAAGGGGTTAATATCCAAAATATATAAAGAGCTCATACAACTCAGTATCAAAAAAACCCCACAAATAACCCAAACAAAAAATGGGCAGAAGACCTGAATAGACATTTTTCCAAAGAAGACATACAGAGATGGCCAACAGGCACATGAGAAGATACTCAATGTCACTAGAGAAATGCAAATCAAAACCACAATGAGATACCACCTCATACCTGTCAGCATGGCTACCATCAAAAAGACCACAAACAAAAAATGCTGGAGAGGGTGTGGAGAAAAGGGATCCTCTGTGCACTGTTGGTGGGAATGTAAATTGGTGCAGCCACCATGAAACAGTGTGGAGGCTCCTCAGAAAACTGAAAACAGAGCTAACATATGATCCAATTCCACTTCTGGGTAGGTATCAGGAAAAAATCAAAACACTAATCTTCAAAAAGATACATGCACCCCAACGTTTACAGCATCACTATTTACAAGGTTCAAGATACGGAAGCAACCCAAGTGTCCATCAGCAGATGAATGGATAAGGAAGATGTGTTGTATAGATACAATAGAATATTACTCAGCCGTAAAAAAGAATGAAATTCTGCCATTTGCAGCAACATGGATGGACCTAGAGAATATTATACCTAGTGAACTAAGTCAGACAGAGAAAGACAAATACTGTATGATACCACTTATAACTGAAATCTAAAAAATAAAACAAATGAATATATACAGTAAAACAGAAACAGACCCACAGATATAGAAAACAAACTAGTGGTTACCAGTGGGGAGAGGGAAGAGGAGAGGGAAAAGATAGGGGTAGGGGATTAAGCAAGCTATTAAAAAAAAGATTTATACAAACTACTACGTATAAAATAGATAATAGATAGACTGTCCTACCCCTGTAGGACAATCAAATTCTATTAAAATGCCATTCATTTCACACAGGAGCCATGAAACAAAAGGATCCTCAAGTCAGACTCTGCCTTATTTTATACTTGCTTTGACTTCAAACAACTCCCTTGACTTGTTACTTGCTAAGGCTTCAGAAGAAACCCAGACCCTATTTCCTCTGGCAGGTTTGACAGGGACATGAGTGGCGATGCTCCTGTCCCACTGCTGAGTTCCCCTCTCCCCACCTTGCAATGCATAACCTCCCCTTCATCCTCCCAGGAAGGGAGCCCAGTGCCTACCCTGACGCTCAGTCCCTGAAGGAGATCTCTGTACAGTGTTTCGTGCCCAGCACACAGAAACCAGGGCTGGCATAAGTGATGGGAGACTGATTTTCCACATCAGAATGGCATTTCCTATTCTTGGCAACGTTTTCTGAAGCAAAATACTAGATCTTAGTTGGTGAAAGTTGGAGTGAAGCTCCTTCATTTATCCCTGGAGGATCCTCCTTTCTCAGATTCCTCCAGAACTGGGTGCGACATGTGGGTTCACCTGGGGCTCATGCAAAAGGAAGGAATGCTGCCCCCGCGCCCAGCTGAGATGGGGGAGGATTAATTCTGAAGCCTCCTGTAATAACAAAAAGAAGCTTTGGGAATGTGGAGAGGGACAGGAAGGAGGCATCCTTGAGAAAGTCCCCCTTTAATGTTAAAGTCTCTGAAGGAGCAAGGGCTGGGATTACTGCAATCTCAGGCCTGCTGAGCATCCCACACAAGGATTGAGAACAAGGATTAAAGTCATAATTGACATGCCAAACTCATAGGAGAAGTTTAGAGTCTGTCCCGAGAAGCAGAGGCACCAGAGAAAGGCCACAGGATTTGGAACTGAAGGGTTAATCTACAGGGCCTGGTTCCCTATTTGCTGGTCGTACAACTTTTCAGAATACCCCCAGGTTCTCAAGCCTCCCACTTCTCATAAGTCAAATAAATACAGTTAGAGATTCTTTTCTTGTATTTGATCAACCAAAATGAGGGGAACGTAAAGGCCAACTCAGAGTGGAGATTTATTATTAAACGAATACTTAATGTCTCAGTAATAGTGATTCTGAAGCCACAGTTTTGTCCATTTAGAACTCTGTGAATGTTTTCCTGGAGGGCAACAGTATTTTGTTCCAGTTTATTGAGGTGTGCTTAGCATACAGAATACTGTACATACTGAAGGTTTGCAGTTTGATAAATTTGGACATACATCCTAGAGTATAATAAAGATGGTGTCTGGTCTCTGGAAAAAAAAAAAGATAGGGGTAGGGGATTAAGCAAGCTATTAAAAAAAAGATTTATACAAACTACTACGTATAAAATAGATAAGCAATAAGGATATATTGTACAGCACAGAGAATTATAGCCATTATCTTGTGATAACTTAATGGAGTATAATTTGTAAAAATACTGAATCACTGTTATACACCTGAAACTAATATTGTAAATCAACAATACTTCAATTTTAAAAAGTTGGATTCCACCTTGGTAAAAAAAAAAAAAAATTCCTCCCCACAGCGCTGTGGGTAAGTACTATTAATAACAGCTGCAAACTCCAGGGGGCGCCACTCACACGTTGGTCCATGTAAATGGTGCCTCCTGGAGTTGTGCAAACAGCCTCCAAAGCCATACGTGGTGGTCCTGACTTTTATTTTGATGAGGAAACTGAGGGTCATAAAGGGAGAGGAGAAAAAATAATTTAAGAAAGTGAAACCTATACCAGAGACTCTCTTTAAGGGGTAAAGACAACTCCTGTGCCGCTAACAAGTATTAAAGCAATAAAATTAAGGTTGGCAAGAGTCTATAACCTCTGCCTATACCTGGGCATGTGCCTTTACATGGGTTTTAGACCTTCATCTACCAGCCAGCAACCAGGCATAGTTAGGGCACCTCTCCTGTGTTTCTAGAGCTCTCTGAGTGTTTCACTGCATTATGTTGTAATTCTTTAACAAGCTAGTCCTTCTCCTAGAATCTGAATTTTTAAAGAGCAAGCTGTCCTATATTTCTATCCCTATAAGCAGCCCATAACAGACATTCTACTAGTTTCTGGCAAATTAATGAAAGGGACACTAATTCTCATATAAAACAATGCTACGTTTAAAAAACTTGTTTTCTATCAATCACATTTGAGAACCAAAACCTCAACACATTTCAGAAGTCAGCTGATAGGAAATGGAGCAAAACGGTATTGGACCATCAAAGACAGCTTTCTAAAAGAGTGTCCTTAACATGAAGTCCCAGGAGTTGAACTACGCATGGTTATTTGGCATGAAACAGTATCACATGTCTCACCTTAAGACAAAGTTAACAGTAAAAAAACTATATGCTCTCTTATTTTAGTTCAAATTCTTCATTTCCTCAAGTTTGGACTAATTTTAGCTCTTAGATCATTTAATATTGAAGAAAATATATATATATATATATTTACAGCTTAGAGTCAATTACTTCCAAAAGTTTCAAAGGCAACTTGAAGAAATAATTAGCTGTATCTAAAATTATTCCAAGTGCTATCTTGCTTCTAAAATGTCCCTTTTTTTTTGGTGTGTTTGTTTCTTCTTGTCTTGGACAAAATACTCTTCCCTGGTTTGCTGATTTTGGGGGGAATAAAGTGAAGAACTTCAGAATGAGGACAGCAAACCCCTAAAAGCATGCATCCCTGAGACCTCTGCTGAGACCTGGCAGATTGCCAGTTAGGGGGAGGGAGTCATGTTCATAACTTCAGTGGATCTGATATAGAGTAGAAACACTGGAAACTCAAAGAATGCGACAGTTTTAAGCTTTGAGATCTTACATATATGAAAACTATGTCAGATCACCGTCTCCTCAGGAATCTACCTTGTATGAAGTGTCTGAGGAAAGACTGACGTTACGTTTAGTGTCAGAAATGCCATTTCATGCAGCAAAGATTATCATACTAAGCAAAGTAAGTCACAAAGACAAATGTCATATGATGTCACCTGTATGTGGAATCTAAAATATGACACAGATGAACCTATCTATGAAATGGAAACAGACTCACAGACACAGAGAACAGACTTGAGGTTTCCAAGGGGGAGGGGAGTGGGGGAGGGATGGAGTGGGAGTTTGGGGTTAGTAGATGCGAACTAGTGTATACAGGATGGATAAACAACAAGGTCCTACTGTAGAGCACAGGGAACTACATTCAATATCCTGTAATAAAGTGTAATGGTAAAGAATATGAAAAAGAATATATATATATATATATAAAACTGAATCACTTTGCTGACAGCAGAAATTAACACAACATTGTAAATCAACTATACTTCAGTAAAATATTAAAAAACGAAATGCCATTTCACACTCTGCACTATTAAACAAAAGGTGCTTTGCAATCCCATGTATCTCAGAGATTGACAGGTCACACTTCCAAGCATCTGATATCATACAGGCACTTTTATTGTGTATCAACTGAGGATCTTGAAATAAAAGCCAAATTTGTCACTTGTGATGAATTCTGTGGGGAGTTGCCTTTGCAGTGGTGCCAATGTCAAGAGATCACAAAATGCAGTAAGCGTGTGGCTGACTCAGGACATTGTATGAAGTCACAAGGGTCACAATTCACTAGTTCCAACATATGCTATGGAGCAGAAGGAAAACATCCCAGAATACATGCCTTAAGAGTCGTCAGAGTTCCCTGCTCAAGGAAATATTTAAAGCAGGCAAACCTTTCTGGAAAGGGAGTGCCGATGGGGGAAACATAAAACCTTCCAGTCTTTCGTCATCATCCTCAGAAAGCCTGTGACAGAATGAACCACGATAACGTTTTCTGAAGGCATATAGGAGCTGGAGATGTTTGAAGACTCAAGGATTCTGTTTGGATTCACAGCAGTAACTTTACTGCATAAAACTGTGGGAGAGGAAAGCCGAGGACTCCCATCTCTTACTCTGTCTCCTCACTTGCATCCAAAGGCCATAAAGGCTGTTAAAAAGCCACTCAAAATGAATGATAATAAGAAGAACTTTGTGAACGGTTTTTAGACTGCGTTTACTGACAGCTCACAACAGCACTCACTGTTTGACTATAAATATGCCAAAGGACAGCAAAAACTAGAAAACAAAACTAGAAAACGTTATTCTCAGGAACAAAATCCGTGCACAGACTCAGTGGTTGTATATGTAAATAACAGTCTTGTTCTTCATCTAGATTGGGGAGACCATCTAGCATATTAGTTAAGAAGGAAATTTGTTTCCTGAAGTCCATTACAATTAAATTGTGCTTGTTCTTAGAAAATACAGGCTGACTTAGGGCAAAGGATCATGAGATCTACACTTTACCCTTAGATCAATAGTTGATTCCACGTGAAGGGTCACTGGGGTACTCATTATACTATATCTGCTAACTTTCTGTAAACTGAAATATTTCAAATAAAAAGTTTTTAAAAATTCTCTAGTTTTCTGCTTCTCAGCTGTATAATCTAGTTCAAGTTACTTGCTGTTTTGAAACCTCAGTGTTCTCATCTGTAAAATGAGAATAATACTGGTAACAATGTCAAAGAACTCAATGGAATAATAACTCAATAAAGGTAGTAATGACACAAATCTTAAAAGTGATTTTCTGCTCATGCTTGATCACGCATTTTGGTTTGGGCCAGCTGGAAGGAGCTGAGGACCTACCTCCATGACATCCACTAGGATAATAAAATATGCTGATGCTATCCTTATTAAAAACATCATCAGTGCTCAACGACACCCAACTTTTATAACGGCAAACGTTAAAAAGCAGGCTATCATTGAAGCGCTCTGTTTAATTATAAAACAACTACATACATCCAAAGATCCTTATGAAACGAGACTCAATGGATTGGAAATGTATCCGACATTAAAATTTACTTCGAAACTGTGGAATTTTGAGCAGTTTCTCAAAAACAAAAACAGAAGAGACAGACAAACACAGGAAGCAAAGAAATGTTTCCTTAAGTTTTCCTAGATACAGTCGAAATGTTAATAATTGTTTTTGGCATTTACTGTCAATGAAGCCACTTACTGCTATCACTGTGTCAAAAGGTAGTGGGGAAAATAAGTATCAGCACCTCCTCTTGAGTAAGCTGATACCAGCATTATATTGAAGACCGGTGCTTTTTTTTTTTACAATGGATCATTTTCCTTACCGTCATGAGAGCAACTTCAATGTCTACCTTTCATTTCACCTAGAGATATTTTGACAAACTGACGAGAGTTAAGTATGTTAAAAAGTGAAAATGATAGGTCCTCTGCCTTTAAGACACTGAGCAAATTAATCTATGAAGGTATTCCATTAACGGTATTCCATTAATCTATGATGGGACAGGTACCTCTATCCACATTTCTTAGCACAGGAAAAGGAGATTAAATATATTCACAGCCCCAAAAGAAAGCTGGTACTAGAATGGACTCAGGGAGTATATTGCAAATGACGGCGTAACCTTCTAATTATGTCCTTGTCTAGAGAGCGAGCTACACATTCAGGAAACAAAATCCATTCCCCGTGGAGACAAGAAGCATTCAAAAGCCAAGCAATTCTCGTGAACTTTACACTCCAGTGGGACCAGGTACCACGGCTCTCTTGAATCTCAGGTGATGAGCTGCCCCAGTGCCAGAAGCAGCCCTGGAGCATTCCTTCCCTCCTCCCCAAGGCCATTTTTAATATGTGTTTTTTCTGACATATACTAAATTGCTTATGATAGAATGTTCATTTAAAATTTAACTCTTTGATTATTTTAAATTGTACATGTAAGTGGCACTAAGTACATTCACCATGTTACATAACCCCCTCTAATGTCTGTTCCAGAACATGTGCGTCACCCTTTTTGTCACTGGAATAATATTCCAGAGAGGTGGAAATATTACATCTCTAAGATTTTAAAACCCGAACTTTAAACTCTGGACTAACGTATATGGTTTACAGCCCCACCGAATCCTGTGTAAGAAATTCTAATTTCCAAGAACCTGGTACTATGTTACCATTCAAACTGGACACTTCTGAGAATAAAGGGGGATAAACTGGGACTATCTGGGCAAACCAGGACATACTATTATTAAGAATGAACTTTCCATGAACTATTGCCTTAGTTCATTGCCTCAGATGCTAAGTGGAAGAAAGCTTTCTCTTCAGAGATGTTTATAACTAGACTCAATGACCATAACTACCATATAGGGAATTTCATGATTCTTAGAAGAGCAACTTGGGGAAATAATTAATGGGTAAATATTGTTCTGGGAAACCATCAGGTTTGGGCTCTTTAGACAAAGTTGTTAAAATATCACTTTATTTACCCAAAGATCAGTAAGCACAGAAAGTCTACTCTAAGGTAAAAAGTCTTAATAGCTATTTCTAAGACTTCACACATGAAACATTTCATTTCACATATTTGATGAAAATTAATCGTCATTGTCTTACAAGTAAAACAAATAAAAGAACAGGAGCCTCCATATTACATTTTGATGAATAGAGAAGAGGGATCAGTGCCCAAAACGAAAATGGAAAAGGAGTCATTAACGTAAGAATTGCTTCTGAAGTGAATGCATTCAATCCCTAGTAACTGATTATACAAAAAATATATATTTTTTAATGTCACACACAGTGTATTTTCTCTATGATCAGCCGAATGGCATACTAAAAGTCTCTAGGGCTTGAGAGAAAGATCACAGAATTTGGAGTCACAACTACTTGGGTTCATACTCTAGTTCAATCACTTAGTAGGTAAGTGACACAGAGAAAATTGCTTGTAGCAAATATGGTTAGATGCCCATCCAAAATCTTTTCTTCCTCCTTCCCAACAAAACCCTGAATGTACTCAGGTACACACCTGTCCCCCTTGAAGCTCATGCTTCCCAGGGACAGGACTAATTATAAAGGTTAACCCCAAATCCCGTTTATTCCCTCTGCCAATGATTTTGTTCAGGAATGTACACGTGACCAATCTGAACCAATGAGATTGCTGAGGTTTTGGGGAAAGATCTTCCTCCATCTTCTGGGACAGTGTCCAGAAGTAACTCTCCCCTCTTCTCTGGATATGTACAGACGTACAGATGCACATGTATGAGGCCCGCATGTGCTGCTTTTGTTCAACAACTAGTCTTAAGATGATGTCAACACACAGAGGTAAGCTGGACTAAAGCTCTTGCAGGGAAATGAAGCCAGAACCAAAGTTCTCAGGTTGCCCTGTCTCTGGACTTCTACATCTGTGGCCAAGAATTCTATAAAGTTTAAGCCAGTTTGATGAGGCTTTTGATATTTTCAGCTGAAAGCACTCTGATCTTCCTGAGTCATTTTCTCATCTGTGGAAATCAGGCTGATAGCTCCATTGCAATCTTGCAAGAATTCAAAATATAGGTAAAATTTTATGCATGGTGCTTGGTGCAATACTAGCTTTCAATAAATGGTATCAGGTTTGAGGTGCTGCTTGCCCTGCACACTGAATACCTGCTATTAACTTTGCTAATAATTAACTTCAGCAAATCTTTAACAGCCTTAATTTCTGATTGCTCACATTTCCATATCACATAAAACTGTGATCTTAGCCTCCAACGAACACATTTTCATAGCTGAGGTAAGGATTCTGAATCTTCTTGAGGCCCCCAAAGACAAGGAATAAAATAATAATGCTGTTGGTACTTTATTGGATTTCACAACACAGGTACATACACATATCTCAAAACAAATAAAAGAGAATCAGGCTGATAAAAGAAATTAATTTATCACATTAAATGCTCATTTCAAAAAGAACTCAGGGGAATTTAACATACTGGATACTTCTCAATAAACTTTAAAATGAATATAGTAGAATATATAAAAATTTATAGTGTAAGCTTGAATCATAATTCCTTAATTTAGAAAAGTTAAAATTTAGAATTTATTGAGAAGAATATGACAATTAAAAATGACCCAAGGTAATGAAGGTAAAATTCTAAAATCTAAAAATTTTAGATAATCTTATTTCCCCAAACAAAACAACATCAATGATAATAAAGCTAAAGAGAGGTTAAAATATTGATTAAACATACAAGTTTTGGGTATACAACCTAAATTTGAAAATTGGCTCTGACACCTGTATACTATATAACATTGGGCAAGTTTCTTAGCCACTCTTAGCCCGTTTTCTTATATATCAAATGGAGATAATATAATCTACCTCACAGACTTAGGTTTTAATAAGATAATGTAAGCCAAGTTCTTGTATAGGTGCCAAGTGTATAGTAAGCCCTAAATTAAATATGTTAATTACATTCACATAATAAAATTAGTTCTAAGAGATCTCACTGATGACATCTGGTAGTCTATTATAGAATACTGGGTTTTAAAAAGCAGGCCCAAATTTCAGATGGGCAAAGGGAAATCCTCAAAGATATTTCCAGCAACTCCAAGAAAAGACAGGTGGCAAACATTATAGAAATAAAATCATATTGAATTACTCCTCCTAGATAAGATGGAGTAACAGGTACTGGATTTAGCTTCCTACCTGAAACAACTTAAAAAAAAAAAAAAGCAGACAACATGAGTGAAACAATGGTTTTCAGACACTTGGACATTGGGCATCTCAGGATGGTGATCCCTGAGAAAAGCGGATGCAAATGAGTTGAGTCCTACAATTGCCCTAACTTACTGCCAAATGGTTTCCAGGCCACAGCACAGGGAGGGAAACTCAGGCAGAGTCCAGTGGTCTCTGAGAATAGAGGTTATAGATCTAGGAGTCTGGGGATGCCAAGGTAGATACAGAGTGGAGAACGCTTCATGCAGAGGAATCTCTGCAGGGTGTTCTCTGGTCTTCAGCTGAGGAATGACAAGCACATTTAAGTGAGGAAACTACCTGAACCTGGGAAAAGAATCACCAGAAAAGAGAAGGAAAAATTCCTGAAAGTTAAAAAGGCCAGGAATAATTCATGTCCCCACCAAACATAAAGGAAAACCTTGTAATTCATAGGACACTGAGTAGGGTGTTCATAAGGGTATTGCCTCAGAGTGAGAAAAAATTTGCTCTAGGATAGCGCTGCTATTGATTCCAACTAACACAGACTAAAAGTAAGCCTCTAAAAGGGACAAACTGTTTACAGGTAACTCAATTTCTTCCCAGAACAAATCTTAAGATATTTACAGGACCACAAAATATTTAACACACACCAAAGTAAAATTTACAATATCTGGCATTCAATAAAAAAAAAACACCAGATGTTTGAAGAAGCAGAAAAATACAACTCATACTGAGGAGAAAAATCTATCAGTAGAAACAGATTCAAGAATTACACAGATGACAGAATTAGTACAAAAAGACACAAACAGTTGTAAGTATATCTGACATGTTCAAGAAGACATCAGAATACACATGCTTTTCAAGTGCACACAGCAAATTTACCAAGAAAGACCATGTTTTAGTCCATAAAAATAAAAGTCTCAATAAAGTTAAATGGATTAAAATCATACAAAGTATGTTCACTGGCCACACTGAAATTAATTTAAAATAATCTACAGTAATATATCTGGAACAATTCAGAAATATTTGAAACTACATAATATACTTCTAAATAACTTTTGGTACAAACAAGAAACAAAAGTCCAAGTATTCTGAACTGCATGAAGAACAAAATAGAACATATCAAAATTTGTGGAAAGCAGCTTTTGGAGGAAAATTTACAGCATTAAACTCCCATGTTAAAAACAAAAATAAGTCTCATATTAATTACCTTAAGCCAAGTATAAAAATGAAATCCAATGACCCTTACTTCACACCATAAACACATACACAAAATTAACTCAAAGTGGCTCATAAGACTAAATGTAAAACCTTCTAAGAAAGCACAGGAGAGGATCTTAGTGACCTTGGGTTTGTCAAAGATTTCTTAAATTTGAAACAAAAGGTACAAACTATAAAATTAAAAGATCCATAAATTAGACTTCAGTGAAATTAAAAACTTTTGTTGTTCAAAAGACACTATTAAGAAAATGAAAAGGCAAATCTCAAACTGAGAGAAAATAGTTGCAAAACATATATCTAACAAAAGATCTGTATCGGTAATTTATAAAAATTCTCTTATAACTCCATAATAAAGCAATCCAATCAAAAATAGTCAAAATATTTGAATAGACACTTCGCCAAAGAAGACACATAGAAGGCAAATAAACATCTGAGAAGATAATCATAAGGGGAATTCAGATTAAAATCATCAGAAGCAACTATACACCCAACATAATGTCTAAAATTAATAAAGATTGACCATACAAAATTTTACCAAAGATGTGAGGTAACTACAACTGGTATAGACCGCTGATAGAAACATGAAATGTTACAACAACTTTGGAAAATAGTTTGGTAGTTTTAAAAAGTATTAGACATGCACAGACCATGTGACCCAGCAGTTCCAACCCTAGATATTGGCCCCAAAGAAATGAAAATATACGTCCACACAAAGACTTGTGCATGAATGTCCATGATAGCTGTATTTGTAACAGCCAAAAACTGGAGACAACTAAAATGTATCTCAATGGGTGAATGGATAAACCAATCGTGGTACATCCATATAATAGATAGAAATCAGTAAATAGGGGAATAAACTATTGACGCACAAACAACATGAGTGAGTCTTAGCATTACTATGCTGAGTAAAAAAAAAAGCGTAAGAAAACATTTTGGGATTATGGTTGTGTATATCATCTTGATTGTGAAGATGGCTTTATGAGTAAACACAGGGCTTTAGAGTCAGACATACGAGACTGAATGTGGCGCTACTCTTAGAATGTAACTGTACAAAAGTTACTTACCTATTTGAGTCTCATCTTGTATATTTATTTGTTATGTGAGGATAAGAATATTTGTGTCAAAGGCTTGCCTTGTTAAACATGATATCATATGTAAAGTACTCAGCATAAAGTATGGTGCCTCATACTTGGCACCATACAAACGTTCACTTCCATATATGTATTTTCTTCTCCTATTCCTTTGTACCGTGTCTCCCCTTCTGTAAAACCTACCTCCTTAGCACTATTATTTTTCTACCAAAGGATGTCTGTCCTCTCTCTCTTGGAACAAAACAGGAAATCCGTTTTTATGTTAGTTTAGAATTTTTATTCTTTTTAAATTAACATGTTATTCATTCTCTCCTGACTTTAATTTTGCTTCAGATTGTGAGTTGTTAACCAGGCTCTTCATTTATGGCATACTTAGTAGCTACGGTCCCTGCAAGATCCTTTTCTTGAATTATTTATTCATTTTATCCCTTTACTTATTCCTTTATCTCTAAACCCACTCCCATTACGCCCTCCTAAATTGGCACTCTTCTAGTATTTAATATATGCCCTTTAATATGTATGTACACATGTATGCATGCATATATGTAAGTATATATATATATGCTTTAATGTATATTTCAATGGCATTGCGCTGTAGCTCTTATTTTCCCCTTTCTGCTGTATTTTAAGGACTTATCCTAGCTCTATACACATCCAGTAAGTTGCTTCTAACTGATATATTCCATACTATGTGTTTATCAAAGTTACCTCATTGACTTCCTTAGAGATGGGTACCTGCGTAACCAACTTCCTGCTACCATGAATAATAATGAAATAAATATCTTAAATCTTGTCTCCTTGTGGACCTACAAAGGAAGTTCTCTGGGACATAGGTCTTGAAGGTGGGATTGCTGGGCCATAGGCCAAATAATTAATTTTACTAACTCAGTACTTCGAGACTGCTTTCCAAAATGGTTGAATCAGTTTATACTTCTATTGGCATTTGGAATTAACAATTTTATGAATTCTTGGCAATATAATATATCTCATTTTAATTATCATTTCTCAGCTATTAGCAAGTTTGAGCATCACTTTCTATTCTTATTAGCTACTCAGCTTTTTTCTTTGTAGATCACATTCTTATTCTTTGCTCATTTTTATATTGAGTTTCCTGTCTTTCATTTGTTGATTTGCAGCTCCCGGGAATGTTTCTATAGTAATGTCATTAATTTTACCCGTTGCTAAAAGCTATTCTAGTCTGTCACTCTCTATTAGCTTTAAGGTGTTGTTCACTGATTAGAAAATTCTTCATTTTAATGTAGCCATAGCCATCATTTCTCAACCTGATTAACACATTATTTGGGGGTTATGTTTAAGGGGTACAGCCCCTTACCTACATTTTGTTCTATTAGCTTTGCAGTCACCTTTTAATCCCTCTTTAATCTACCTGGAGTCCAACTTGTTCTATGGTGCCATGTAGGAATTTGTTTTTTTCTCTATTATGAGCCAGTGTTGCAATACTATCTGCTAAAGAGTTGATCTTTTCTCCATTATATAAAATGAAGTGATGCATCTCTATCATATACCACACTTTTTTTGGTAAAAGGAAGAATGCTCTTGGAAGGGTGGTGACCCAGATGAGATGGGCAAGAAAAATATCCCTGGCCATCCATCTTCAGGAGGGTAATGGTGACTGCTCACTATGGGTTCAGCCTTCTGAAGCCACATGCAAGTAGGAAACCTTGAACTCACCCAGGGGCTCTAAAGGGATTTTTAAAAACCAAGAATAAAGAAAGAAATAGTCTTATTAGGTCAAGTGCTTCAGATATTTCCTGTGAATTCCTGCAATTCCTTCGATGTTTAGTAGCAAAACAATGTGTTCCCGTGTCATGTTACATACATAAAATGCTTTTAATGTCGTAACTATACTACATATTGCATCATACTTAGCTGTTTAGAATGTGAGCAGACCTGTTATCCACAAAGCTTTCCAATTTTCCCAAAGCTTTTGGAAATTCATGGAATGATTTAGGGTGCTTGACATGATATAGTATTTAACTGGCAAATTTTTTTGTAAGCAAGGAAAAATCTTGTCCCAGACAGATCTGATTTATGGCTTACTTCAGTATTCTATACATAGTGAGTCCTCAAAAAAATGTCCTTGGCTGATTACCTGGCTGAGTGCCCACATATTCACCGGGTTGGAATTTACATGCAGAAGGAAATCTTCCTTCGTGAAAGTCATGATCTATTTGCATTTGCCTTTCGTTAGGAGGAAAAAGCACCAGAGACTTCAAGGACTATTATGGTGTATAAAACTTAACTCCATGCAATTATTCATGGAGCCCTTCCCAGGGCCATACAGCATTATTATATGCTTAAATAAATATTTCTGCCTTACCCTTGGATTTCAATAGAAACTATTTTGGACTCTTGTTATTCACTTACATTGCCCCATTGATTCTAAACAACAAGTAGAAAATGGAATCAAGCAAGCCAGTATTTCCCTTAGAAACTGGTGGCGGGTGGTATTACGAGCTGGAGTCCTAACCAAGAGTTTAGAACTGGCTAGCACCAGTACTCAAACTTTCTGTTTTCCATGCCTATACATGTACTTGAAGCTGAAGAGCAGATCAAATCCATCCACGTAACAAGATTTAACCAGTGCTCATTACACCCAGGGATTTCTTGAGTGTCATGGTCAGACGTGGTTAATCTCTAAATCTACAGGATGGAGTTCAGAGTTTCTCTTTTTGTTTGGATCTATAGAACTGTGACTTACTATTTCCAATTCACATAGCTGATAGGTTACATGATAACATTTCCTCTCTGGTGGAGGATGACCTTCCACGTGTTCCATTGTGATGCACCAATAATGCTCTCCTGTTCCAAAACAGAATTTTTTTTTACTTTCTAAAATATAATAGAACATGAACTTTGACACTGTCGCATGAACTCCATCCTCCCACTCCCTTTATTTCTCCACAATAAAGAAACGCTGAGGACACTAGAGATGGTGACGGAGAGTTTCACGCAATGGCAGGTAACTACAAGCTCTTGTGATTTCAACTCAGGAAAGAGATAGAAAGAGCACACGTGTTCTTTGTGACCTAGGCTTTTGGCTAATGTGAACCTAGCTGGGACGGCTGTAAAAACATCAACATGCTTTGAGGCTGGCAACACAAACATTAATACCAATGTTAAACAGGAAACCAACTTTGGTTGTGTCTATGGGAAAAGATCTACAAATGTTCTCCACAACTTAAAAGTTTTTCTACTGACATTTAACCGGAACACGGGTATCATTAGGACAATGTTCCTTACTCTCACACCATTTTGAATATTTCTGAAATCTTTATCAGTGACACTGAAAATTTTACTGATGTTTTGATACTCTAGACAAAATATCCAAGGTTAAAATGGGAAGTTATATGGGAAAAACTTAAGTAGGCTCTAAATGTCCTAATCATATGTAATTTTTATTAAATAACTTATTAAGTCTCCATATTGTATATCTAATGATTTATTTCACTATATTCTATTATTTTTACTCATCAATCATGTATTTCCCATGTCATTAAAAAGCAAAGTTTATGTCTCTACCCAGCAGAAAACATTTTGAGGGAAACGTTTTACGAAACTATAAAATATTAGAGTGTTCCGATCTATTTTTCATAATCATTGCTAGTAACATGACAGAAACATTACCAAGCCTGATAGCAGATTTTCAGAAATTAATTAAACCCATTAGAAGCAGTAGAAAACAGTCATTTATTCGTCACTACAAAAAGAAAGAAAAATGAATTAGACTTTATGTAACTAAAAGCACGTTCCTTTTAGAAAATATCTACATATGAATTTTGAAATCAATTTATGGCGGTAATAGGTTTCATTTGCTAAAGAAGAACAAATGAAAATGTGAATTAAGAATGGCATCACAAATGGCAACTACAACCGAATTAAAGATGTACTTTATCAAAATAAGCAATTTACAGCAGAGTGTTCTTACAAGTGAACCCTGACTAAAACAATAATCTGGCTAAGGTAAGAATTCAGAATTACATTTGTCATTAATTTGTCATGCTGCTCAGTCTGCTCCTATTTCTGCTCTTCTCGTGCTGATACAAAGACGAGCACAAAAGTGTGCACGTAATTACTTATTTAAGTCAAATAACTTATGCAATGGATGCACTTATGACCTCTATTAACATGTACCATCAGGATGTAAGGGAGTTTTGCGAAATGCTAATATTCAATGTCTCCTTAAGCTTTATTTTATATTGATGTCTTATTTCTCATGTAAATGTACACTTTTCCTTATGAGAATTAAGTTTCTCTGTGCTTTAGTTCTTACAACTTTCCTATGAAATCAGTCAGCTTGGTATTATTCCCATTTCACAGATGTGGGCCTAAGCCACCACCGCCATGTGCTATATCCTACTCTCACAGGGCAGATTTTGGGGCAAAGACCATGATTTACCTTCAAACAGCTTTGTTTTCATGAATCAGAATCAAGTGGACAGGGCTTCCCTGGCAGCACAGTGGTTAAGAATCCGCCTGCCAATGCAGGAGACACGGGTTCCATCCCCGGTCCGAGAAGATCCCGCACGCCGCGGAGCAACTCAGCGCGTGCGCCACAACTACTGAGCCTGCACTCTAAAGCCCGCGAGCCACAACTACTGAGTCCACGTGCCACAACTACTGAAGCCCTCATGCCTGGAGCCCGTGCTCCGCAACAAGAGAAGCACCACAATGAGAAGCCTGCGCACCACAACAAAGAACTGCCCCCCACTCGCTGCAACTGGAGAAAGCGTGCGCACAGCAACGAAGACCCAACGCAGCCAACAACAAAAAAAAAGAATCAAGGGGACAGCCTTCTCCCCATCATATTCCCCCTACCTAGAATCTTCTTCATTTGGTAAAGCCTTACTCCCTTTCTAGGCTTAATTCAGAAACCAGCTCTTCTCTGAAACAGACTCCACTGAAATCGACTGAATGATTCCTGCCTCTGTTCCCCATAGCTTTTGTGAGAACACTGACCACACCCTTTCGTTGTTCACAACACGCACATCTGTTTCTTCCTGCACGAGTTAGTCTTTTTTTTTTTTTCTTTTTGTCTGCGCCACACGGTTTGTGGGATCTTAGGTCCCCGAGCAGGGATCGAACCCATGGCCCACTGCAGTGGCAGCGCGGAGTCTTAACCACTGGACCGCCAGGGAAGTCCCCAGGACTTAGTCATTTTTATATCCCTCTCGCAGAGCCTGGGAAAGGGTCTAGCATGAAGCAGCTGTTCAACAACCTTAGCAAAGTAAATTGTATGAGTGACCGCCACAGACAAGACAACAGGTAAGTAGAATTGTAACTATTTCCTGCCCTTGAAGTAAATCCTGTCAGTGGGAGAGGAAAAGGCTTAAGAGTGAGATAGGAAGTTAATAGAGTGATTTTTAAATGTAGATAAAGGAGGAAAAGGATTGGCCTAAATCCAACCACGACACCAGCACAGCTCAAGACACAAGTGAATGTAATTAGAGGCGTAAGGTGTTCATTCCCGCATAACCACGGGTTTCTTGTTTAATTACACAGCTTCCTTATATGCCCTCTTTAAGACAGGAAGAAAGGTGGGAACGATATTACGGATAATAGAGGCTCCTGCCAGAGAAAGAATTCCAGTGGATACTGGCAGTTCAGCTGTTCTCTTCAGAAAGAGTCTTCAAGACAGCCTGCCTTTTTATTATGTCTGGTGAAGGTGAAAACGGCTGTTAAAAGTATCAACGAGGGGATATTTATGGAGTCCCTACCTCATGCTAAATACTTGCGGAAAGTTTTCACAGATTATCAGATCCTCCTAATATGAGTTAGAGATCATGGTCCCCATTTTACAGGAAGAGAACTGAAGATCAGAACAATGAAATGAGTTGCTGAGATTGCAAACCGAGTGCCAGAGCTTTGATCCAACCAAATTTAGGGACTCTTCCTTCGACACCGTACAACCCCCTCTTTCGGTGTTTGGAACACTGACACTCACCTACTGCATTGTGTGAACACGATTCCCGTTTAAAGACATCTGGTTTAGGCTATTTCACATCTGCTAAATTGTAATCTGAGGATGCCTTTCACGTGAAGCTGGAGAATTTGTCTATACTCCTTGGGCATCTCATGGAAACCGCGCTTAGGTAACTTGTTGTCGTAGTAGTGATGGCTGACAGGTGTGTTCTCTCCAGTTTTAGAGAAGGGCCAGAATCCATAGAGTTTCACGTTCTCGCACAGTTCAACTGCCACACTTGTGATCATCAAGCCGGAGGACAGGCGATACTCGGTCACACCTTTAGTCCTCCAGAAGAGGGCAAGGTTTTTCAGGTACTTGGGATGGAAAAATAAAACCCTTTGTCTTGCTTTGGACTCCTTCAGTGTGTAGTACACCTTAAAAGAGGGCGCAGTGTTGGCCCTGAAGGAAAAGGCCGGCAGAAGGAGGAATGCATCTCCATAGGCTGCAACGTCCTCCAGAAATACTGCTTTCTTTTCCTTTAAGTTCCCATATCTGCCAAAGTTTTAAAACATCATGATTTTAACAGTAATCATCAAAGGAGCAGTTTTGGTAACATGAGGCTGAATTCACCATTGGCCAAGAAACAGAACCATTTATATCACTGTATATAAAAGAGACAAACTGCAGACTCAGAGAAAACTCATGTCAAGTAAGCATCTTGTAAATATCAGGGGTGAGGTCTTCATTTCTCTTTCTTGGCATATCTAGGCTTTCATTTCTACCTTCTTAGGGGGCAATACCCTTACTGGACATACATTTTTTATATTATTTTATCTTCCAACTCAGTAATTTTTTCCGAAGGTTGCGTTTTAATGATGAATTACCTTCCAAATGTATAACGCTGAAATGTTTTCTCGAACATAACACACTCTTAAAATAGCTGTACATTGGGCCTCCCTGGTGGCGCAGTGGTTGGGAGTCCGCCTGCCGATGCAGGGGATACGGGTTCGTGCCCCGGTCTGGGAGGATCCCATATGCCGCGGAGCGGCTGGGCCCGTGAGCCATGGCCGCTGGGCCTGCGCATCCGGAGCCTGTGCTCCGCAACGGGAGAGGCCACAACAGTGAGAGGCCCGCATACCGCAAAAAAAAAAAAAAAAAAAAAAAATAGCTGTACATTAAAAAAATTCATTGAGCTGTACATTTGTGTATATGTTATTATAAAATAACAGTTTCCTTTAGAAAGCCTAAAATATCTATATGCATACACACACACACACACATCTTAAATTTCCTCCATGGATTGTGATAGCTCTGTGTGTTTAATTTAAATAATACCTCAGTAAATATACTGGTGTGCATGACTGCGTGTGTTTAGAAAATAAGCATTGGGGAGACAGGTACAATATTTTATTCTCTTAAGCCATACTAGAACTATTTGAGGGGTGTATTCTACTAGTAACAATTATTAGTCACTTCGGATGAAAATAGTTGAATAAAACTATATATGGGATTTTCATTAAACAGCCAACATTTTGTAGTAGTTACATTGTGGAAAATAAAATACAGGAATTATTTTTTAGTAATAAACTGCCCGAAGTGAAAACTTGATTTTGCCAGGTTCTCCTAAGGGTTACTCTCTGAAGCTTCTAAATAGACTAAGTTTTTTCAAGAAAGCGCTATCAAGACAGGAGTAACACTAAAATTCTTAAAGGAAATCTAAAAAAGGAATTTCAGTATTGTTTAAAAAGTTCTCATTGGATTAGCAACATTCAGCTTATGACATTAGAAGTACAACTGGACATACCTCTTATGAGCCACAACCTAAATTACCAATATATTCTTATATATTTTCCTAAAAAGCCATTCCAGCTGTATTAGAAGTCAGCCTCAGCAACAAGATTAGTGCTCAGACTAAGAAACAGGTTAAATAATGAGAAGAATGTTCTTGAACAGTTATGTAATTTGAGGTACTTACCTTAGTCTTATGATACTGGGATTTAGAGTCACCAGGTTGGTTTTAGTGCCAACATCATTGGTAAAATTTCCTGTGGTTGGGGGGAGGTTACACCTGAAATATGGAAGGAAAACTATTCTCAAAATATAACTTGTGAAAAAAAAAAAAGTACATCCACATACATCCACACATATACATGTGATCATTCTCATTTTATTGGAGAAAATTATTGTTGTTAAGAGGATTCTCAGAATTCATCTGATTTCCATCGAAAAACATTTAATAAATACTGAACTCTTAGCTGGCATTTCAATATTGGATAAAATAAATGTATTTGATAAATGCTTTCAGTATTATGTAAGACCTTTATAAGTAACAAAACTAGAAATGACAATTACACCTTGCCTAGCTTTTGAAGAGATCATGATCCTTTTATTAAAATGATTATTTATTGGGGCCTCCCTGGTGGCGCAGTGGTTGGGAGTCTGCCTGCCGATGCAGGGGACGTGGGTTCGTGCCCCGGTCCGGGAGGATCCCTCATGCCGCGGAGCGGCTGGGCCCGTGAGCTATGGCCGCTGAGCCTGCATGTCCGGAGCCTGTGCTCCGCAACGGGAGAGGCCACGGCGGTGAGAGGCCCGCATACCGCAAAAAAAAAAAAAATATTATTTATATTAATTAGATTCCCACAGAGGTATGATCACCAATTTACAGATTTTAAAAAATTGAGGCACTGCGACTAAGGTTATAGTGTCTGCCAGAAGCAAAGGCTATATAAAAAAAAATCAAAATTTCCTGATTCCCATATGGACTGTTTTTCCACCAAATTAAGCTGTTTAATAAATAAAACCTTAATGTTCTTATAATGATGTTTTCATATTGATGTTCTCATCCTCTTTTGAGTACTATTTTGCTTTTAAATTGGAAAACAAATTAAGAATTTTAATTTTGAGTAAGTATATTCTTGTCACACAGGAAAGAGAAAGTATCATTTACAGAATTTCAAGTAGACCATTTCTTTAAAGCTATACATACAAAGGGAGCATCTCTGAGGAAGGCTGTTTAAACTTGATGTGTTCTGTAAGATGAGGTTGAAATATTCTATTCCATGCTCTATGAAATATATGAATAAATGAAACACGTACTTCTCTCAATGATAAAAAAGATACATCAGAAAACAAATATGGCACCTTGGGAAAAATAAATATTAATTTAGATAATAGGCCACAGAAATATCTTCATTAGTGGGCCTCCTGTAACAAATCTACTTTCTAGAACAGTCTCATATTCTCTTTTATTTTTATTTTTTTTGCCGTATGCGGGCCTCTCACTGTTGTGGCCTCTCCCGTTGCAGAGCACAGGCTCTGGACGCGCAGGCTCAGCGGCCATGGCTCACGGGCCCAGCCGCTCTGTGGCATGCGGGATCCTCCCGGACCGGGGCACGAACCCACGTCCCCTGCATCGGCAGGCGGACTTCCAACCACTGCGCCACCAGGGAAGCCCAGTCTCATATTCTTTTGAAGACTCAAAGATGATTTCCAATATGGTATCATTGGAGACCCCTAGGGGAAATATTGGGTATTGTATATACACAGTACAGTAAAGCCACTCATCGCCTATTTTTGCTCCTTACACACTTAACTGACAGCTCCCAATCTTCTGAAATGAAAAAAAAAATGATAATCAGCTTCCAGATGGTTTTATAAACTATGAAACATGTACAACCAAAATAGAGATAGGCTTAAAAACTAAATAAATTTTAATGACACCAACCATGTACAGCCCCAATTTGACCTTTCAGTTTGGAAGGCTAACTTCAAAAGGAACTCTATATTCAGAAAAATAGCTGGCATCAACAAATGCAGAATCTAGAAATATACGCATTTATTTTAGAGTTATAAATTAAGTAGCTGTTGGGTTTTTTGATTTTGGGGTTTTTTTCCCTGCTTGTTAAACCTAAACTTGTATTTCTTATATCTGCTATAAAGTAAAATGGATGTTTAGGCATAATATTCACCCCAGATGTTTTGGGAATTTTCAGTCTATAAAAAAGTCTATTACAAGAAGAATTATTTATCTTCCTTATGGTTTTTCCATACTGAGTACTTTAACAAAATGGCTAAATCATGCAGGTATTGGCCATTTTCACATTCATCATGACGAACACATTCAATAATTGTTGGGCTGCCAGGTCTGTTGTTCTGTTATTATCTTCAGCATAAAATTAAAGTGAGGGGGAGCTACTGATTCAGAGTCCTGTTTCTTTTTCATGTGCTAAAATGGGCAGCATTAAATCAATAAAGATCAAAGGATCTCCTCTGGTGTACGCAATCGGTGCACCTGAAATGGGAAGAAACGGATTTCAACTGACTTTATAAAAAGGTGCATTTCAATTGAAATCCACCCTCACAGGGATGAATCCTCTTTCCATCATATTCTGAAAGTGGAGATGCTCTGTGGCTTGTCTTATTAGTTCAGACACACAGAGGAACCGCTTTTGTTTCTGTTTTGGCAAGCTAGCTTGTACTGAGATATAAACATTTTAAAAGATCAGAATTTAGAAGCTGCACATTTTTTAAAAATTTCAGGCCAGAAACCTAAATAAACATCAATGTTGTGTGGCTATACAACATCTAAGTCAGCATTTTCACAAGTATTACCTGAGAACAAAGTGTTCTTGAAATGCTCTGTTTAAAAAAAAAAAAAAAGTATCCTTAATATACTGAAGGCTCTGACAAGTCCTGCAGTGAAGACCCTCGTTGACTATGATCTCATGCAGGGTTTCTGGAAAGTTAAGTGACCATAGCAACATTCAGAGGAACTCATGATCCATTTAACACTTTTGGAAACGCACTAGATAAATTGCAGGCTTAAGCAACAGAGTTCAAAGGTCAAAATTTACACAGAGTATCTTTAGCCTATTCATTTAAAATATCCAGCTGATCTTGGATGTCAAAGAAACCAATCTGACAGAGCTTACCTAAAAACAAAGTCGGATTTATCGATTTCAGCTCCGCAGAGAGACTGATTCAGAACCCCCCCATTTCCAACCACGGCACACTGATTGTAAGGGTACCCCACAAAAGGCTGAGTCTATCAGGAGAAAGGGAAAAACCGCCATAAAATAGCTTTAGTTTTAGAGCCATAAACATCATCAGCTTAATTCAAGTAGCTTAATCTTTACACATGCTAAGGAAAGAAAAAGAAGAAGAAGCAATACCACAGCGTGTTAATCAACTTATGACATCATAAAAAAATTCTGTAAACCTGTTTCATTTCTCTTGAGAGGAATATATAGCATATCACAGACAAACATAATGTAATAATACAAAATATAATACACTTGTTCTTAAAATGTACTTTAACGTATTTTACATCACATAATTAAGTAAATAAATTGAGGATGGCAAAATCCCACATGGGCCTTTCCGACCAACAGGACCATTTCCAGCCAAAAATAGAAAAGAAAGCAATTCCAAAGTAGCATTAAACTCTATTCTTGGCCAGAAAATTAATAGATAATTTAGTGAAAGTTCTCTGTGCTTCTTAAATAGTTAAGACCTTCCGGCTCAGTGATGACAGGAGATTTATGCCTGCGATCTCTGTAAATGATCAGCCAGGGTGCTTCAGGGACGCCCAGTAACTCTGTGCGGATTTGTTTCAAATTCATTTCTAAGGCCGGAATCATTTTTGTTTCCTCCAAGGACCCAACTGGCAGACCCCAAAAGACTTCCCACTTTTACCAAATCCTCCGCAGTCTGAAACGTAACTTTTCAATTTGACAGTGTACTTTGCCTTTGCTGGTCACTTTTCTGGAGGTAAGGATGTGACCTTAACCAGCAGCAAGGGTGTCCGCTCAGAGTTCCTCGATGATGAGGTCCTGATTCACCTGCTTTGTCTCCAGCATGTGAGTATAGGTCCTCAGGGGCAGAGAGCATGTTTATTACTTTTCATTTTCCCCCGTCTTCTACTGCAGACCTCGCCTAGAGGACCACTGCTTTTCAATGGGTGACGACTGGCCCAATGGCCACCTGGGTGCAACCCCCAGCGCCATGTTGGAACCCAGCTGTACCAGCTTATGGGCACCAACCGGTAAATATTCAGGAATTTTGTCAGCCGATTGTGAAACCACTGGTAAATTACAATCGCCACGATGGGGATATTTACACTGCTAGGAATCAAGGCACCCTCCTGCCCAGTGTACCAGCCCCACTGGCAACGCCCCAGGACCAGTGTGGTTCTGAGCTGCCCAACAGATCCTGAATCACCCTGACTCCCGTGTGCTCCTGAATCTGCACTGGGAGATGCCAAACGAGTGATGAGAACTCTCTTTCAGCATGTCTGCGTTTGTCCACAAAAATGAAAAATCATGTTGTGCTTCTGGTGTGAGAAGCACTTTCCCGAGTCGTAACTTGTTAACACATGGAATCCATCCAACAACCTTGAGGGCATTTTACAGATGGGAAAACGGAGGCATGAGTTTAAGGAAGGGCTAGAAAGCAGCAGAGCTGGGATTCAAACCCAGGCAGGCTGGTTCAGAGTCCATGGTCTTAATCACAACACATTATACAGGTGCTGTCTGTCATTCTAGGGGTGAAAGGTTAACTGAAGGATGTGCCTTATTTCCCTGCACAGATGCGACGCCCATCAGAGTGCCTGGCTCTTTCATGAATGGTTCCCACAGGCCCTGGGCTACTTCAAATCACTGAACTTCTAGCGCAAGATGTTTTCAGACCGTGTTTACTAACCGATACCACAGTAAATTCTGCATTTTACAGACAGGGCAGAATGCAAATAGGCTCTTTATGGTACAATAGAAAAGATTACCGAGGGGAACATATCTCCAATTAAACACTCAAAGTAATGAACGTGTTTCTCTGGTTTCTTGGTGAACTGGGAGGAAAACATCCACATGCTTTGGTATCTTACGTTCAGTAAGAGTTCAAATAAATGACAATTTCAACGTTCCTTACAATAAGGCTCCTAAGAAAACGCAAATCTGGGCGACTCAACTGCCTGCTTGTTGCTAACTCTGGTTGAAAACCAGCTTCGTTGTTTTCCTTTCAATAACTTAGCAAAGCTTTGGAGTAAGTGACTTCACAACATTTCATCCAAAGCATCTACTGCGATCTGCTGGCTGTGTGCCTCACAGAACAAAGCAGGGTTGGGGTGTGGGAAGCAACCTCGGATGCTGTGTCTGTGGAAGGGGATGTTGAAGAAACACAGAAAAGTGACCTCGCTTTGCAGCTGTTACTGTATTAACTTCAGAATTTCCTCCCCCTAGTTTTAAAAAGTCAGTATTAATTTGGAAAATGGATGCTGTTGTTAACTGCATCCAGAATTATCAAGCCTATGCTAAGTTATTCTTTTCAAGGTGCCAATCAGAAGCAAAAAAGTACCTGCAGATCCTCTGTTCTGACCAGCCTAAAGCAAGGAAAACACTAGCAAAAATGGCAAGGGTGAAACAGTTGCCCTCTGTGGAACTCCCCAAGGTCTTCCCTGATAAGGGATATAAATATTCTTTAGTTGCTGTCTTTTCAGCTATTGGTAATTTCAGTGCATCACGAGGGGACTTTCAGAATGCCATATGAGTTATTATTTTGGTCCCCGTTCCCTTCTGGAAAATGTGCAATATTTTTTTTCTCTAACATTGTGTATTGATTTTTCATTCATTCCCAGAAAATTATACTTCCTTTGAATTGTAATATTAAAAAAAATTGGAACTTACATGACAGTAAAATAGTTGAAACAAGTCAAAGGTCCAGCAAAATGGAATTAATTGTAAGAACTGAAAATTCTACAGTTGGTAAACTGCATATATAAAGCGATCTCATTTTGACCACTGACTTGGCCTAATTGCTTTTCATCAAATCATAAAAAGATGCCTGAGGGCTTCCCTGGTGGCGCAGTGGTTGAGAGTCCGCCTGCCGATGCAGGGGACACGGGTTCGTGCCCCGGTCCGGGAAGATCCCACATGCTATGGAGTGGCTGGGCCCGTGAGCCATGGTCGCTGAGCTTGCGCATCTGGAGCCTGTGCTCCGCAACAGGAGAGGCCACAATAGTGAGAGCCCCGCGTACCGAAAAAAAAAAAAAAAAAAAAGATGCCTGAGAGTGTAGTTCATCAGCAGTGGGATATTTTCAGGAGAAAAATTCCCCCCAAATTTGGATTTATAGTGTAATGATACAGCATCATTACTCATTAGTTTAAATAACGAATATGTAATGAATGCATCTGTGCACTGGGGAATGTCCTAGGAGCTTGGGATACATAAGAACACAGTAGATAAAAATCCCTGTCTTGTGGAGGTTACCTTTACGGACCGCAAATTCTTATGTATTTACTTCCCAAAGATTAGCCACATAAACCTACAGTTCATTGTGAAGGAACTGATTTAGTCACTGAAACTGACAACTGGAGGAGTCTTACTGGAGGTGAAAAATGGTCATTTTCCCAAGCCCTGGTAATTACTATGCAGAAAGCCCAAGTACCTCATCTCATTCAAGGATGAGTCATGAAGACTCAAGGGCTGGAAGAGCTTATCACTTAAGATATAAATACCATTCCCCACAGAGCCACAAGTATTCAAAGCTGCCTTCTGAAAATGGACTGCCATGCGTATCTTACACAACAGAGTGGCATTTTAATGAATTAACTGCTCCATTCTTCTATCTTAATCTGAGCCAACATTCACCTTAAATGGTGACACAAACCGCAAGAAATTCTCACTCACCACTGGCAACATATCAAACATGTTCCCTCTGATTTGGATTTCGCTTTTACTTTCCACCTCGTAACTCATGTTCGTCCCGACGGGAGTGTTATTTTGAGAAACAACGAAGTTTTGAACGGCATCACAACACGAAGCAAGTTCCACTCTGTGAAGGAAAAGGATAAAAGTGAATCAAGGAATAAGATTAAGAAACCCAAAATAGAGACGACGATGGAAAACGCAGAAGAGGATTTTGCCATACTGACTTTCAGAGAGAAGATACCTCATTCGCAAAGATGACATTTTTATCTCATTCCATTCTAACTGTCCCTGGATGGTGCAAGAGTGCTGTGGTAGGATTAAATAGCAAAGAACATCAACGTACTTACATGCAGGTAGGGACCGAGTCCCCCATAGGAAATACTGATTATATAACGGTTTAAATATAAAGACTTCTTTCTCATGATAATGTTGTAACAACAAAGAGAAAATGTCAGACTACCTTCTAATTATTTTATTAAACAGTACAGAAACTAAATTAAGACCAGTGTCACAAATCATCACCAAAGCAATATGTAATCATTTATTATGAGACAAGTTCAAAGAAAAGAAGCATCATTCAATACGGTGATTTTTTTTGAGCTTCACTGAGGTATAATTCACACATACGTACGGGGACTTTCCTGGCTGTCCAGTGGTTAGGACTCTGCACTTCCTAACAGGGGGTCTGGGGCTCGATCCCTGGTCGGGGAACTAAGATCCCACAAGCCTCGTGGTGCGGGCAAAAAAAAAAATATTCACAAATACAAATTGTTTATGTTCATGCTTTAATATGCATACATACTGTGCAATCATCACCATAAACAAGCTAATCAACATGTCCATCATGTCACATAGTTATCTTTTTTCTTCTTTTATTTTTTATTTATTTATTTTTTTGTGGCATGCGGGCCTCTCACTGCTGTGGCCTCTCCCGTTGCGGAGCACAGGCTCCGGACGCGCAGGCTCAGCGGCCATGGCTCATGGGCCCAGCCGCTCCTCGGCATGTGGGATCTTCCCGGACCGGGGCACGAACCCGCGTCCCCCGCATCGGCAGGCGCACTCTCAACCACTGCACCACCAGGGAAGCCCCTAGACTGAATTTTTAAATGACGTGAACTTAAAGTTGCCATTCTTTACAGAAAGCCCAGAAAAATGTAATTTAGTACTGAGCTATATTTAGAAACTATTCCTATGGAGTGAAACCTTATTGTCAGAATGCAGACCCAGAAAGGTCCTTCCAGGGGTTGTTGGAATTTGCCCCCAACCTCTGGCAGGTGAATCCAGAACCACTCAGAATTTATATTTTGCTTATGTAATTCTCTGGGGATGTAGACTCCATAGCGTCTCTTGATAATTATTCCACAGTTTAATCAACCTTGAAGTCAAGAGACTCTTTGATTTGCACACTTGAACTCTCTTCACTTAAATCCACCTCCCTGGTTAGTTTTTCATAGAATCTCTCCATAAAAAACACTTCATGTAATTGAAAATGGTAATCATCAAGCACAACTTGAACCTTTTCAATTTTGAAGCATTTAGAGAATTTCCTCTTCTCTCAGATTTTCTCCATAAGACCAGTTTTTTCATTAATGTCACCTTGTTCATCTTTAAACCTTTACTAATTTCTCTATTTTACTTAAAAATATATATTAAAGTTGGATCCCACCACAGCACAAGGAACAGTGACTATTCAGCAGACAGAGCTGACTGTGGTCAGTACTGATACCCTGAATTCCTAACTGGCCCTTTCCCATCGCATATATTTTTTTTTACTGGTTTTTGGTCCTGAAGGGTATACTTTCATATATGTTCCTACTGAATTTGGTTCTTTTGAAAGAATACAATGCTTTAATCCGTCACAGTCATTTTGAATTATATTCCAGTCTTCGTGAATGCCAGTAATTCTCAGGGTATGAAAAGTCAGTGCTGTGGTATTATTTGTACCCTAAACATCAAGATTTTCAAATTAGTTCGTATCAGTTAGCTGATATTATTAAAAGAGTACATTCTGACTTGAATTCTATCACCTGCTTATTATTTCTCTTTGTATTTCAGAACCTACCATTTCTAATAGCCCATGGAGACCAGACCAACAAAATATTGAAAATGAAATGATGTGTAGTCAAAAATATGATACTAAGTATTTGTAATTATAAATTTAATTTTATAACCATTCATGTGACATACTGCAAACTCAGAAATCCTTATGTGTTTATAATTTTAAATGTCTCTTCTATGCAGCATGTTGAGAAAGGCAATGGAATAGATTCTCATTTACCTTTTACAAGTAACTTAATTTCTCTAAGGATATTTGGTGCTTGAAAGAATATTGCATCACAAAAAAAACCCACTAAGCAGGGCTTCCCTGGTGGTGCAGGGGTTTAGAATCTGGCTGCCAATGCAGGGGACACGGGTTCAAGCCCTGGTCCAGGAAGATGCCACATGCCACGGAGCAACTGAGCCTGTGCGCCACAACTAATGAGCCTGCACTCTAGAGGCCGCAAGCCACAGCTACTGAGCCCGCGTGCCACAACTACTGAAGCCCATGCACCTAGAGCCCATGCTCCGCAACAAGAGAAGCCACCGCAATGAGAAGCCCGCACACTGCAACGAAGAGCAGCCCCCACTCGCCGCAACTAGAGAAAGCCCGTGCGAGCAACTAAGACCCAACACAGCCAAAATAAATAAATAAAAATTTAAAAATGCAATTATTAAAAAAAATAAAACACTAAGCAAAGTACCCTTTGTGGGTTTTTAAATCTTTTTTTTTCTGGGAGTTCCCTGGTGGTCTAGTGGGTCGGATTCGGCGCTTTCACTGCTGTGGCCCCGGGTTCAGTCCCTGGGTGGGGAACTGAGATCCTGCAAGCTGTGCAGTGTGGCCAAAATGTTTTATAAAAATTGTTTTTTTCTGAAATTATTTTCAATTATTATATTATAAAATTTTCAAACCCTCAGGAAAGTTGAAAGAACTGGACACTGAGCATTTGAATAATGACCAGCTAACTCTACAAGTAATTTTTTACTATATTTGCCTTGCTGTGTATTAATCCATCAATCCATTTTTGTTGTTATAGTTATTGCAATTCAACATAAATTACAGGTACCAGTACGCCTCACCCCTAAATACTTCAGCATGTTTATCATTATTTTGCATTTTGGGGTAGAATTTACATACAATAAAATCCCAAGTGCATTCAATGAGTTTTGAGAAGTGCATATACCCCTGTAACCCAATGCCCTGTCAAGATACAGAATATTACCAACCCCACTAGATAATTCCCTCAAATTCTTTCCCAGTCCACCTCCAGCCCTCCCCCACCTCAAGGCAACCACTTTTTTTTTTTTTTTTTTTTGCGGTACGCAGGCCTCTCGCCGTTGTGGCCTCTCCCTTTGGGGAGCACAGGCTCCGGACGCACAGGCTCAGCGGCCATGGCTCACGGGCCCAGCCGCTCCGCGGCATGTGGGATCTTCCGGGATCGGGGCACGAACCCGTGTCCCCTGCATCGGCAGGCGGACTCTCAACCACTGCGCCACCAGGGAAGCCCAAGGCAACCACTTTTGTGATTATTTTTTACCAAACATTAGTACTGCCTGTTCCAGAATCTATATAAACATAAATCTATATAAATATAAATCTATATAAATCATATTAACGCAACATTGTAAATCAGCTATACTCCAATAAAAATGTTTTTAAAAATTTAATTCATTTTTTAAAAAAGAATCATATTGTATACACGCTTTTGTGTAAGGCTTCTTGCACTTGGCATAAATGTTTTTGCAATTCACATATGTTGCCATGTACGTCAGTAATTTATCCCTTTTTATTGCTAGAGTAGTGTTGCACTGTCTGAATGTACCAGAATTGATTTAGCCACCCCCCCTGCACTTTTAAAGAAATCACTATCAAAAATCAATGTTAAATACCTAATCATTCCTAATAACATCCCAGGAAAAAATTGGAATAATTACCCAAAATGTCATTTCTGCAGCCTGTGTTGGGTCACTGACTAATGGGACATTTTTAAGCCTTTATAGTTAGTGGCAGAATTATAAATTTATGCTCTTTGTCATTTCCCAGTTCATCTGCATGGTAAAGATCCCCATAAATAGCCAGTGTTAGTATAGAGCTGAGATGCTTAGAACAAACAAAACAAAATGGAATTTTGTTTCTATTATTCCATTTCCCATCATCCCTAAAAACAGAGTCAATTCTAATCCTTGGTGACTCCAAAGTCAACTAGATGTGCTCACAATAATGGGCATGGCAATTTCCCCCTTCTTGTGTAAAAAGAGCAAGAGACATTAAGAAATGAAGGACACTTGGTATTCACTAGATGTGATAGTGAATTTCACCTGTCAACTGAGCCAAGTCAATGCCCAGAGAGCTGGTGAAACTATTTTTGGGGGTGTCTGTGAGGATGTTTCAGGAAGGATTAGCATTTGAATCGATGGAGACAAAAAGCTCACCCTTTCCAATGCATAGTAAATATCCAACCATATCAGCATTCACAAACCTCACCCTGGTAAAGCACTGTACTCTCCAGAGCATTTTCACACCTATTATGACATCTGATGCCCACAACAACCGGGGAGATAGAAAATATAATTATTCCCATTTTATTTATTTATTTTTTAAAGTAGTAAGTAGTCTTATTCATTTATTTTTGGCTGCGTTGGGTCTTTGTTGCTGTGCGAGGGCTTTCTCTAGTTGTGGTGAGTGGGGGGCTACTCTACATTGCAGTGCTCAGGCTTCTCGTCACACAGGCTTCAGTAGTTGGGGCTCGTGGGCTCAGCAGTTGTGGCTCACGTGCTCTAGAGTGCAGGCTCAGCAGTTGTGGCGCACGGGCTCAGTTGCTCCGCGGCATGTGGGATCTTCCCGGACCGGGGCTCAAACCCATTTTCCCCTGCATTGGCAGGTGGATTCTTAGTCACTGCGCCACCAGGGAAGCCCCCATTCCCGTTTTAGAGATGAGAAAACTGGAGTTGAAAGAGTTTATGGGTTAGAACCAAGGCGCCCAGGTTGTTCGTGACTCCAGCTTATGTCTTTTGACATTCACTTCTTTGCAGTTTACACTAGAGTATCTTGGGTGGGTAATGCTGTCATTTGAGCTTCTTCCTTTGGGATGCTTTCCATAGTGGCACCAAACAACACAGCAGTGCCCAAAATAATGCTGGTAGCACCCCATTGACAGCTTGTCCAGACATACCTCAAAGGCTGCAAAAAATTTTACATGTGAATATTCCAAACCCTCTATATAACTGAGACATTCAAGGCTCTTATTTTACATGGAGGGTTACACGATTCCCGATGGATGGGATCAAGGTTGTCATGATCCAGACATGGTCCAGACAATGTGTCCTCGGATTTAATGGAAAAGAAACCCCTGGTTTAATGATGCTCTAACCCTTGCTGTGTCACACCTTCAGCAACTTCCTCTACGCAATCCAGTTCCAAAAGGAAATCTAGTCCCTTCCACCCCCGCCCCCAGAAAAGAATAGGGACTCTCTGTACTTCATTGATTTCCAGAACTGGAAAGAGTTCACATTCTTTCAAAAGTGCTTAAACTCTCAAGAAGTAGGTGGGAGTCAAGTGAGAGTGGCATGGACATATATACACTACCGAACGTAAAATACCTGGCTGGTGGGAAGCAGCCGCATAGCACAAGGAGATCGGCTTGGTGCTTTGTGACCACCTAGAGGGGTAGGATAGGGAGGGTGGGAGGGAGGCTCAAGAGGGAGGCGATATGGGGACGTGTGTGTGCATATGGCTGATTCGTTTTGTTGTGCAACAGAAACTAACACAGTATTGTGAAGCAATTCTACTCCAATAAAGATCTATTAAAAAAAAAAAGTAGGTTGGTCCTGGGAGAATCTGGCTTAATACTTTTCGCCTTGATCTATAAAGACAGAATCTGAAAATGTCCAGAGTCATCTCTGCATCACAGTTGGTCTAATGAAATACTTGTGAGAGAGATTTTTGTTCAGACTGTAGAAATTCGTTTTTCTTTGCCACCCTAGGTGCTGAGTGCTTCCTTGGTTTTTATCTTTGCTTTTTTGTTTTTGTTTTGTTTGTTTTCTTTCTGATTCATTTCAAGTCCCAGGTCAAAATTCTTCTTCAGTTCTAAGCGGGATGCTTCCTGGATTTCCATGAAATGTTAAGGACGGCTTAAGGCTTGCAGTGCACAAGACCCTACAGGACATGCTGAATACTAACCACCCAAGTGTCCCAGCCCAGGGCTCACAGGCCTCTCTTCTGTTTATCAAACTCCTGAGACTCCCTAATGAGTCTGGGGCAGCCAGGGTGAGGCAAAGGCTAAAGGCACTTTCCAAGTATTAATAAAGAGCTGCCTTTCTTCTGGCGTCTATTCCCTAAGATTCTAATGAGGCTCCTAGGAAAAGGGGTTTTAAAACATAAGCACCCGCACACATTCAAAGGACTTACTTTACCCTCCTGTGTTTTCTAACGTGGCCACATTTCTCTTCTGTCACCAAGATCACAGCATACCTGGGCCAAGCAATGCACCAGTCGCCTCTCTTCTGTGGATGCTCCCTTTTCTGCCCTTTTCTGCCCCTCCCCCACATTATATAATTTACTGATGGACCAATCATAACAATCTCAAATATTTAGTGCCCTCTCGCTATGTGCTAAATATTTTACATATATTGTCTCAGTTAGGGGATAACATAACCCTACAAAATAGGTTCCATTGATACTCACCTTCCAACTGAGGACAACTCAGGCTTGTCAAAGGTAAGCCGGTCACATATTACACATGCCTTCGCTCACCCATTCATTCATTCATACATATTTATTTAGCATGTAGGCAGGCACTGAGCACTGTGCCGTCTACACGCTGGTGAATGAAATAAGCACTGTCTCTGCCTTTGTGCTGTTTATGATCTTAACCAGTAACATGTCCTTGTTTGAGCCACCCTATCTCACTGCCCAAAAGATGTTTATAGAATCTACAAGTTCAAAATTGAAAGCACACTTACAAAACGCAAGAGGGTGCAATGGACTCAAAGGGCCTTTTCTGTCGTGTAGGTGTTGATGTCGCATCCCGTACAAGACCCCAGCCCAGCCTCCGTACACACAGTCATCACGCCCCAGCGACCATACTGGACTCTGGGTGAGTCCGTGTGTTTGCATGTGGGCCTGTGTGTGCAGCTCTGTGGTGTAAGGGCCGGGGGAAGGGAGGAGAGGAAGAATAATTTGGTGGTGGAAGTTGAGAATAAGTCATAAGACATTTAAGGAGTAAGATTCCCAGGTTTTAAATGGACTTGGTATAACTCAGCAGTGAGCACTGGCTCACTAAAAAATCCCACTGTGAACTGAACAATATAAGTAAAAGAACAGTGACCTGGGAGGAGATGCTCAAGCCACACTCACTGTGCTTGGGTCTAGTGTAGAAACTCTGCTTCCAGAGGCACCTGGAGAAACCAGGGCCTGTCCGGAACTCATACTGTCCAGATGGGAGAAGAAGAGATTCAGAGGCATTCAACAGCTGTCTTCAAACACTGTATGGACTTGGGAGGAATTAGATTTGTGTAACTTTGAGATACGGAACCAGGACCAAAGCACAGAACGATTCAGCCCGTAGTTACCCAACACCCACTGAGTAATGGCCATAGTTCAAGGTCATGAGGACTACAACTTATAAATTCTTCAATGCAAATATGAGGAAAGCATGGATGGACCCTGCCCTCTGGGAGTTTACTTACGTCAGGAGAGAAAGACACCAAATGTGACTGGTACTTCAGTATAATTTCAACGTGATACAGATAGACATCAGAAGAGGCTGTGCTGAGCGCACAGAGGAAGGGCACTTGAACTAGCCTGGGGGGCAAGGGGAAGGTTCCAAGAAGGTGTTAGTACATGCCCAGCACATAGGGCTCACAGGATAAATATGTGTTCAGTGAATGAAGGAACCCACGTTTGGGGCAAGTCACTGGACAGTAAGGGAAGGAGACCAGAGGGAGGAAGGCCCACTGCTGTTAGAGTTCACCTAGTTAAAGACTGAAAGGGCCCACAGAAAGCAAGCGATGTGAGGGTGCAAAGGCTGGGGTGGGGGAGATGTGAGACCTACCGAGATCTACTGACTAGGTGAAAGAACAAAGCGAAGAGATTAAAGTAAGGCTGCTGGGAGATGGAACCATGACTCCGTCACACGATGCTCGTGTCGGTCTCCCCCAACCCTTAACACTCCCCAGTGGAATTCACTCATTTCACAATCGAGAGCATCCTGTGTTTCAGGCGCCGTGCTAGACCCTGGGAACAGCTCAAGGAATAAAAGAGACTCTGCCCTGCCGTCATCTGGAACTTGGAGCAGCACAGAAGTAGAAACTGGAAGAAGCCTTCTGGGCAAAGCAATAAAGGTGATGAACAGTGGCTTACCTCTGTTCAACAGGGGGATCTTTTATGTATTAAGTGTCACTGAATTGCAAGGAAAGTCTGTCCTCAGAAGGTTGTATAAGCAAAGGACAGTGTAATGCCCCCTCTGGAGAGCAAGGAAACTATCGTATTCCTAAGCTTCTAAATTCCTGAAAAAGAATGGAAAGCTACTTAATCAATGCAGACAATAGTTTTCAATTTTCAGTTTTCCTATGACAGGCAATTGCAGAAGAGAGGGAGCCAGGTTAATAAGAGGAAGCTAAAGCCACAAAAAACCAAGGGAAAAAGAGAAAGACGTGGACAGAGCATGAGACCAAGAAGGAAAAAAAGAAAAGAGACAGAAACATACACGTGAAATCCGGGGAAAGCAGAGGAGAGGAGACAGAAAGCAAGAGACAGTCACGTGCCCACAGCCAGAACACCAAGACCCATAAGGATCCAGAGAGCAATGTGAACACTTACACGATCATGCAGAAACCTGCGTTCACACAGACAGCACATTCGACAGAAAAGGGGTCAGAATGAGCCCCAAGATAGCGGCCCAGACAGGAACATAAAAAGCAAAACGTGAGTTTGTGGCTCAAGAATATTCATGCGTAAATGATGGTAAATATGTGCATGGTGCCCACTATGTCCCAGACATTCTTTTTTTTTGGGGGGGGGCTTCTATTTTTTAAATTTTTATTGGAGTTTAGTTGATTTACAGTGTTGTGTTAGTTTCAGGTGTACAGCAAAGTGAATCAGTTACACATATGCCTGTATCCCCTCTCTTTTAGATCTCTTCCCATATAGGCCATTACAGACTACTGAGTAGAGTTCCCTGTGCTATACAGTAGGTCCTTGTTGCTTATCTATTTTATGTATAGTAGTGTGTATATGTCAATCCCAGTCTCCCAGTTTATCCCTTCCCCCATCCCCCCGGTAACCATAAAATTGTTTCCTACATCTGTGACTCTATTTCTGTCCCAGACATTCTTTGAAGCGCTTGACATAGTAACTTATAAAATCTTCATCAAGGTGCCAGGAGGCGAACACTATTTTCATCACGACTTTTTATTCTTATTTTTCAGATGTGGAAGCTGAGACACAGAGAGGCTAAGCTACTTGCCTGAAGTCACACAGCTGGTAACTGGTGACTGAGATTTGAACCTAAGTCTTTTTTTTTTTTTTGCGGTACGTGGGCCTCTCACCGTTGTGGCCTCTCCCGTTGTGGAGCACAGGCTCCGGACGCGCAGGCTCAGCGGCCATGGCTCACGGGCCCAGCCGCTCCGCGGCATGTGGGATCCTCCCAGACCGGGGCACGAACCCGTGTCCCCTGCATCAGCAGGCGGACTCTCAACCACTGCGCCACGAGGGAAGCCCTGAACCTAAGTCTTAATGTCTGTGTGCCTTATTCTCTCTCTAAATGTCACCTTATTATACACAAATAAACCATAACAGAGACACACAGAGGGAATAAAGCCACTGACACAGCCCACACAGCCACTGTCACAAGACATGTAGATAAATTCCATGACCTTCATGGGAATATACAACTCAATATGTTTTGTAAACTGTGATTAAATATTTTTAAACTTGCTGAATTTCCACAACTATGCAAAAAAGAGTGAAACAGCATCCAAATTCCTTCCTCAAGGGCAAACCCAGCTGGATACAGGTTCAAGCACTGAGGGTTGGGAACTGGGGTCCATGGAGTCAAGGCCAAGGTCAAAATTTCTGCCCAGGCGACAGGCTGCTTAGGGCTGGGAAGCAAAACAGACCTGCTAAGACAAGGGCAGGGTCTGACACTAAAGAGGACAGATATGAACAGCCAACACCAAGAGGGTAGAGTCAGGAATCAAGTTTAGTGACATGGAACAGTGTTTAGGGTAAACTGAAGATTTCATTCATTCGCATGGATATTTATTCAGCAAATCAAGCTCTCAGTACTGTTCTCAGGACCAGGGATATAACGGAGAAAAGAGTCAGGAGGGTCAGGAGCTGGGATAGGCCAAGCCAGGCCTACCGCGTACCGGTGATGCCAGGCCTACCGCGTACCACTGAGGCCAGGCTTGCCGTGTACCACTGAGGCCAGGCCTGCCACGTACCAGCGATGCGTGAGAAAAGGAACCTGGAAGGGTGAGACTGTAGCCCAGTGGCACCTCCATTTGTGACAGCAGTGTGAGCCTTTGAGATCGGCCCGCCGTCAGTGTGAGGTAGGGAGCCCAGTCTGTGGTGTGAGCTTACTCACTGCCCAAGGGTTGCATGAACTACAGGAATTTGAGGTGCTGCTCTGAGTGGGACAACCCGCTCACTGGAATCCCTAGCCTGGTGTTTACATTTTGCTGAGTCAGTAAGAAAGCAAAGTGAAAGCAAGTCTAACTGAGTCCAAGCCCATATTCATGCAAAACCAAGATCTGGGCCGACCCTGCAGACAGGAGCCCAGGGGAAGCTGTTCCATTTGAACCTGGGGCGTCAGGACTCAGCGCCCCTAGAAGAAGCAAAGTTTAAGCTGAAAACCAAAAGGTGAATAAAGGGAGCCAGGTAAGGCAAGAGAAAGAGAGGGAGGAAGACACTGAGAAACAGAAAACAGGGAGTGTGAAGGCTGGGAGGAGAAAGAACGTAGAACGTGCAAAATGTTGAAAGGAACTCTGTCTGGCCCAGTGGGTGGTGTCCTAGGTGGGCAACGCTGCAGAACTGCACCATGACAAGTCTTAGAAGCAAGACAGGGGGAACAACTCAGCTTCCTCCTGTGGGAAAGGACGAGTCAGGGAAGGTCTAGTTACGGCAGCGTTACAATGAGATCTTAGGGTGTGTCCCCTGGCTTCAGTGGGGAGGAGAGATGGGGGGGGTTGAATAAGCTGGTGCCATCAGTTGGGAGGATACAGCAGTGACCCAGTGTTGGAGATGGTCTCCAAAGATGACCGCTACCTCTTCCTTCTCTCCCCATGCACGCGAGGTGTTCCTCACATCAAGAAGTAAACTCGAAAGCTCCTTCCCTTGAATCTGCGCTCAACTTTGTGACCCTTGTGACCGAGACAACACAGCACAAGTGGCATTCTGGGTCATAACAGTCTTGGGGCTTCTGCTTGAGTCTCCTGGAACATTCCATCTCTGGATAGGGAATCCAGCCACCATGCTGTAAGAAGCACAAGTCACACGCAGAGATTCCGTTGCAGGTGTTGTAGCTGGCCGCCCGACCTGAGCTCCTGCAAAAGCCAATGTCAACTGCCAGCCGTGAGAAGGAGCCATCGTGGAGGTCCAGTCCAGCCGCCCACCGGACTACAAACCATATGAAAGCCCCTGATGAAGAGTCCCCCAGTTAAGCCCAGTCAGCCAGTGGAACCGTGAGAGACTACGAAATCATTGCCTATGTCATCAAGTTGTTTTTTTTTTTTGGCCGTGCGTGTGGGATCTTAGTTCCCTGACCAGGGATCGAACCCGTGCCCCCCTGCAGTGGAAGCACAGAGTCTTACCCACTGGACTGCCAGGGAAGTCCCAAATCATCAGGTTTGGGGGCAGTTTATTAAGCAGCAACAGGTAACAAGAACACCAGCTAATAACTAGGTAACAGTTAGGAGATAATTGGAGCAGCTCTAGCAGTTAGGGCTCTCCAGAGAAACAGAACCAACAGTCTATCAACACTGATGTCTGTCTGTCTGTCTGTCTATCTAGATTTATTTTAGCGAATTGGCCCAGACAGTCAGGGGAGCTGGCAGGTCTAAAATCTACAGGGCAGGCGGGCAGGCTGGCAACTCGGCAGGACGTGATGCTGCAGTCTTGAAGCAGAATCTCTTCTTTTCTGGGAAACTGCACTTTTTGCCCTGAAGGACCTCAGCTGATTGGAGGAGGCCCACACACATTGTCAAGGGTCATCGCCTTTACTTCAAGTCAACTGAGGGTAGATGTAAGCCACACCCTCACGGCAATGCCTAGACTCACATGTGATTACATAACTGGGCACTACAGCCTAGTCAAGGGGACACAGAAAATTAACCATCCCGGTAATGCAGCCCCAAGTTTTGGTGGAGGAGAGAGAGAAGGAGATGGCTTCGCGACATGCTTAGGATGTGAAACCGTGAACGTTTGGTGATGAACGGCAAATGGGCACTGAAGGGATGTCAGGGGTAAAACACAGGTTTCCGGTTGGGGCCACTGGGAGGGGGTGATGCCTTCCCCGACACAGGCAGCAGCTTCAACAAAAGCAAGATGGGGGCATGGCCTTTGCATCCTGCGGTACTGTAGTAACCTGTCGTCGTTTTCACTCATCCCAGGTCTCATAAGGAGAAAATGAGACCACACGGCAGGCAGCAGTGGAATGAGAAGTTAGATTGTGAAGAAGGAGGGTTGCGAAGCCTCGGAAAACAGGAGAGAGACTCAGTCGTCTGGCTGGTCCAGAGGCCGCTCTGAATGAGCACAAAGCTATGACCAAATGAACTTGCCCAAGTCTCTCCCAGGGCCCCATCGCGGGACTGGCTCCTGACTTTCAAAAATTGTTCCATTAAAGTCAACAGCCAATTATATAAGTGTGGAAAACACAAGTTCTAAAAATACAGAATCAGCTGTTAAGATGAATGTTAAGATTTTGGAATATATTTTACTTTGCAGACCAAAAAAGAAAAAACAAAAAAACCCTCCAGGTCAGAGTCATTATTACTCAATGTGTGAAGAAAATGCAAAGAAGTCACTCGTTTCTACTTCTATTTAGTTAGATATTTTGGAGGGGGGAAAAAAAGGAGTAAGAAACTTTTCTTTTTTTTTTTTTGCAGACACCGTCTGGCAGTGTATTTAAGATCCTGAAGTAACAGTCTGAACCCTACGAAGACAGAGTTTTATCATTACAAGGTTGAATCGATCTCACGTGTAATTGCACCAGCGTGCTGGTCTGTGAAGCATTTCCTCAGGAAACTGTTCCCCGTATATTTTGTGTTGACACTACTTTCTTTTATAAAAGGTCCCATTATTTCATGACCTTTAAACTGACCAAACCAAGTCCTAATCGTGTGCTTCAGTGACAAGCGATGCATGTGTCTGGCAAAGGGCTCCTTCTGTGCTAAGGATGGGAGTCGCCGTCCTGCACAGATGGAGGGGCAGGTAGGAGGCCGGTTCTGATCATGACCATTTCTGAGCCTGACTCACGTGGACAAATAGGCCGCAAGTGCTCCCAGCAGCCACCACAGCTGCTCACCTCTCAGGCACTCTTCCAGGTCAGCCCCCATGACTCACTGAGGAATTCACCATCTTCTGCTTTTTTGGCTACAGCCCCAAGCTCAGCTTCTGTTTCTGCCTGGCCTCCGGGACCTGGGCACTTATTTTCTTGCTTTTGGCCTTTGGTTTCCCTCCACATCCTGACTTTTCATCTCTGCCCTCAGGCTTTGCCCAATAGATAAGGCATCCTACCCTGAACTTGCCAGGGTAGGATTAGGGTTAGGGTTACGGTTAGGGTTTTGTCCCCATTGAGGGGCTATGTAATCTGGGGAAAGAACGGGATGCAGAACTCTGTGCACTGCCTAGAATTAGGCTGGTTAATTTTCAGGCAACTCAAAGTCATTCCTTGTTGGACCTCTGAAGCGTGTTGCCAAGCACGATTTGACTGGCCATCTTGAAAGGGAGGGACAAGCCACAGACAGTTCCTATGAAGGTAAGTCCTTTTTTACTGCAGATGATGCACAGGAAGACCGCAACCTACTAGTTTTAGTAAAATACTCATTGTAAGCTAGGAAAATGATATTAAACTGAGAATAATAATAGTGATCAAGTATTGAGACTTTAACATATAACAGACTCTGTACTGAACATTCTATGTATTGAAAATTCATAAAAACTCATGAAAGAAGGTATTACTCATCTTTATCAAACTGATAAAGAGACTGGCCAGGAGAAGTGACTTCACCTAATAAGAATGATAACGATGCTATAAATAACCAACTGCCCAGGTGCCTCTTGTCCAAGGTAAAATGGTCCCTAGTGGGAACTCAGCATTCACAGGGAGATGAAATATAACATAAAATCAATGACTATGGAAAACAAACAAAAGGTCAATCAAATAAGACACATGAAGCCAATGTGAAGCTGAGCCTATGCTCTGAGCCCAGAAACCTGAGTATCCTTTCCAACTCCTGGTTCCTATACTGAGCCCTGACTCATTTTAGAACCACCTAGAAAGATTCTTGGTTCTTCCTGATGAAAATGTTTTCCCATCAATATTTTGCACTCTATAGAATACATGGATCACAGGTAACCAGGGCTATAAATTAATCCCACACACAAAATTCCAATCCATACTTGTGATCAGTGTTCTGAAGGAGAATCTCATCACAGGACAGCAGCAATGACTTCATCAGGGTGTTCAGGGAAGGCCTTCCTGAACAAGAGATGATGGACATGGGATCTGAAAGGCTGGTGCCCATGAACAGGGGCATGGGGGGCAGGAGGGACAGAGCTGTCAGGCCTCCGGGGCTGAAGCAAGTATCAGACATTTGATGACACAGAAGACCAACGCAATGGAGCAGAAAGAGCCAGGCGGAGTGTGGTGTGAGGTGAGGCCGGAAAAGTAGGTAGTGGCCAGGAAATACAGGGCCTTAAGGGAGTTTAAGTCTCAGTTTTGAATGCACCCCCCCGCCACGGCCCCTCAATAAAACAACAACACCCAGCGGATTCCAAACAGGTTGGGGCAGGGATAGGCTTGGTGGAAGTGAGTTGTGACCACCCATCATCACCCAATTTCCATTAAAAAAAACCCATCCAAAGAAGACGTGGTACATATGTACAATGGAATACTACTCGGCCATAAAAAAGAACGAAATCATGCCATTTGCAGCCACATGGATGGACCGAGAGATTATCATACTAAGTGAAGTAAGTCAGAAAGACAAATACCATATGATATCATTCACATGTGGAATCTAATTTGTAAAAAATGATACAAATGAACTTATTTACAAAACAGACTCACAGATTTCAAAAACAAACATACAGTTACCAAAGGGGAAAGGTGGTGGGGAGCGATAAATTAGGAGTTTGGGATTGACATACACACAACTATATATAAAATAGATAACCAACAAGGACCTACTGTATAGCACAGAGAACTCTCCTCAATATTCTGTAATAACCTATGTGGGTAAAGAATCTGAAAAAGAATGAATATATGTATAACTGAATCATTCTGCTGTACATCTAAAACTAACACAACATTGTATATCAACCATACTCCAATAAAATTCTGTGAAAAAGCCATCCAGCTATTGTATAGAGAATGGAGGAGAAGGGTACCAGCATGATGGATGATGACCATCGTGAAGGTCACTGCAGTAATCCAAAGGAGAAACAGCGATGAAGCAAACAGAGTCCCCCCGACCATAGTCCGTCATGGAGTGTCTCCTATGCACCAGCAAAGATTCCCATATTCTAGAGAGACGTTTCTAAAATACAAACAGGACTCGAGGATGGATTGATATGGGGATGAGGAGGAAGGAGCTAAAAGAACAAATGGAGCAACACAGAAACCCAGGGTGAGAATCTTTCAAGGAGCGAGGAATGGTTTATCATTTCCAGATCCTGGTAAGAGGCGAGAGCTCAAACAAAACGGGAAGGGAAAATGCCTTTTGGATTTAGCATGCGGGGTCACTGCTGACATAGGTGAAATGTTGTCATTAAGGATGTGGGTGGAAGACAGCGTGAGTATAGACAACTCTTTCCAGGGTTCGGTTATGCAGTGGAGAAGGGTCTTTGGGTAAGAAGTGAAATGAAAACTCAAATCAAGATGGCACGTCAAAATACCGTGATTTTAGAATCAACTGGCTCACGATGAATATGTGTTTCACACTAAAAACATAGATTGGTTTTGTTGTTGTTGTTTTTTCCTTTTTTATTTCTTGGCTGCATGCGGCATGTGGGATCTTAGTTCCCCGACCAGGGATCCAACCCACACCCCCTGCACTGGAAGCGTGGAGTCAACCACTGGACCACCAGGGAAGTCCAAAAAATAGACTGCCTTTAAGAATACAATGATCTAGGGCTTCCCTGCTGGCGCAGTGGTTGAGAGTCCACCTGCCGATGCAAGGGACACGGGTTCGTGCCCCGGTCCGGGAAGATCCCACATGCCGCGGAGCGGCTGGGCCCGTGAGCCATGGTCGCTGAGCCTGTGCTCCACAACGGGAGAGGCCACAACAGTGAGAGGCTCGCATACTGCCAAAAAAAGAAAAAGAAAAAAGAATACAATGATCTAAGAATTCCAGTGGTTCACAGGGATTCAAAAGGCATGAAAACATTCTGTTTCAGCCCCAACAGATCAGAAGAATTAAGGGCTTCAAATAGACACTACCTCTTTTAGCAATATGCCTATACCTAAATTAAAACAGAACCACCCGTGAGATTGAACTAGCCTCCCAGACCACTGGGAGAAATTCCAGCAACCCAGAGTGGATCTGTTATTAGTTTGTGGGATTATCAGGTTGGCATCACACTGAAAGATAGGATGGGAGAATTGACAGTCATCCCTGATTCAGGTTAATTCATGACACTAATCACACAGAGTCTTACTTTCCAGTTCTTGGCTCTCTCACAAAATTAGGAAGGCAGAACGGCCTAGACATTTGGAATTAGAAAGTCAGACATTGGTGACTGTCCTTAACGAATCCAGCTAGATACAGAATGGGAAGGCATGGCATTCAAAAACGCCACCCATTCATCATTCACATCGTAACATGAATTAGTACGTCCCATGGCAGGGGTGGTCTGGCACAGAGAAAGTGGAGTTTTGAGGAAGGATGAGGGAGAAAACATTTGGGAACATGGAAACTTGACATCCCATTGTGTCTCCGGACCCTGAGGCATCACATTAAGAAGCAAGAGAGAAATGAGGAAGGAACTGGGATAATTTACAGAGATCAAACAGGCGGGGTGGAAGGAAGCCCAGGCACCTGACCCAGAGCTGGATGTTCAATATGTTTTGAAATGTACAATAAATGGACAGTTTCACTCACTTCACAGTTTTAGCTTTATCTCAACCCACTCAAAATTCTGCTTCATAACCCGGCAGCCATAGGAAAATCCAAGAGGGTATGTGATCCCCTGTTCAATATGGGATTCACACAAGTTTCAGGTTACAGAAGAGAATGAATAAAGACCAAATTCCATCCGCACCTCAGATGACTGAGTTTTTCCCTTATATGTGTACACTGATATTTTGATGTTTATGAAAGATCAGCTCATCTATTTGAGTAGAATATAAGTAAACCAAGGTAAATAAAATATGAAAGACTATGACTGTCAAAGCAAAGGACAGGAACTCCACTGAAATGTTAACTCAGAAGTGAAGGAGATGATGTTGAAACACTGGAGAGAGATCTCTATGTATACAGGGACACTGCACCAGTGTTTAAACAATGTAATGTACCAGTGTTTAAGCAATGTAATGTACCAGTGAAGATACCCCAAGCAACCTAACAAGGAGCAGGGGGCTCGAAAGGCAGGGTGGTCTAGAAGAAGACTTCTCCGACCTAGGAGCATAAAGCAATATGGTTAATACCGAGTACAACTTGGGAGATACGTTTTTGAAATAAAATTTAGAAGATCAGTGAATCCCATGTGGTTTGATGCATTTTTATGGCGAAGTTTAGATTCTGAAGACTAAGACAGGAACTAGTCCCTAAATGTACAGAGCCAGTTTCTATGATTAAATACAGCAGGTGTAATGACATGGTGTGTTTTTTGTTGCTTTTCTACATGCACAGGCAGGCCGTAGGGCATGACAAATAGAAAATGATATGACAGAATATTAACACTGAAAAATGGTCTCGAGGCACAGGAAACGAGGGAAAGAAGCTTTTTCAATCTGACAACTGACCCAAAACACCTATCACAAAGTGCAAACATATTCTTAAATTTTTAAAAAATATGTATTGCTTTGAGCTGTCATCAGAGTCACCCTGCATGAATCATAAGCAGCAATTTAAAGGGTATGAGGAGGAAGAGAACAGAGGTTCAGAAAAATGAACATGGTTTTGTATAATCAAAAGAAGCCCCTGATAGAGATGACTTGTGCTTTTCTCCAAGAAATCTAGGCTATAAGACAAAATGTCTGGACTTAATAATGTTAAGTGCTGACTGAATGAAAAAAAAAAAAAAAGGGAGTAAGCTCACCACATGCTATCCAAAATCAAACCATAGCTATTGCTTTTGGAGACATATTTTAGAAAATAATTGAAAACTTCGTTGGTCAAACTAAGTTTGGTTGCTCAGTTTTATGATTTCTTGAAAAATACTGAGTAACTTATCCATCTATTTATTTGCAGAATTTATATCCTTTCACATAGCTAAATCATCAAACATGTAAGTGTCACATAGTAAAAAAATTAACGTATGTGATATGTAGTCTGTAAGTTTCTTTTGTTTAACACTGTATTTTGTCCAAGGAGCTCAAATAAAAATGAAAGCAACACACTGGCTGTTATTTTAGAAATATCAAGGAATCTACTAAGACAGCAATGGAATCTTTTCTTTTATATCCAACACAAAGAAAGACAAAGTTACTTTCAAGAAATTTTAATCGAACCAAACCTGAGGGGATAATTTGAGATTTATTAAAACCACTACCATGTAATAGTTATCTGTAACAAAGTAATCAGGTACAAAAATACCTGTTTTACAAGTAGTTTGAAATGCAGTTCATTTGCATGAGCCTTAAAATAAACATGTGCCTTTATACAATAGCACCATTTTCTGCCACCATGTTTTCAGTAAATACTGATAATGCTCAGTCATTTTTGTATTCAAACTCACGTCTGTGAAACATAGGGATGTCTCAAGAAATCCAATGGTAGTAGAGGTTCCAAAAGAAACCCAAAACAAAATAATCGTGTGACTATTTCTGGAAAAAAAAAAGTGAAAGTAAAATAAAAATTAAGCTCTGTTGCTTGTATACCTGGTTAGCTTTCTATAATTGGTTACACAAATGAACACAGTTCTTTTAAGTTAGAAAACAATTCATGAAAGCTAATGCAGTAATAACCATGCAAGTTACCGAGGGAATCTAAGACTGATTATTGAAGCTCAAAGATCTTCTGCTAGGGGCTTCCCTGGTGGCACAGTGGTTGACAGTCTACCTGCCAATGCAGGGGACACGGGTTCATGCCCCGGTCTGGGAAGATCCCACATGCCGCGGAGCGGCTGGGCCCTTGAGCCATGGCTGCTGGGCCTGTGCGTCCGGAGCCTGTGCTCTGCAACGGGAGAGGCCACAACAGTGAGAGGCCCGCGTACTGCAAAAAAAAAAAAAAAAAAAAAAAAAAAAGATCTTCTGCTGGGATAAAACCTGCTTACCAAAAGTTTCCAGAGCTTCACAAAAGAGTTTTCACGGGCAAAGTAGAGGAAGATGAGGAAGAGGAGTCGGGAGCTTTTCATAACACGTTTAATTTAAGTGTTTCGATGTTATTGTAATAGGGAAGAGCACATTTGATTCCCTACTGGATCTGTTTCTTTTACTTCAACCCTTGTATTCTATTGCTCTATTGCTTTTGCTAGAGCATCACTCAAGGGGTGTAAAAGTATGGTCCATCTCTAGGAACCCTGCCTCGCATGCCTGCAGCTTAAGCTAAAATACCTTTGTTTCCCTCACAGGAAACATCCTGACCAGGCCCACCTGTGAGTGGCTGCAGGAAAAAAGGAATTAACGCATCCCCTCCCGAGTCTGGCAGGAACCAGAAAATATTTGCAGCAATAACAGGAACTAGCGTCCAAACCTGGGCAAGATGGTTCTTTGGGACACTAGTCCAGCATCCTCTCAGTCTGCTGGCTTTCCAGATAAAGGCGATCATCCTTGCTCCAACAACTCATCTCTCAATTTACTGGCCTGTTGTATGGCGAGAAGTACAAGCTTGGACTCGGTACCATTATTCTCAAATATCCAAGTGTCCTGCTCAAGCAAATGATTACCTACCCACCTCTGAACATGACAGGGAGACAGTGTGGAAACCAATACAGACCTTCCTCCACTTACAAGGAGATTACACCAGTAAACTCAACAGAAGTGTAAAATATCCTAAGTCGAAAATGCATTTAATACACCTAAACTACTGAACATCACAGCTTAGCCTTGCCTACCTTACACGTGCTCAGAAGACTTAGATCAGCCTACAGCTGGGCAAAATCATCTATCACAAAGCCTCTTTTATAATAAAGTGCTGAATATCTCCTGCAATTTATTGAATGCTGTACTGAAGATGAAAAGCAGAATGGTTGTCTGGGTCCAGAATGGTTGTCAGTGCATGGGTTATTCACACTCGTGACCACCAGGCTGCCTGGGAGCTGCCCAGCATCACGAAATAATATCAGGTATGTATCGCTATCCTGGTGCATGGCTGTTAGCATACTGATGCCATCCAGGCCTGTTCGGTTCCTCCTGTCCTTCCAATGACCTTACCTAGGACTGTACTGGGGGTAAATCTCTTCTTTGTTGTCAAGGGCTTTGTAGTTCACAGATGTTGTTTAATCATCATTAGGTCCAGGTGGTTTCTGTGCTGTGGTAGTCTCCAAACAGTGATAAAGACCTTCGCGGACATATTCCTGGCACCCATGAGACTAGCTCCCCATCATAAATCTTGACCTAGGAATGCACTTGCCGTCTGCAAACACATACCCCCATACCCTAGGTTAACTATAAAATTGTCCCAACTGCCCCTCGGAGATGCAGGGTACAGCTGCATATGCTCTGGATCAACGTCTGCCTGATCCTACCCTGTATGTAAGTTACCATATAATAAACGGATCCACCGATTATATGGTGCTGCCTGCCTCATTCTTCAATCTCAAGATACCTTCTCAGTTCGGTGGACACTTTTTGTTCCCTCTGTCCTCAGACACTACAGAAAAGATCAAAATTCAAAATGTGAAGTACAGTCTCTAATGAATGCATATTATTTCTTCACCATTATAAAATTAAAAAATTGTTAAGTCGAACTATTGCAAATGGGGGACCATCTATAATTTCTTAAACTGAAATCCAGGTTAGATTTTCCACAAATTAGTATACGTGTACCAACTCGTGCTTGGGGAAAATAATTGTAATAGGAAAATTAATTAATGATTTTAAAAGCAGAAGGCAGACAGCTTGACATTCTTAACTTTGTACAGTTATATGTAAATGAAATTATACACCAAGGGAGAAAAAAGGTGGTAGAAAATTTTCAGCTCTTACTCAAATCCCTCTTTAGGATCTCACAGAAATAACAATTCATAACTGAAGTCTAGAATTAATTTAATTAATTAATTTAGAATTACAAGTATGGATAAATCTGAGCTATAGCCACACCTAAACCTAACGATAATCATGCTTAACATGGAAGGTGAAACAAACAATCAAACCCCAAAGCAAACAGAGCCTCAGGTCTGGAAGAGTTCTTAGAAATATTTTATCCACTCTGGGGCTCCCGGGCTCCTTGAGAGTCTGATGAAAGTTAGGGATCTTTTTCCCAGAAACATGTGCAAAGTGTCACATACAATTTCAAGGGCTTCATGGAACCACCAATATAGATCTCAGATGTTTCCAGGTAAAGGTTGAGGGAAGTTAGGGACTCAGACCCCAGGTACAAGTTCTCAGACTCACAATTAAATTACTGAATGACTAAAAGGTTAAGAATCTATGAAAATAGGACAAACATTGTTAAATTGAAAAAAAAATAAGACTGCTGAGAAGATAGGCTTTTCCCAGGCCATATTTCTTACATAACCTAGCTTTTAAACTTTCTTTTCTGGGAGAGCCCATTTTCTCTCAACACTTACATGTTTATCCCAGACCAAGGAAACATCTTCTGCATCTGGTTGTCCCAAAGTCATCTCAAACACAGCCTGCCCCAAATAGGCTTATCTTCTCAAAAGCAATTTCCCCTTGAAACCTGTCTACTTGTCACTAGTACCACTATTACCCCAATCGACCAGACCCACATTTTCTCATGGGTCTTTGACTCTATTTTTCTTTCTCCTTCAATTAGAAAACTAGGAATCAATAAGCAACCAAGTTCTGCCCCTTTTTCAGTCATGTTTACTACAGCTGTTTATTGGGTACCATCTATGTGATGGTCACAGGAGATACAAAGATTAAAAAAAATAAACCATGTCCTCAAGGAGCTCACAGCCAAGTGTCCTTTCCTTGTTATTTCTATACCTACCAGTGATGTTTAAGATCTTCATCATATTGGAGTCATCTTTCTACCACCAGCCCCTGATGGCTCTGGTTTCCTTCAGTTTATTCACTGCCTCCTAAGACTCTGCTGACTGAATGCATTCCTTAAAATAATAGATTCATCATGTAATTCCCTTGCTGGCAATATCCCTATTGGGTTCCTGGTATCTACAGAAAGCCTGTGGAAGGATTTTACTCTGATAATCAGAGTCCTGAGCATCATCAGGCCGACCCCATCTACCTGTAAGTAACCCCTGCATCCCAAGCACCCTCTAGTACAAGTTCACTGCAACAGTGAAGCTGGTCTTGAAACTTACTCATGTTTATTCCTGGTCCCATCGCTCCTGGTCTCTCCCTCTCTTTCCACGTGTCCCCAGAGCTACAGCTCAAGCCCTGACTCTTTCCACAAAACGTTTCAAGAAATTACACCCCACAGAGACCGAGCATTGATATACTACGGTATTTGTACACGTCACTCATTTTTACACTAAATCATAAATATTCACACTTTTATTTCTTGCCTCTCCAAACTGTTTCAATTTCTTTGAAATCAGTAAGAAAACCCTACATTCCCTTGTTGGTTTTCATGCATCCATTTATTTAATACATATTTACTGAGGTTCTATTTTGTGCCTGAGGTTTGTGTTTGTGGTTCTACTTTGTGTTTGAGGTTCTACTCTAAGCCTGCATAACAGGTTAAGCCTACTGTGCTTTGACAGAGTAATCCCGAAACAAATATTTATTGATAAATAAAATGTATGCCCTATGCTAGCAAGTAGCATATTTATCTAAGGAAAGCTTTTAAAAGCTCTCTGATTTTGAGATCCTGTGACCACAAAGTCCCATAATCTTCAAATAGCCCCTAGGTGTCAACTTTTGGGAGTTTCAACAATGAGGCTACAGCTGGATTTAGAATATATTCACTTGCTCATATTTTTCAGAATTTAATGTCACTTTTGTTATTCCTGCTAAAAGAATATTACCACCTTTCACTTTTCTTCAATTTGGTATAAATTGCTATAAATAAATAAAATGAAATAGAACACTATTTAGTTACTTGACATCTATAATAATAGGGGACATTTCTATAATTCCAGCTTTATAAATAAGCCAGAAACTCCCCAGATTTGGCCAGCTATATCTGTAAAAACTGAGGAAAGTGAATGGTTTATTATGATTTAATTGCACAGATTTCTGATGAGGGTTTATATACTTTAGTTCACAAATATGCCCATAAAAAGAATGTACCAATATAATACATATTCAAGTAAATAAATAAGTGTCACCATGACTGTTCTCTTGAAAGACAACAAACAATAAATGTTACGGTCCCAGATGTTTACTTAAATTGGCCCTGAAGGGACCGATGATTACCTTGGGGTAATCATCACAGTTATGGATGCACTGTTTATACTGAGATGGTTCTAAGGGAAAAATGGCCAATCCGCATACCAGCCATCTATACAGCATCTATCCATTATCATTTGCACCAGTGACTTTCAGACGGCTTTGGATTCAAAGAGACTCCTGATTTTTAGTGTGTGCACGTGCACACATACACACACACACACACACAAGAGGGAAAGAAGGAAAAAAACCTTTAAAAAGAATTCTCTTTTTAACTGAGCTAGACGTTGTGCATAAAAACTTGCAGAGATCATTCAAGGCTCAGAAGGAGTTACCTTCTTCCAGAGAGGATTATTTTTTTAAATTTAGATATGCAGAAAGAACGTTTGTTATGAGGGACTGGCTCACATGATTACGGAGGCTGGGAAGTCCCACAACAGAGAGTCTGCAAGCTGGAGGCTCAGGAAACCAGTGGTGTAGTTCTAGTCCAAACCCGAAGCCTGGGAACCAAGGGAGCCAATGGTGTAAGTCCCAGTAGGAGTCCAAAGGCTGATGGCCAAGGAGAAGATGAATGTGCCAGCTCAAGCAGAGGAAGCACGTTTGCCCTTCGTCTACCTTTCTGTTCTATTCGGGACCCTCATGGATTAAATGATGCCCCAGGATTATTTTGTTTTTATCAGGCATCTAGGCTAAGGGCAGACCTAAATCCAAGGGAGGATGGAAATGACTTCAATTGGGCTTCAGTCTTTTAGAGAACGGGTCTCTTCTAGGGTATGCTGGAAGCCCTGCTCTATGTCTCTACCTCTCCTCTATGCTTCTGCTTTTGCATCCAGCAAGTTCCTTGTGAGGGAAAGCAGCTCCAAAGGCGTCTCTTCTCCTTCAGCTCCTCTCTTCTTCTGGATCTTAGTCCTGGAAATTCCCCCTGCCTTGGTAGCTCTCCATTGCCCTCAAAAGAAGTGTTTCACATACTTCGTTTTGTTTGTATTATTCTCAGGAGGTTTGCCCTGAATCAACTTTACCGCCAGAAGTGGAAGCTCCTTTATCCTGACTTCAATTGTCGGTGTCATTACTCATCTAGTCCTTCTCCAGCTAATTATCTGGGATTGATCCTCAATAGTTCAATACCTCCATAGCTCTCTCTTTCTTTTTTTGCCTACTCTTCACTTGTAGAAAGGTCTCTCGAAACCAGACTCTTCTGCTACTCATTGACCCGGTGACTGCTTAGGTTACAACTGCCCTTGCAACTTTCTATCAGGTCTTCCTGTCACGAGAATCTCTCACATCTAGTCTTTGGTAGGATTGTGTCTAAGTCCATCTGAGCTGCTATCACAGAATGCTATAAACCAGGTGGCTTATAGACAACAATTTATTTTCACAGTTCTGGGGGCTGGGAGTCTAAGACCAAGGTGCTGGCAGATTCGGTGTCTGGTGAGAATCCACTTCTGGGTTCTTCGACAGCTGTCTTCTTGCTGTGTCCTCACATGACGGAAGAGGCAAGACAGCAGTACGTGGTCTCTTTTATAAGGTCGTGAATCCCATTCATGAGGGCTCCACCCTCATAACCCAATTACCGCCTACCTCCCAAAGGCCCCACCTTCGAATACCATCCTGTTGGTGATTAGATTTTTAACTTATGACTTTTGAGGGGACAAGTTCAGTCTATAGTGGACGATCTAGCATAAAATGTCCTGCAGATGAAATAGTTACACAGGAATCCCACACTCTAAACTGCCAGTTAGGAAAGACAATGGAATCCTACAGGAGGCCGTGACAGCCATGTGTCTACCCAGTGGAGGAAAGATGTTCATTTTCAGCTTTAACCCAATCAGGAAGTTTCTCTCTTACCCAATGGGAGTTGCCCACAACCCAGCTCCAGTGGCACCAGAATCAAAGACAGCTGGTCCAATGACTCCAGCATGTACTGACTGAAGGACCCTGCATGCAGAAGAGCTGGCTTCCCACAGCAAACAGAACTGAGCAGGGTTAGAGAATCTCAGGGGAAGGCCAAGTCTCCTTAATAAGGTCTTTAGAAGAGTCGATGATTAATGTAAATTTTGAAAACAGGAACCAGTAAAGATAAAAACATATTACCGAATTGTAATAACCTGGCACAAGACAAAACTTGTGTTGATGCAAAGAATCAGAATGTGGCAAAGAAAAGCAGAGCAAGGTAGCCCAGGCAGGCAAAGAGATACCTGGCCTGGCTGCACCCTACGAGCAGATAATGGGAGGAAGCAGTGCCAGAGAACTATCCAGGCATCCCCCGCAGGGTACTGTTTTGACACAATTTATTTCTGTCTGGGTGGGCTCCGAGGTATTCAAGCACAAGACAGCTCTGTAATCATCCATTGATAACCTGGTCTTGTCAGGTTGACGGCGCCCCCCTGGGTTATTACCTGGAGCATCTCATGCTCCTGAATGGTGCTGAGATTAAAAAGCTAATGAGAAAAACGGGAAGGGAGTATGCAGAAAGGAACATAGTTTATGTTCTAGAGTGTTGGGACTATAGGTGATTTTTTTTTCTTTCTATATTTTCCAAAATTCCTTTACACTGCTACATGTTATTTACAAATAAATGTCAAATACAAATGGTACAAAGAAGCAGCAACATCCTCTAAAATATGATAAAGAGTACAACAAAAACTTTCTTTTTGAAGTTGGGATTTCTGTAATTAATTTCAGCAACATAATTACAAATTTCTATCTAAGAGCTGGGGATACAGGGCCTTGTGTCTCATGAGAGGATCTCAGAACGAAAAGTTCCTGATGGTCGCTTGGCCCCTTCTACGTTTCTTTTTAACAACGCTTTGCTTATTTCAGCGACAAAGCAAATGTACAAAACATTTTTTAATCTCATATTATTTATGAAGAAACTTTTTACCTAAACTTCTCATGTTCTTCCGCTTGTCGCTTCCATGGACAGCTCTGGATATTTGTGATAATCTGAAGATAGTCATCCTCTGAATACCTAAAAGTCAAATGTCAATGAAATTAGAAAATAAAGATCTCACTTATTGCTAAATGATTATATAAGTCTTCTAAAGGACACTTATAATCTACTCATTTTAGCCCTCTAAATCTTTTCTGAAATAAGGTGATGTAGAAATAAGTAAACATCACACCCATTTCAAAACTTCTAGGAGCATGCAGTTCACAAAGAATTATTATGTTGATTTAGGAATATGTAATTTTCACATTCATAAGTCAAGTTTAGTATTACTAACCAACCATGACAGCACACTAATTCACATGCATATCTTATGGCTAGTTCACCTTAGCTTCTCATTAACAAATAAATATATTTTTATAGACACTTACCATAAATATAGAGTTTACCATCTTTTTCAGACTCTAAGTTGATAGATTTACCTTGGGATATATGGATAACATTTCCACAAAATAATCATCTTAAATTTTAATTCTGAACAGTACATGAGAAAACCAGATTGGGCCAGGTTAAAAGAGATGTATATTGGCATAAAAATCTACAGGCATAGTGGTACAGTTTGGCCGGATCCCAGTCCCTGGTAGATCTCCCTCTACCTGAAATTTCATCATTAAGTAATAACTCCCTTAAATCACAAAATAGCCTCTAGTCTTTAATGGTTATCAATTAAAATGCATATATCCTTTTGAGTGAAAAAACCCTTAAATTTCCTTTCAGTTAATAGCATAGTCATTAGTTGCCAGCTATTTGAGATCAAGGCTTTGCAATAAAAAGATAGGGTATATGTTGATGAGTGTCTGGGAAAGGCAGTAAAGAATCTTGTCAGAAAAGGATCTTCTCCACCCCCATGCAGTATAATGCAGATGCTCCAAAGTCTGTCTCTAAAAGGAGGTATTTATTATAGGTGGGGAAGGTAGTCAACCAATCAACTCCTTTGCCCTCGAAATTTACCTACCTTTTGGGTATCTCGCCTGTCAATGTTGCCACCAAGATTAATCGAAACTATTTTCTCTTGGTTCCCATTGGACCAGCTAAGAAAAGCTGAAAATCTTGAAAGACTTTGCAAAATACTAAAGGAGAACAAAGCAAAGAGCTACCACAGGAGAGATTAAAAATAGTTTGGGGCCTCCCTGGTGGTGCAGTGGTTGAGAGTCCGCCTGCCGATGCAGGGGATACGGGTTCGTGCCCCGGTCCGGGAAGATCCCACATGCCATGGAGCGGCTGGGCCCGTGAGCCATGGCCGCTGAGCCTGTGCGTCCGGAGCCTGTCCTCCGCAACGGGAGAGGTTACAACAGTGAGAGGCCCGCGTACAGCAAAAAAAAAAAAAAAAAAAAAAAATAGTTTGACTTGCATACAGGTTTCCAACCTCAACCATTTTACCTCACTCTCACGGGCCCCAAGTCTTGTCACCAAGGGACTCGAGAGATCTATACTCTAGCCCCAAAGCTTTGTCTAGATGTGGCACTTCCCAGCTGGAGTGAGGATCACCTGCCTCCACATGGTGAGAGTTAATCTAAAGACCTTCCGCAAAACAGCATTAAGCTAAAAAAGAGACACAAAAGGAAGACATGCCCATTCCGTAGCCTACTCAAGACTCTCTCAATTTCTGGCTCTTCCAGAGAGAGACGTGACATTGTGACTACCTCTCCTGCCTGGAGAAGTCCTATCTACCACCAAGGCGTGGGTTTAGTCACTTGATCACATTGGAAACAGGGCAACCATCAGAGCAATGTGTGTACCAGGGTCCATCACGCAAAGCAACAAAAGAACTGTCATCTCACAGTTTTCACAGAACTAGAACAAATAATCCTAAAATTTATATGGAATCATAAAAGACCCAGAGTTACCAAAGCAATCCTGAGGAAAGAGAACAAAGCAAGAGGCCTAACCCTCCCAGACTTCAGACAATACTACAAAGCTACAGTCATCAAAACAGCATGGTACTGGCAGAGAAACAGACATATGGCTCAATGGAATAGAATAGAGAGCCGAGGAATAAACCCACACACCTACAGTCAATTAACCTTCGACAAAGGAGGCAAGAATATACAATGGGAAAAAGACAGTCTCTTCAGCAAGGGGTGTTGGGAAAGTTGGACAGCCTCATGTAAATCAATGAAGTTAGAACACACTCTTTCGCCATACACAAAAGTAAACTTAAAATGACTTAAAGACTTAAACATAGTACTTGACACCGTAAAACCCCTAGAAGAGAACACAGGGAAGACATTCTCTGACATAAATCATACCAAGGTTTTCTTAGGTCAGTCTCCCAAGGCAAGAGAAATAAAAGCAAAAATAAACAAACGGGACCTAATCAAACTTACAAGCTTTTGCACAGCAAAGGAAACCATAAACAAAATGAACCTAAGACAACCTATGGAATGGTAAAAAATATGTGCAAATGATGCAACTGACAAGGGCTTAATTTCCCAAATATACAAACAGCTCATACAACTCAACAACAAAAAACCAAATAACCCAATCGAAAAATGGGCAGAACTAAATAGACATTTCTCCCAAGAAGATATACAGATGGCCAATAGGCGCATGAAAAGATACTCAACATCACTAATTATTAGAGAAATGCAAATCAAGACTACAATGAGGTATCCCCTCACACCAGTCAAAATGGCCATGATTAAAAAGTCTACAAATAACAAATGCTGGAGAGGGTGTGGAGGAAAGGGAACCCTCCTACACTGTTAGTGGGGATGTAAGTTGGTGCAGCCACTATGGAAAACAGTATGGAGGTTCCTCAAAAAACTAAAAATAGAGTTACCCTATGATTCAGCAATCCCACTCCTGGGCATATATCCAGAAAAGACAAAAATGCTAATCTGAAAACATACATGCACCCCAATGTTCACTGCAGCACTATTCACAATAGCCAAGACATGGAAGCAACCTAAGTGTCCATCAACAGATGAATGGATAAAAAAGATGTGAGATATATATATGTGTGTACACACACACACACACACACACACAATGGAATATTACTCAGCCACAAAAGAGAATGAAATAATGCCATTTGCAGCAACATGGATGGACCTAGAGATTATCAGACTAAGTGAAGTCAGATAAAGATGAATATCATATGCTATCACTTATATGTGAAATCTAAAAGAATGATACAAATCAACTTACAACACAGAAACAGACTCACAGACATAGAAAACAAATTTATGGTTACCAAAGGGTGGGGGGGAGAGATAAATTAGAAGTTTGTGATTAATAGATACACACTACTTTATATAAAATAGATAAAACACAGGGAACTATATTCAACATCTTGTAATACCTATAATGTAAAAGAATCTGAAAAAGTATATGTATATTGTATATGCATATATGTATGTACCTGAATCACTTTGCTGTAAACCTGAAACTAACACAACATTTTAAATCAAGTACATTTCAATTAAAAATTTTTTAAGTTATAAAAGAGTCGTCTCACAAAGCTCAACTAAAGAGAAATGGAAAGGGAAGGGCCAAATACAAATATCTAATTAAACCAATGAGAACTGCAACTGTATCTTAAGTCATCAAAATAAAATATATCATGAAAAGTACAGTAAATGAGAAATTATTATCCTATCATAAAAACCAAATGTGTCAGAGTCTAAAGTTTTGTTTAAATTTCATTTATTAAATTAAAAAGAAATTAAATTTCTCATGATGTATAGCTAAGAAAATAAGACTAGTGAATTTGAAGACACAGCAATAGAAACTTAAAAATGAAACATAAAGGGGAAAAAAGGTTGAATGAAAAAGTTGTAGAGAATCATTCAGCTGTGAGACAACCTCAAGGGGCCTAAATGAGAAATTATGGTCCTAGAAAGAGAGAAGAGACCAAAAAAATTTGAAAAAATTATGGTGGCAAATTTTCCAAATTCAAGGAAAACTATAAACCGACAGATCCAAGAGGCTCAACAAACCCAAAGCACAGGAAACATGAAGAAAACTACACCAAGGCACATAATAAAAAAAAAATTCTTTAAACCAGTGATAAAGAGAAAATCTTAAAAGTAAAAGAGGAAAAAGACAGATTATGTACACAGAGATAAAGATAAGAATTACAGGGCTTCCCTGGTGGCGCAGTGGTTGAGAGCCCACCTGCCGATGCAGGGGACACGGGTTCGTGCCCCGGTCCGGGAAGATCCCACATGCCACGGAGCGGCTGGGCCCGTGAGCCATGGCCATTGAGCCTGCGCATCTGGAGCCTGTGCTCCGCAACGGGCGAGGCCACAACAGTAAGAGGCCCGCATACCACACACACACACACAAAAAAGATGAGAATTACAGCACACTTGTCAGAAACAATGCAAGCCAGAGGCAGTGGAACAATGTCATTAAAATACAGTACAGGATTTGGCAGGACTGTCGATCTAGGATTCGAGAGGGAGCAAACCTTTCAAAAAATGAAGGTAAAATAAGGACTTTTTCAGGTATGAAAAGGCTAAAGGAATTCATACCACCAAATCTGCAGTACCAAGAATGCTATCCAGAATATGTAAAGAACTCAAAGTTCAATAAGGCAAACAGGCCAGTTAAAAGCTGGGTCAAAGATTTGAACAGACACTTCACCACAGATGATAAACAGGTTGCAAATCAACCCATGAAAAGATGCTCAACAACATTAGCTACTAGGGAACTGCAAACTAAAATCACAATTATATACTACTATGCATCCACCAGAATGGCTCAAACTGAAGAGCCAGACCACACTCAGTTTGGCAAAGAGCAGAGTAAGTGGAACTCTCATACACTACTGGTGAGAATGTCAAATCTACAGCTACTTCTGAAAACCACTGGGTAATTTCTTCAAAGGGTGAACCTACATATCCCCCATGCAACCCAGCTGTTCCATTGCCAGGTATTCCAAGAGAAATGCAAACTTACATCCGCAAAAAGACTTGTATGGTAGCTTTATTTGTAACAGCCCCAAATACCTATCATGTGAACATCCATAAGAGCTGAATGGATGAACAGATGGTGGTATCTACTTACAGAGGAATAGTGTTGCTTTTATTTGGTGATAGAAAGAAATGAGGGCCTCCCTGGTGGCGCAGTGGTTGAGAGTCCGCCTGCCGATGCAGGGGATACGGGTTCGTGCCCCGGTCTGGGAGGATCCCATATGCCGCGGAGCGGCTGGGCCCGTGAGCCATGGCCGCTGGGCCTGCGCGTCCGGAGCCTGTGCTCCGCAACGGGAGAGGCCACAACAGTGAGAGGCCCGCATACCGCAAAAAAAAAAAAAAAAAAAAAAAAAAAAGAAATGAACCATTGATACCTGCAAAAACATAGATCAATCTCAAAGTAAGTACGCTGGATGAAAAAATATAGACAAAAAAAAGAGTACACAACATAGATTCCATTCCAGAAAATGAAAACTAGCCTACAGGGACAGAGAGCCCGTGAGGAGTTGCCTGGAAATGGGGGCTGGCACAAGACGGGCAGCAGTGGTAGAGAGGAACGGATGACAGAAAAGCATGAGAAACCTCTGGTGGGTGACGGATGTCTTCCTAATCCTGACTGGAGTAATAGTACACGCATATGCCAAGACTCTTCACATTGCACACTTAAGTTGCAGTATATTGTACATCATTTACCCCTTAAAAAACTTTTAAAGGGCCTCCCTGGTGGCACAGTGGTTGAGAGTCCACCTGCCGATGTAGGGGACACGGGTTCGTGCCCCGGTGCGGGAAGATCCCACATGCCGCGGAGCGGCTGGGCCCATGAGCCATGGCCACTGAGCCTGCGCGTCCGGAGCCTGTGCTCTGCAACGGGAGAGGCCACAGCAGTGAGAGGCCCGCGTACCACAAAAAAAAAAAAAAACTTTAAAAATGTTCATATTGGGCTAAAAACTTGTATTTTCCATGGTGATATAAATACGATAATGAGCATTATCCATCGGCCATTGTTGAGGACCAAATATCTAAAATTCAAAATTCTAGTCACGCTGAACCTACCGTATATTTAAATGAATGTGCTTTTTAAAGAACTGAGAAGTTGCTACTTCCTATGTGTTCTCCGAGTCCTTAGAGCAATGCTCGTATACCAGCCTTCCTCACATTGAATTTCATCCCGTGTTCACACACTGGCTGCCCTTCTAGACTATGCCTTTCCCCACAGGGCCTCGATGGCTGAGCATTTCTAGACGAACACAATCCCAGGTCAAGCTGATTATTCTTGTTAACCCAGGAAATACGTGAGTCATTTAATTATAAATACAAAATGTAATGAGGTCATAAACTACTGTAAGTTCAAAGCAGTATTTCCTTACTCCACGGATTATGGCTTCTACTCAGTAACATTCCCCAGTGCTGACCTGCACTCCCTTGACCTGTTCACAAACCACCCACCCCTATATTAAAGCCTACGCCTTCTTCAGCATGTTGCCTGAAGAGCCTCAGATGAGGGCTCAGTAGCTAGTCAGTCACTTCAGCCAGTCCATTACCCCAACCCATCCTTCCTACTTTCCCAGTTTCTTTTCTTTTCTTTTAATATATTTATTTATTTATTTATTTTTGGCTGCCCTGGGTCTTTGTTGCTGTGTGCGGGCTTCTTCTAGTTGCAGCGAGTGGGGGCTACTCTTCGTTGTGGTGCGTGGGCTTCTCACTGCGGTGGCTTCTCTTGTTGTGGAGCATGGGCTTTAGGCGTGCAGGCTTCAGTAGTTGTGGCACACAGGCTCAGTAGTTGTGGCTCGCGGGCTCTAGAGCACAGGCTCAGTAGTTGTGGCACGCAGGCTCAGTAGTTGTGGCACACGGGCTCAGTAGTTGTGGCTCATGGGCTCTAGAGCGCAGGCTCAGTAGTTGTGGCACACGGTCTTAGTTGCTCCGCGGCATGTGGGATCTTCCCAGAGCAGGGCTCAAACCCGTGTCCTCTGCATTGGCAGGTGGATTCTTAACCACTGCGCCACCAGGGAAGCCCCCCAATTTCTTAGCATGAAATAAAATGAGTGTGCATGTGTGCATATCTGGTTACACTTTTACCCTTTTTGCAATGATTAACCCATGACTGCCTCCATCTTCGACTCTGAACTCCCTCAATCGTGATCAAGGCAGAATCTGCTGAGATTTCACACAGAAAATAGAGGAAAGGGGTTATGTTGTGAGAGATCTTACCTGTGCAACTTTTAAAAGCAAAAAACACAGTAAATTCCTATCTCATTTTGGCCAACTCTTGGACTTGAGAGTAAGCTCTTTTCTCAACTCTCTTTGCTGCCGCAGGATGGGTGTGGGGAACCTCTCTTCCTAGCTCCATACTTTCTTTCTCATTATTGTGCTAGAGCTGGCTCATACAAGCTTGGAAGAACTGCCTGGTAAATGTCCAGCAACATTGTGAGCAGGTTGTTAAACCACTGGTAGCTTGAAATTAGCCAAGGTGGGAGTATTTACATCACTGGAAGCAGCAAATGTGATAAGTCAGGGCTTTCTCCCCAAGCTAGTTGTTAAATGTGAGTGCACCACTACCCCTATCCTTCTCCACCCCTGTTCCACAACCTGTGAGACTGGCTCAGAACTTTCCAGTCTTCCCCCAGTTTGAGCCTTATGGAGGCTGGCCGAGAAGGCCAGGTAATAAGACTTTGCTGCCACACCTGACTCATCAAGAAAACTGATTCAGAGGGGTCCTAAGCCTCCGTGAAACAAAACTATCATACTAGATCCAAGGAGCAACTACAAGCTTGGGAAATTACAGATGACTTTATTTCTCCAAAGGTTTTAAGCACTATTCTGTATATTATACTTTAACTTTGGCTTACTTGAAAAGCAGAGTTTGTGTCATTTTGACAATCATCCTTCCCATTATATCAAGCTGTCTAAAACATTAAAATGATCATCCACTGCCAGTTAGAAAAAAAGTTCATTGTAAAGTATGTATAGTCTTAAAAACGTTTTGTTTTCATGACATATGTCTCCCAATAAATTGTAGCTGGCTCCAATGTAACTTAATATTGAAAGATGCCAATCATAATGTATCTGATTTTACTAGGAAGTTAGCTGCAGAGAAGGGCTTTTGACTTTATAGTCCCTGATACTTAAAACCAACTCAAACACATTACAGCAGACATATGTATTAATATTTTAAAAGGAGAAATACTCCTGGCCATTTTATAATCAGAAGACAATACTCAAGCTACTTACCTCCTGGAGTTGCTGTGTTCAAAGAATCTTTTTTTATGTCTAGAAATGAAGCATTATCCTCTGGTATTATGAAGGGGAAGACTAAAGAATAAGGAATGTTAAAGAGACGTTTTTTTCCCTATATGCTGGTCCTTTTCTACTGAACAATAAATCACCAACCAGCTTTATGAGATAATTAAGACTACCACAGCACCATCATGATTTGTAAGGTGGAAGCATGGCTAGAGAAGGAAAAATCACATGGATGCTACGAGTGTGGGCCAATTTGTGAAAAAAAATGTGCCTCTATAGAATTTTCCTATTGAGTAAAATGCTCTAAATCACATCATACTTTCTGCAAATTACAGTTACAGTTGGTTTTCAATTGCAAAGTATGGTCTTCACCCCAAAATTGTGAGAGGCAGCTACCCGTATGATATCACCCCCATTTTTATGGATGACAAAACTAAAAGTTCTGAGAAGATAAAAAGCTTGCTCAATGTTGTACTGTAAGCAGATGAACTAAGAATTAAACTCACATCTTTTTATTCACACTCTGGCTCTCTTTCCAATATATCATGCTGCATCTCATCTATTTTCGGAATGAAACTGAAAATCAATCCCATCAGAAGTATTTTCTGGTACCAAGACATACAATAAATCATACTAAATAATGAAGCAAGTTATTTTCAAAAGAATAAATAATGTCTATTTCAGTCATTATTAATAATACTCAAAATGAGATACAGATTATAAATAACACAAAAATGATACTAGGTAAATATAATATTAAAATTTTAAATATTTTTCTAAGACAAATACTGTATGATATCACTTACAGGTGGAATCTAAAAAAAATTAAAAAAATAAAAGAAACAAAAAAGAAACAGACTCACAGCTATAGAGAACACACTAGTAGCTACCAGTGAGGAGAGGGAAGGGGGAAAACAAGACGGGGAGAGAATTAAGAGGCACAAACTACTGTGTATAAAATAAATAAGCTATGAAAATATATTGTACAGCACAGGGAATATAGCCACTCTTTTATAATAACTATAAATGGAGCATAACCTTTAAATATTGTGAACCACTACATTGTACACCTGAAATGAACATAATATTTTAAATCAACTATACCTCAATAAAGAATAATAATAAAATGTTTTTGTAGAGACGTCTCTTTGGAGATGAAGACCCACATGCTGTGACTAGTTTTATTTCAAATAAGATATAAATAGGACTTTTCAAAAGGCACAATTTATGGTTAGTTAACTTAACCATTAAATATTTATTGGGTACTTATTAGATGCCTAGACCTTATCTTGAAGATATTCATTTATCAGTCCTATGTAAACAGCTGAGGTACTGATTTAGTTTCCTATAACATCTCTTTATGGTGAAAGCCAATCCTTTTGTCTACTAAAATGGGTGGAGACACCCCAATAATATTAAGTCAGTAGGCTTCTAAGTGGTATCCTGTGTAGATCAAACAGCCTTCTGTAATTAGTTTCTATAAAACCCCTGAAGAGCTCAGGTCTACGTGAAAATAAATTCTGCACGTCAATACAGCAGTAAGATTTTCAGTCAGTATAGCCAATTATTTCCACTGGGCAATACTTTTTAAAGGAATGGCTGATCTGAGAAAATATTTGAAGAGATTATAGTTGAAAACTTCCCTAATATGGGAAAGGAAATAGTCACTCAGGTCACAAAGTGCAGAGAATCCCATACAGGATAAATCCAAGGAGAAACACTCCAAGACACATATTCATCAAACTATCAAAAATTAAATACAAAGAAAAAATATTAAAAACAGCAAGGGAAAAGCAACAAATAACATACAAGGGAATCCCCATAAGGTTAACAGATGATCTTTCAGTAGAAACTCTGCAAGCCAGAGGACAGTGGCAGGACATATTTAAAGTGATGAAGGAGAAAAACCTACAACCAAGATTACTCTACCCAGCAAGGATCTCATTCAGATTCGATGGAGAAATTAAAACCTTTACAGACAAGCAAAACCTGAGAGAGTTCAGCACCACCAAACCAGCTTTACAACAAATGCTAAAGGAATTTTTCTAGGCAGGAAACACAAGAGAAGGAAAAGACCTACAAAAACAAACCCAAAACAATTAAGAAAATGGTAATAGGAACATACATATTGACAATTACCTTAAATGTAAGTGGATTAAATGCTTCAACCAAATGACATAGACTGGCTGAATGGATCCCAAAACAAGACCCGTATATATGCTGTCTACAAGAGACCCACTTCAGACCCAGGGACACATACAGACTGAAAGTGAGGGATTGGAAAAAGATATTCCATGCAAATGGAAATCAAAAGAAAGCTGGAGTAGCAATTCTCATATCAGACAAAATAGACTTTAAAATAAAGACTATTACAAGAGACAAAGAAGGACACTACATAATGATCAAGGGATCAATCCAAGAAGAAGATATAACAATTGTAAACACTTATGCATCCAACATAGGAGCACCTCAATAGGTAAGGCAAATGCTAAAGGAATGGCTGATGAGTGTGTGACAGCTAAAAAAGAGAAATATGTAGCAAGCAGACTGAATTGAGCTACACATGGTACTGACATACCGACATTTCAACCACTAAAAGCAGGATAATTCAATTTACATCATTTTTAACTCTGTGTGATGGTAACTTCTAATTAGAATGCTGTGATTATTGTCACTTGGCATAGGAGAAAGGGATTCAAACTTTTTATTCTCTGCATACCTTTTAGTGTCCCTCAGACAAGTTAAGTATTCCAAAACAGCTGTAGGAATGAATTCTTAAAGATGCCAATGTTCTTCTTCACAGCGCCACTGAAATCTCCAAATTGCCACATTTGAAAAAGTCAGATATTGATTTTTTTTTTAAAGAACACTTTCTCTGTCCTGGATCATTAACTTCTGGGGTTTGGACAGTAATTGTATGTTTAAGACACGTGCTAGGAAATACGGCAAGCAATGACTAACTTTAGCCAACCAAGAGGGAAAGGGGTGTCTATTTACAAAGGGGTGGGACATGGTAAAGGAAAGCCTACACGGATTGGTGAAGCACACTAAGGCTACAATAGGGGTAGAGTAGGAAAGCTGTTACCACCCTAAGTCCATACACTAGCCAGAAAGAGCTATAGCTAGAGGTGTAGAAGAAGGTCACAGGACTGGAGAGGTGGCCTTTGGTAGAGGATGAAGTCATCCCTAAATCACTCCCACAGAGAGGGATCCAGGGGAATAAATACCCCAAACTTTCTCTCTTCCCATTTTTTACTCTCATACCAATGACTTCCAGAAAGTGACCCCAACCAGAAGCCAAAAGTTATGAGAATCCAACTAAGGTAGCACAAGGAAATCAGCCTCCTGGAGTGCACAGCAAGAATGAAAAAGGTAGACAGTAGATCTGGAAGATGAAATAGGAATACATAGCATAAGTGGAAAGCTATTCATGGTGCTATTTATCAGAATTATTTTGGGGTAACAATTTACTTCACTGGACTAATTTGATATAATGCCAAAGTCAAGCAGTACCTCACAGTCCAACAAAAAATATCATTTTAAGAAGCAACCTAAATGTCCGTCAACAGAAGAATGGATAAAGAAGATGTGGTACATAAATACAATGGAATATTACTCAGCCATAAAAAGGAAGGAAATTGAGTTACGTGTAATGAGGTGGATGGACCTAGAGTCTGTCATACAGAGTGAAGTAAGTCAGAAAGAGAAAAACAAATACTGTATGCTAATGCACATATATGGAATCTAAAAAAAAAACAAAAAAGCAGTACTGATGAACCTAGTGGCAGGGCAGGAATAAAGACGCAGATGTAGTGAACGGACTTGAGGGCACGGGGGTAAGGGGAAGATGGGATGAAGTGAGAGAGCGGCATGGACATATATACACTACCAAATGTAAAATAGATAGCTAGTGGGAAGCAGCCGCATAGCACAGAGAGATCAGCTCGGTGCTTTGTGTCTATCTAGAGGGGTGGGATAGGGAGGGTGGGAGGGAGACGCAAGAGGGAGGGGATATGGGGATATATGTATACATATAGCTGATTCACACTGTTGTACAGCAGAAACTAACACAACATTGTAAAGCAATTATACTCAAATAAAGATTTTTTTTTTAAAGTATCCCCTTCACAAATATCTACAACATGCAAATACATCACCAGGAAGGAAAGAATGAATAAACAAGGGCTGAGGCTGCTATTTAAGATTCTCGCATTTTCCCTCACAACACTACTGCTGTATGATTTCTGAAGATGAAAGAAAGATGACCCACTTTTCAAGTTTATGGAAAGAAATCTTCACATATAAGAGGATATCCAGAGTTGAAAGTAACAGTTTAGTGATCTTATACTATCAATTTTTAGAACTAGGATCCTATATATTGCAAGGAATCAGAAAGAACCAATAAATTGAGTGTTTCTCCATCTCTTAAAGAATAACATTATATAGTTAGAGTGAGTTACAAGAGTGAAAAAGCTAGCGTGGATATTACACCTGGTAAGATTTTTAAACCATATATGAATGGCTATGAACCTTGTGCCTTTTAAATTCTTCTGACTCACATAAGCAGAGTTGATCTCTTTCTCCCATGTCCTTTGCAACACCCTAAATCCACTAAGGGCTTCCCTGGTGGCGCAATGGTTGAGAGTCCACCTGCCAATGCAGGGGACGTGGGTTCATGCCCTGGTCTGGGAAGATCCCACATGCCGCAGAGCGGCTGGGCCCGTGAGCCATGGCTGCTGAGCCTGCACGTCTGGAGCCTGTGCTCTGCAACGGGAGAGGCCACAACAGTGAGAGGCCCGTGTACCGCAAAAAAAAAAAAAAAAAAGTCCACTAAATATCTCTATAGCACTTACCTTTTGTTTTCATGTATTTACTCAATAACTACTTACTGGGCATCTGTTATGTGCAAGATATTGTTCTAGAGACCAATAATAAAAATAGTGAACAAAATAAATTTTAAAAAAATCCACATTCTCATGAAATTTATATTGTAATAGGGGATTATGGACAATAAACCCAATGTATGGGCTGAACCGTGTTCCCCCAGACTCATATGTTGAAACCCTAATCCCCAGTACCTCAGAATATGACTATATTTGGAAATAAGGCCTTTAAATAGGAGATTAAATTGAAATGAGACCATTAGGGTAGCCTGAGTCCAATCTACTGGCATTCTTATAAGAAAAGGAAGTTTTTATTTACAGAGAGATACCAGGAGGCTGGCCTACATACAGAAAAGACCATACATACAGAAAAGACCACGTATGTATGCTTCATACATACAGCAAGAAGGCAAGGAGAGAGACTTGGTTTTGGTTTCAGAGAAACCAAACCTGCTGACACCTTGGTCTTAGACTTCTAGAACGATGAGTAAATAAATGTTTGTTGTTTAAGCTACCTAGTCTATGGTAATTTGTTATGGCAGCCCTAAGAAACTGTACATCAAATAATACATAAATTAAAATCATGTTGAAGTATAATGTACTTAGTACTGTGAAGAAAAATAAAGCAGGAAAAGAGGGAAAGAAAGTATGTGAAATAGGGCTTCAATCTAAGTGGGGTGGTCAGGGAAGACCTCCCTGGGGGTAAGAGTTGGGCAGAGACTTGAAGAAAGGGATTAAGCAAGTGATACACATATGGGAGTTTGGGAATGAGAAGAACATTCTATGCAAAGGGAAGGACAAGTGTGAAGGCCAGAGGTAGAGGCAGGCACGGTATGTTTGAGCAGCAGCAAGATGGTCAGGTTGGTTGGAAATCACACACGAGTCACTCAGGAATCCACTCATGAAGGTGGCAGGAGATGAGGTCAGAAAGGTCACAGGAAATCTGATGGTAGCGGCCTTGCTATTCAAAGTGTGGATCTCAGACTGGCAGTATTGGCATCACATAGAAAGATTATTAGAAATGCAGATTCTCGGGCCCTGACTCACACCTACAGAATCAGACTGTCTTAAAATAACATCCTCAAAAGATCTGCAGACCTGTTAAAGTTTTTAACAGCTTCACTGAGGTATAATTAGTATGCCATACAGCTCACCCATTTAAAGCAGAGAAGTCTGGGTTTTAGAGTATTCACAGATATGTGCAACCATCACTACAGTCAATTTTGGAACATTTTTACCACCTCAGAAAGACATCTTGTACACTTTAGCTATCACCTCCTGCATATCCCCAAAACGTTGGCCTATTGTGTCTTCATTTTCATCCATCTCGAAGTATTTTCTGGTTTCCCTTTCTATTGCTTCTTGAACCCACTGCACAGTTAAGAGTATGTTGTTTGATTTCTACAGATTTGTGAGTTTCTCAATTATTTTTCCTGAATATTCATCTTAAATTTTATTAAAATGTGGTCACACAACATACTTTGTATTAGTTCTATTCTTTAAATTTATTGAGGTTTGTTTTATAATCTAGCATATGATTTACCCTGGACAATGTTTTGTGTGCACTTGAGAAGAATGTATATTCTGTTGATGGGTGGTGTACTCTATAGATGCCTGTTAAGTCTAGCTGGTTTATAGTGTTGTTCAATTCAACTATTTCCTTGTTGATCTTCTTTCCGGTGTTGTATCCACTACTGAAAATAGAGTATTTAAAATCTCCAATTATTGCTGCATTATTTATTCCCTTTGTCAGTTTTTCCTTTGTGTACTTTGGTGCTGTGTTATTAGATGTATATGTGTTTATAACTGTTATATCTTCCTGCTGGATTGACCCTTTTATGATGGTAAGATCTGCTTTATTTCTACTAACACTTTTTGTTTTAAAAGTTTATTTTTTTTAATATCAATATATCCACTCAAGCTTTCTTGTGGTTGCTGTTTGCAAGATATACATTTTTCCATCCTTTTACTTGCAATCTATGTGTATTTGAATCCAAAAATGTGTCTTCTGTAGATAGCATAGCTTGATCATGCTTTTTTTTTTTTTTTTTTTGCGGTATGCGGGCCTCTCACTGTTGTGGCCTCTCCTGTTGCGGAGCACAGGCTCCAGACGCACAGGCTCAGCGGCCATGGTTCACGGGCCCAGCCGCTCCGTGGCATGTGGGATCTGCCTGGACCGGGGCAGGAACCCATGTCCCCTGCATCAGCAGGCGGACTCTCAACCACTGCGCCACCAGGGAAGCCCGATCGTGCTTTTTAATCCAGTCTGACAATCTCTGCCATTTGATTGCATGGTTTAATCCACTCATATTTAATGTTATTACTGATACAGTTAGATTTACCTCTGCCACTTTACTTTTGTTTTTTTATGTCTCATGTATTTTTTGTTCCCCTATTCCTCCTTTACAGCTTTCCTATGCCTTAAGTGAATGTTTCTAATGTAGCATTTTGACATCTTTAATAACTTAAACTATATTTTTAGTGGTTGCTCTAGGGTTTACCATACACATCTTATCAGAATCAGCTTTCAGTTTATACTAGCTTAATTGCTCTAATATATAAAAATATTACTCTTGTATCGCTGTCTCCCCTTTTTCTTCTTTTTGTGGAATCTTTGTTATACAATATTACATCCATTAATGTTATAAACCCAACTACACATTGTTATAATTATTACTTTGCCATTTGTAGTCATTTCCTTAGCCTGATGCAACTCGGCTCCCACCCGTAACAGCTCCTTTGTGCTGTTACTGGCAAATATATTACATGTATATTTGAGAAGTGCTCTAAGGACCTTGTAGGCTGCTTTAAGAATTTTGTCTTTTATTTTGAGTGAAATGCGAAAACATTAGAACAGAAAAGTGACCTGATCTGACTTACATTTAGAAAGGTTCCCACTGTCTACTTCATTAAGAACGGTCTCTAGGAGAGCAGGGGTGAAAACCAGAAGAGCAATTTGGAGATGTTGGCCACAATCCAGGAGTGGAATAAAGATGGCGTGGTCCAGGGTGGAAGTGATAGAGTAAGAAATTATCAGCTTCTGGGTATGACTTCAAGGTGGCCAGTGAGATTTAATGACAGACAATGGGATGGATAAAAAGAAAAGCGTCAAGGATAACACCAAGCATTTAGATCTGAGCACTGGAAGAATAGACTTGCCATTAACTGAAATGGAGAACAGTGCTGAAGTACAAAGTTCCAGTGGGTGGATCCAGGAGATCCTGTGAGATTTATAAGGTTTGAGATTCCTTATGAGTACCCCAGGGAGGTGATCACTGGGCAGAGGTAATACAAACCTGGAAAGAGGTCTAGGGAGGAAATACAAACTTGGGAATCATCAGTATGTAGATGGTATTTTAATCCATGAGACTAAATGAGGTCCCTGAGGTCTGAGGATGAAAAGAAATGAGGTCTGAAGACTGAGTGCTGGAACGCTCCAGTGTCAAAAGTGAGGGGAGATGAGGAGGAATCTACAAAGATTGAGAAGGAGAAACTGAAGTATTGTAACTATCTGACTTTTTTGTTGTTGGTGTTTTGGGTTTTTTTGTTGCTTTGGTTTTGTTTTTTTTTTCTATTTTTCGGCCGCACTGCGTGGCATGCAGGATCTTAGCTCCCTGATCGGGGATCAAACCCGCAGCCCCTGCAGTGGAAGTGCCGCGTCTTAACCACTGGACCGCCAGGGAAGTCCCTGACTTTCTTAATATACTGCAAGCTGCTAAAGAGTAGAAATAATTTCTTTATCGTTGTGTTCCTTAAGCAAGAGTTCTCAAACTGTTCTCAACCGCGCATCCTTTGAAAAAGCTCCCAGGGAGTATGATACACACCTCCAGGTTGAGAATAACTGTCTCTGTGCCCTTCATAGTTCTGGACACAGAGAAGTTGCTGTGTGTTTCTGAAATTGAAAATTAATATATGATTAGAACATAAAAACACCCAAAGGTTTCAGATATTAGTTTTGAACTATGACCATAATTAGCCATCCGCCATGATCTTACCAAGAAAAGCCATACTGGTCCCCAAGCTACAATCAGGGTACAGTGGTTGCTGTACAAGATAAAGCTACCTGTGTATATTTACATTATGGATGCTTAAGTAAAATAAGTATCAAAAAGTGAGGAAAGTATATGGTATGTTGGAGGAAGATTGCTTTTCAGTAGCTTCGCATTTTAAAGTCAAATGCCTTTCTCTTCCTGTATTTGTGACTTGTAATTCTGTTCTCATTAAGGTTGGAACCATACAGTAGTGAGAATAAAACAGTCAGAATTTCATCCAAGCCCCGGCTCTGCCTTTTCTAACTGTCTGATGTTCTGCAAGCCATTTAACCCTCCGACTTCATCTCTTTCACTTGTGGAATTAGAATAACAAAAGCTATTCTGAAGAAATACTGCAAAGACTGTAGATATACTTAAATTATCTTGCATACAGTAGGTCCACAAAAACGGTAGTTGTTATTACCACTATTGATAATTTTGGTAATCATAATAATTGTCATTATGATAAAAATATAATAACGTAAAGACTGTGAATTGAGTAGTCAATTAGTTATCCGTGGTTATGTGAAAAATTATGAAAAAAATTAGTGGCTTAGTTGTTTTACAACAATAAACTATTACTGCACAGTTTCTGTAGGTCAGGAATTCATGAGTAGCTTAGCAGGAGAGTTCTGGCCCAGCAGCTCATTAGGATGTAAAGTCAAGATGTTGGTCGGGGCTGAAGTATCTACTTCCAAGGAGCTTCACTGACATGGCTGAAAAGGCGGTGCTGCTGTTGGTGGGAGATCTTAGTTCCTTGCCATGTGGACCTCTCAGTGTGCCCATGACATGGTAACTGGCTTCCCCCAGAGCAAGCAGTCCAAGAGCAGGCACAGCAGAGCTATCATATCCTTTTATGACCTGGCCTTGAAATACGACGTCGTTATTTCTACGATATCGTATTGGTTACACAGGGCAGCCCTATTCAGTGAGGCAGGGGAAAAGCAAGTAAATACCAGGAGGAAATGATCATTGGGTGCCATCTTGGAAGTCTGGCTACCACAGATAGTAAAGAGACGATACCTTTAATGTATTTGAAAGCGGTGAGCAGAAGTATCAATGACAGATTTGCTTTCTTTCTCCATCCCACTTCTAAAATTGGAAATAATGCCTAATGTGAATACATAATCAAGATTGCAGTATAACGAGAAAGTCAGTGTTTCAGTTTTCCTCTGAGGGAAAATTCGGTTTTGTTTCCACCGACCAACACTTATAATCAAATAATTCACGATTCCAATCTTCAGCACGGTAACAAATGATACTAAGCAACTCTTGCCACGTATTAACTAAGGAATTCAGACTAGAATTCCTCTAGTTACCTTCTAGCATCAACAACCACACACAAAATATTTTATTTCCCACCTTTTCTTTAACGGGTTGCCTGACTCTGAACAAGGCATAATCCCACTTTTATCGTTAAGGAAATTAGAATTTTTAGAAAAACAAAACTTACACATAAAAAAGTATACAGATTAGAATAATTTAAGAGACTATTCCTTCAAGCTCTTAAATTGTATGATGGTTTATTTCTTATGTATTCTTTGAGGCACAGAATGATGGCTAAACCACCTTTGGATAGACTTGACACAACTACAAAAAAAAAACTTTTCAGAGATTTCTATCATAGCCTCGATGTTAGCTCACCTGCCCCAACTTAAAAGTTTATACGAGCAAACACAGCCACTCCTTTGGTTACCAAGAGATACATCACAAGATATTAAGAACATACCAAGTTGGTATGAATGGCTGTTTTGTGTTAACTTCTTCTTTCTGACCTCAATACCAAGGGAAGGAAGTAGGGCTAGATTTTAAGGGCTAGTCCTTAAAAGCTGACCACAAAAGGCAAGTTAAAGGGTCAGAGATGAAAAGACAGACAAAACTGTGGGTATCTCTTTAAGAAGCAAAGAAAGCACCATAGATTTAAAGCTAGGTGAACAAGTCACACATCACTGTATGACAAGAAAATCCTGTATATGACCACAAATCGTTTTTCCTGACAGACAAGTGAAAACTTAGGAATACTTGCTTTGTTAACAGGCTGTCAAGTGATATGTTCAGAGTCAGGTTTTTTGAAGCCTGATCTGCCATAATTTATACTTCTTCTTTTCAAGCTGCAATTCAGGTCATGCTGTGCTCTCTGAGATAATAAACAGGAAGAACGCTTGGGGCCAGCCTTCAATTCACGTTGCCTTTCATCCTGCAAAACAGAGCCTTCGAACAGACATCTTTAGGATGCCCCATTAAGATGATCCTTTCAGAAGATTCTCTTGTTCTCAGTAATTTTAAATGGTACGGCATGAAGTAGCTCATCAAACATATGCACTCACCAAGCAGTGTATGGTTCAAGCCACACCTAGCCTGTGCAAGCCTGTGTTCCAAACCTTAATTCTGAGAATCTGAATCTTACCAAGAAAAGCTATCTGAACACAAGCAACTTTTTCATGCCCTGGTGATTGCGCAGGAAGTTACAGGGCAGTGGCTTACACTCTGTGCCTAAGAAGAGCTCTAAATATTTCCTTTCACTAGAAGTACTATTTAAACTACTCAAGTGTTCAGAAGATATAAGAGATTGCTGTTGTTTAAGAAAAATGTTTCCTTCCACCTTTAAGGAAGACCTGAAGGGCCTAGAGTCAACAGAATGATGAGAATGGCAGAGCTATTTAATACATATGGCGCGGAAATATCTGGTTGACGTCACTGAATTGGCGCTCTGTTTCCATAGCATAGCTGTTGCTGTAAGCAGCATCCCAGCCAGGCACTACTTCCCCCACGCCAAGCACACACCAGCTCCACTCACATTCTATTGGCCAAGCCCAGTCACATGACCCAAAACATCTAGGTAGGCTAGTTCCAGCCAGTGGAACGTGAACGGAAGTGATGTGTGTCCCCTCCAAGCTGGGTGTGCTTTCTCCATAGCACCCTCTCCTTCAGCAGCAACCCTGGGATCACCTGTTGAAGATGCCTGCATCATAGGATGGAAAGAGCCAGAATCCCTGAGTCAGTACTCAGAGGACAGTTGCCTGACCAGGAAGGAATATCTATACTGAATGCTGCATGAGAGAGAATACAAGACTGTGTTATGACACTGTGTTTGGGGAGATTTTGTTGGAGTAGTTCTTCCACCCTGACCAGGTGGTGGAAACTGAAGAAATATAGATGTACATTTTCTTGGGGTCCAGGATCATCTGGGAAAATGCAAGAGGAACACAGGAAGAACAAGGCACAAGAACAGAGGCAGCAAAACCTAAGATGGGGAGGGATGAGTTCATTTCCTGGATCAGCCCCTCTGAAGTATCTGCTCTTGAAAAACCAGCTCATTGGTCTGAAACAATGTGGACTAAGATGGACAACTTGGATATTCAGATGGTCAACATTTTAAAATGATATACACATAGCACAAAAGATTACAAATAATCTTTGCCGTACTGAAAAATGCAAACTAGCCGTGATAAGATGGCTAGGTAGTATGTTAAAGATGTTTTTAAAATAAACTTATTTATTTATTTATGTCAGCGTTGGGTCTTCGTTGCTGCATGCGGGCTTTCTATAGTTGCGGCGAGCGGGGGCTACTGTACATTGCAGTGCACGGGCTTCTCATTGCAGTGGCTTCTCTTGTTGCAGAGCATGGGCTCTAGGCGCGCGGGCTTCAGTAGTTGTGGCACGTGGGCTCCGTACTTGTGGCTCGCGGGCTTCAGTAGTTGTGGCACGTGAGTTCAGTAGTTGTGGCACAAGGGCTTAGTTGCTCCACGGCACGTGGGATCTTCCTGGACCAAGAATCCGTGTCCCCTGCATTGGCAGGTGGATTCTTAACCACTGCACTTACCAGGGAAGCCCCGGCTAGGTAGCATTTTAGTTCATGATAATATTTTATCTGGGAGACACCTGGTAAAAACGGTTTGGGATGGAGAAACCCAGAGAAACATTCAGGGAGAAAGAATGAGATAGGAAAAAACAGAAAACTTCAGATTCAAAGTAAGAGCCAGAGCCAGAGAAGTGAAAGATAGGTTTCAAAAAGGAGTTGAAGTTTATGGATAATTTTTTAAGAGCTACAAATTAGAGATGGTAGAGGAAATGCTTTGAGGATCTAAGAGGTATATTTATTCATTCATTAGTTTAATCCTACAAATACTTACTGAGCAACGACTATGTGCTGAGCCCTGTGACAGGCACCATGGACAGAACCACAAACTCATAGTCTTGGAGCTCACAGTCTTAAACAGAAAATAAAGAATTGTGATACATGGTACCCCATCCCGATGGTCTTCCCAATGGCAACTGTTTAACTTCCTTTTATTGAACACTGTGGTCAAGACCAGTGGGAGACAGAACCCTGTTTCCCTCCCACTCTAGTGCCCTCCTCCTAAATTCTACTTTAGCATCTGAAATGGACAAATTGGCTGAGGAAAGAGAAGATTCTAACTCTTTAACAGACCATGAAAAAAACAGAGCTAGGGACTTCCCTGGCAGTCCAGTGGTTAAGACTCCACGCTTCCACTGCAGGGGGCGCCAGTTTGCTCCCTGGTCGGGGAATTAAGATCCCACATGCCGCACCGAGGCAAAAAAAAAAAAAAAAAAGAGAGAGAACTAAATCATTATTTCTAAGAAAATGAAATTGCCTTTTATCACCACGCACCGAATAGCTTTCCTGATTGTCCCCTGTACGTCTGTAACAGCAGGGTCGCAGAACGCACGGTTCCGGACAATAGACAATACAACTGAACAAATTAGTCTCCTGAGTGCAAAATAACACTTTCATAACAATGGGTAATTCATGCCTACGTTCTCTAGACCTTTGCCGAACAGAATAACAGTGCAGGCTAATTACACGAGCTGGCTGAAAACTGTGCAGGTCATGAAAAGGCATCCCTCTAAAGAACAGCCGAGAAAAGGTCTTAGCGCCAAATCCAAAACAATAGGAAAAAAGTGAGAGAACAAACATGAGAATATATGCCCAGGCAATCTCATTAGCATGCTGCAGTTAACCATGTTTGTGGATGCCCATAAAAGAGTTGTAAAATTCTCTGCCTTGAAAAACAACATCACCTTCCATGATTAAAGAACCTTCCACCACGTTGGCTCAAGTGCTTTGCTCCAAAGTACAGCTATGGGTCAGGGTTACGTTAAGCACTTTTGTCACTTTGAGGAACAAAGACAGTTCGTATCAGAGAGAGAGAGGTGAAGAGAGTCAGTTGAAACTTTCACCCACTGACTCACATGTCGGGCAAGGGATACAACAGGCTTGTCACAGGGAGTGCGGAGCAAGGACCAATTTTTCCAAGTCCTACTCTCATGAGTGGTGCCACAAGACATCTGGAATTTGAGTCCCTCAGGAAAAGTTTCAGAAAGAGCCCAGCAAACAACAAGCAAAACAATGGCTCAGATATGATCAAAACAGACGTGCGGTGCCATCTATAATGCATGAGCTGCTTTATGTCCACCTCAAAATTCAAAGTATTTATTGTGCAAGAAAAGAAGCGTTTGCACCTGTTAGTTCTGGCCCATCTACCATAAGCCAGGGTCCTGGCAAAAACAGTGGCCTGCTCAAACTGAGTCATTTAGGAAAAGCTTAAAGAAGGCACTTTTCCCAAAGTCCTGGGCTGGATGTAGGAAAATCCAAATACAGTATCAGGGGACCATTAGGAGCTCACCCCTAGGCTGAAGAGTCCAGTGGAGGGAATGAAGTGAAAAAGGAGAGAGAGAGACACTTAACAAAAGTCATGACCTTCATTAAGGATGTAACACCTTCCTTAGGTCAAGGATGTAATTCGCCTGCAGCAACATCACAAGAGAAAAGCTTCTTTTCATTCCTTCCCCTTCCTGATCCATTTCTAGTGCTGTCCTCTGAGTCAAATGCAAAGAAAACCAGTTGACAAAGGAGCCAGGAGCCTATGGATGAAGTCTCTGTAGGTCGGCCTCCCAGGGCAAAGCGGGACACAGACCAAACTGTGGTGAAGGGAGATGAGTGGGTCACATGCAGCAAATGCAAGTACACAGCACAGTGGATTGCTCTAGGACGCTTAGGCCCATCAGTTGGAATTTAAGGAAAAGAAAACAAACATTTCCAGAGGACTATCCATTGTAATAAACTGAGCTAACATACAGGAACATACCGGGTTGGACTGTCAAACCAGATTCACTCAAATCAGAAATCTTACTGGGTAGCAGGCTTTCCCACTAACTTCAAGGATCCAGGCTGTCGGGAGGCTCAGACAAAGCAGAGGCACCTGGGACGCCCACGGTGGCCTCCTCGGTCCCGGCTTCCTGCACTGGACGTGCACCTCCGGCCCAGAAGAGTAGGTGAGGTCTCTAAGTGAGGTCCCTGGGTTCCTTACACAGCAGGAACGTCTAAAGTAGGAAACATTTCCCTGTACACCTAGAGAGCTGGACAGCCCATGTGCTGCTCTGCAGGGAGACCAGGCTCAGGGATCCTGGGTTCCATTTAATATAAGTAATTCCTCAGGCAGGGAGCAGATGCTAGGACATTTCAGTGGTCAACGGTCCCTTCCTCCGGCAAGTATTCTTAGTCTATTACCTGAGGTCTAGTTGAAAGGAGATTAGACCAGGCTGCCTACCGCAGTTTCCTCCCCCCCGCCCCCGGGTCACCCTCCAGGGATGGAAGTACATGGATTATAGGCAGCTTTAACTGCTTCCTCCCATAAACTGTTTTTAACATTAAAAGAGGAAGAGATGTGTGTGCGCACGTGTGTGTGTGTGTGTGTGTGTGTGTGTGAAGAGAGAGAGAGAGAGAGAGAGAGAGAGAGAGAGAGAGAGAGAGAGAGGAGAGGAGAGGAAGACAGAGGAGAGAGACTGATCGCCAGACTGATTATTAGGAAGAAAAAGAGAAGGAAAGGCCGCTGGGTCCCGACTGCCATGAGGCACCTGCTCTCCTCACCCCGCACAACTTTCCAACTCGGTCAGGCAAGCGCGCAGCGACCTGCAACTCTGACGGGTCCCTTCCAGGGAGATTTACAGGTGCCAACCCAGGCCCCGCCATCCCCCCTTCCAGGGACAGCCAAGGCAGCGCCTCTACCATCGGACCCTCAGGCCACGAGTAGCTCTTCCTCGCACGCAGCTCGGAGCTTTTCGAACTCCTTTTCCCCAGTTCAGAGAAGATGGTGCTGGAGACTCTCTGAAGTACAGGCTTGTCAGCAGGTGTGGGAAGCTGGGAGGGAACCACAGCTGGGACTGGGGCGGGGGGGGGTGGTGGTGGTCAAGTGGTGGTCAACCTGTTAACCTTCATGGGGCTGTATGTAAGCAGCTCGATACAGGTGTGTGTTTCTCTAGATTAGGGTCTGGAATGCCATGGGGTTCTCAAAAAGAGTCAGGGCCTAGAAAAGCTGAGCTGGTAAAACTACACAGAATGTCTAGTGAATGTGGATTCAGGGACAGATACATAGAGTCCCCAGTGCCAGGGTCAGACCCTGGTCTGCACTGTTCAGCTCCTCACCATCCCCCTCACCCGATGGAGCTTCTCCAAGCCCAAGGTCATGCCTCCATGTGAAGTCTTTTTTTAAAGATTTTTATTGGAGTGTGGTTGCTTTACACTGTTGTGTTGGCCTCCACTGAACAACAAAATGAATCAGCCAGACACACACAGATATCCCCCCCCATTTGGATTTCCCTCCCATTTAGGTCACCACAGTGCATTAGGTAGAGTTCCCTGTGCTCTACAGTATGTTCCCATCAGTTGTCTACTTGATACACAGTATCAATAGTGTATATGTGTCAATCCCAGTCTCCCAATTCCTCCCACCACCACCCCCTTTCCCCCTTGGTATCCATACATTTGTTCTCTACATCTGTGTCTCTATTTCTGCTTTGCAAATAAGATCATCTATACCATTTTTCTAGATTCCACATATATGCGTTATTGTCTGATATGTGCTTTTCTCGCGAACAGTCGTATTTTCCAAATGATTTCAAAGACGCCATGAAACATTTTTTGACACTTACAAAACACCTATTTTAAAGTTAAATGAGGGCTTCCCTGGTGGCGCAGTGGTTAAGAATCCGCCTGCCAATGCAGGGGACATAGGTTCGAGCCCTGGTCCGGGAAGATCCCACATGCCGCAGAACAACTAAGCCCGTGTGCCACAACTACTGAGCCTACGCTCTAGAGCCCGTGAGCCACAACTACTGAAGCCTGCACGCCTAGAGCCCGTGCTCCGCAACAAGAGAAGCCACCGCAATGAGAAGCCCTCGCACCAAAATGAAGAGTAGCCCCCGCTCACCACAGCTAAAGAAAGCCCACACAGCAAGGAAGACCCAGTGCAACCATAAGTAAATAAATAAAGTTCCATTTAAAAAAAAATTACATTAAATGCAAAGAGTAGAACTTACTTTCTCGTTTTGTTAGATAAAGTCTCCAAGCCGGCTTGCAGATTCTGGCATCTCTCTGTCGGCGGGAGGAACTTCTCGTTCAGATATGTGCTGTTTTGTGAAAGAGATTAAAAAATAGATTGATTTAAAAGGAGAGCTTATGAGATACGGTTAACAAAAAACAGATTTAATTGATAGAGTGGGCCCAACTGAGGTCCCTTTATCGGATTTCTCTGTGGAAAAGGAAATTGATATTTTCACCTACAAAAATGGGTCTAAATTAAAAAAGAAAAAAGTTGACATGATAAAGTCAAACAGAAAAGAACACTCCATGGGGGACTGTATTTTCAGGTTCTCATATTTTGAGGTTAGTATGTACAATGAACAAGTTATTGAATAGTTTTAATCATTGTGTGTGTAAGCAGGCTTTATTTTTAAAAGATGTCTCTGGCTAGGAAGCATGCAGACACAGGAGATCAGTAATTCTCTCCCAAAAGAAGGCAAGATAAATCTGGCCTTTGATTATTACAGTAGCTGTGATATAAGGGTCTGTTGCTATTGTTTTATGAACTTGGAAAAACTGGAGTTGGAACAAAACCAAATCACAAAGCAAGTTAAGGAAATGGGTCATGGAGTCGGGCTGCCTAACGAGCCTTGCGGACACATGTGTGCTACTGGACTGATTGAGGCCTGTTTCTACATCTCTAGTCCTTACCCCATAGTGCTATTGTCATGATATACACACGATAGAGGAAACAATGAAAAGCACCCGGTACCACGCCTACCGCAGTAAATGCTCAAAAAAATATCAACCACCGCTTTCCCTACACTTCAGAAACATGCACACAACTCCAACTTCCTGGTAGTAGTGCATCTATTTAATCACCCTGAAGGTATTTGCTGAGGATCTAATATGTGCTGGGAGCCGGGCACAGGAGACTTAGGATGCAGAGCTTGATAACACAGCACACAGTCCCTTTCCCTAGTGGAGCTTGCAGTCTGGTTAAAGAGAACGATGTATATCAAACAAACCACCACAGGAATGAATACCGAATTCTGATCTGTGGTTATTAGGATCCTGAAGACAGCAGTGGGTGCCATGGAGGAGTGCAGTGGGGAGATGCCTGCATCCTGGGGGCGGGGGGGGGGCCTCTGAGAAAGTGTCATTTGGGTGGAGATCCCCAGGGTGATCCAAGGGCGTTACTTTGGGAAGAGGGGGGAACATTCCAGATAGAGGGGAAAGCAGGTGCAAAGGCCCCAGAATGTTTGAGGAGCTGAAAGAAGGCCGGTGGGGCTCAAGGGTGTCTGGAGCAGAAAGTAGGGGCCAGAGCACACAGGCCTGGTGAACCAGGTTTAGAATGGACCCTAAGGACACAGGGAGCAATAGGTTAGGGGTGAGGAGTGATGGATGGGCCTGGCCTCATCTGTGTTTTAAGTGGTTGACTGAGAAATGAAACGAGAGGAAGCAGGACTACAGAAAAGGTGGGAAAGTTAGGAGGCTTCTGCAGGGCTCCAGGAGAGAGAGGACGGCAACGTGCTTTGCCAGCCAGGATGGAACAGACTATGACGTGCTCAGAGACATCACCCAACGGCAGTTGCTCTGCATCACACAGGTCTGTTTCTTACTCACGAAATGCCCACTAGACACTGGGTAGCTCTCTAGGGCGGCCGTGCTCCCTGCGACCTAGGAATACTGCGTACTGCACGCTTGGGGCACCTTCCTTTCAACGACCCACTTCCATGATCGCTGTGGCAGGAGAAGAAAGTGCTGGAAGGTTTTACTCTGTATCCGGATGCTTCAGCCTGGCCAGAACTAGCTGCATGCCCGACCTGACTGCACAGTGGTTGTCAGAAAAAGGCAATCATCCGCTGTGCCCAGAGAAAGAGGCGACCAGGATCCGAGAGTGGACCAGAGCCCACATCCACTTGCCCACTGGCACAAGAGAGGCTGACAGATCTGAGATCTATTCTGGAGGTAAAACTGACAGGACTTCATAATAAGTTGGATATGGGAGGTGAGGTAGCACGAGGTATCAAGATAAAGATACAAACGAGAGAGATTCCTAATTAATCCTGCAGAAGTGCTGCCTAAGAAGATGGCACAAAATACCTATGGGCTCACAAAATCCCTCTTTATCTTGTTTTGTTGGCTGCATGGAGTCTTTGTTACTGTGCACAGGTTTTCTCTAGTTGCGGCGAACGGGGGCTACTCTTCGTTGCAGTGAGTGGGCTTCTCACGGCCGTGGCTTCTCTTGTTGCGGAGCACGGGCTCTAGGCACGCAGGCTTCAGTAGCTGTGGCACGTAGGCTCAGTAGTTGTGGCTAGCGGGCTCTAGAGCGCAGGCTCAGTAGTTGTGGCGCACGGGCTTAGTTGCTCCGCGGCATGTGGGATCTTCCCAGACCAGGGCTCAAACCCGTGTTCCCTGCATTGGCAGGCGGATTCTTAACCTCTGCGCCACCAGGGAAGTCCCTCCCTCTTTATCTTGATACGATTTTCTCCCCCTCCCCACTTCCTTCCTCCTTCCATCTACGTGCCTCACCTTCTGTGCTTTCTGAATGTATTACCGTACTTTCCAAGGATTTGTTTATTTCTAATTTGCTGTGTATTTTATTCAGGCAGCGCCGTTAATGAAGTGAATTACTGAGCCATCAGTGCTTTGAATTCTGATGGCTTCGCAAGACTGAATTTGTGAAACTGTGACAAACAGGCACCCAGGGTTCGGTGTCAGAGCACTTTCCTTAAATCGGAGAGTATCCTTGTTAATAAAAAGTCCAAACAGCTTTGCCCAACTGAAATCACAGAAGGCCCATGGAAAGCACATGAGGGTACCTGCGGGGAAGTGGAGGTGAGAGAATGAAGAATGAAGCCTGAGGGACAAAAGGGGCCTTAGGTGTCAGCCAGCAGGGCCAACCTTGAATCTGGGCTCCACTCTCTGACCTTGGCCTTTAAATCCAAGAGTTTCCTTTTTAAATCTTTACTCAATAAGGTAGTTTATAGGGATGCTGCAGATTAAATGTTTGTGTCCCCCCAAAATTCATATGTTGAAACCCTTGCCCCCAAGGTGATGGTATTACGAGTTGGGGCTCTGGGAGGTGATGAAGTCATGAGGAGGGGGTGATCATGAATGGGATGAGTGCCCTTATAAAATTGGCCCAAGAGGGCTTCCTGGTCCCCTTCTGCCTTGTGAGGTTACAATGAGAGGATGGCTGTCTATGGGAAAGTGGGCTCTCCAGACACCAGATCTGTACATGCTATGATCTTGGACCTCTAGCCTCCAGAACTGTGAGAAATTAATTTCTGGTATTTATAAGCCACCCGGTCCAGGTCTAGTAGCCTGAATGGACCAAGACAAGGGATTACATGGGATGGGTATAAAAACAGCTGATACACGAAAGTTACTAAATAAATGTTGTGTTCTTGTTCTCCTAAATGCATTCTGTGTTGTTTCCTCAGTTGTTGTTATTACAATAGGGGACGGTATGGTAATACTTCTCCCACCCACAGAAGTCATTTCACAGTAAAAGGAACAGAAAGGGGAGGCCCTTGAGTTCTCTCTCTCCTGCCCCCTTTTCATTCAAAGGATCTTCCTAGTTTTCTTCCTTTTCATCTAATGTCATTAAAATCTTCCTAGGAAAACGCTAAAATACTGACCTGTGGAACCCATAAACTTCAAATGTTTGTCTACATTAGGCATCTGGCCAATAGGGCCCCTTTCATTGCCTCTTAGACAAGACTCCTAGCTCACGCTGTTTTCAACAATGTTTGTTATTCAAAGTGACAGAAATACAAATTAACAATATAACCGCCATGTTTTAAGATGCTTGAAGACCTGACACTGTAAGAGATGCCAGGACCCGTGGAGAAGTGGAAGGCATTAGACCTTCCAGGGAGAGGGCTAAACCATCAGTCCATTGTGGGAATAAGTGAGAATTAGATGTTCCTTAGATCTGAGCTCATGAGGAGAACCACAAGGGAGTTACTTGCTCTTGAGACAGGAAAAGAGGAAACCTTCCCAGGTCTGAGTTGACAGAGGTCATGATCCTATTTGAGAAGATGGCATCCACCACAGATGAAGACATTAGAATAAATTCTCCTCAACTTCTGATTTGGGGACATCTCTCAGACAAGGCAAAGGGGACAGAGAGAAATACAGAGAGATGAAAGTAGGAAATCCAAAGACCTGGGGTCACAAGTACCCTGGCAGAAGATGAGATGGCTACAAGTCGTGTGGGCTGATTTATAACCCGAGGACGGATGACTGGGGACCAGGTTGGAATGGCCCATCCAAAAGGACTGGATATTCAGGGAGAACTTGAAATGGTAAAGGAAGCAGCAGAGAAAGCACATCAGAGCCTGCTGCTGCCAGGGATCTCACATGTAGGTAGAAGTCTAGGACATGAACGGAGAGGGACCCCTGCCCCCCACAAACTAACTCAATTTGGCGGTCTGAGCATTTGGGTCTGGGAGACAAAAAAACCCTCTAAGAACCAAAATCTCTGGGGCCAGACTCTCATGGGTTCAAAATAAGATAATAGATAATTATCTATTATAAAGATAATAATTATCTTTCCATCAACTGATAGTTTTTTTTTTAATTTCAATTTGCTGGTGAAAGCCATTTTAAAGAACTTCTTACCAGAATTAGCCAAAGAAGAGAAAAGAATCAGCCTACCTACAATCTGCCAAATATATAGTGGAGAGAGCCCCCCAGGACAAGTCATGGAGGGACAGTGGCCATCCTCCTGGAGATCTGCTAGAACCTGATGAACCAAGTTAGTGCTTGAGGCATCCCAGACCAGAGAGCTGAGATGGCTCTAACTGCCCTGCCAATGTCTCTTTAATTGCTCCATTACAAGATCACAATCTCTGCTTGCACGTCACTAGACAAGATTGCTTGTCTGCTCATTTGTAGCATGGGAAGCATCTCACCAGCATGCCCAAGTTCCTGCTCCTTCAACATTCTCTCACATCCACCTTGCAAATCTGCCATAATGGAGCAATACAGCCTCTGGCCTAATGCATTCCTATACCTGCCCCCTGAGGACTGCTGGGAACAAAATCACCCAGGTAGGTGGGTTGGTGCCTTGATAAATTCATGGTGTCCAGTACGCTAGGCCCTTTCCCTTCTGCTCCATCCTCATGGTCCCTGAGGTGGGTGGTCCTGCATACACATTTGATCGTGTCATTTCCCTTCCGTGTCCCCCCCTCAGCCTCAGAGGGACACACAGAGCCATCCAGGACCTGGCCCTTGACCGTAATTCCAGTCTCATCTTTTACTGACAGTTTGCTAACCATTAAATGGTACAAATTCCTTTTTCCATTCCTTGCGAGTCTTAGATTATGGATTTTGATTGCTTTTATTATTTAATTATAGGATTTATTTTTTTGGTACCGGCAACCAAGCCTTCAAGCACGTTTTCATCACTTCAGTATGTCACGGGGGAAAAAAATCTTTAATAAGATTAGGGGAAAGATACACAAAAAATAAGCATTTCTGCTATCATTGTTATCTATGTGGCTGATCTGAAATTCTATCTTCATAAGTCAGACTTGAGTTGAAAACCAACTGGCAAGATTTCACAATATAGCAAGAAGCTTAGAGACTACAATGGGTACTGAAAACTAATGAGGCTCTGAAAATGCAAAGAATATCTCTTAACCAGAACAAGTGATTCAGTCCCTACAAAGTAATGTCATCATTATTTAGTTGGTATCCACAAGGTCCACTAAAATACAGAGTTAATGACTTTTAATTAATGCAATATGCATTCAGTCCCTGGACAAATAAAACATCCCAAAGAATAATTTGCGTGTAAGTGACTGAGGAGTGTCAAGAACATCCAAATTCTTTTTTTTTAAATTAATTTATTTATTCTTGACTGTGTTGGGTCTTAGTTGTGGCACGCGGGCTCTTTGTTGCGGCGCATGGGCTCCTCTCTAGTTGTGGCTCAGGGGCTCAGTAGCCCTGTGGCATGTGGGATCTCAGTTCCCTGACCAGGGATTGAACCCATGTCCACTGCATTGGAAGGTGGATTCTTAACCACTGGACCACCAGGGAAGTCCCAAGTTCTTGGGACATCCAAATTCTATTTACAGTGGCCAGAAAGGGGGCAAAAACTGAGTTGTGAATCTAAATCAAAAGCTTAAAACAGAATCAACTTTATTCTCTCTGAAGAAACAATTTTTAACAGATGGGGAACACAGCCTAAAAATGGAAAGTCCAAAGAATAGGAATTGTTCTATCTACGTACCTTGCACACTCCTTCCCCGTTCCTGGGAAGAGATGCTGATGAGCCAGGAGTGCGTCCTGACCATCAGCAGAAATCCCCCTGTCCACTGGTGTGACAACTGACCTGCCAGCTCTAGGACAGAGGGGACAGAGGCCAACTGTGCTCACTTCAAGCTCATCAAGCAAACACCTAATTATCATGTGCACCCCATGCCATGCAAGTTCCCCGAGGGAGAAAGGCAAGCATCCCAGTCTACCGGGAGAGTTGATTACTCTTTTTAACTGACAAATTAATATTCTGGTTTATGAGTGTGGTGAACACAAGTCTGCCTTTGAAATCAGACCCAAGAACTGACGAAATCAAGTCTTGGTGTCTACAGAGATGAGGGGAAGACCCTGGCCAACCTCTTTGTTCAGTCACTCACCAGGCATCTGTGCCACAGAGAACTATGGCTACTGGAGAAAGGACGGGGACAAAACCGTGTCCCTGTCACCTTGGAGCAAAGAGTCTGGTGCAGAGGACAGACAAGGAAGCACACGCTTACCATGCTGAGTCTGCAGAATGGATGCTGGCTATTTCCCACCATCACGTTACTTTCAAGAAACCATGAATCTGTGTTTTGGTGGATATCATTTAATTCAAAATATTAAGAACTGCTTTGAAAATGGCTACATTAGAATTTCACTTCCTTATACATGAACACTGCAGCCACCTTAACTTGCAGAAATTTCTACAAATAATCTCTGCTAACTTGGTTTTTCACCTTGACTTTTACCTGTCTTTGGTTACCTTTGACAACGATTAATTAACTAACTCTCTTACTAAATCAGTTACCCTACGGTATTCTGGTTCCTCCACCACTGTTGATAGTTTTCAAAAATGGACAGTCATTCGGCTTCCCTGGTGGTGAAGTGGTTGAGAGTCCGCCTGCCGATGCAGGGGACACGGGTTTGTGCCCCGGTCCGGGAGGATCCCACATGCCGCGGAGCAGCTGGGCCCGTGAGCCATGGCCGCTGGGCCCACGCGTCCAGAGCCTGTGCTCCGCAACGGGAGAGGCAACAACAGTGAGAGGCCCACGTACCGCAAAAAAAAAAAAAAAAAAAAAAAAAGGACAATCATAAATATCATACAGATATGAAACGAACATGCATTAAAGATTTTCTTTTATTCCCCATAAGGGAACCAGTTCAAAGCAGAAGCCACAGAACACACAGACTTATAGATCAGTACTGAAATGAATGTGCAAATAGAAGGAAGTCCATTGGACTGCTACCAGATAGGATGTAATTTGCATATTGAGAGATAAGAATTATTTTGTGTTGCTCTGAGCTAACTACATCTTGCAGAGCTGTAAAACTGTTCCCAGGAGGATCAGTATCAGCTAACTCAGAGGTGTGTGATCTGAACAATGCCAATGTATCCACTGAAGCACACAACTTCCCATTAACAGTACCACTGCCTACCACTATAAAGTTAAAAGAAGGATCAAGAGTAGGGAACCTAAAAGACTTTCACTCCATCTAACTTGCAGTCTCCTCCAGTCCACAGCTTGCCCAAGGGGAACAGGTGGATCTGGTTTAGGTATAAGTCCTCTGAGGCACACAGGGAGCACCGCCTTACCTAAGCAGGTTGAAGTAAGGGTTACCAGAAGGACAAGTCTGATATGGAGAATGATTTTTTTTTTTCTTTTTGCAGTACAGGGGCCTCTCACTGTTGTGGCCTCTCCCGTTGTGGAGCACAGGCTCCGGACGCGCAGGCTCAGCAGCCATGACTCACAGGCCCAGCCGCTCCGCGGCATGTGGGATCTTCCCGGACCGGGGCACGAACCCGTATCCCCTGCATCGGCAGGCGGACTCCCAACCACTGCGCCACCAGGGAGGCCCATAGAGACTGATTTAAACTTCAAGTCCAGATGGGCAAGAGGAGGGTCAAAGTAGAGGTAAAATAAAATAGGAGCAGACTGAGAACAAATGGAAGAAAACAAGTGACTAGCACTGGACCATTCGTGCTTCTTTTCACTGGTCCTTAAGTGTGAGATCCTTGGGGCCTTGAGATCAACTCAAAAGTGTAGACAGGATGGAACTGCTCTCAGTACAGTGTTTCTAAGTCTTTTAAAACCCACCTCTAACAATATTTTCTTACTTGATACAGCCAAGATTATTCTGACCTTTCTTTAATGTGCTTTGCATTTGCAAACTTTGGATAAACTGAGTATATTTTTGGTACTAATAACCAGATTCTTTGATGCAAAAATTCTGACATGCTTTCCTGGTTAAGCATGAAGGTGATAACAGCAACATCCACTGGACGGTCATCACGCGCTATGTATTGCTGTCAACTTGATTCATGTGTCATACACTCCTCACAACGAATATACAAGGTAGGGACTGTGCCCATTTTATAGCTGAGAGAAATAAGACACTGGAAGATTAAAGAACATACGTAAGGTCACTCTGTTAGAACTGGAGTACAGTTTTGAACCCAGACACCACGTGTCTGTGTTCTTAGGCACTGTGCTATTCCACCTCCCCTTATAGGGAAACATTTGTTCTTCAGTGGAGAGCTGTTCATTGTCTACAGCACTCGCCACTCCAGGTTACCTGATTCTGAGTCTACAGGAACTGACAAATGGTCTCTCCTTGACCAAACTCTAGTCAAGCTCCTCTGAGGTCTTTTTCAACTAGGACCCATTTGTGGGCATGTCCTTAAGAGACCAGTTTTAACAAGAACCCTGCTAAGTCAGCTCATCCAGAATCCCCCATCCTCCAGGTGGGATCACCCTTGCTATCTGACCCAACTCCTCATCCTCCACCATCCCCCAGGCCATACCCAATCACCCTGGTCTGCCTTTGGCAAGATTCCTCGCAGGCTGGTTTGGCGAGAATCATCCCTTACCCCTTGATGTTCCCTCCACTGACCCCCACCTGCTCCTTGGCTATAGATTCCCACATTTCCTGTTGGATTCAGAGTTGAGTCCCATCTCTCTCCCCTACAGCAGAACTCCACTGCAGGAGTCCCTACACCCATCGCAGTGGTGCTGCATAACATCTGCCTCGCCTGCCCGTCCGTTAACAGAGCTATCTTGCAATCCTATGTATTGAAGCTAAGTGATAGCAACAGAAGACGAGTCTTGTCTACGGGCAAATGGGTTATGTCCAGGGGAGAGACAACCCTTCCCCACAGTGGGAGAATCTTTGTCTCCCTTGCCATGTTCATCTCAATATTCCTGACCAATAAATGCATCTTGTTCCTTTGAACGGGCTGTCACCCCTTACCCGCTTCCTCAGTGATGAGTTAAATAAAAATTTTAAAAGTGTTCATTTTCATATCTGTATGAGAGCCACGATTTTACCTTTTAATTAAAATTATCTTTTAACACTCTGAATGAGCGTGCTGGATGCATTTGCAAATTGAATAAACACTACCTGATAAAGAGGACAAACTTTGGTGGCAAACATCACAGCTCAGATGCCTACTCTGCTACACACTCGATGCTTGGCCCCTTAAAAATTATTTAGCCCCTCTATGCTTTCAGCTTTGTGTGCAGAATGGGGGTGATACTATCTCTTTGACAGATCTGATGCAAAGTTTGTAACTGATAATGCATGAAGAACGCTCAGCACGGTGACTGGAACAGAGAGCCCAGTTAGGCAGTGCTCAGCAGGAGTGCTCAAGGTGGCCGTCAAGATCACGGAACGCCTCTTGAAGCAGTGCTTCTCAAACTGCAACGTGCCCATGAGTCACCCAGGAAATTTACTAAAATGCAGCTCTGGGATGGGGCCTGATAGTCTGCATTTCTAACCGGCTCCCAGGTGACGCCCACCCTGCCGGACTGAGGATCGCACTTTGACAAAGCATGATAAGCCTCCTGGATCAAGTTCATCTGCTCTGATAGATTTTTCGTAATAGTCTAGAGTAAGACTTCCAAGAAATGTGGGCCTGTCCTATGGCCAGAAGCATGAGTGGGGAGAAGCAATGAAACACTTGACAGAACCACAAGAGTAAAATGAGCTAAGTTACCATGTCACTAAGGAAGAGGCGTTTTTCTTTTTCAGAGGAAGAGCTCAACCAAGGAAATATTGTAAGAGGAGACATACGGTACTGAGAATATTTAACATAATTGCTTTCCTGAGTGGGACCCAGCGTTCACCCTCTCAGGAGCTCTGCTACAGAGAACACACACCCACCATCCCTAACACCTTCACTCAGGCTTAACCAGCCCGTCAAACACACCGCTCCAACAGGCATTATTCAAGCCAACTGGATGTAGCTGGAGGATGCAATGTCTTCTAAAAAAAGGCCAATGGACATGTGTTGGAAACATCTCTAAAATGTCCATAAAATCCACATTTAAGTGTCCATGTCAGCTATGCAACCACAGTCACGAAGTTCCTTGTCCCAACCAAAAAACAAATGAGGAAATTCCTCTGGCAACTAAATGTCTCTTCAATAAAACTGGGAGAAGTGAATTCTGAGATAAGACCTTTAATGAGAAAATAACTTTTATTTACATTCCGTACTGACTCTCTGGTGCTGTGTGAGACGGCACTTGATAATTTAAAAATACTTAAATATTAGAACCATAACCACTGTTACAAGTTTAGCCATCAAAGGGCAAAAACCCTCTTATAACGTGTAAGTTCATAGCTCATTTTAATATATTCATATTTCATACTCATTTTCAGGAAAGCATTAGTGCAACCGAGCAGGACCCTGCAGGGCCCTCCTGGGTACAAAAGCCCTTCCTTGTCCCTCCTCCCCATTACTGGTTTGTAGAAAAAGGCTTTAGTCTCCTAGGTCTTCCCTGCGTTCCAAAAAGCAGGCACAAGCGGTGACTAATTAGGAAAGTGAGCGAACACAGAAACAAAGGAAGAGCAGTTGAACAAGAAAAGTCATGACAAGAGTTCAGTGATAAAACAGAGTCCTAATTCCTCCTCAAGGGATATGCATAATAATCTGATGCATATCTTTGTGGGCTTCTTCAGGAACCTCTCCCCCACCCAGGTGGAGGATGGTGACTACATGCTGACCACAAGCACTAGACCCCAGACTGGCTAGAGCCAGAAGGTCGATGACTGAGATTTTGGAAACATCACCCTGTTACCTCACCACCAACCAATCAGAAGAGAGTCATGCACCCTGCAGCCCTCCCCCAAAACGTTACATTTAAAAACTATTCCCTGAAAGCCATCAGGGAGCTCAGGTCTTTTAAGCATTATCTGCCCGTTCTCCTTGCTGGGCCCTGCAATAAACGCTGTATTTTCCTTCACCACAACCCAGTCTCAGTGGATTGGCTTTGCTGCATGGCTGGTGAGGAGACCCAAGTTTGGTTTGGTAACATTAGGGTCAAACACTGGGGACCTCATGTAGAAAACTGAATGGAATCTTCTTTAAAATAACAAAATGAACAAAGTTTAATAGGGTGGTACAATGGTTTCTGATCAGCAGAGCAAGGAAAATTTGAAGCAATGAAAACTGATGCCAAGACTGGACTCCAGTATGGAGAAGCTGCCCAGTCAGTGTGGAGACTCCAGGGAAATATATGCTACCAAAACAGAAATCCTCCAAAGGCTAGATGCTGAACGCATCTGATCAGCGAGCAAAATCTTAACTGACTGATCTAATCAAAACTGGTGGGTCTTACAAAAGGCTGTTTGGGCTTACTTGTGGAATTCAGGTTAGTGTCATCAGAATGAAAACCAGTGCAAAAAATCTTTCAGAAATCATGTCCAAACATTTGGCGGCACCTGAAATATGAAATAAAATTATGAGAAGAGTATGTCATAATAAAACAAAAATAGCAAGTGGAACGTCATCTCACTGTGGCAATTTTATAAATGTGAAACGAGGCTGGCCTTATCACAGAATAATGATGCTTTTTGAAATTCTGAAATGGAAAGAGGGGAACAGCTTCATTCAGTCAACACAAAGCTCACCGGAACCTTGCTGTCAATAAAGATTTTTTTCTGTGACCCACGTTGTGTAAGGCAATGACGAAAAAACTATATACTAAGGGAGTCTCCTGCACTGTTGGTGGGAATGTACATTGGTGCAGCCACTATGGAGAACAGTATGGAGGTTCCTTAGAAAACTAAAAATAGAACTACCATATGACCCAGCAATCCCACTACTGAGCATATACCCAGAGAAAACTGTAATTCAGAAAGAGTCATGCACCCCAATGTTCACTGCAACACTATTTACAATAGCCAGGACATGGAAGCAACCGAAGTGTCCATCAACAGAGGAATGGATAAAGAAGATGTGGCACATATATACAATGGAATATTACTCAGCCATAAAAAGGAATGAAATTGGGTCATTTGTAAAGACATGGATGGACCTAGAGACTGTCATACAGAGTGAAGTAAGTCAGAAGGAGAAAAATACTGTACATTAATGCTTCTATGTGGAATATAGAAACATAGTACGGATGAACTTATTTGCAAAGCAGAAATAGAGACACAGCTGTAGAGAACAAACTTATGGATACCAAGGGGGGAAGGAGGGGGTGAGATGAATTGGGAGACTGGGATTGACATTTATACACTACTATGTATACAATAGATAACTAATGAGAACCTACTGTATAGCACAGAGAACTCTACTCAATGCTCTGTGACCTAAATGGGAAGGAAATCCAAAAAAAGACAGGATATATGTATACATTTAGCTGATTCACTTTGCTGTACAGCAGAAACTAACACAACACTGTAAAGCAACAATATTCCAATAAAAATTAATTAAAAAATTAAAGTACCCATTTTGCTGGTTAGGATTTGAGGTAAACAGACATGAAAAGTGCAATAAAGACAGACATCTTGTTGAGAAGTGAAGTTCTGGCTGAAGAGATGAATAGTTAGAATCTTCAAATATAGATTATCAAGCTTTACAAGGGTTACTGTGTTGAATTCTATTTGACCTTTAATCTCAAGTGCCATTAAAAGCAACATAAGCAAAAAAAGAATGTTGGAATCTCCACCTCATGTGCTGACTCACTATTTATACTTTTTATTTGATCTTCTAAAGCTCCCTTTGTTCTCATAAAAAAAAAACTATAAACTAGAATTTGTTCAAAAAGCAACCTCCAGAATTTTCCCTTGATTCCCTGTGACACATTTCTATGTCTGCCTTTGACGTGATTGTGTCTTCCTTACCTATTAGTAGCTCCCTAATAAATCTGAGCAAATGGATGAATGAATAAATGATCAATGAACCTGAGATACTTGAAGATTATAACTTATCCAGGGAAAAAGAGATTCCAGAGCTGATCAGACTGAAAAGTAAAATAAAATTCTAGGAAAATAAAAGTCAACAGGAAGAATGAGAACCAAAAGGATCTTCAGATTAACCCCCAGATAATTATAAGATGTAATTAACCAGAAGAACCCAGTCTCTGTTCATTCTCTTTAACTGAGATTTTACTGCAGTTAAAATGATGTCAAAATGCTCTCATTAATAATGGATAAAAGTGTCAGAGAACTGGCTCACCAAATTTACTGTGTTTAGGTAAGTCATACTTAGGAAGGGTTATGAGAGTGTCCTAGGAGACCGATCCATCTCAAAATGGAGCAATATAACAGATGAAATTCAACAAGGAAACAGCACAACGTAATAATCCTTGAAAAGAGGAAATACAATTACTCAAATGAGGTGTTGGGTTCTGAGCAGTGCAGTCGATCAAGTCTCATTTCACGAAACTCAGGAGCAATACTCAACAAAATTGAACTCTTGATTACATTACAGTGTATTAATCTCATATCGGCATATTCACAATTTCCCAGCTGATAAAATGTCCTGCTGTTATTTTACTGGAGATTTGGAATAATCCGAATCCTGTTAAGTCAGAGCTATGGGGTCTGGTTCTGGATTTTCTGCAACTTAGCAGGGCTCACGCTGTGTGTCTTTTTTTGTCACGGGGCTGCTTTCCTGCAACATCTCATGTCCCCCCTTACACACCTTCCCCCTGCAGGATAGTCCTTCTCGCTCGGCTAATTCCTAGTCCCATCTGCTACTCATCTGGAAAACTAGAGTTTGTGAGTAGGATCATACATGGTAATGAGTTCTAATGAGTTTTTAATGGACCACACTTCACAATGAACATACCTGTGTTAAAAAAAAAAAATCTTTAATCGGGGAGGGATGGAGTGGGAGGATGGCGTCAGCAGACGTAAGCGCGTATATAGAAGATGGATCAACAACAAGGTCCTACTGTAGAGCACAGAGAACTATATTCAGTATCCTGTGATAAACCGTAAGGCAAAGAGTATTTAAAAAAAAGAATATATATATGTGTATAATCGAACCACTTCGCTGTACAGGAGTAATTAACACAACATTGTAAATCAACTTCAATTAAAAAATATTTTTAAGAAGTCTTTAAGGAATGTCTTTCTGCCCTCATCCCCCACCCTGGTGGCAAAGACAGCCCCCTTCTGGTCTAGACTGAGGACCGAATCACTGAGCCTCTGGAGGTGCTGTGGACCCTCTTACTCCCCCGGGGGTACCTACAGCTACCCAGTTCTCAACTTCCCACCCAATTCCCACTGGACAGATTTGCCTTTCCCTGTTTTCACCTTGGGGATCTCGCCTGGACATGGTGGGCAGTCACTGTGACCGCCCTCACATCACCGAGATTTGGCTTCTATTGCCCTGGACAACACTTGCCCTCTCCCAGCCCCCGCTCTGGCTGCTCAGAGCCTCACCCACACCCCGCGGACTGACCACTGGCCAAGCCAGCCCCAGGAACTCAAAACTGGGATTCAGAGGGGGTGAATCATCCAACCAGAGGCCCTAAGATAGGGATTCGGCATCTGAAGCAGGCCCCAAGTTTTGGAGAGAAATGGGCTCTTCAAGCCACACCATGCAACCCCTCCTTCTTGCAGAAGTGTCAGGCCACGTGGGGGGCTAAGGTGTGACCTAAGAAGATCACGCACAGGGATGACCCTGAGTGAAGACCAATTTGCTGTGAATCCTTAATTTGAGCCTAGGAAATCCAAGCACTGTGACATCAAAACGGCTGCGTCGAGGTATCCTCCTTTGGTCCGAACCTGCATTTTTCTGATATACAGACCTTTCGGGAACATTATCTACAAGAATTTTACAGGAATTAAGTGCATATGAATACAGGCACACGTCAGAGACATTGTGAGTTTGGTTTCAGACCACCGAATAAAACGAGTATCACAATAAAGCAAGTCACACGAATTTTTTGGCTTCCCAGTGCATATAAAAGTTAGGTTGACACTATACTGTAGTCCATTAAGTGTGCAATAGCATTATGTCTAAAAAGGCAATGTACACACCTTAACTAAAGAATACTTTATTGCAAAAAAATGCTAACCATCATCTGAGCCTTTAGTGAGTCACAGTAGTAACAGCAAAGATCACTGATCACAGATCACCATAACAGATACAATATTAGTGAAAAACGTTTGAAATATTGCGAGAATTACCAAAGTGGACACAGAGACATGAAGTGATCAGTGGATGCTGTTGGAAAAATGGCACTAACAGACTTGCTGGACGCAGAGTTGCCACTATATCTACGATATTACTTTACCAGCCTAATAATTCACTTTACAGCTTACCAAGTATGTGCATTTAATCCTTGGAATAATGCTGTGAAGGATCCATTTTTTTTAAATTTTATTTTATTTTTTTATACAGCAGGTTCTTATTAGTCATCCATTTTATACACATCAGCGTATACATGTTAATCCCAACCTTCCAGTTCATCACACCACCACCCCCACGCCGATTTCCCCCCTTGGTGTCCATACGTTTGTTCTCTGCATCTGTGTCTCTATTTCTGCCCTGCAAACCGGTTCATCTGTATCATTTTCTAGGTTCCACATATATGCGTTAATATACGGTATTTGTTTTTCTCTTTCTGACTTATTTCACTCTGTATGACAGTCTCTAGGTCCATGCATGTCTCTACAAATGACCCAATTTCGTTCCTTTTTATGGCTGAGTAATATTCCATTGTATATATGTGCCACATCTTCTTTAACCATTCCTCTGTTGATGGGCATTTAGGTTGCTCCCATGACCTGGCTACTGTAACGCTGTGAAGGGTCTTAACCACCAGTTTCGCATAATAAATCAAACTGATTGCTGTTAACTTAATACATTCTACTTGTCCAGCTCACTTCCTCCAGTATTTCTCTCTACAGTGATTCATCTCATTGCGATCTCCCTCCAACACAAACTCCTGTCTTCATTTCCCTCCTTCCCCAGCTCACACCCTCAAAAACACTCTCTCTCTCTGTCGCCCTTGCCCGGCAAATGTGGAGCCCTGGATGCACCCAACTCTCTGCCATCTGGGCCATCCCTGGACCAGCCAAATACCGCTGGAGAAAAATCACCGAACTCTGCTGAATGAGTTCACTTGGAACTCTGCTCATTACTCTGCAATAACCTAAATGGGAAGAAGAATTTGAAAGAGAATACATATATGTATACGAACTGTACATGGATACTCTGCTGTACACCTGAAACTAACACAACAATGTTAATCAACTATACTCCAATATAAAATACAAAATTTTTAAAATAAAAAAAAGAAAGAGGAAAACTATGCTAAATTTTAAAAAGTCAGGCACAAAAGGCTACATGTTATATGATTTCAAGGACAGGGACTCTCCAGAATAGGTAATCCACTGAATCAAAATGCAAATTAGCTGCTGGCAAGGACTGGAGGGACAGGGCCTGATTAATGGCTACAGAGTTTTCTTCTGAGGCAAATGGAAATGTCCTGAAATTACATAGGCGCCGGTGGTTGCACAACGCTTTGAATGTACCAGAAGGCCCTCAGCTGTACATTTTTAAGTGTTTTACGTGATTATTTTATGGCATGTGAATTTCATTTCCATAAAAAAATGATAAAGTGAAAATAAAATAAATTCAGCTCTGCAAACTTCAAGTTGGCACTGAAGTTTGGCAAGCCTACTATGTTTCCCTAATAAACTTCACTCTCCTCTCTCAAAGTCATTACTTCCTTTTTTCCCTCTGTACCAACCTCCCACACTCCCTAACCCCTACCCTCCCACCTCATAGCCTTACCTCCTACTCCACTGCAGAAACAGAAACCCACAAAGGGCAACACCTTCGTACATCTTCCACTATATCTAAAACCCCTCGCCTTCTGGGCTTCCATTAGTCTACTCAGCACCACAGACTGGGTGGCTTAAACAACAGACATTTCTTTTCTCACGGTCCGGGAGGCTAAAAATCAAGGGGCCACTGGGATTGGTCTCTGATGAGACCTCTCTTCCTGGCTTGCAGATGGTCACCGTCTCACTGTGCCCTCACGTGGACTTCTTCCTGTGGGCACATGTGAAGAGAGAGCTCTCTGGCATCTCTTCCACCTTTTATAAGGGCATCTGTCCTATTGGATGAGGGCCCCAAGCTTATGACCTCATTTAATCTTAACTACCCCCCCTAGAGACCCTGTCTCCAAACACAGTCAAATTGAGGGGTTAGGGCTCCAGCACATGAATTTTGGTGAAGACACAGATCAGTCCTTAACACTGCCCATCCTCTTCAGGTTACCATGAGTCACAACAGAAACAAAGTCCCTGCTCCCATCAAAAGCCGGTAGCCCCCCACCGGCTCTGGGTCTCCAGCCCTTAGCACCTTCTTAAGAAAATCACTGACCCACCCATCTCTTTCTTTTCTGTAACCAGAGCCTCCTGTGGATCCTTCTTCCAAGAATTCTGACGTCCTCCTCCCTTGACTACACGGTCTTTCTCCACCTCCCAACTCATTTTTCTACCTCCCTTGGAGACAAGAATTCTCGAAAGAATTCTCTAAAATCACTGCTTCCCCTTCCTCAACAATTTATTCACTCATCAGACCACTCAAATCTGGCTAAAACTGCTTGCCTCAAGCTTTTAAACATCTTCCATGCTCCAAACTCAATGGACACATCTCTTTCCATCTTACTTGATTTTTCAGCAACACGTGACCCAACTGAACACCCTCTGTCCTGAAAACCCTCCTCTTATCGGACTCATGACATCATACTCTCCCGGTTTCCTTACGCTTGCTTCGACTCTCTTGCAAACCTCCAGACCCGCGTGCCCTAGAACTGGCTGCTGCCAGTTCATCTCCTCGTCTCCAGCTATTTCTAATGCTAAGTGAGCTCATCCCGTTTCTTGGCTTCGAATCCCGTCTCTCTGGTGATGACACCCAAATTTATACGTGCAGCTCTGACCTCCCCCTTGAGCTCCAGACTCATTTATACGCTCCAAATGCCCGGCTGACAGTTCCTCCTGGACGTCTAATAGTCTTGTCTAATGTAGCACATCCAAAACATAACCCTTGACTTCCTTTTCCCTTTCCAGGCTTCCCCATCTCAGTGGATGGCAATGAACTTCTCAAGCCCCAAATGGATCAGACCCCTTTGCTCATTTCCCCCATCCAGCCTTTTAGCAGTTCTGCCTCAAATCTATCAACTTCTCTTTATCTCGACTCCTATCACTCAGGTTCCAGGCACACCTTCTCTTGTCTGGACTGGAGCCAGGGCCTCCCCGAATGGTCCTTGGGCTTCCACCTTGCCCCACTGCCATCCACTCCCTATGCAGCCGCCAGGGGAAGCTTTCAAAGATGTAAATCATATTGTGTCATTCTCTCGCTCAAGCCCTTCAGTGATTTCACTTATTAGAAAAAAACTCAAAACTGTCACCACAGCCTGTGTCCTACAATGTGACCTGACTTACCAGATCGCTCTGATAAATCCCCCCCTCCCTCCCCATGCTCCATTCTTTCTGCTTCTCAAACACGCCAAGCTCAGGGTCTGGTCACTCGCTGTCCCCTCTGCCTGGAACATTATTTCTTGTCCTTCAGGTCTTAACTCAAATGTCAGCCCCTCCAAGTGACTTTTCCTACTCTCATCTCTAGCATCGACTTTCTGTTTTTGCAAACTACTTAGCACTACGCATCTGCCCAAGAGGGCAGAGCTTTCGTCTGTCGCCCCCCTGCTATATCTCCAGCACCAAGCACCTGCCTGGCATATACTAAAAACTCACTGAAAGAGTGAAATTGATCACTGACCCCCTCCCTCCGCCAGGCTGCCCTAATGGCTTTCCCCAATGCCCCATGTGTCCCCTACCCCATCTGTCTCCTAAGGAGGGGCTGTCCCAGCCAGACCGGTCCTGGGCTCTTCATACATCAGAGTCAGAGAGTGACAGAGAATTAACAGAGGGAGATAGATCTGAAAGGCTTCGGAAGGGAAAGACTTGGAGAAATTGGTTGTCAGCCAGAAATAATAAAGAATAGAGGTCTGAGTGAGTAGGCGAGGAGAGGGAGCACTGAAAAGGGGGAGAAAGCCCACGTGGTCTAGGTGTGAGCGAGAGAGCTCTCCCAGCACCTGTCAAGTCTGAGTCTCGAGCGGCTGAGGGACAAAAAACTGAGCAGAGTAAACGGGACATGAACAGCATGGCTGAGGGTTCTGAATTGGATCCCTTTTTATGTATTTTAAGAAAAAAGGAAAATAAGAAGGCAATTTTTATTTCTTTTTTGCATGCTGAGCTGTGCTTCCTTGTGGACCAGCCTAAGGTTGACCTCTGTGCGCCCAAACGATTCCAAGAGAGTTATAATGTACATAGGAAGAAACTGAAGTTCTGAGAGATTATGTGACATAACCCATAACCACACTCATTCAGTTAATTGGGACAAAATGATGATTCAGAGCCAGGACTTCTGCCTACAGCACCTGGGCTTATATTCCTACACATCTGCTTTCCTCCAAAACAAGAAAGGAGGTTGGGGCTTCCCTGGTGGCGCAGTAGTTGAGAGTCCGCCTGCCGATGCAGGGGACACGGGTTCGTGCCCCAGTCCGGGAAGATCCCACATGCCGCGGAGCGGCTGGGCCCGTGAGCCGTGGCCGCTGAGCCTGCGTGTCCGGAGCCTGTGCTCCACAACGGGAGAGGCCACAACAGTGAGAGGCCTGCGTACCACAAAAAAATAATAATAATAAAATAAAATAAAGGAGGTTAACTGGACATGTCTCGTTTCCAGTAAACGATGCAGCCTTCTATTACTGTTTCCTTTTTTTTTTTTTTTTTGCCATACCTCATGGCCTGTGGGATCTTAGTTCCTGGAACAGGGATTGAATCTGGGCCCCCTGCAGTGAGAACACTGCGTCCTAACTGCGTCCTAACCACTGGACCGCCGGGGGATTTCCTACCATTTCCCTTCTAATTGCTTGGGGTAATGTGAGTCAAGTTCACCAATTTATGGTTTCCAAAATATATCTTTATGCTCTCTTCAAATATCAAAATAACATTTGTTCCATTCTTAGTTTTCTATCACCTCTTCTCTGAAATCCCTTGAAGATGACCAGCAGTGGGTACACAATTACATGGACAAGGAACACTTAGTTCCTGCCGGATAAATTGTCTCCATCTGGACAACAGAATTTACTTGAAGTGACAAGGTGATCTCTGAGTCGCTCTTCACCTGTCTTGGGTTTCCAATCTCTTTACTGTGCCAGATGTTTCCTTTTCGGAGATCACTGTTCTTGAAAGGGAAGTTGGAAACAAAGTAGAAATGGAGCAGTTCAATTTTCCCAACTTCAAGGAACAATACCCAAATTTGCCCCAAGCAGCAAGCATATCCGTTTTTTTGTTTGTTTTTTGCTTAAAAACATCAGAGGTTCATTCTATTTTTCAGCCTCTTCCACAACATTCTTACGTGCCACTCTTTTGCACACATCTTTGTTACACACCCTAACATTAACTTTCCATGCGCCTTCTCTGAACCTGAGATCAGCAGTCACACTACTTGACAAGACGCCTCCCAATTTTTCTCATTTGCATCTATATCATCAGCATTTTATTTTTAAAGAGTTTTTCCACCTGGCAAGCCTTAAATAGACACATATGTTTTCCAAACAGATAAAGATGAGGTTATAAAGTGATAACCGTGAGATAGATCATTCTTTAAGAATTATCATCTCAAAGACCAAGGACTCTGAAATGCTTTGTAAAGAGGTAGCATGTGACTACTTGAATGAAGTCATGTGACTACCTGCATCACTTGGGATCATCCCCCAAAACCCTCTATTGAAGGTCACCTCAGGAACAGAGACTGATGAATACTTCTTGGAACCAATTTAAATGCTTAAATATTTAGGGAAAGGGAGGGTGGGAGGGAGACGCAAGGTGGAGGAGATACGGGGATATGTGTATACATGTAGCTGATTCACTTTGTTATAAAGCAGAAACTAACACACCATTGTAAAGCAATTATACTCCAATAAAGATGTTAAAAAAAATAAATGCTTAAATATTCAAATGCTATGAAATTAGTGCTCACATGCCTAGAGGATGCTGTGGCATCCAGACCCCTCCTTCAGAAGTGGGACATGCATCCCTCCAGCTGCTGGGACTCTGCTGACGCCCACATGGATCCTTCCCTAGGAACCATCCTCGGGTGAAGAAGCTGCCTTCTCAAAGGTGTGGGCTGCATCCAATGACTGATCAATGCCTGGCCCCTTACCTCACCTCAGTTCAGCCCAACTCAGAGAAGACACTCCAGCTTCCCACTCCCTGTGGCCAAGACCTTTGTTGCAGGAGCATTAAAGGGTTAAGCTCTGCCGCTGCCAACCCTGCTTCCCTCACACCCTCACTGGCATTGTTCCTGGGAGCACTTCCTAATAAATTTCCTATACACAAAGTTCCATCCCAGAGTCTATTTGCCAGGGAACCCAACTTCCAACGATCCCTAATAGGATAAAAATTATATAGTATGTAGTTTAATTCATCTGTGCTTCTAACTGGTATGCACAAAAAATCATGTATATAAACTGTCCAATTAACTAGACCTGAATAAGCAAGATCCAAGAATTTAAAGGATGCATACAAAGTTAGAACAAGTCTTAAGTTGAATTTTATTTCCTTTTTTGGGTATCCAGCCCCTAAAGTAAAAAGGAAACAAGTGGAGAAATATAAAGACTCGGCAAATGTTTGGTTTATACATTCTTTTTCAGAATCTATTAGATATTTTATTAATTTTAATATTTCAGAATTTATAATTTCATGCACATCGATCATTTCCATCTTAAATCTATTTACAGAAAGTAAGAGCACCTAACAATGATATTAATCAAGAGAACAAGAGTCTTTAAGCCAACAGAAACAGTCTCAAATCATGCCACAAGAGAAGAAACTTGGTATTAAAAATAAAATAAATGGGGGGAGAAAAAAACCTTTGGGAGAAAGTTCGTATTTGAAAGGGTCAACCACTCTAAACTTTTAGGAAATATCATTTTTAATCTCCAAAATATTGCAAGTATGCTCTGGGTTATAATTTTCCCTAAAGAAACTCCCCACAAGTAGCAATTAAGAGTTGTTTTATGGGACAGAATTTAGCCAGTCAGAGGCAATTACTGTGAATCACAAAGACAAAATGTATATATCGCTTTCTGTCTTCCCACGATACTGATCTTCTCATTACCAAAGGGTAGCCAACAGCTACTCTCATGATTAACAGAGGATAACTTACTGCTCCACGGCAAACAGAGCCTTAAATAATGCTGTTCCTCCTTCCTGCCGCCCCCCAACAATCTCTCCTCTTATAAGGGTCTTATTAGGTTAGAATCCACCCATCTGACCTCATTGTACCTTAATTTCCTCCTTTTTCTTAATTTCTTAACTGAGGCGGAACAGGGAAATACATCGAGGTCCTCACATCTTGCAACACATTGATTAATCAGGTAATACACATTCTAAACACTTAGATTCAGGACTGTAAAAAAAACTATTTTACTGACTCTCAGGGACAACAGTTTATCTTCTACTTTTTTGTTTGTTTGTTTGTTTTTTGTTTTTCTGGTACGCGGCCCTCTCACTGTTGTGGCCTCTCCCGCTGCGGAGCACAGGCTCCGGACGTGCAGGCTCAGCGGCCACGGCTCACGGGCCCAGCCACTCCATGGCATGTGGGATCCCCCCGGACCGGGGCACGAACCCGTGATCCCCTGCATCGGCAGGTGGACTCTCAACCACTGCACCACCAGGGAAGCCCTATCTTCTCCTACTTTAATGGCAGTGCTATATCTATGTCTTTACAGCCAAGGGGACTTGAAAATGATCAGAAATGCTTGGGTTTCAGGGATTCGACACCACTTAAATCCACTAAATTTGGCTATAAGTTTCCCCCCAAAAAATAAAACAAATATGGGACAAGATTAATCATGCTAAGAGACAGAGAAGGGAATGAGAGAAAACACAGAAATTGTTTAACAATATGGACCAGACAGGATGATAGACAATTGTAATTTCACATTGAATAGAGCCAACTGGAAAGTGATGAAAATCTCTTCCAACCCAACAGAAAATAAATGTGCATGGGAGCAATTGTTAACAGAATATTGTTGCCATTCATTTGGCAGCATCAGAGCCAACCAGACACTCAGAGGGTGTTTGATAACAAAAAATATGTGCCTGACATATTATGCAGGCAAATTAGCAGGTAATTAAAAATACTGAGACCACACCAGAAGCAGAAGCCATCCCACAACGTCCAACCATGTAAAACAGGTAAGTGGAAGCTTGTGAAATTTACTGTATTTACAAATGCTCCTTCCTGTTCTCAAAATCCCAATCACCTCCTCAGTGAAACCTTCTGGAATCCTCCAGAGTGGGTCCCCTTGTTACGTCTTCACAGCCTCCTATTTTCTTCTCCTTCGTATAACTTAATATTGCTGGGATTCTGTGATTAATGTTTCCCTCCCCCAAGCAGACTGTCAGCTCCATGAGGCCAGAGACCCCATCACTGTTTGGTTCCCTGCATGCCTAGTGGGGTGTGTGATACAGTACGGGTGCTCCAAAAGCACTTTTCATGTATTTTTATTTTTTAGCAATAAAGTATTTTTAAATTAAGGCAGGTACATTGCTTTTTAGACAATGCTATTGCACATGTAATAAACTACAGTATAGTGTAAATAGAATTTTTTTGGCTTAATTAAACAACAAAAGTTTATTTCTTCGTGGTTCTGGAGGCTAGAAGTCCAAGACCAAGGTGTGGGCAGGGCTGGTTTCATTCGGGGGCCTCTCTCCTTGACTTGCAGAAGGCCATCTTCTCTCTCTCTCTCTTCACATGGCCCCTTCTCTGAGTACCCAAATGTGTGTGCCCTAATCTCTCCTCTTATAAGGGTCTTACTAGGTTAGGATCCACCCACCTGACCTCATTGTACCTTAATTTCCTCCTTTTTCTTACCTGAAGTACGACTGGCTCATAACATGGTATGTTTCACTTGTACCGCACTATACTTCTACTTCTGTACGCTAGGCTGTGCTCACCACCAAAAAAACCTTTTTTTATTATTAAATCTTGAATATATTCCCTGTGCTGTACATTACAACACTGTAATTTATTTATTTAGTAACTGGTAGTTTGTACCTCTCCAAATACACTTTTTTCTTCTTAAATAAATTATTTATTTATTTTTGGCTGCATTGGGTCTTTGTTGCCGTGTGCCAGCTTTCTCTAGTTGTGGTGATCGGTGGGCTACTCTTCATTGTGGTGCGTGGGCTTCTCATTGCGGTGGCTTCTCTTGTTGCGGAGCACAGGCTCTAGGTGCGCAGGCTTCAGTAGTTGTGGCACGCGGGCTCAGGAGTTGTGGCTTGCAGGCTCAGTTGCACCGCGGCATGTGGGATCTTCCTGGACCAGGGCTCAAACCCAAGTCCCCTGCATTGGCAGGCGGATTCTTAACCACTGTGCCACCAGGGAAGCCCCCCAAATACACTTTTTAAATGAGTGTATAATCTTCTCGACACATCAGTGGTTTATTTTCTTGTCTCTTTTTGGTTGTTGTTAGCTTTGTCAACGCTCTCACTTTCTCTTCTGCTACCACTGTGATAAGAATACAACAGCAGGGCTTCCCTGGTGGCGCAGCGGTTGAGAGTCCGCCTGCTAATGCAGGGGACACGGGTTCGAGCCCTGGTCTGGGAGGATCCCACATGCCGCGGAGCAACTAGGCCCGTGAGCCACAACTACTGAGCCTGCGCGTCTGGAGCCTGTGCTTCGCAATAAGAGAGGCCGCGATAGTGAGAGGCCCGCGCACCGCGATGAAGAGTGGCTCCCGCTTGCCACAACTAGAGAAAGCCCTTGCACAGAAATGAAGACCCAACACAGCAAAATAAATAAATTAATTAATAAACTCCTACCACCAACATCTAAAAAAAAAAAAAAAAAAAAAAAGAATACAACAGCAGACAGCATCCTGAAAACAAGAGGACACGTCCAGGAATGGGGCTCACTTCTCCCATCTCTTTGCACACCGAAAATAGACCACTGTTCCACGCACATTCAGGCACCCATGATGGGTCCTGATTTCCATAAGCAATAATCTTACTACATCTTAGCTTGAAATTATCTTCAGAGCAACACCATATAGATTCTACTAGGCCTCTACAGTTAAGTAAAGTGATGCCAAAATCACAGGTATTAACTGAGTACCTGTTATGTGCCAATTATTAAAAAATTATCCAGGGGCTTCCCTGGTGGCGCAGTGGCTGAGAGTCCGCCTGCCGATGCAGGGGACATGGGTTCGTGCCCCAATCCGGGAAGATCCCACATGCCGCGGAGCGGCTGGGCCCGTGAGCCATGGCCGCTGAGCCTGTGCGTCCGGAGCCTGTGCTCCACAATGGGAGAGGCCACAACAGTGAGAGGCCCACGTACCACAAAAAAAAAAAAGAAAAAAAAAGTACCCCTTTGGTTTTCTAACTATTTAATATCCAACTTAGAAAACAATAAAAATTGACTTAAAAATAGGGCACAGAGGCTCTCAAACTATATAATTTAATTACCCACAGGATTTAGGTGTTTCTAAATTATAAGGTAAAGTTCAATTCTTATTAGAGCACATGGCATTAATAATCTGGAACACCACAGACAAACAATAATGGGGAAGAATTGGCTTTGTGATTCTACCGTGATACCAACTGAGACTCACTGATTGAATATTTATTTCCTCTATGCCAGGCTCTGATGAAATGTGGAAGAATAAATGCATTATCTGAGTGAATCACATTATCTCATTTAACCTTCCAACCACCTTGAGAGACAGATGTAGGGTGTCAGTGACAAGGCAGGTAAAAGTCTAAAGTCACACATTTAGGATTGTGTTACTACTGAATGTTTGTGTTCCCTCCCCCAATTCATATGGTGAAGCCCAAACCCCCAGCACGATGTTCTTTGGAGGTGGGGCCTTTGGGAGGCCATGAAGTCATGAGGGTGGAGCCCTTGGGAACATGGCCCCTGATCTTGGACTTCAGCCTCCTGAACTCTTGAGAAAGAAATTTCTGTCGTTTACGCCATCTAGTCCATGGTACTTTGTTATGGAAGCCTGAGCTGACGAAGAGAGATGGGCTGAGGAGAGATGAGAATTTGGGTTCGTCTGACTCCACCCTGCCTCTTAAGCAGTTTTATTCCTTTTGGCTCAAAATAATCTATCACACACACACCCCATCCAGAGCTCCAACCACTAGACCATGACCACTCCTGAAATATCCTGCTGAAACCCACTGACCCTCAGCTAGTCTCTCCCAGACATCAGCTATGAGAAGCCAGAGGAACTGCACTCACCTTGAGAAAATCTAAATTTCCAGAACAAGGCCTGCTGCCTGTATGACCCAGCAGTCCCACTCCTGGGCATACATCCAGACAAACTGTAATTCAAAAAGATACACGCACCCCTGTGTTCACAGCAGTACTGTTCACAATAGCTAAGACATGGAAGCAACCTAAATGTCCATCAACAGATGAACGGATAAAGAAGATGTGGTACATATATATATACAATGGAATAGTACTCAGACATAAAAAAGAGTGAAATAACGCCATTTGCAGCAACATGTAACTAGAGATTATCATACTAAGTGAAGTAAGTCAGAAAGAGAAAGACAAATACCATATGATATCACTTACATGTGGAATCTAAAATATGACCCAAATGAACCTATCTATGAAACAGAAATAAGACTCACAGACATAGAGCACAGACTGGTGGTTGCCAAAGGGGAGGGGGATGAGGGAGGGATGGAGTGGGAGGTTGGGGTCAGCAGATGTGAGCTATTATATAGAGAATGGATAAACAACAAGGTCCTACTGTACAGCACAGGGAACTATATTCAGTATCCTATGATAAATCATAATAGGAAAGAATATTTAAAAACATATATATATATGTATAACGGAATCATCTTACTGTACAGCAGTAATTAACAACATTGTAAATCAACTGTACTCCAATTAAAAAAAATATTGGAAAAAAAAAAAAAAGACCTGCTGCCTTCATTCAGGTCAGGGGATTCTTTCCCTGGAAGAGGCCCTCCCACCTCACAAATAACACACACCCGTTCAGGTCACTGGAAGTACAGGCAAACCTCGTTATATGATTCCTCAGAATGAACAACTTTACACTGTACACTGCTCACAGCTTTGTCTACGTCTTCGTGTTATGGGCTGAACGGTGTCCCCACACCCCCAAATTCATAGGCTGAAGACCTGACTAGCACCTCAGAATGTTACCTTATTTGGAGATCAGCCTTTGAAGCGGTAATTAAGTGAAACTGAGGCCAGTCAGGTGGACCCTAATCCAGCAGGGCCAGTGTCTCTCCAAGAAGAGGAAACTGGCACACAGGGAAGATGGGCACCTAAAGCCAAGGAGAGAGACCTGGAACAGACCCTTCCCTCACAACCCTCAGAGCCAAACAACTCTGCCAAGTCTGATCTCGGGTTTCTAGCCTCCAGAACTAAATTCAATTAAAAACAGAATGAGAAAATAAATGTCCGTTGTTTAAGCCACTCAGTCTGTGGTACTTTGTTACATCAGCCACAGGAGACTAATACAGTCCATAACCGCACACACCCATGACCTTACCCAGGCTCCTTTCGCCCCCCCAATCCTAGTCAATCACCAACACCTGAAGACCCAAACTTCTCATGTTTCTCCTTAAATTCCCATCCACTCCCATCACATGGGTTTTAGGTCAGGCCCTGACGGTCTCCTGCCTGTTTCTCAGTTCCTTCCCCTGTCACTCCATCGCATGCACGGGGCTGGGGGGATGTTCACAATAGACCCCAACCACACAGATGCTGGGCCCCTGGCGCCAGGCAAGGTCCCCACAGTGCAGACACCTGCTCAACCAGGTAACCGCCTCTGGTGTCCCTGGGAGACAGGGCAGGGGGCCGGGGCTGTGGTCCTCCTGATACCGAGCAGGACCCTGTGGGGTTCCTGGGCACGAAAGCCTTTCTGTGTCCCCCATTTCTTTGATTACAGAAAATAGGCTTCATTCAGTCTTCATGACCTTCCCTGAGCTCCAAGGAGCAGGTTCAAACAGTTGCTCATCAGGCAAGGGAGGGGATGCAGGGACAAGGGAGGAGCAGCCAAGAAACAACAGTGCAGCCTTGGGGCAGGGTCCTGGTTCCCCGTCAAGGGATACACTTAACGATATCTCCAAGCTGCTCTGCAGAGACTGAAAGCCCCACCAGGAGGGAGGAGTTAACGGTTAAGGACGGACGGTTTGCTGCCCACAGGCAAGCAGACACCAGCCTTCTACCATCTGCGCACCGCTCCTCCGCTCATACCCCCGGGTCCAGCCTCCCTAAAAGAGCTTCAGCTTCACAAAGACATCTTGTGCGTACACCCCCAAGCCTTCACACATGTCATGGATGTCTTCTTCCCCTTTGGCCTGCTCGTGGGATTTCTACTTAGGCTTCAAGACTCCACGCTGGCACCCTCACCTATCCAACTGTCCCTGGGCTGCCACGCTGCCCTGAACATGTTTCCATGACAGCACTTACACTGGATGGGCATCACAGGGGGCTGCTGCTCCCCCTTGGCTGAGGACTACTTGAGAGCAGTGACTGATGCTTATTCAGGGCTGTCACAGATCCGGGACCCCTGGTTGACCAAAGTGGAGCCTCAGAAAACACCTGGAATTAGAGGATTGATGTGCTTTGCCACAAACGCTGAGCTGGACTTAGCAACTGTTCCCTAAGGAAAGCAGGCTGTTTTCATCCAAATCAAATTAGGTACCACCTGCATATCCATCCAGCTCTGAGATAAGAGCAGAAGTTTCCTACAGCGTGAATATCTGCTGGATGGATGAATGAAGCCATTAAGAACCTTCAACAGGGTGCCAGAAGCAGTACTGCTAGGAAGAATATTTTCAAATATTCAAAATATTCTTTGAAATATTTTTGTGACTGAGTCAGGAGAGAATCGTTTGGATACAAACTCATTCTTAGGAGACTTGCTATTAATGAAATTTGTGGTGAGGGTGGTGGGTGTGCGTGTTCCTTGGATCTTCCTCAATGTACAGTACAATCTCATAAACATGAAGTACTGGGTAGGAACAAAGGGAAGATCTGTGCCTATGACTGCAGGGCAGACACAGACAGACACACACACACTCGTATTAAATAAACCTGAGGAGAAGTAAGCTATCTGCGTTGGTTAGTTCCCACTTGGGTAAAGTAAATCATGGAGTCTCAGTGTACTTTCTATAACCTGGTTGTGGTTTTCCTTGTAAGCTGAGAGGGCTACTTTCTGGAGGTGGCCACTGGCAGACAGCCTCAGTCCCTGAGGTCGGCACAGACTCTTTGCTCACCCACACAGACTGAGCTGGCTCTAATCTCCCATCCAGAGAGAAGGTGAGGACTCCACGCTGAACAAGCTCTTGGGGGAGGGCGGGTTCCTTTCAAGAGTGGTCTGGATTAGCACACTGGGGCCTGGATTAGCACCCTGGGACCTGGATTAGCATCGTGGGGTCTGAACTAGCATCGTGGGCCCTAGATTAGCATCGTGGGCCCTGGATTAGCATCGTGCGCCCTGGATTAGCATCGTGGGCCCTGGATTACCATTGTGGGGCCTGGATTAGCATCCTGGGGCCTGGATTAGCATCCTGGGGTCTGAATTAGCATCGTGACGCCTGGATTAGCATCGTGGGGTCTGGATTACTATTGTGGGGCCTGGATTAGCATCGTGGGGTCTGGATTAGCATCCTGGGCCCTGGATTAGCATCCTGGAGCACAGGGACATGGGCCTCCGGCTAGCTGTTAAAGCCGCACTCTCCATGCCTGGTCTACTCTGCATCCTTGTTTATTACTCTGCCTTTGTGGTCTGGAGGGATTCAATGGTCCCCTCTGGGCTGGTCCCCTGCCTCCCAGGCTCTCATCCCCACATGTCCCCAAGGCCCTTCGTCCCCACATGTCTCAGTAGTTCATGACCACTCCCTGACATTTCTTCCCACGGTCCCCTAAATGTCTGGAAAGATCACCCTGCATTCAATATGGGACGCAGTGTGACCAGCCCCTGTTTCTCCATCTGGAGCACAGACTCCGAGGTCCATCAGCTGCCCCTCCTGGCTATGTGGCCTGGGACAAGTGACTAAGCCCTCTGGTCTCAGTGTCTCCTTCTGTACAAGAATAGCAAGAGTCCTACAGAAGAGTGTCCCTGTGAGAACTCAGTGAAGTCGTACAGATAAAGCTGCTAAGACCAGCACCTGGGAGCAGCCCGATAATTGCTGTTCTATAATTTTAAAAAAATCCTCCTTGATTTTGTGGCGCTTAATACAACAACCTACGCATCATACATACTCACATCTGGGTGATTATTCTCTTTCTTAAATAAACAGCATTTCAAACCTAACGAACTATTTAGAAAACATGAAAAAAGTGTAGGAAATCTGAATGCTAATGGGGGAACTTTGGAGTTTTTTGTTGTTAATTAATTTACTTTTTATTCAATTTTTAAAGGTTACACTCCATTTACAGCTATTACAAAATATTGGCTCTATTCCCTGTGCTGTACAACACAACCTTGTAGCCTATTTTATACCCAATAGTTTGTACCTCCCACACACACCCCCACCACTAAGGGGGAACTTTGCACATCTGTCTGTTTCTCAATGTTGTGGGTAACTACGTAGATTACCTAAGAAGACTTTTTAAACTTGGTGCCCTTCAGAAATACTTAAATCATCTGCACATGCCAGTACAGTACAGCATTATTTACATGCGTCAGCTTCCACCCAGGTAGACACACACACTACATAAAGCTTACACATAGCGCAAAACACCGTGGATGAAAACATGTATGTTCTCACAAAGTTTCCTGAACATAAAAAGCTCAAGTGCACAATTTAGTGATATTTAGTAACTGTATAGATTTACACAACCATCACCACATCCTGGTTTTAGAATGTATCCATCACCCCCAAAAGATTCCTTGTAGCTAATTTCTACCCCACTTCCCACCCCAGGTAACCACTGACCTACTTGTGTCTGTTTCATATGTTATTTTGTGTATGGCTTCTTCCACTTAGCATAATGTTTTTGAGGTTCATCTGTGTTGTAGCATATTATATTATATTCGTATTTCATTCCTTCTTATTGCTGAATAGTATTTCATATACAGATACACTGTTTTGTTTATCTTTTCACCAGTTGATGGACATGTGGATTGTTTCCATTGTTTGAATATTATAAATAATGTTGCTATAAACGATGACATACAAGTCATTTGTGTGAACCTATGTTTTTATTGATCTTGGGTAAATACATAGGAGTCGAACTCCTGGGTCATATGACAAGTTTATGTTTAACTTTCTAAGAAACTGTCAAACTTTTTCTTTTTTTTTTAACATCTTTATTGGAGTATAATTGCTTTACAATGGTATGTTAGTTTCTGCTTTATAACAAAGTGAATCAGCTATACATATACATATGTCCCCATATCTCCTCCCTCTTGCGTCTCCCTCCCACCCTCCCTATCCCACCCCTCTAGGTAGTCACAAAGCACCAAGCTGCTCTCCCTGTGCTATGCGGCTGCTTCCCAATAACTATTTTACATTTGGTAGTGTATATATGTCCATGCCACTCTCTCACTTCGTCCCAGCTTACCCTTCCCCCTCCTTGTGTCCTCAAGTCCATTCTCTACATCTGCATCTTTATTCCTGTCCTGCCCCTAGGTTCTTCAGAACCTTTTTTTTTTTTTTTTTTAGATTCTATATATATGTTAGTGTACAGTATTTGTTTTATCTCTGGGCTTTCTATCCTGTTCCATTGATCTATATTTCTGTTTTTGTGCCAGTAGCATACTGTCTTGCTTACTGTAGCTTTGTAGGATAGTCTGAAAACCTGATTCCTCCAGCTCTATTTTTCTTTCTCAAGATTGCTTTGGTTATTTGGGGTCATTTATATTTCCATACAAATTGTGAAATTTTTTGCTCTAGTTCTGTGAAAAATGCCATTGGTAGTTTGATAGGGATTGCACTGAATCTGTAGATTGCTTTGGGTAGTATAGTCATTTTCACAATGTTGATTCTTCCAATCCAAGAACATGGTATATTTCTCCATCTGTTTGTATCATCTTTAATTTCTTTCATCAGTGTCTTATAGTTTTCTGCATACAGGTCTTTTGTCTCCTTAGGTAGGTCTATTCCTAGGTATTTTATTCTTTTTGTTGCAATGGTAAATGGGAGTGTTTCCTTAATTTCTCTTTCAGATTTTTCATCATTAGTGTATAGGAATGCAAGAGATTTCTGTGCATTAATTTTGTATCCTGCTACTCTACCAAAATCATTGATTAGCTCTAGTAGTTTTCTGGTGGCATCTTTAGGATTCTCTATGTATAGTACCATGTCATCTGCAAACAGTGACAGTTTTACTTCTTCTTTCCGATCTGGATTTCTTTTCTTTTTCATCTCTGACTGCTGTGACTAAAACTTCCAAAACTATGTTGAATAATAGTGGTGAGAGTGGGCAACCTTGTCTTGTTCCTGATCTTAGAGGAAATGGTTTCAGTTTTTCACCATTGAGAACGATGTTGGCTGTGGGTTTGTCATATATGGACTTTATTATGTTGAGGTAAGTTCCCTCTATGCCTACTTTCTGGTGGGTTTTTATCATAAATGGGTGTTGAATTCTGTTGAAAGCTTTCTCTGCATCTATTGAGATGATCATATGGTTTTTCTCCTTCAATTTGTTAATATGGTGTATCACGTTGATTGATTTGCATATATTGAAGAATCCTTGCATTCCTGGGATAAACCCCATTTGATCATGGTGTATGATCCTTTTAATGTGCTGTTGGATTCTGTTTGCTAGTACTTTGTTGAGGATTTTTGCATCTATGTTCATCAATGATATTGGTCTGTAGTCTTCTTTTTTTGTAGTATCTTTGTCTGGTTTTGGTATCAGGGTGATGGTGGCCTCGCAGAATGAGTTTCGGAGTGTTCCTCCCTCTGCGATATTTTGGAAGAGTTTGAGAAGGATAGGTGTTAGCTCTTCTCTAAATGTTTGATAGAATTCGCCTGTGAAGCCATCTGGTCCTGGGCTTTTGTTTGCTGGCAGATTGTTAATCACAGTCTCAATTTGAGTGCTTGTGATTGGTCTGTTTATATTTTCTATTTCTTCCTGGTTCAGTCTCGGAAGGTTGTGCTTTTCTAAGAATTTGTCCATGTCTTCCAGGTTGTCCATTTTATTGGCATATAGTTGCTTCTACAGACAACTGCGTTATCACCAAGATTTAAACCTCTTGAGTTTTTTTTGTTTTGTTTTGAAAAGTGAATTTTATTACTCGGCAATTGGTTCTAACAAAGAAAGTCAATTACTATCAATTGTCTCAAAACCAGATTTATAGAGATTTTACAAGTTTTTAACACCAGAATTGGCACTAGAACTTTTAAATATTTAATTAGGAAATAAGTTGTGAATATTAACAATACAAATAAAAATAAATAGCTAACCATCATTAGTACAGAGTACTGTTACAAAAAGTAGTTAGACTTTTTACCATTTAAAATCAAGAAAAGTCAGGATCACTTAGTTCTCTGATTCCAGGTAACATCCTGTGCCCATGTAGAGTGCTTCTTCTGCAGGCAGGTTTCTTAAATGAACCAGGCATCCAGCAATGCTGTTATGTCCCATGAGTCAAGGCTTCCTCACCCAGGACCTACTACAGGACTTGGCAACTGTCATCGTTGAGTGTCCTGGAAAAGGTCCTTCACTGGAACACTTTATGCATCCTTTTTCAGGAAGCTACTGGAGGATGAGCTCCATCAAAAATTTTCTCTTTGGGCTTCCCTGGTGGCACAGTGGTTGAGAGTCCACCTGCTGATGCAGGGGACACAGGTTTGTGCCCCAGTCTGGGAGGATCCCACGTGCCGTGGAGCGGCTGGGCCCGTGAGCCATGGCCGCTGAGCCTGCGCATCCGGAGCCTGTGCTCCACAATGGGAGAGGCCACAACAGTGAGAGGCCCGTGTACCACAAAAAAAAAAAAAAAAAAATTTCTCTTTAACAGTTAAGGAAACTGAGGCTTTAGCTGCTCTGATGACCACCTGCTGTTTACCTACTCCAGCTGACAACAGGAAAGAGGTGAGGTGGGGCTCAACCCACAACTGACTCTCCAACCGGGCAGCCTGTAAGGCCCAGCCTGGATCTACAGGTGACCTCCTCCAATGGGAAAGATGAGAAGTGTGTAGGAGGCAGGGGTGCCTGTGTTTTGTTGGCATCCAGAGCAAGGGCAGCAGCGAGCGCCTGGTCCTGAGAACGCTGGTAGGTGCTGGGCTACACGGGTACAACTCCTCACCTGGCGTTACGCTGCACTGGGCTGCGCCAGTAGGACAAAGGTACTACATGATTCTCAACTGACTTACATGGACTTAAATAAGACGTGTAAACAAATTATTGGAGTACAGTGGTTGAAGTGGGATCTAGTCAGACTGTCCTGGATTTGAGCCCGGGATTTTCCACTTTACTCTGCAAACTAAGAAGGCAGAAGAGGTGATTCCCCTACCACCTCCTCCCCCTATTATGCTCAATTCCAAAGTACTGTTGCAAAAGTAGCAAAGGTGCAGTTGTTATTACCTCACCACTGTGTTCTGAGCTTAGAGGAAATGCTGCCAGGACTTTTATGGATTTCAGGATAATCCACAGCCATGAAGGTCAGTGAAGTTCAGAAAAATCAACTTTTAAAAACTAATTTATGGGACTTCCCTGGTGGCGCAGTGATCAAGAATCCACCTGCCAATGCAGGGAACATGGGTTCGATCCCTGGTACGGGAAGATCCCACATGCCACGGAGCAACTAAGCCTATGTGCCACAACTACTGAGCCTGCACTCTAGAGCCCGTGAGCCACAACTATTGAAGCCCGCATGCCTAGAGCCTGTGCTCCACAACAAGAGAAGCCACTGCAATGAGAAGTCTGCGCACCACAACAAAGAGTAGCCTCCACTCGCTGCAACTAGAGAAAGCCCGCAGGCAGCAATGAAGACTCAATGCAGCCCAAAATAAATAAATAAAAGTTTTTTTTTTTGAAGAAGGAAACAGATCAGGGGGCAGTGGGGGCAGGTCTGGGAGGGTTTCATGGGCAATGTCAGGGCTTTGGCCTCGCCTTTGAGGAAAATGGAGAGCCACTGGTTTTTGCTGGGTTTTTTTTTAATTTATTAATTTTTGGGGGCTGCATTGGGTTTTCATTGCTGCGCATGGGCTTACTCTAGTTGCAGCAAGCAGGGGCTACTCTTCGATGCGGTGCACGGGCTTCTCACTGAGGTGGCTTCTCTTGTTGCGGAGCACGGGCTCTAGGCGTGCGGGCTTCAGTAGTTGTGGCATGCAGGCTTCAGTAGTTGTGGCTTGCGGGCTCAGTAGTTCTGGCTCACAGGCTCTAGAGTGCAGGCTTAGTAGTTGCGGTACACGGACTTAGTTGCTCTGCGGCATGTGGGATCTTCCCGGACCAGGGCTTGAACCTGTGTCCCCTGCATTGGCAGGCAGATTCTTAACCACTGCACCACCAGGAAAGTCCTTTCTTTTTTTCTTTTTTTAATTTCATGATATTTATTCTCTTTACAAAGCTGTAAAAGGGGAATATGTCACATCTGGTAAGCACACGTATGAGAAGTTCAACATTGTGAAAATCAACATCCAGTAAGGTGCCAGCCCCTGAAGTAGCAGCTACAGTCTGTAACTCTCCTTGTCATACCCTTTTTTCTGATTTTTGCTTGAGTTCTCTGAAATTGTAAGCAAAGAGGTGTGGGTCTTCATCACACGTTTTTCAGTATACGTCACAGAGGCTTTTAAAGTGTAAGACAGAGAGCTGGTGGGTGGGTCGAAGAGTAGGGTCCACATCTGCCAACTGTAACAGTTTCCCAGTGCTTTCTAATCGTGAGCTTCAGGGAGTAACATTCCAAGCCCTCGATGGCAGTATTTCCTTCAGAACTGAAAGGCATTCTGAACGACTTTCTCCACCAGCCTGAATGGCTACTCTATCCTGGTCCGGGTCAGGGGGGTGAAATGTACCACCCCGAGTCCACCTCTGCTTTGGGGACGAAAGCCTGACCTGGAACTGTCAAGATGTGCAGAACTTCGCAGAGGTACTGGGCCATGATGGAAAGGCAACTACACAGCTTGCTTCCTATACTGGCTGTAAGTTTCTCTGCCACTTCCTTTTGAAAAGTCAAAGTCATCTGAGTTCTGCCATAAGCAAAAGGTCCAATTCTATGAGAAACATTTTCAAGCCAATTTGATAATCAGTGGAGTTGATACACTAAAAGGCAGATTTCCAATAATATGCACATTTAGAGGTTCATCCTCCCACTGTCTTTTGAGACTTTCTGGAAAAGCCCTTTCTATCTTGGCACCCACTCCGCAACAAGAGAAGCCACCACAATGAGGAGCCCGCTCGCCACAACTACTGAGCCCACGTGCCACAACTACTGAAGCCCGTGTGCCTAGAGCCCACGTTCCGCAACGAGAAGCCACTGCAGTAAGAAGACCACGCACCGCAACGAATAGTCCCCGCTCGCCACAACTAGAGAAAGCCCACGCCCAGCAACGAAGACCCAATGCAGCCAAAAAAATTTAAACAAATAAATTATTTTAAAAACTCCATTTTACAAAAATTTTGTAGTTGAAAATAGTCATAAAATGTACTATATAACCAGTTTTTGCTGTACTGGTCAGTAGTGTCCAATATATTCTTGTTGTTATGCTATAGTTCTGCAGAACTTTTTCCATCTTACAAAACTGATCTCCACATCATTTAAAAAACAAGTCTTTATTATTTCTCTCTCTCTAGCCACTAGTATTCACCATTTTACTCTGATATTCTATATATGTTTTTACCACTTTACATACCACGTGTGTGGAATTCTAAAGCACTTTTTGTATGCGGATGGTTTATCTCACTGGCATACTGTCCTCAAGTTTCATCCATGTTGTTCCATGCGACAGGCGTTCCCTTTAAAGGGTAAATCACATTCCATTGTAGGTTTCCACCGCGTTTCGTTTACCCATTCACCTGAAGATCAACATCGGTGCTGCTTCCGCATCTCCACTGTTGGAAATAGTGCTGCTGTGAACAGAGTTTGCAAATATCTCAGCAAGTCTTTGCTTTCCATTGGGTATGTACCTAGAATTTGGATGACTGGGCCATATGGTAGTTCTGGTTTCCATTTGTTGAGGGTCTGCCACATGTTTCCCAGAGTGGTTGCTGCATTTTATAATCCTAGCAAGGGTGCACAAGGGTTTATATTTTTCCCCATCCTCAAAAACAGCAGTTATTTTCTGTTTTTTTTTAATAGAAAAAAAAAGTGAGAAGGAATGGCACATCCACCACAAAACGTACATAGTTAAGAAGTTGGGTTTTTTCTCAGTAGGCATCACTTGTAAATAGGAATGAAGTAGGGGCCAAAATGTAAAACCAAACATGAAGCAGCTACGTGTAGTTAGTAATTTCTAGTTTGAATTGTAATTGAATACTGCTGCTTTATATGTATTGTTTTATATTGTACTATTCCCATTATTGATGGTTTGGACTTTAATAAGGAATTCCATAGTTTTTAATGTCACAAACATGAGATATTTGAACAGTGTATTCGAGAAAGCAATATACTAACGAAAGTGAATGCTTGTATATATTAAGATAGCCTTAAAACTTTTTCTCTAATGCTTTAGCTGTCAAATAATGAAACCTTTTAAAAGCATAGGGTTATAGTCAGCATGCTAGACTGAGAGGTGGACACTGATGGGTGAGAACAGGTACTGATGCTGTCGGTGTCTCGCACTGTGTGTTCAGCTGTGTTTATGCTCCAGACGTGCAACATTAGACACTAGCTGGACAGCAGTGCTGCCTCGTGTAACTCCAAAGAGGAAACAGGATTTGATTACCTGAGTGCACAAGTTTCTTTAATTTACTCATCTTGTCCTTAGCTTGGATGCAATGCCATGCAGAGTTATGTGGCTGCTATTTTTATTTACTTTACATCACTTTTTTTTTTTTTTTTTTTTTTTTTTTTGCAGTACGCGGGCCTCTCACTGTTGTGGCCTCTCCCGTTGCGGAGCACAGGCTCCGGATGCGCAGGCTCAGCGGCCATGGCTCCCGGGCCCAGCCGCTCCGCGGCATGTGGGATCCTCCCGGACCGGGGCACGAACCCGTGTCCCCTGCATCGGCAGGCGGACCCTCAACCACTGCGCCACCAGGGAAGCCCGACTTTACATCACTTTGATTAACACTTTGAATGGAGAGCCAAACATGCCCTCTTCACTGACCAGCAATGGCCCTTTAAATGCAGGAGGAGAAATAAAAAATTAAAAAAGAAAACCATTTTGTGTGAAAATTGGTGATAACCGGCGCTTAAGATCAGAAAAATAGTTCTTTATACTTGGCTGCCTTAAGATGCTGTCTGCCCAAAGCTCTGAAAGACTTTAAGATAGGCAGTAATACTACAATACTACTGAGTTGTTGCAGAATTGTTACATTTGATAATAAAACTTGCCTGTTTACTCTCAAAAAAAAGTTAAACTTTTTGTTTCTCTGAAATGTCTTATAATAGGTGATAATGTTGTTGACTCAAATTTCCATGAAAAAGAAAAAAAAAACTACCTCTTGAGTGACATCCTGGTCTATTCCTCTCTGAGGAATCTTGTGGGGAAAGAATACTATAACTCCTGCTCTGTTTCCATGTTTCCGTCGGGAAAGGAACCCCGCCTGCCCTGGGGTGTTGGTGTTTTTGTCTATGTTGCCATCCCAGGCCTGCGACAGGGGCTTGCGGCTGTGTTGTAATGTCTGGGCCACGTCTGGGGAGTCCTTCCCACCTGCCCAGCCAGGGACCAGCCACCCCCCTGAAGAGGCCTCCATTTCCTTCCTATGACCCAAGGCACAGGGAACACCACCTCCCATGACCCCACCCGAGGCCCACCTCTACCCACAGTCCTGTACAGGAGTCGAGTAAACGGGATGTCTCTGAGCCCTTGTCCCCAAAGGGCCGGCCAAGGGCTGCCCGCCAACCAGGCTCCATCAATCCTGCATGACCAAGTGATGACTGGTGGGCTCTGCTACCCAGGCCCTCTGCCACCTCCCACCCTGCCATCTGGCAAGGGATGGGCCCTTTTCTGTGGATTGACTACCTGTGGAAATGTGACCAATTAGTGTGAAGTGCATGTTTAGCAAATGTTAGGTACTGTATTTGAACCAATAAGTGTGAGTCCTTCTGCAAAAAAAGGTGGGGGGGCTTCCCTGGTGGCGCAGTGGTTAAGAATCCACCTGCCAAGGCAGGGGACATGGGTTCGAACCCTGGTCTGGGAAGATCCCACGTGCTGTGGAGCAACTAAGCCCGTGCGCCACAACTACTGAACCTCTGCTCTAGAGCCCACGTGCCACAACTACCGACCCCGCGTGCCTAGAGCCCATGCTCCGCAACAAGAGAAGCCACCGCAATGAGTAGCCCGCGCACCGCAACGAAGAGCAGCCCCCGCTCACTGCAATTAGAGAAAGCCCGCGCACAGCAACGAAGACCCAACACAGCCAAAGATAAAATTAAAAAAAAAAGAAGTACTTAATTTTTTTTTTAGACAGTACAACCCACTTTAATGATGTGGAAGTTGAGGCACAGAGGATGCCAGACCTGACTCAGGCAGACAAGGAGGAAGTTGGGAAGCTGGGCTTCAACCCGGAACGTTCGTCTCCGACCTGACAGTTACCTTCTGTTTGACCGCACTGCTTTCTCCAGAGGAAGACAGCTGAAATCGTGGATGTGCATGGGATCTCGAGAGGAAAGATGGCTGAGAACAGAAGTTGGGGAAAGGCTTGCACTTAGGAGAGGAACTCACACAGGAGGAAAAGAGGGAGCGGAACTGAGAGCTGACACTGTCAGGGAGGAAGGGGCTCCAAGGGGCCCTCACGGGGCTTAGTTAACAGCACTTCAGAGGGAAGGTTCAAGGTTCACCGTCAGGAGAAAGTAGAGAAGCAGATGAAAGCTGAGGTGGCACAGCACACCTGTGAAGATCGGTCAGCGTAAATCAGTTCAGCATTTGTAGGACTGTGGGTAAACAGAGACACTTATGTCACTGCTGGCACTGGAATCTGCTCTTCAAAGCAGGCCAGTCTCGAACAGTGAGAACTTTTCAGAAAACTCATCATATCCTTTTGCCCTTGGAGGCGGGGAGAATTTGTCCAAAAAGTGAAGCCAGATAGAGGCGCTCCACCATCCACTGGGGTCTTCAGCACTCTTCCCCGGCATCCGTTTTCAGCTCTGACTTCCGAATGACTTGGTTCTGTGGAATACTGACCTGGCAGGAGTTGGTGTCGCTGATGTTCTTGATGGGGTGGCTGAGGATTCAGAAGACTCTTGAGTTGGAAGTTGAAGATGAAATGGATGAGGGAGAATGCCTCCCTGAGGAAGTGAGTCCACAGGGCCCTCTGACATCTTCCAAAGGAAGGTCTTATCAGCAGGCTGGAAGGATCATCAGGATGCCATCTGACTGCTCTCTCCCTCCCCAGCTGATGGTCTGGCCCACCAGAAATAAGTACAAGTTATTACAAGCTGGTGGTGAATATGAGCGCGTCATCCCTGTGGTTTACCAGCTCAAACGACAGGATGGCTGTGAAAGCACTGGCGTCAGCCTCCAAAGAAAACACGCTATGCCCAAGCCAGAGGGACTGGAGTCCAGGAGAGCCTCTCACAAATGATTGGAATGTAACTGTGAGAGATCAAAAACCAAGTTCCCCTGCAAAGTAACAGAGATTCGAGGCAGATGTTATAAAGTTTAGGCAATACCCAGCAGCTCTAGAGGAAACAAATTGCTGAGTTCCAGCTTCAAGGAAGAGCTAAATATTGCATCATATGATACCTCTCTTGATTGAACTATTAAAGCACTGTATCAAAAAATAAGAAAATATGACATCGTAAAGCCTTTGGAAATATAAGTTGTAAAACAGCAAATAAATTGAACTGCAAAAGTGAAAAAAAATATTGATTTTTTGTTGCTGTCGTTAGGATTGTTTCCTCACAGTACATTCTTCCATTGAGGTTTAAAATTGTTTAATTTTCTCAACTGCCAAAGTATGAAACCATTATTTTACTTTCAGATTTATCTTCTCCCTAATCCAGTTTTCGGTTAGAACTGACATACTGATTTATAGGTGGTCCTTAATGCTCTGATAGGAATATTGGAGACATGAATTATATTCTTGGAACTATTTTATACTGATGGGATTGGATTCACATTTTTATGATTGCTGAAAATGAGAATAAGCAAACATGAAATTTTTCAAATACTGTTTTTTATAACTGTGCTTAAACTTTAAAATGTGATTTTCTTAAATTCCAAGGCTGGTTTCATTCAACAAATAAACCATGATTTTTAGTCCCCCTTTAAATTCTTTGCCACTCAAAACTCGTCATCACCATTGATTTGGGCTTTTTGTAAGCAGGCTTTTACGAGAGTAATACAAGTTGCTCCATTTTGTTTTGACTTTCATCTGAAAATCACTTTACTAATTTTGGAGTTTATATTACAGAACTGTCAATTTGTACTTCGTGAACTTCACATGCCGTTCCCTCATCTAGGAGTACTACCGCAGTAATGCTACCATGGTGCCAAGGAATTGTGATTGTAATTCCTCTATCCACAGTTTTAAAATGTGAATTTTACATAACAAATAAAAGATCTGAAAAATTAAAAAAAAAAGGTAGACAGTACCTTTTTTTTTTTTTTTTTTTAAGTATAATTTCCACTTTATTGTCTTCCCAGGGACAGTATTTCTTCAGTCTTCAAGGACTTAGCTCCTTACATGGGCTTTGGCGGAGGTCATGGGGCAGTACCCGCAGGTCTAAATCAGGGTGGAGGTGTTCGGTCCTTCCGGGCTTCCTGAGAACGACTCCTGACTACGTTGCTGTGAATGGAACAACTCACGCAGTAATGCAGTTTCACATACAGCTTGGGAAGCACATAGGCGCCGAAAACGCTCGCTTCGGAAATGTCTCTGACCGCTGCGGCCTCTACGACGTTCCGAATGACGGACTTCTTAATGGCCTTATCCCTGGGCATGCATCCAGCATAGCTGGTGCAGCGAAAAGGCTGCACGTGGCCGCGGCCCTTTCCGGCATGACCCTTATTCCTTCTTTTCTTGATCATCTTGGAAGCGGGGAGGTGAGAGAGGTTTAAATATTGTTGAGATATATATATATATATATAGATATAGATATATATATATATCTATATATATATATTGTAGCAGCTTTATTTTCAAGAGTGAAAACCTAGAAATAACCTAAACGTCCATAAAAAGATGAACGGGTAAACAGTGGTACATCCAGATAAGAATGCTACTCATCAAAAAATAAAGAGATGAGCTATTCGTTTATATCACTGATGAATCTCAAATAATTATGAAACAAAGGAAACCAGAAGAAAAACTCAGTAAACGGTTTATGATTCCAATCAGATAAATTCAAGAAAATGCAAACGTATCTATTCTAAGGGAAGAGGTGGGAAGGGCAAGGAGAGATAATAACAGGCCATGAGGTAAACATGGGCATTATCAGAACTCTGAGGATGGTTTCAAGGTTCATACCTAGGTGAAAACGTACTAACTTGTAATACTTCAAACGTATGCAGTTTAGTACATGTAAATGATACTTTAATATAGCTTTAAAAATTGGCTCAAGGTGAAAAGATCTCTATGCCTCACTCTTTTCGGAAAATCAGTTTGGCAACCGTACACTGAATCCACCAGCTCTCTCCTTCGGCCCTCTGGAGATCAGTCTTCCCTCAGTGGTAGCAAATATGGAGAGCAACGAACTACTTCCGGGATGCCAAGCCAGGCTCAGCCTCTAAGGGAGAGAGCACCTAACCAACCTGACCTAACTCCGGGCCCCAAAAGGCCTCCTGGTGCCTCAAGAAAGCTTGGGACTTCCCTGGTTAAGAATCCGCCTGCCAATGCAGGGGACATGGGTTCGAGCCCTGGTCCAGGAAGATCCCACATGCCTCGGAGCGACTAAGCCCATGTGCCACAACTACTGAGCCTGCACTCTAGAACCTGTGAGCCACAACTACTGAAGCCCACACATCTAGAGCCCATGCTCCGCAACAAGAGAAGCCACGCATCACAATGAAGAGTAGTTCCTGCTCAAAGAGTAGCCCCCACTCGCTACAACTAGAGAAAGCCCACATGCAGCAACGAAGACCCAACACAGCCAATAAATAAATTAATTAATTAAAAAGCTAAATGTAGCACTCATGATCCTTTGTATTTCTGCAGTGTCAGTTGTTACTTCTCCTTTTTCATTTCTAATTCTGTTTTGAGTCTTCTCCCTTTTTTTCTTGATGAGTCTGGCTAATAGTTTACCAATTTTGTTTATCTTCTCAAAGAACCAGCTTTTAGTTTTATTGATCTTTGCTAGTTTCCTTCATTTATTTCTGATCTGATCTTTATTTCTTTCATTCTGCTAACTTTGCGGGTTTTTTGTTCTTCTTTCTCGAATTGCTTTAGGTATAAGGTTAGGTTGTTTATTTGAGGTGTTTCTTGTTTGTTGAGGTAGGATTGTATTGCTATAAACTTCCCTCTTTGAACTGCTTTTGCTGCATCCCATAGGTTTTGGGTCGTCGTGTTTTCATTGTCATTTGTTTCTAGGTATATTTTGATTTCCTCTTTGATTTCTTCAGTGATCTCTTAGTTATTTAGTAGTGTATTGTTTAGCCTCCATGTGTTTGTATTTTTAACAGATTACTTCCTGTAATTGATATCTAGTCTCATAGCATTGTGGTCGGAAAATATTCTTTTTTTTTTTTTTTTTTCTTTTGCGGTACGCGGGCTTCTCACTGTTGTGGCCTCTCCCATTGCGGAGCACAGGCTCTGGACGCGCAGGCTCAGCGGCCATGGCTCACAGGCCCAGCCACTCCGCAGCATGTGGGATCTTCCCAGACCGGGGCACGAACCCACGTCCCCTGCATTGGCAGGCGGACTCTCAACCACTGCGCCACCAGGGAAGCCCCGGAAAATATTCTTGATACGATTTCAATTTTCTTAAATTTACCAAGGCTTGATTTGTGACCCAATATATGATCTATCCTGGAGAATGTTCCATGAGCACTTGAGAAGAAAGTGTAATCTGCTGTTTTTGGATGGAATGTCCTAAAAATATCAATTAAGTCCATCTTGTTTAATGTATCATTTAAAGCTTGTGTTTCCTTATTTATTTTCACTTTGGATGGTCTGTCCATTGGTGAAAGTGGGGTGTTAAAGTCTCCTACTATGATTGTGTTACTGTCGATTTCCCCTTTTATGGCTGTTAGCATTTGCCTCATGTATTGAGGTGCTCCTATGTTGGGTGCAAAAATATTTACAATTGTTATACCTTCTCCTTAGATTGATCCCTTGATCATTATGTAGTGTCCTTCTTTGTCTCTTGTAATAGTCTTTATTTTAAAGTCTATTCTGTCCGATAGGAGAATTGCTACTCCAGCTTTCTTTTGATTTCCATTTGCATGGAATATCTTTTTCCATCCCCTCACTTTCAGTCTGTATATGTCCCTAGGTCTGAAGTGGGTCTCTTGTAGACAGCATATATATGGGTCTTGTTTTGGGATCCACTCAGCCAGTCTATGTCTTTTGGTTGGAGCATTTAATCCACTTACATTTAAGGTAATTATTGATATATATGTTCCTATTACCACTTTCTTAATTGTTTTAGGTTTCTTATTGCAGGTCTTTTCCTTCTCTTGGGTTTCCTGCCTAGAGAAGTTCCTTTGGCATTTGTTGTAGAGCTGGTTTGGTGGTGCTGAATTCTCTTAGCTTTTGCTTGTCTGTAAAGGTTTTAACTTCTCCATTGAATCTGAATGAGATCCTTGCTGGGTAGAGTAATCTTGGTTGTAGTTTTTTCCCTTTCATCACTTTATGTCCTGCCACCCCCTTCTGGCTTGCAGAGTTTCTGCTGAAAGATCATCTGTTAACCTTATGGGGATTCCCTTGTATGTTGTTGTTTTTCCCTTGCTGCTTTTAATATTTTTTCTTTGTATTTAATTTTTGATAGTTTGATTAATATGTGTCTTGGCATGTTTCTCCTTGGATTTATCCTGTATGGGTCTCTCTGCGCTTCCTGGACTTGATTAACTATTTCCTTTCCCATATTAGGGAAGTTCTCAACTATAATCTCTTCAAATATTTTCTCAGTCCCTTTCTTTTTCTCTTCTTCTGGGACCCCTACAATTCGAATGGTGGTGCGTTTAATGTTGTCCCAGAGGTCTCTGAGACTGTCCTCAATTCTTTTCATTCTTTTTTCTTTATTCTGATCTGTGGTAGTCATTTCCACTATTTTACCTTCCAGGTCACTTATCCATTCTTCTGCCTCAGTTATTCTGCTATTGATTCCTTCTAGAGAATTTTTAATTTCATTCATTGTGTGGTTCATCATTGTTTGTTTGCTGTTTAGTTCTTCTAGGTCCTTGTTAAATGTTTCTTGTATTTTCTCCATTCTATTTCCAAGATTTTGGATCATCTTTACTATCATTACCCTGAATTCTTTTTCAGGTAGACTGCCTGTTTCCTCTTCATTTGTTTGCTCTGGTGGGTTTTTACCTTGCTCCTTCATCCGCTGTGTATTTCTCTTTCTTCTCATTTTGCTTAACTTACTGTGTTTGGGGTCCCCTTTTCGCAGGCTGCAGGTTCATTGTTCCTGTTGTTTTTGGTGTCTGCCCCCAGTGGGTAAGATTGGTTCACTTTGTGTAGGCTTCCTGGTGGAGGGGACTGGTGTCTGTGTTCTCGTGGATGAGGCTGGATCTTGTCCTTCTGGTGGGCAGGACTGTGTCCGGTGGTGTGTTTTGGCATGCCTGTGAACTTATTATGATTTTAGGCATCCTCTCTGCCAGTGGGTGGGGTTGTATTCCTGTCTTGCTAGTTGTTTGGCATGGGGTGTCCAGCACTGGAGCTTGCTGGCCATTGGGTGGAACTGGGTCTTAGCGTTGAGACGGAGATCTCTGGGAGAGCTCTCGCCAATTGATATTACATGGGGCCGGGAGGTCGCTGGTGGGCCAATGTCCCGAACTCGGCTCTCCCACCTTGGAGGCTCAGGCCTGACACCCGGCCAGAGCACCAAGACCCTCTCAGCCACACAGCCAGGTACGTGGGGAGTGTCTTGCCTTTTGGGAGGTCTGAGGTCTTCTGCCAGCGTTCAGTAGGTGTTCTGTAGGAGTTGTTCCATATGTAGATGCATTTCTGATGTATTTGTGGGGAGGAAGGTGATCTCCACGTCTTACTCCTCTGCCATCTCAAAGGTCCCCCTCAAACTCTTTTTCAAAGTCGTAGCACTTGCACTTCCACTGTTCACTGGCTAGTGCCAGCAGTCTCCAAGTCACATCTCCCACCTGCGTCTGTCGCCTCCAGCACAAGTGTGATGGTGCTCGCTGATTCCACCACCACCACTGTCCCAGTGAGCCAGTGGGGGGTCCCCAGGTGAGCTGGGATGCAGAGCTATCCCCCTGTGGCCCTCTGAGGCTCATTCCCCGACGGGAAATGGTTAATTAGAACACTCAGAACACCAAGTACATCTGCAGCTGTTCCTGCCCCTGATTTTGCCATAAAGGTCCTGATCTTCAGGGGCACAGAGGGACTCGCCCTTGGCATCCAGGAGCTAAAACTCAAATGTTAACCAGCTTTATCTTCTCACCTCCTAAAGACCCAAAAAACAAAAAACAAAAACCTAATGCATTCTTAAAGGTCATCGACAAAGATTATGAATCTTTCTTAATGCTGTAGCATTTCAACATGTCACAACCTTATTAAACTCTAAAAAGGAAAATTCACAAATTAATTCTGCCACTAAACAGAAGCCCCAGGGTGAAAACTCAAATCCTGACAATTGAGGGTAAGACTCCTTAGACAAGAGAGCTTATAAACATCATCGGCGGGGGTGGTAGGATACCCTCCGTGAGGTAGATCCCCGGAGTTACTGATCTCACCAATATAGTTTATTCTGTCCCCATTTCTCCAGCTTCACAGTCGCAATTTGCATCTATCTATGAGGTGCCCCGATATACCCTCACTCAGTTACCTGTGGGCTACATCAATATCCCCACCATGGGGGACCTGCCTGGTGGTCCAGTGGTTAAGACTCCACACTTCCACTGCAAGGGGCACAGGTTCGATCCCTAGTCAGGGAAGTAAGATCCTACATGCTGCAGGGCATAGCCAAAAAATAATAATAAAATTTAAAAAATAAAAAATAAAAAAATATATATATCTCCCCACCATGTATGCAGACAGGACCTTCATGGGTTTGCTCTGTTCTCAAACACCAGCTATGGCCTTTGACTGCCAATATCCTACCGAGGCCAGAAACTCATGAAGTTATTGCACAAGACATTCACACTGTGCTCCAGATTTTGACTAACCACAGTTGGGTCACCGCACCCCAAAAGATCCAAGACTCTACCACCTCAGTTTAATTTGGGGGCATCATTTGGTCCCCAGAAGGCTGCTCCAAACCATCTCCAGTCAATAACCCTACTTCCCAGCCTCTCAAGCCCAACATCTACTTGCCTATTTGGCTTCTGGAAGCAACAAACATCCCATCTACTCATTTCATTAAGATCTATTTAGGCAATCACAAGAAAATCAGGTCAATCTGAATGGAGGCCACCCCAAAAGCCACCCAGCTAACAATGCCACCAGTGGCATCTGGTGGTTTCTTTACTGTGGAAGCTCTACACACTAATTCTCATGCTTTCTGGAGTCTCCTTGCCCGAGAAAGATGGCCCCTCACCTGGCCCCATAGGCCACTTGCAAGGTCCCCTGTGTCCAGGAGAAAGGGAATCCATTTATTTTATGGACAAGAGCACCTCCATCCCATGTGAATCCACAGGAGAGTTACTTCTTTCCATCCCACTGCCAAGACATGATAGATAAAGGATGGGCCACAAGGTCAGTCACGTGGGCACTGGAGGAGTGCCTCAATAAATGTATGTTCATTGTCCATAATTTTACAGACTCCTTGGTGGTAGCTAATGGGTCCACTGTTTGGTCTAACCAACAAGCACAAACTAGATTTCATATTCAGGATTGTTCCCTATGGGGCCTTCCACACTAGGAATATACTATTGCTTTAATACACTATATTAAAGTCTCCCATGACTCAGCTCATTCCAAAGGTCCCACGGAAAAGGCTCACTTTAATGCCATAGCTGACCAACTTGCTCACATTTATTCAGTAAACTCATATAGCACTCCCATTTCCTTGGCTCTAAGGGCCCAGTCATTGTGGACCTTGGATTCTTAAACATGGTATCAAACACCATGGTATCCCAATGCCACTGGCTGTAACCAACACTTTAGCCTCCCAATGCGATTTCTGTGGCCTGTTCTGTCCTGGCATCGTGGCCAATGAGGATTATACCAAGGAGCAAACGTCCCTTCATTCATTAGCAAATTGACTGTACTGAGTTGTTGCCCCCGTGTGTGGGCATAAGTCAGTACGGCCCCGCAGTGACTAGTACTTATGTGGGCCTCCTTTGGGCTTGTCCTTCCCAGTATGCTACCGCTGACACCACTACCGCAGGTCTCACCAAAACTCCGTTAGTTCCCTTTAGGTGCCCAGGTATTATCCACTCTGATTGGGGTACACGCTACTCACTCAGTGCAGGTGAGTCTTACAACAGGCATCACTGGGAATTCCGTTCTTCCTAGTGTCTACAGGCAGCAGTCCTAATAAAGAGTCCTAATAAAGAGACATATGACCTATTCAAAGACACCCTCGTGATATTACAAAATGGACAGTGGTCTCCCAAATAAATCTCTTTTGCCCTCTGCCACAGTTACCTGGAACTCCTGACTTTTAAGTCTCATGACATTCTACCAAAATATAACAAGGGTCCCTCTTCTCCTCATTCTAGCCATAAGAGAGAACACTACTCACCTACAGATCTATTAAACCCAAGGAGAATTCCCTCTCCCACATAATAACACCTGCCCATTCTGCCATCCCTTCTCAAACCTGGAGCCCAGATGAAGGCAAATAAAAAAATGGGATCTACTGAAAGTGAGGGACCTTCCCCCCTGAACAGACTATTCTATACGCCTTAAGAAAGCTGTCTGCCAAAGACCGCTGCCCTCCCCTGTCCCCGATACAACCATTTTAAAGGTTAGCTAACTACAGGTCCCCCTTTGTAGGAAACAGATGTCTTGGTGCCTTCTTTTAAACTACAACAGTGGGTCTCATCATACTCTGTGGTATAACAGACACACGTTTATGTATTTTCAACTGTAAAACACAGGCTCAACATTCCCTGTCACTGTGTGCATCTTTCTGTGAGGAAAGAAAGACCTTAACTTTGTTCCCAGCACCAACATTCTTCAATAGGAGGTCAGCTCTGGCTCCACTGATTATGGCAATTTGAATGAGGGATTGTTACAGGACTCAGGATGGCAAAGCTCATGGTTTCCATAATAAGAAAAAATGAGAAATTACAACTCCTGGAGCCAAAGGGATACTGATTTTTAGTCACTCTTGTAATAATTCCTCGAATGTAAATTGCTTCAAGGTCTTAGGATTATCTGTGGACTCACAAGGCGTCTACACAACGCCTGTGGACTCCCTATTCTCTCCCTCTCTCTCTGTTCCTGAATTTTTCCTGGAGAGCCATCCTCCCCTCCCCCACCTCGGGACATCGCACTTTGTGTAATAAACCTTTCTTGGGTCATAACGAGGGCTACTGTCATGAGCTTCAGGAGGGAGCTGCCCCACTCAGGGTGGGACTACTAGAAGAGCCATCACAAAAGGTGTGAAGTGGAGACCTCACTGTGGTTTTGATCTGTATTTCCCTAATGACTAATGATGTTAAACAGTTTTTAATATGCTTATTGGCCATTTCTATCATCTGTATATCTTCTTTGGTGAAATATCTATTCAAATCTTCTGCCCTTTTTTTTTTTTTTTTTTGTGGTACACGGGCCTCTCACTGCTGTGGCCTCTCCCGCCGCGGAGCACAGGTTCCGGACGCGCAGGCTCACGGGCCCAGCCGCTCCGCGCGGCATGTGGGATCTTCCCGGACCGGGGGACGAACCCGTGTCCCCTGTATCGGCAGGCGGACTCTCAACCACTGCGCCACCAGGGAAGCCCCTTCTGCCCATTTTTAAATTGAGCTGTCTTCTTGTGAGAGCTCTTGATATAGTCTGCATACAAATCTTTTATTGGATATACAATTTACAAATATTTTCTCCCAATCTGTGGGTTATCTTTTTTTTTTTTTTTTTTTTTGTGGTATGCGGGCCTCTCACTGTTGTGGCCTCTCCAGTTGCAGAGCACAGGCTCCGGACGTGCAGGCTCAGCGGCCATGGCTCACGGGCCTAGCCACTTTGCGGCATGTGGGATCCTCCCGGACCGGGGCACGAACCCGTGTCCCTTGCATCGGCAGGCGGACTCCCAACCACTGCGCCACCAGGGAAGCCCTGTGGGTTATCTTTTTAATATTCTTAGCGGTGTATGTGGAAGCACAAAAGCTTTTAATTTGATAAAATATAATTTATCAATTTTTTCCTCTATTGATTACACCTCTGGTGTTGTATCTAAGAACTCTACCAAATTCGAGGCCACAAAAATTTTCTGTGTTTTCTTCTAGAAGCTTTATGGTTTTAGCTCTTAAGGCTATGAGCCATGCCGAGTTAATTTTGTGTGTCAGGTAAGAGTTTAAACTCATTTTTCTGCATGTAGAGCTCCAGGGGCATGTAGACACTACCCTCACTCCACCATCTGGAAGTCCTGCCTCTAAACTTGTTAATTAATTTAAATAAGTTTCATTTTAAAGGATTTGTTACACTGAATAAAATTCATAGATTTCTAAATTAACTTACAAAATTAATTACATTTATAAAAAAAACCCTGAAAGTTCCACACTTGAAACTACCCCCAAACACCAGCCCTCTACTGATTTTTATTGTTTTTATAGTAAAGATGATATAAAACAATCTTTTAAACGTGATACATGTCTTATTCTCACCACTCTTGAGAAAAATGGAGGAAATCCTATAGTGTTCAAAATTCTGTAAAATCTACACTTTTTTCAGATTGCTAGAGCTTTACTAAGAAACCAGCCCATAGTTCACATACATGAGTATTTAATACACTATACAATCAATTTTTATGTGGCAACCTTCTAGCTTAGAATATGCATCTTGGTTTAAAAGGATCTTCCATCAGAAGTCTAGCATAAATATGAGGAACACTAAATCTCTGCTTTGGCCATGCATTTTTTTAAATCATTATTTACCTAAAGTTACATTTCTATGAAAAGTTTCCAATGCTCTGTGAATTTTCAAAGTTCTCAAAACCCCACAGAAGCAGCAGTTCTACAATGGACTGCAGAGGTAAATGCTCACTAATCTCTAAATTTTTTATTAGAAAAAATTTCTCCTAAGAGTACAAGTATCATAAAAGTTCCCGTCTACTTATTCAAATTCTTTGTTAATGTATCAATATGTTCTCCCTTTAAGAAATGATTGCAGATATGAGTTTTCAACCCTCCAGTTTTAATCCACCCTCCAATTACAAAATTTTATTTGATATAATCACACACAACCACACAATTATAAATCGGGTTTTGCTAACATTGGTATTTTACCAAGGGAAGCTCGTTAAATGGCTCTCTTGCGATGCAACATGGTAACGTGTACCTTCAAAAACCTAGTACCCACTACTGACACAAGGCAAGAGGACTCAAACCCTAACACACTGGGGGTTCCAGAGAACTCTGGTGAAAGAAACAGACAAGACACTGAACTTCAATCTATCTCATGAATAAAATTCCCCAGACATGGAAAACATGAGTATTTTGCAGCCCCAAAATAAACAAGGAGTATTGGATAAACTCCCAAATCAGAAACACAAAAATGTGCCCACAAGCTTAATGTGCAAATAGTGAAGCTATGGTGACAGATATAAACATGTAAAATACGGATGTTCCCCTGAAATAACAAAGTAGCACATATGCTATAAAAAAATACACTCCAGACACAAAATTTTGGATCACACATTTTATCCCACAGAGTAAGGAAATAATGAGGTATAATCTCAAAAAGAATATATGGAATATTGAGTATATCCTTCCGAGACAGCACGTGAGGGTACCACGTGAATCCAACCAAGATTCCAGGAACCAGTGAGAGATTTTAATCAATTTCAAAATTAATGGTCTTTACAACCTACAACGTTAGTTTTCTGGAATACCACAGTTTAAAAATTATGTGTTAGAGAATTCTAGTGTTTTTAGAACTAACAACTGTAACTAACAAGATAATGGGAATTATTTTTCAATAATTTCAAAAGCTCAGGTTATACCCTATAAAATTATCTTTAGAAATAATATGCCCATGGATATGACTGTTCCCAAGAAATTACTGATTATCTACAGCATGTATTCATAGTACTTCGTGGAACAAAATAAAGCTTTTTAAATCTGAAAGTACAGACAAGATAGATTTAACTGCCCTGGATAAGCTAACTCTCTTACTGAGTACAGATAAGTATACTGAAGCCGTAACCATCTTCTTAATGGCAAAAGGAGACATGAAACAAGACACCAGGATGCAAGAACACTTCCCTAAAGTTTACTCAAAGCATCAGTTGCTCTTTAAAGAGCCTCTTTTTCGGCCCCCAAATGAGAGGTCGCAGAACCTTTGCACCCTGAAACCACAGAGCAGCTTCTATTAGTGGCTCTAAAAAGAGTAACGTCTCCTGGCAGAGGAGGAGATATATTTATTTCCTTTTCTTCTCGTCACATCCCTTCTGCTGTGTCCTAGCCTCACCTCTCAATATTTCCTCTGTTAGCACCTAATCCTTCAAAATGTTTGTGCTTCTCTATAACTCCTGAAAAAAAAAAAAAAAAAACTTTATTCCTTCCCCAGGCAGTCAGGCTTTGTTTCTGTTGTTTCATCCTAATGCCTGCTGGTTCAAGGAATATGTCTATGAAGGGCACAGTGAATTAATACACAAGTCCAGACAGCGCTAAGGCCACCTTGATTTACATTGCAATGGAACTGCGCTGGGTGCAAACAGTATTGTCTGCTGACTGCTTAATGTCAGCTCTGAAGTCATAAAAAGAAACACCCCGGCTCCTGGTGAAGAGAGGCCCTGTCAAGCAGGCAATGGAGTGATATGAAACAGAAAATTAAATTCCATCTCCAACCATCTCTGAAGTGAGAGTTGGGCCAATCACACACCGTTTCTTCCTGAACTCCTGATCCCCTGTCCACTTACCCTACAAAGCAAAGGAAAGAGCAGAACATTTCTTCATGTCTTGCAGGTTCATCCTGGCTTTGCTGTCCACATGTCGACGTGCCCACAGAAGCCTGGCAGGGACTAAAGGCTGTGTTCTGAAGCCCTCTCTCTGGATTGCCTCCCCCTGGACAATTGTGCCCTGCAGCTTACACCAGACCAGAGCAGCCAAAGACATGACACAGGCACCAGGGAACGAAGGGACTGAAAAAATGTCAATCTGGGAAGCACCATACAACCATTTTCAAACGGGGAACACCAGAAGTGAAGAAATGGAGGAGAACCCCCTGTATACCTTTAAAAGAAGAGATGCAATTAACACATAGGATTGGAAGTAGGGAAGGAGGCAGAATGCAAGACGTAAAGCCTCATTTCAAATGAACCCAGCAACCAGACTCCAAGCACCTTTAAAACATACTGAATTTTCAAAATCAGGACACACAGAGTACCATTACTTCTAAAAGCAAAGAAGTAAAGATACCAATTCTCAAAAGTAACATTTAATAGCCTTCATGTACTTGGAGGGCGGGGTGCAGAGGAAAGGGGTAAAAGGGTGAATAGCAGCTGTTCCAGAGTTATGTGTAGCTCTACAGCCTTTTTTTTTTACAACCTCTAGTTCACGCTCATCTTGAATTTTCTGAAGCTCACAGTTAGGATCCCAGTGTGACAGGAGAGAGGCAACGAGGCCTGATTCTCCCTCTTCAGACTATTTGCGTTCTTACGGAAGTCCACACGTCGACACAAAATGACAACCACACATTCTGATGGCAACAGATAGCTGCTTTAGAAATGTGTCAGGTTGGGAGAGGAAATGTTATTAGCAAGAGGGCATCACATGGAGAAATTACCAGCAGCTGATATAAATCTTCACCCCTGAAACAGAGCAGGTCTAGGGAGAAAAAAAATTAGAGAGGTTTTGATCTTCCTCCCACTGCCTATCTTTATTGACCTGAGCGTGGAGAGCCTGCCCCAACCAGAAAATCAGGTGGCTGCTCCCACACAGGAAGGACCTGCTTCCGGAGGCATTAGGAGCTGGTCTGGCTGCTGCTGTACCAGTGCTTACGCACTGCTGTCTTTCTACAGCCTCTTGAGATGATACCACCATCATAGCATAGCACAGCACAGCATACTACACCATATATTATGTCATTACCATACCATATCATATCATTACCGTATTATACCATACCATATCATACCATACCATATCACATCATTCCACACTATATCACATCATACTATACTGTTTCATTACCATATCATGTCATTTCCATACCATATCATATCATTTATAAAGCAGCACTGAGGGAATGGAAGGCGAAAGAAAGGGAATCAGCCATCTCACACACCCTGGGATGTGAAGGGGGTGGTAGATATGGGGAGAGCCCCAGGAGCCCAGCCCTTTCTGGATTTCCGGTGACATATGTCCCCCACCATCCCTGGCAGCCGCAGAAATCCAGGCTGATTAGGATCCCTCAGGAATATACACACTTTCTGACAGTCATGAGGTCAAGACAGGGTAGCAAGAGATAGCTTTAAGGTCTAGTATGTAAAAAGTCAAATAAGTAAAATTTATGTTACCTGTATTTTGCCAGATTTGTTTTTCAATTCAAATTTTTAAAAAATCAGACATTTGTTTAAGGGCTAAATGGCTCAGCCTCTCATCTGGTGGACGCTCTAAGGAGGGGGATCTTTCAGCCCTTGGTGGGAGCCACTAGGGGTTCAAAGGCATTCTTTCTGATGAGCACAAGGCCAGAGAAAGGACTCCTCATTTGGGGATATATAAATTAAAAAACAGGCCCCCCAGGAAGGATAAATTAGGAGTATGGCATTAACAGATACACACCGCTGTATATAAAATAGATAAGCAACAAGGATTTAATGTATAACACAGGGAACTATATTCAATACCTTGTAATAACCTATGATGGAAGAGAATCTTAAAAGATATATATATATATATATATATATATATATATATCTGAATCACTTTACTATATACCTGAAACTAACACAATACTATAAATCAACTATAGTTCAGTAAAAAAAAATAGGAATAAGAATAATACCTACCTCATCAGTTCTAATGCATGCAATAAATAAATTAACATAAGTAAAAAAAGCCTCCCAAGTTATAAAACTTATTAAAAGATTCTCTAACTTAGAGATAGAACATTATTCTTAAGATGCAGAGAAAAATCATACTTCAGAAAAACATTTACTGTAAGAAACAGAAGAAACCTTTAGAAAGCATTTGCTTCACGTTCTCAAGAATATACAAGAAAATATGAAGAAATGGAAGGTGGGGTTTAAAATGTGACTTAGATGCTTTCTAAGATATAAACTGAGCTGATAAGAAGCAGGCTGAAAGAAGGGAAAAGTTGTAACATCTAAAAATGTAATAGATATACTGTTTTAGACAGGGCAAAACAGAATTGACCCGAAGAGAAAAATAATTCAGGAATGTAGAGGACACATTTGAGAAGCCATACCAGAGAGCAGAGGAAAAGGACAAAGAGAAAAGCAGACTTAGAAAGAGAAGTGAAGTTGTTTACACGGGACCGGGATGGTGGGTAAGAGGTATAGTGACGGAATATAGAAAGTGAAGACTGTCTTCTCAAAATAAAAGCAGACTCTGTGGAACACATCGAATAATCAAAGGTATACTACATAATTTTTTACATTTAAAAATAACCTGGTCAGTGGGTTAAAAATGCTTATAGACAAAATTAATCAAAAGAGGTAGCTGTAAAGACACAGCACTGTGGATTTTTTAAATTTTCAGCTTAAGAAAAAATCCTGACAGGATCCAGTAAAACAATCAAATAGGTTACTTTTGAAGAAATAATATCACCTTTATTTCTCTCTCAGAGTCCTAACAGCCAGAAAATAGAGGAATATCTTACAAAAGTTTTAAGATGAAAATTTTTAAAAAGTGGCGTTGTGATGCAATAATTCACTACTCATGGAAACACTACTATCCACATTCCAAAGCTAAAACTATTAGAAGAAAGAAGACATGCCAACTGACCAAGAAAGGAATGGAAACAAAGAACTAAAGAAATGAGGAGAGGATCATTTAGAGACAAATGTCAAACACTGAAAAGAGAATCTAAATGGTATTTTTAGATTTGTAAGCAATCGTTTAATTCAAATTTAAAAAACAGTAATTTTCAAAGGAGAAAGTATATAATAGAATAATAGTAACTTAATAAAAAGCCCACCCCTTTTGCAATGTGCTAAAAGAAGTTCTAGAAGGAGGAAAGATTTAAATATTTTTAAATGAGAGATGTCCACTTATCTCAGGGTACTAAATATATCAATAAATTATCAATAAATTAATCAATTCAAAAGCAGAATTGACAATAAAAAGTAGATATAAGTGACTTGAATATAGAAAAGTTGAAAACTTCTACAGATTAAATAACCACAGGCATAATTAAATGTTAACTATATTAGAAAGCCAATTTAAATGCATGATAAATAAAAGTTTGATACTTTTGACGCTTATAAACCTCTTGTAAATCAACAAGTAACTAGAATATCTTTATAGTAAAATAGACAAGGCTATGAAGAGCCAATTTAAAAAAAGAAGAAGATGAAGAGGGTGTGGAGAAAAGGGAACCCTCCTACACTGTTGGTGGGAATGTAAGTAAGTTGGTGCAGCCACTATGGAGAACAATATGTTCTTCAGAAAACTAAAAATAGATTTACCATATGATCCAGCAATCCCACTCCTGGGCATATACCCAGACAAAATTATAATTCAAAAAGATACATGCACCCCTATGTTCATGGCAGCACTATTCATAATAGCTAAGACACAGAAGCAACCTAAATGTCCATCAACAGATGAATGGATAAAGAAGATGCAGTACATATATACAATGGAATACTACTCAGCCATAAAAAAGAACAAAATAATGCCATTTGCAGCAACATGGATGCAGCTAGAGATTCTCATACTAAATGAAGTAAATCAGAAAGAGAAAGATAAATACCATATGATATCACTTATATGTGGAATTTAAAATATGGCACAAATGAACCTATCTACGAAACAGAAACAGAATCATAGACATAAAGAACAGACTTGTGGTTGCCGTGGGTGGGGGTGGGGAGAGGGATGAGCTGGGAATTTGGGGTTGCTAGATGCAAACTATTACATTTAGAACGGATAAACAACAGGGTCCTACTGTATAGCACAGGGAACTATCAATATATCCAATCTAGTGGGATAAACCATAATGGAAAAGATATTAAAAAAAGAATATCTGTATGTGTAAAACTGAGTCACTTTGCTGAACAGCAGAGATTGGCACAACTTTATAAATCAACTATACTTCAATTTTAAAAATTTTTAAGTAATAAAATATTTAAAAGAAGATGTAAATAGTCAACAAACATCTTAAAAACTAAACACAATGGTAAACAAATAAATACATATTAAGACAACAGTGAAATACTATTCTTGAGTATGAAATTTTAAAAAGTGAAAAGAAACTCTAATGCACAGAACTAGCAAGAATTTGAGACAATGGTCACTCTCATATACTGCCTACAAAAGAATAAATTGGAACAACTATTGTTGTTGGACAAGTCATAGCAACATTTTCACATTTTCACATATTCTTTGATCAAGCCCCTCCACTTCTAGGAATTTATCTGAATAATTAAAATTGTGTGTAAGGCTATAAATTTGTTCATATTAGAGTACACATCAAAATCAAAAATAATAAACAACTGAAGTGACCAAAGGGAAGAATAAATTACAGTACGTGCATACGTTCAAACACCATGCTCTAAAAATTATGTTGCAGAAGAATACTAATGACATGAAGAAAAGCTCAGATGTTGTTAAAAAAAAAAAACGTTACTAATCCATACCAAAATATGCATAGCAAAATTACTAGATATGTGCATATAAAACTACTGAAAATATGAATACTAGCATTTTTTTCGACATTGAAATGACAGGTGGTTTTCCTTTTCGGTGTGTTCATCTAAAAACATACAATAAAATCTCTGCAGTAATACTCCCTACAATAATATGAGTTGGATATAACATGACTGACTTTTGATGTCTGCCCTTTACTGAACCCCAGTTCTCAAGAGGGACAAATCAAGTTCTGCTGCAGGGAGAAAGGGTCACAGGGAATGGAAAGAAAGGTCATTAATGGAAATAGCAGGCAAACCTCTCTAGGAAAGCAGAGAAGTGGAAGTAGGGTTCCCACAACTCTGGTGGACTTGTAGTCCAGTCCTCCCAGACGGGCCAGTGAAAGAGGCACCAACTCAGCAGGACATTCAAAGAACAGTGGCTTCTATCCAGAAAGTCCCAGCCAGCCACAGGATCCTGAATCATCACTGTGGATATTAAAGCCAAAATGGACACTGCCACTAAAAGATGGCAAACCATAACCTAGACCTAGATAATTCCCATGGAGGGACCCTGGAATTCCAAGCCAGATAGTTACACGCACTTGCTCTGGCCATGTCATTAATGTCACAATAATCCAATCTCTCATGTCTAATGACTGAATATTTGGGAGCTCACTTATAACATTATGGCAGGATTTTATTTGGTGTCTTTTATAATCAAAAATGAAATTAATATTATTTAAGAACACATATTAAATTAATACTTAAGAAAAAAAAATTCCAACCACTTGGAAATTTAAAAGTAGTCTCCTAAAAGACAGGCTGAAAGCTAGGCCTCTTGCACCAAACAGACAAGCTGTGAATGCAAAGGAAAAGTTCGTGAAGGAAGTTAAAACTGCTACTCTGGGGGTGGGAGAGACTACTTTCCTAAAGAACTATGGACGTAAAATTAAAATGTTCTAATGTAATTATAAATAATTTAGAATATATTTTTAAAAACCAAAACATTATGTATCCAAATTTACAGAACAGGTGCAAAGCTGCATTCAAAGGAAAATGCATAGTAGTAAATATTGTTGTTACAAAGAAAAAGGGAAAAATCGATAAATGAAGCATTCACTTCAAAACATTAAGTTGGAAAAAAAGGAATGATATTTTAAGATTAAAAAAACACAAAGAAAAAAAAAACCAAACAACCCCCCTCAAAAAAAACAAAAGCAACACATAAAGGAAATAGAACACGGAAATACATCAGAAGTGAGAAATAAATCCAAGAGCTGTTTGTTTGAAAAACAAACAAACCAATGATGCAGATTGACAAAGTTTACTAGAAAGAGAAACAATCCATTGTGATGGGGTCATATTTTGAGAATTGTTAGTATATTTTTCTCTTTTGTCTTTCTGACTTTGACATGACTTTTCCCTAGTTATTTTGAAGCATTCTTTGGAGGAGTATAAAGAGATAAAGACTTTTTCCTAAAAGAATGCAAAGAGAAAGAATAAGGTAATATTCAGCTTTGGACAAGCGGAATAGGATGTGCTACAGCCCCAAGAAAAGATTCTCTAAATTCCTCCCATTATGCCTCTTTAGCACATTAACTACCTTACCTGCAAGACTCAGCTCCTGGAGCTTTCCCAATTTTTTTTTTTACTCCCAGTCCCCACAATGTACCCTTAAGGCTCAGGTTTGAGTCAGGACAATAAAAAAGAAACTATGATGCAGGGGAAGCCTGCACATTTCCAGCCTAGAGCAAAGATGGAAAGAGAAGAAAGAAAGGAAAGAGAGAGGGCTTCCCTAGTGGCGCAGTGGTTGAGAGTCCGCCTGCCGATGCAGGGGACACGGGTTCATGTCCCGGTCTGGGAAGATCCCACATGCCGCGGAGCGGCTGGGCCCGTGAGCCATGGCCGCTGAGCCTGCGCGTCTGGAGCCTGTGCTTCGCAACGGGAGAGGCCACAACAATGAGAGGCCCACGTACCGCAAAAAAAAAAAAAAAGAAAGGAAAGAGAGAGCTTTGGCTTGGAGAAAGGTGAGGGTAACAACAAGGGTAGATGGGGCTTTGTCTCCTCCCCCAATTAGGACTCTGGATCACTTCTTGGGCAGTCTTCCACTGCGAAACTAACTTAACACAGGGTCGCATCCACTTTGTGGGGCAAACAGAGGGAGGTCCTGATACTTAAGTTTCCTGAACCAGCCTTGGTTCGTGTATCTTTAGATAGGGCCCAAAAATAGTGGGCAGACTGGCTAGAACTAGCCAGCTAGAGCTGGGTGAGGTAGCAGAGGACAACTCAGGATGGAACCAGAAGAGAATCTTCACCGGATCCCTGAAATGTAGCATTAATGGGAGCTCAGGTGAGACCAATACAGTGGAGAGTACCAGCAGGTGGAAGGCCTGAGGGAGAAGACTGAGCCACAGACTGCAGCTTTCATCACTGGCTATCATCAGGGTACCCATCCAGCAGATGGGAAATGGACGACATCCCCTTGGAGGGTAGAGGGTCAAAGGACACCAGGATCATGAACGCCACCTCTTAACTCTACCACCGCACCTCAGCCCCTCTCCCCCTTAGATCTGGGTATCATCTGAAAGTCAGAAAAGATGGTGGAAACAATCTGAAAGAGTGAGCATTTGCTCCCAGAGAGAGTAAACATACCAGAAAGAGTTGCTTAAGTTGGCACATCTGACTAAGCTTTAACCTGGACACACACACACACACACACACACACACACACACACACACACGCTCCATATTGCCCAGCACCTGTGAAAGACTACACAGCAGGGAGATTAAGAGTATGGGATTCTGGATCCACATGGCCTGGGTCTGACTCCTGGGTCCACAGTTTGTCAACTCTGTGACTTTGGGCAGTTGACTCCATCGGCCTGTGCCTGTTTCCTCACCTATAAAGTGAGGATCTTAAGAGTTTCTCTTAGTATTTTTTGAAGATTAAGCGAGTTAATAAATGTAAAGGACTTAGATCAGTGTCCACAATAAGCATTCAGTAAATGCTGTCTATCCTTATTGCTTTTAGTATTATGATTATACTATTACTTATACCTTCTACCTACAGCTGGGGCTCTTGGAAGAAGATCAGACCAGCTACAGAAAAATCAAAATTATAATTTCTCTACACAACCGAGTAGTAGTAGGGATTAAAATTTGCACCCCTGCCACGTAAATCATCCATCATAAATGATAAAGGGGATATAAAGTAGATCAAAAGACAAGTTTTGAAAAATACAACAGAATGGTACAAAATTAAAAACCTTAATAAAATGGACCACATTCCGAAAAAAATATGAATTACCTGTATTAGCTCAAGAAGTATGCCAAGCAGAAAGAAGTACGCCAAAAGAAGCTGAAAAATTCATCCAAAAATTACCTCCAAAAAGGCCTATGACCAGATAATTTAATTAGTACATTCTTTCTAAGTCTTCCCTAGGGACAACACCAGAATGTATAACAGTACCAGGACTTGGAAAAAGATGCAATGCTCCCCAATTCACTGGAAAACTACTACCTATAATACACAACCCTGCATAAAGTAAAAGTACAGGCTAATATTTTTCTCTAAAGCTTTGTTACCCAAGGATCTCTCAGTGCCCCTGATACGCTGTGAGATTCCAGTAGGAGGCTGCAGAAGGCAATGTCGTGCTGCACTTCAAGATTCCTTCTGGGATCCCCCAAACCCTTCTGATGGTCATGCAGGAACTACACCAGAGCCTTAAGCCACGCAGTCAGAAAATTAAGATGGTCCAAGATCCAAGAATACACAGAAAGATACACAGGGGAAAAGGGATTTACAAGACATAGAGGAAAAGAGACAGTATACAAAATGGGAAAAACAGGGACTTCCCTGGTGGTGCAGTGGTTAAGAATCCACCTGTCAATGCAGGGGACACGGGTTCGTGCCCTGGTCCGGGAAGATCCCACATGCCGCAGAGCAACTAAGCCCGTGCGCCACAACTACTGAGCCTGCGCTCTAGAGCCCGTGAGCCACAACTACTGAAGCCAGTGCACCTAGAGCCCGTGCTCTGCAACGGGAGAAGCCACGCGATGAGAAGCCTGCGCACTGCAACGAAGAGTAGCCCCTGCTCACCGCAACTAGAGAAAGCCTGCGTGCAGCAACGAAGACCCAATGCAGCAAAAAATAAATAAATAAAATAAATAAATTTATTAAAGGAAGCAAAAATAGTAGCAAGGCTGAGGCTCAAAGCAGTAGATCCTGCTGGTGAAAATGTAAAATGGTTCAACCCATCCAGGAAGCAACTGGCCAAATGTATTGAGTACCTAAAATGTACATACTCTTTGATCTAATCATTCAACTTCTATCAATCCACCTCAGAGAACTGAAAATGCAGATAAAGATTTACATACAAGGATGTACTTCACAGAATTATTAATAGCAAACAAAACAAAACAGGAAACAATCTAAGTGTCCAAAAATAAAAGTTATATAGATTATGGTGCATTCATACGATGAATTATGCAACAATTAAAAGCAATGTTTTGCAAAAAAACATTGTAATAACACTTATGTCTGATTTTTAGGGAAAAAAGGCAGAACAAAATACAATGTACAATCTTAAGTATATTTCATAAATACATGTACATGGGAAAAACTCCTGGAAGAATATAAACCAAAACCTTAATATGATCTCTGGGTGGTGGGACTCCGAGTGAATATTTTTAAATCCATTTCTCATGTCATCTAACTTTCTGCACTAAGAATGGATTTTTTTACGACAGGTTAAAAAGAAAAGATAAAACCCAAATAATTATTGCACATGGATAAATACTCCTAGGAGTAACAAAGAAAAAAATTGTCTCCATTCAGCAAGGACAAAAACATTCTCAACACTGAGCACAGAATTCCACGCTCCCAAACGTGAATCTTACACCGGTGCACTTGAAAGCATAAAGACATAAAGCAAACCAACCAAACCTCTCGAGAGACAGGCAGAGCTGCTCCTCGAGGTTTTCAGCACACCATTATCGCGAGGGGAACTCAGCACCTATTTTTTTCAAAGTGCAGCTGCTTTCGTATCTCCGTTGGTTCGAAGAACATCCACATCGAGGGACAGGCTTTACAGGGGAAGGCTGAGGGAGTGTGAGAGTTACACGCGCGCGTAGGCACACATATCCTCTCTCTCTCTCTCAAATCCACTCAATCGTGTGGTCCCAACCAGACACCTCGAAGCGAGCCCCGCGGTGCAGCCGCGCCCCATCCCCGAGCCGCGGCCGCGGAGCCCCCTCCCTCCGGCCGCCCGGCGCCGCGGGTACCTGTTCGTGGTGCGCGGGGGCCGGGTCGGCGGGCTCCCGGGCGTCCTCGGCGCGGCGCGGGTGCCGTGGATGGCCTCCCTGCTTTCCTCCACCAAGAACCTGCACAGCCGGGAAGCAAACTAAGTTGGGGAGCAGTTGGCTGGCAGGCTCGGCCTCTCGCTCGCAGCCCAGCGGCCGGGACTTCCTCGCGCGCGCCCTGGCTCCCGGCGCAGCTCCCAAACCCCGGAGTTTGCGAAGAGGCTCGGGGCGGGAAGAAAGGGAAAGCGCGGACCCGCGAGGAGAGCCCGGGTGACCGACGGGGAACCCGACGGCAGGTCCGGCGCCGCAGCTCCCTCACCGCCCTGACCGGTCCCCCGGCGCCCCAGCCGGTGCCCGGCCGCGGCTAGCGTCGCCCCTCCGATACCCGCCACTCACCCAGCCCGCCTCGCGGACGCCACCATCCCACCCCACCCTCAGGCCGCCGCTGCCCGTCGGCTCGTCCTCACAGCGGCCGAAAGTCCGCGCGCCCGAGAGGAACGAGGGGAGGGGTCGGCCGGGGCCCCCACGAGGCGCGCGGCGGTGGGTTACCTGGGGCGGGCGGGCGCGTCGGTCGAGCACCAGAGCAGGCGCAGCAGCAGCAGCAGGAGGAGGCTGGCGAGCAGGGCGAGCAGCGCGCCTCCCGGCCGCATCCTGAGCCACGGGCGCAGCCGCCGCCGCCGCCGCCGCCGCTGCCCCGGCGAAGCGCAGCCCGGGCGGCCCCGACTCGCGGCTCCCGCCGCCGCCGCCGCAGCCGCAGCCACGCACACCTCCAGCGTTCAAGGCGGCGGGGAGGGGCGGCGGCGCGCGCCCCCGGCCCGGCTCGCCCGATCTCGGCGGGCGGAGGTAGCCGCCGCGGCCCGGCTCTCTCCCCCGGCTCCCGCCCAGCCCCGGATCGCTGTGGCAGCCCGGCTGGCAGTGGCGAGGGGCCCAGCTCGCCTCCTCTCCTCCCGGAGGCGCTCGGCGCTGCTGCGGGCTCTGGTCGTCGCCGCCGCCACCGCCACCGCGCGGGGTCACCTGAAGGTTGGGGCTCGGGAGCTGGACGCCGTGCTGCTTGGGCTCCAACTTTCCTGCGCCCTCACCTGCCCCTGGGCGGCCGCGCGCTCTTCCCCAAAGCCCACGCAGCCCGCCCAGGCGGACCACACCTGGCTCTGCGCCCCTGCGGAGGAGAGCGAGGGCTCGGAGAGGCGGAAGAAGAAGAAGGGAAGGGCCCACTTCCAAAACTTTGAAAACGGAGTAGTCGCTCTGCTGGATCGTCCCACGCGCAGAGACTGCTAGGGACTTCCAAGCACCTCCCCTTGCTTGAAGGCAGATTCAGAGGGACGGCGAATGGATTTCCGGGGGGCCAGGCCGTCCCTACGGGTCGGGCAAACTACCGCGTCCCCTGCCCGTTCCTGTGAAGAGCTTCCTTGGACCAACTGCCTGCCCCATTCCTCTGTGTTACCAATGGCCGCGCGTGGCTGTATCTATTGATCTAGGGCCGCTTTTGCGCTGCAAGGACAGAATTGAGTCGTGGTCCCAAAGATCAGACGGCCCAGAGAGCCGGAAATGTTGACTCTCTGGCCCTTTCCAGAACAAGTTGTCAGACCCCTGCTCTAATTCATATTGGGCTGGATCATATTGGTTAGCATCTCATTGATTAGTTAGTATCTCATGTATTATACTAGAGGAGAGTGATCCCATGACAGCGTGATATAGTCTGGCTTCCCAGTTATTTATCCGGGCGTGGGCCTCTCCTCTTTCGGCCCTAAGCTATTCTGTCTGCGCGTGGCCCCAGGGCCCACTGTGCAACCTCCCTGGGTTTTGCCCCTGACTCTGAACCCTGGAGGAACATCCATAAACCCTAAACTCCCCGGTGGTTATATGGGGGCTCACTGGACTATTCCATCTGCTTTTGTATATATTTTTCCAAAAGCAACCCTTGGACTCTACCACCTTGCCAAGACCTTGATAAAGGTGCTTTCAAAGGTTTTAGTGTCCTCAGTAACAAATATATTTCAACTGAGCTCTCCTAGAAGCATAAGGTCTTAACCTGAAAAACCAATGTGAGAGCCTGTGAGAAGCCAGCAGCCCAGACAGCTCAATAAAGCTGTCGCCAGTGATTTCATCTCAGAAGAAATCACAGCATATATCAAGAAGAGAAATGTGAGGCTGCCTAGTTCCTTTCTACTAATTCTGCATTTACTCCAGTTTAAAATACTTGCGTGAAAACGCACCAGAACTTTGCACATAGCAGTTGATCAATAAATGTTTGGTCAATGAATAAAACGCCTCAGAATTAATGCTCTTCTTAAAGAGAAAAAGAAAAAAACCCTGAAAATAAATGTGACTAGAAGTAGGATTTCCTTCCATAGCTCACTATTCCTATTAAAATATGTATTAATCGATAAAGGAGAAGTTGCTACTTTTACTTAAGACTGACATTTTTAGGGATCCAGCTGCTTATCTGAGGATGGGTATGATAAAGTAGTGCTATCTTCAGCTGGTGCTAAAATAATAAAGTAATCCAATTCTATGTGTTTGAAAGTTTAAGCACTATTAGATAAGTAGGATAGGGTACAATTATCTTGAAAATGGAAAAGGTGTCTGGATTTGGAAGATAGTCTGAATTTTCTTTCTCTTAGAGCTGAAGAATTGTGCAGACAACTCACGCTGAAGATGGTTTCCAGAAAAAAAGTAAAGGGCATTATTGTATCAGCCAGGAAGCTGCAATTTCACCTAATTTACTAAAGTTTAATATTTCAGCACAACTGGGCTCAAGGCAACAGCAGAAGAGTCAACCTTGCACTGGGCTCCCTAAACACCCTTTCTGCAAATGAAGTTACTTTTTATCAAGCCAATGGCTATCAGCAGGAGACTCGCAAAAGCCCATTTTAATTGGAAAACCAAGTGTAAATTTGCAATGGGAATTCTGAACCCAGTGTTAAAATTTGACAGTAGGGATCTTTACCACAAGGTTTGTAATTGAAGACGTGGGTTGGTAAAATATGAATTATCTTGCTTATCCTTGAGAGATCAAAGAACCTGACAAAAACAGGATTCTTTAAATATTATCAGCCACAGAACCAATACTGGGAAAATGTGCATTTGGTCACTTAACATTCATAGGTTTGACCAGCAGCCCCAAATATCTGAACCCTCAGAAACTCAGGCTGGTGTGCAGAAGCCCCATCTGTTGTGTGAACCTACCTCTCCCAGCTTTCCCAGCATCTGCCTCTCATTTTGCCTTTGTTATTTTTTTATTTGTCATCAGGAGTGCCTTTACTTTCATCAAATAACTTACAAAAAAAATATTGGGAAGTTTTGATATATAAAAAATGTCCAAGTCATTGAAAATCTTCCTGGAAGTTGGGGTTTCTCATTTTTGGGTATAAGGTTTGAAATATTTTCAAATGCATGGATTGAAGGATTCATGAAAAATCCCAAATATCAAGTGTCTACTATATCTACTAGAATACACAAGTGGAAACTTTCAATACAGGGAAAGGAAGGAGTACTGTGAGAAACAGAGAAAACTGATGCACCAAAGAATTTTTCATTCATTTGGGTGACATTTTCATCTCCCTGTTTAGAAAGAATGGTTTCTGATGTCTTCAGGCTGCTTGATTGGTTTTAGTAATATTAGAGATTTGTGAGGACTGCAGGACAATGGCACACTCATAAATATTAAACTACCCCTTGGGGGGGAGGAAATTCATAAGGATAGTGTAACCAAGGCTACATATTTTCAGTAAATCAGAGGATATAAATAAAAGTAGAAATAACTTCAAGAAATCAACAACCTTGTGGGGGGGAGCTACGTTTTCAAATATGTTTTGTTACAGATTTTTCCCGTTACTAATTGAATATTTTAAAAATTGAAGAAATTCCATGTATAAAGTCACTTTAAAGATAAGAACACCTAGGATGATACACAAATTCCATTTGGGATATATATATATATATATATAGAACAATTGGTAGTATAACTAAAATTACAAAACAAAAAAATAAAGTTATTATTCACAGTATAAAATAGACGTTAATATATAAAACATCTTAATGTCTAAATCTCCTTTCCCTGAAGTCCACTTAAAAGATCATAAAGGACCAAAAAAGAGAGATGGAAACTCCGCATTTATCCTGAAACTATAAAATGGCTACAATCCCGTTCCACAAGCCCCCAGAATGCCTACTAAAGATGAACTAATTGGACGAGAATACCAAGTTCAAGACTCATCTCCCCTATTTATGACTTAGATTTGTGGAAAAGAAATGGAAAAGTTTTTGAAGGTCCAACTAACACTCAATTTGGAAGAGCAAAGGCTGGGAGTAGGACCCAACAAAGATGAGTAGCCATCAGTGGGAACGGCCAGGGCTACCATGTTAAAAGAAACATGGTGACCAATATTTCTGCTTTTCACTGAATACAGCTTTCTAGCCATTCCATTTAGGAATGATGACCTAGAGATACTGCTAATCTTGAAGAGAGGTGCTGCTAAAGAATTTTCCAGCTAACGATTAAAGTCAATTTACTAAAGAAAAATGAGCACCTATTCAATAAATAAATGGTTTTTATACCGAATTAGCCTGTCCCAGACTATCCTGCCTAATTCCAGAGTTTGCAAGACTGGGTAGAACTCCAGTTGTTTCAACAAAATTGGAGGGTGGGTGCTGTGTGTGCTTAGATAATATAGCCAAGCCTGCCATATTTCTCTCCTCAACTTCTCTTCCCCACCTCTTCATTCCATACAACCTAAACTATAAGCAGATAAATAATGAAACAAAAATATCCAATAGCAAGTCCTTAATGCAAAACTAAATTTCAACAAGTAGGCAAATAAAAAGGAAGAACTGCCAAAGATTTTCCATTCATAATATTTCTGGCAAGTAGCAGAAAGAAACAGTCTTAACTTATTTCAAAGATGAGTAAGCAGAAAAAAAGTTATGCAAAAGTTCTGCAAAATATTTGACGAACGGAAAGAAATGTAACCAATAGAAAAGCAAATGAGGAATATATGTTGGAAAAGACTTACTGCAGGAAACAGCAGAAAATTTAAGCAAGGATCACTTTGTACTCCCCAGGAAACAAAATATAATATAAACACTATGAAAGAAGAACCCAAAGAAGAAAAACTGAAAGACAAGATAGCAAGGCAATAGGAAGGAAAGTGAGCTGATGACAGTAAAAAACAAAACACAAAAAACCATTGCAGAATTTAGAACTACCTGTAGAAGACTGAGGAAGAGAATTTAGGTGGCAAAAATCTGAATTAGTGTCACAGAGATTAGGCTGATGAAAATTGCAGAAAACACAAAGGAAAGGGGCAAGGAAAATATACTGATTAGGAAAACATATGTATTAAAGACAGATATTAGATATATATCATGTAGAGATTAGGGGTTGTTTTTTAAAAGCATAAAAATGAAGTATTAAAACATTTAAGGATATAATAGAAGAAAACTTTACCAAAATAAGGAAATATCTAAATACGCAGATGTTTTGTGTTCTCATTGTCTGAACTCATTAGGTGAACTCATGAGGATCCAGAGAAATTTAATAGAGAACAATTAAGTTTATGATGTATCCTCTTGCAGAGATTATTTAAAAACAAAGAAAAAATTCTAAAACCATCCCGATAGAAGAAACAGGTAAAAATTAATCTTGTTTCTGACTTCCCCTCAACAACATTAGACTCAAAAGAACAAACAATATTTACTGTGTTTTTGAACAGAAAAGATGTGACGCCAAAATTCCATACCCAACTAAGATAGTTTTATATATAAAAGCACATGCAATTTTCAAATATTTAAGAACTCAGAATATATAATATTTCTATATGTATCCTGGAAAGAAATCAACTTGAGCTATAATCAAATCATAAAATGAATCAAAATAAGAAGTTCACAATGAAGAAGTTGTAATCAGAAAGAACTCAGATAAGCAACAGGTCATTTTAAAAATAGAATTGAGCTTAAATAATAGAATTCCACAATAAAACTGTTACATTTTCTTTAAAAATTGCTACAGAAGGGCCTCCCTGGTGGCGCAGTGGTTGAGAGTCCGCCTGCCGATGCAGGGGATACGGGTTCGTGCCCCGGTCTGGGAGGATCCCATATGCCGCGGAGCGGCTGGGCCCGTGAGCCACGGCCGCTGGGCCTGCGCGTCCGGAGCCTGTGCTCCGCAACGGGAGAGGCCACAACAGTGAGAGGCCCGCATACCGCAAAAGGAAAAAAAAAAAAAAATTGCTACAGAAATATAATAAATATATTATAAATCTGGGAAGGAAAATTCCAGTTCATGGCAGATTGTGGAAAATATAAAACAAGAAGAGTAAAGGATGTAGTAAAAGCACATTACTTTCATTGCCTTTCAGGGTGAGATAATCATTGTTTCGCACACAAAAAAAAAAGATTAAAAAGAGAATATATATGTAAATATTTTCCAAAGAAGGAGGGAAAAAGAAACTCAGACCTTTTAGCTAAAGACAGAAAGAATACCTATTCAAGCAATACATGAATCTGTTACAAACCCTTAGAAATGTTTTATAAAATCTAATGATAAAAAAGGAATGCATAGCTAAGTTCTCAATAAAGAAAGGGAAAGCCCCAGTTACCAGAAATGAGGAACATACTGAAAAAAAAGAGCAGGAAGTGTGTGCTCTGACTGAAAGCAGCTCACCTGTAATACATTATCATCCTGGTAACCTAGAAGTTTGCTTTTGACTTCTAAGCAGGGAATGAAAGAGGCAGACTGGGTTCCCAGAGAGACAGAGTTGGAATTAGAATTCCTGCATAAAGCTTTTTTTGTTGTTAAAAACTAAATATGTGAACTAGAAAAACAAAGACCCACACACCTGCACAATGCAATTGTTTGTCTCTGCCTGAGATCTGGGTCAAAGAATTTCAATCTAAAACCATTGCTTCATTTGGGTTTACCCAAATGTTACCCATCCTAAGTGGTCCTAAAATTAAGATAAAGCTTGGTCCCTGGCTAATGATGCTAACATGGCAGGAAAGTGCTAACTATTCTAGTTCCATAAAAATCTGAAAGAAAAGGAATCTCACTAAGAATGAGCATAAAATTAAAAATTGCAAAACACTTGAGGAATTCACCATGAATATGTCTCAGTAGATACAACTAATGGAAGGATTATTAAACAATAATCAGAAAGAGAACATAAAATAAGCAAGTTTAACATCATGAAGGACATGAAAGGGTGAATCAAGACACTGAGAAAAGAGTGATGATAAATGAAGTAAACGTTTATCTAAAGAACCAGTAGAACTATGAGGGAAAAAATGCAGTTGACCTTTGAACAACAGAGGTTTGAACTGCACAGATCAACTTAAACATGGATATTTGTCAATTGTAAATACTACAGTCCTACACAATCCATGGTTGGTTGAATCCAAGGATCTGGAGAGACCTCCAATACAGAGGGCCGACCATAAGTTATACTTAGATTAACCCCTAAGTTGTTCAAGCGTCAATGGTATAGTCAGTGATATCAAAATAATCAGCGGATGGGTCAAGTGACAAGATTATACATGGCTAAAGAGAGAAACGATGATCCGGAATACCATTCTGATATAATTATCCACTGAAAGATGAAGAGTTGGAAACCTTGAAACAGAAATTAAAAGACCTTAGAAAAGCTTAAGAAGACCCACATTGCTGTTACCTACTTCTGCACTGCAAACCATCCCAACACCTAGTGGTTTACAACAATAACATTTTATTATACCTAAAGATTTTGTGGCTCAGGAATTCAGACAGTTCTCAGCTGGGTGATACTAATATTTCACATGGTGTCAAATGTGGTCTGAAGGGTTCAATGTGGCTTCACTCACTTGTCCTGCCCTTTGATGGGGATAATTCAAAGGATGAGTTCAGCTGAGGCTGTCACCTGGAGTACCCACATACTTAGTCTCTCTAGCACAGTGATCTCAGGGCAGCCAGATTTCTTACTTAGTGGCCAACAGTTCCCATCAAAGATGTTCTAAGAGGCCTGGCAGAAGCTGCAAGTTTCTTAGGATCTAGTCTCAGAAGTGTCAGAACATTACTTCTGCTGGATTCTATTGGTCATACAAGTTCCTAAGCCTAGCATATATTCAATAGGAGAGGAATTAGACTCTATCCAATTCTGACACCAACTCCAATGTGTGTGAGTGGTTCTTTTTCCCACACCGCCAAGCAGTTAACTCAATTCTGACACTGTCTACCAGTAGACAGCATCAGATCCCACAGGTTAAGACTGCCTACAAAACTGCCCACCTCAGACACCAACAGCAAGTCCAGGTTGTCCCTTGTGCTTCTAACCAACTGGCTATGGATCAGAGGCTCCAACAACCCTCTCCTGAGGTTTGATTAATTTGCCAGAGCAGATCACAGAACTCAGAGGAACATTTTACTTACTAGATTGCCAGTTTATTATAAAAGGATATAACTCAGGAACAGCCAGATGGAAGAGATGCATAAGGTAAGGTATGTGGGAAGGGGCACAGAGCTTCCCTGCAACCTGAGTGCATCCCTCTGCCGCAAACCTCGACACATTCACCAACTCGGAATCCCTTCAAACCCCATCCTTTTGGGGTTTTATGGAGGCTTTATTACATAGGTGATACTGATCAAATGATTGGCCATTGGTGATTGATTCAACCTCTATCACCTTTCCCCTTCCAAGGTCGGAGGTAGGACTGAAAGTTCCAGACCTCCAATCACATGGTTGGTTCCCCTGGCAACCAGCCCCCATCCAGGATGACTAAAAATACAACCAAATCTAGATACACTGTAATAAAACTTCAGAACCCCAAAGAAAAAGTCTTAGAAGCAATCAAAGAGAAAAGACATGTAACTTACAAAGAAATGGTAATTAGATTATAGCATATTCCTATCAGCAAAAATAAATACCTAAAGTTAACTGAATCTTCAAAGTGCCAGGGGAAATACTGTCATTCGTAGATTCTATATCTGCCTAAATTATCATGCAAAGATGAGGATAAACTTAAAAGTGTTTTAAAAGACTGAAAAAATTTACCACCCACAGACCTTTGTTGGGAAAAAAACAAAACAAAACAAACCACTGTAAATGGTATATTCCAGAAAAGAAGAAGTTGACCCCAGAAGAAAGGAGTGCGATGAAGAATAATGGTGAAGAAGCAAAATGGCAAACCAACAGTGACTATATAAAACAAAATAATGATGACTCATCTGTGAAAGGAACTACAAAATGAGATTGAATGAAAACAATAGACAGTAATAACAAGAAAGAACAGGAGCTACCAGAATTAAACCATTTAGAAGGTCAGTAGAATTAGTAACTACTGTTATACATTGTTAAGTCAAATATGCATTTTTTAAATGTTAAGACATCCACTGTAGTACATGAGGTGTTAATTAATTCAATTGTGGGAATCCTTTCACAATGTAAAATATATTAAAAATCATCATGTTGTACACTTTAAATATATTACAACTCTATTTGTCAATTATACCTCAATAAAGCTGGAAAAAAAAGACATCCATTATAAAGTAAAAATATGATAATTCTTAACTAGTGGGGGAGAACAGAGAATAGAGAAAAATCATCCCATTCAACAGAGGACAGAAAAGGAGTGGAAGAAAAAGTAACTAGAAGTCAAAAATAAATCACAAAATAAGATGGTATAAATAAATTCAAACATATCAGTTATTAAAATAAATATAATAAACAAAACTTACCAGTTAAAAGAAACTCACAGATTAGGTAAAAATAAACAAAATGGCACAGAAAAGATGAAAATAACAGTATGTAAAATGATATACAAAAGAAATACTAACTAAAAGAAAGCTTAAAAATATCAGACAAAACAGACACGGAGACAGAAAGTACTATTAGAAAAAAAGAAAATCGTTTCAGAATAAAAGGCATAACTCTCTAGGTAAAGATAAAAATCCTGAATCTATAAAGAACAAACAGCAACATAACCTCAAACTATGCAAAACAAATTTGATACATTCAACACACCTTTCTCTAAAGGAGACAAAAAATTAGAAAAAAAATGGATTGAACAACACAATTTGAAAAAACACCGTCTTCTCAAGCTAATCCAGAACACCTCTGAAAACAGGCCATATTCTACTCCACCAAACACGTCGAGACAAATCCTGAAGAATGGGTATTACAGAGATCTTATTCTCTCTTTGATCGCAAATCAGGAAAATCAGAAACCAATAACAGAAAGACAAATAAAACTATCCTCACACTTAAAAATGCTTTCAAATAATTCATAGGTCAAAGAATCATCTTAAATAAATTTTCAAAATATTTAGACAAAACCAATAATGAAAGACAACATACCAGATTGTGGGTTGTAGTGAAAGCAGGAAAATGTACAGCCTTAAATGCACATATTAAAAAGTTTAAAAAAAAAAAAAAAGGAAAACCAATGAGTTAAGCTTCCAAGTCGAGATGCTGGGGAAACAAAGCAGAGTAAACCCAAAGAATTTGAAATATAACCCAAAATGGAGAAAATCGGTAGATCAAGCAAAGGAACCTATTCTCCAAATAATAGGTTATCTTAACCCAGGTCTTTCTTCTTATTCTCCAACAGCAAAGGCGAGATAGCAGCTTTTGTGCAGCTCGTTTGTTTAACAATAAATCCACATGTTTGTTCTCCACGTCTGTGTCTCTATCCCTGCCCTGCAAACCGGTTCAACTGTACCATGTTTCTAGGTTCCACATATATGAGTTAATATACGGTATTTGTTTTTCTCTTTCTGACTTACTTCACTCTGTATGACAGTCTCTAGATCCATCCACATCTCTACAAAAGACCCAATTTTGTTCCTTTTTATGGCTGAGTAATATTCCATTGTATATATGTACCACATCTTCTTTAGCCATTTGTCTGTCAATGGGCATTTAGGTTGCTTCCATGACCTGGCTATTGTAAATAGTGCTGCAATGAACACTGGAGTACATGTGTCTTTTTGAATTATGATTTTCTCTGGGTATATGCCCAGTAGTGGGATTGCTGGGTTGTATGGTAATTCTATTTTTAGTTTTTTAAGGAACCTCCATACTGTTTTCCATAGTGGCTGTATCAATCCACATTCCCACCAACAATGCAAGAGGATTCCCTTTTCTCTACACCCTCTCCAGCATTTGTTGTTTGTAGATTTTCTGATGATGCCCATTCTGACCACTGTGAGGTGATACCTCATGGTAGTTTTGATTTGAATTTCTCTAATAATTAGTAATGTTGAGCAGCTTTTCATGTGCTTCTCAGCCATCTGTATGTCTTCTTTGGAGAAATGTCTATTTAGGTCTTCTGCCCATTTTTGGATTGGGTTGTTTGCTTTTTTAATATTGAGCTGCATGAGCTGTTTATATATTTTGGAGATTAATCCTTTGTCTGTTGATGCGTTTGCAAATATTTTCTCCCATTCTGAGGGTTGTCTTTTTGTTTTATTTGTAGTTTCCTTTGCTTTGCAAAAGCTTTTAAGTTTCATTAGATCCCATTTGTTTATTTTTCTTTTTATTTCCATTACTCTAGGAGGTGGATCAAAAAAGATCTTGCTGTGATTTATGTCAAAGAGTGTTCTGCCTATGTTTTCCTCTAAGAGGTTGATAGTGTCCAGTCTTACATTTAGGCCTCTAATCCATTTTGAGTTTATTTTTGTGTATGGTGTTAGGGAGTGTTCTAATTTCATACTTTTACATGTACCTGTCCAGTTTTCCCAGCACCACTTATTGAAGAGGCTGTCTTTTCTCCATTGTATATCCTTGCCTCCTTTGTCATAGATTAGTTGACCACAGGTGCGTGGGTTTATCTCTGGGCTTTCTATCCTGTTCCATCGATCTATATTTCTGTTTTTGTGCCAGTACCATATTGTCTTAATTACTGTAGCTTTGTAGTATAGTCTGAAGTCAGGGAGTCTGATTCCTCCAGCTCTATTTTTTTCCCTCACGACTGCTTTGGCTATTCAGGGTCTTTTGTGTCTCTATACAAATTTTAAGATTTTTTGTTCTATTTCTGTAAAAATGCCACAGGTAATTTGATAGGGATTGCATTGAATCTGTAGATTGCTTTGGGTAGTATAGTCATTTTCACAATATTGATTCTTCCAATCCAAGAACATGGTATATCTCTCCATCTGTTTGTGTCATCTTTGATTTCTTTCATCAGTATCTTATAGTTTTCTGAGTCCAGGTCTTTTACCTCCTTAGGTAGGTTTATTCCTAGGTATTTTATTCTTTTTGTTGCAGTGGTGAATGGGATTGTTTCCTTAATTTCTCTTTCTGATCTTTCGTTGTTAGTGTATAGGAATGCAAGAGATTTCTGTGCATTAATTTTGTATCCTACAACTTTGCCAAATTCATAGCTCTAGTAATTTTCTGGAGGCATCTTTAGGATTCTCTATGTCTAGTATCATCATGTCATCTGCAAACAGTGACAGTTTTACTTCTTCTTTTCCAATTTGTATTCCAGATGTAGAGAACAAACGTATGGACACCAAGGGGGGAAAGTGGCAGGGGGTGGTGGTGGTGGTGGGATGAATTGGGAGATTGGGATTGACATATATACACTAATATGTATAAAATGGATAACTAATAAGAACCTGCTGTATAAAAAAATAAATTAAATAAATTTCAAAAAAAAATAAGTATTCATTAAAAAAAAAAATAAATAAATCCCTGGGATCAGGAGGGAGAATCTGGGGAAAGTAAAGCAGAGGTGAGAGAGCCAGTGTAAAAGTACATCACTGACTCCATGAATTTGACTATTCTAGGTGCCTCGTATAAGTGGAATCAAATAGTATTCGCCTGTACTTCATGTATATTGGAATGCATTTTTAAGGTTAACTTAATATATGTCCTACAAACAGACTGTACCTTCTGTTTTTTTCCCTGTGCTATACAGTAGGTTCTCATTAGTTACCTATTTTATACATAGTAGTGTATATATGTCAATCCCAGTCTCCCAATTTATCCCACCCACCCTTTCCCCCCTTGGTGTCCATATGTTTTTTCTCTACATCTGTATCTCTATTTCTGCTTTGCAAATAAGTTCATCTGTACCATTTTTCTAGATTCCACATATATGCGTGAATACATGAGATTTGTTTTTCTCTTTCTGACTTACTCCGTGGGGTAGGGAGGGGGAATGGGGAGTTAGTGTTTAATGGGGACAGAGTTGCAGTTTAGGAAGGTGAAAAATTTGGGAGATGGATGATGGTGAGAGCTGCACAACAATGTGAATGTACTTAGTGCCACTGAACTGGACAGTTAAATATGGTTAATATAGTATGCTTTATATTATGTGACTTTTACCACACAAAAAAAAAACTTTCTGTAAAAAAAAAAAAAAAAAAAAAGTACATCACTGAACTGGGAACCCTTGTGGATGTAGGGATCATGCCAGGGATTTTCTGCTGAACCTCATAGCATGTCTCAGTATAGTCGTCCCTCAGTATCCAAGAAGGATTGGTTCCAGGACTCCCACAGATACCAAAATCTGCGGATGTTCAAGTCCCTCATACAGATCAATTTTCAATACACGAACCCACAGCTGTGGACCAACTGAATTGTCCACCTGGAGGAGGGCTGGCGTTTCTCCATCAGCCCCTGTTGCACAGTGCACGTTCAGATTGCACAGAATGAGTGACAGGTGCCCTGCAGTGGTACCCAGACCCCACCAGACTTCACATCACAGGAGAGTGCTCCCTTATTAATAAATTCTCCCTTCTTCCACTGTACATTCTGCCTTGTCCGCTCCAGCATTTTCAAGATCCACTCCCAAATGTGCTCCCTTGGCTTCTGCCAGTAGGTACTGCAATTTGTTTGATAGGTATGCTCTTTCCTCCTGTTGTAGTTTCTTGCTTAAGCCATGCTGTGCCTCAACCCTGGCTAGTAGTCTGGAGGCAATGATGGGGGCAAGGGCAGAGCTTAAGGAGGAAGAACCTCAGAATGAGAGGTATCTGCCTCTCTCGAGGTCTTCGCCTGCATCTAGGCAAGGTGAAGCTCCTCTCTCTTACTGGGGTGGCAGGGCAGGGGTGGAGGGCTGCTTCTGCCAGCCCAGAGAGCTCAGGGGACCTGGGGGTTCCAGATCCTCAGGTCTCCACGTCCTACTCCTTTCCTGTGATGATCTTGGCATTTGCACAGGAAGCCTGTCAAGGCTGTGGATCCAAGTCTCTTTGAGGCTCTGCCACCCACACACTTCAATCCTGGGCCAACATGTTCTGCAGCCACAAGTGATGACACCTTCTTTTATTTTATGTTTTATTAAAGTAGAGTTGATTTACAATGTTGTGTCAATTTTGCTGTTCAGAGAGTGACTCAGTTATACATATATATACATTTTTAAAATATTCTTTTCCAACATGGTTTATCCCAGGCTATGGAATACAGTCCCCTGTGCTCTACAGTAGGACCTTGTTGTTCATCCATCCTATAGATACTAGTTTGCATCTGCTGATCCCACACTCCCAGTCCATCCCTCCCCCACCCCTCACCCCTTGGCAACCACAAGTTTGTTCTCTATGTCTGTGAGTCTGTTTCTGTTTCATACATAGATTCATTTGTGTCATATTTGAGTTTCCACCTATAAGTGATATCATAGGGTATTTGTCTTTCTCTTTCTGACTTACTTCACTTAGTAGGATAATCTTCAGTTGCATACATGTTGCTGCAAATGGCGTTATTTCGTTCTTTTTTATGGCTGAGTAGTATTCCATTGTATATATGTATCACATCTTCTTTATCCATTCATCTGTTGATGGACGTTTAGGCTGTTTCCATGTCTTGGCTATTGCTGCTATGAATATAGGGGTGCATGTGATGATATCTTCTTTCAATCCTGCCATGAGGTGCTCCAGTTTTCAAAGCCTGCACTGAGTTGATAGTTAGCTCTTAAAGCATTAACCCAAACCAGCCTAACTGTGATTCATGCCACATACTATTCAAAGGCCTTACCTATCTCTCAAGTGAAAGTTTCATCTTCACCTGCACTTTGCTCCAAGTCATTGCAGTGAGTGTCTGGGTAACTGTGATGTCAAGGGTGCTCCCCACTCCACCTACCACCAGCAATGGGTCCCTGCTACTGTCTGACTGGTAAGTGGTTCATGTTTTCTAGGGCCACTTTTGATGCCAACTCTTGACCTGCCCACCACCTTGCCCACCTGAAGGAAAGACCGAGGCAAAGGCTCGCAAGTAAGAAGCTTATTTGAGAAGTGACCCCAGAAGCAGTACTAAGGGATGTGGAAAGAGAAACCATGATTTGGTTGGTCCATTCTACGGAAATCTGGCGCTTAATCCCGGCAGGCACTCTCTAAGGAACCATCTGAGATGCACCTGAGAATGGTCCATCTGAAGGCCAGGCAGGGGAGGCATTTATTCATCAGCTTGCGTCCGTCTGTCAAGTGTCATCTCCTGAGCTGTAAGCTCCCTCTCGGGTTGCATGGAAGTGAGCAGTAGGTGGGTTCCGGCAGGAATAGGACCACATACCCTGGCGTCAGACGACCCAGGAAGGAAACAGGAAACATACAGAGCAACTAAGTTCACACCTGCACAAATATGGAAATCTCAGCAGTGGGTGCCAGATAACAAACCATGTCATATCCAAGGATCAGGAATTAACCCATGATGCGAAGTGATGAAATCCAGTGGTTAAGAAACATCTTTCAAGGTGAACTACCTGGGTCCTACTCATCGGCTACAGAATTTGGGGCAAGACACTTAGTCTTTCTGTGCCTCAATTTCCCCTTATTTCAAATGGGGATAATAGTATCAGGACTTCCCTGGTGGTGCAGTGGTTAAGAATCCCCCTGCCAATGCAGGGGACATGGGTTTGAGCCCTGGTCCGGGAAGATTCCACATGCCGCAGAGCAACTAAGCCCGTGCACCACAACTACTAAGCCTGCGCTCTAGAGCCCGCGAGCCACAACTACTGAGCCCGTGCGCCGCAACTACTGAGCCCGTGTACCTAGAGCCCGTGCTCTGCAACAATAGAAGCCACCGCAGTGAGAAGCCCGCGCACTGCAATGAAGAGTAGCCCCCGTTTGCCACAACTAGAGAAAGCCAGCATGCAGCAACAAAGACCCAACACAGCCAAAAATAAAAATAAATTAATTTAAATAGTAATAATAATAATAATAGTATCTACGTCAACCTATTTTTATAATGCTTAAATGAGCTATATTATGCAAAGACGTTAGGAGAATGCCAGGCATATCATACACAGGCTATGTGTTTGGTATTACACTTTCAGCAGCCGCCAAGGAAGCTAGAAGGCAACGGACTAAGAGCTTCAAAATTCTGAGCCGAAATTATTTCCAACCTAGCATTTTATACCAAGTAAGAAAGGAGAAACTGCCTAATTGCCCTTCAGGAGGAGAATGATAAGTATTTTGTCAGTTACTCATTCAGCAATTAAAATGAATGAACAAGGCAACATACCGTAAATCTCAAGAACTACATGAACAGAACCATTAGTACTGTATGATTCCAACTCTATGACACTCTGGAAAAGGCAAAGCTATAAAGACATTAAAAAGATCACTGGCTGCCAGGAGTTAGTGGGGAGGGGAGGATGAATAGGCAGGGCACAGAGGACCTGTAGGGCAGTGAAAATACTGTGTAATACTATAATGATGGATACATGTCATCACCCATGTGTCTAAACCCATAGAATGTACAACACCACGCGTGAACCCTAATGTAAACTCTGGACTTTGAGTGATAATGGTGTCAATATAGGTTCATCCATTGTAACAAATATACCATCTGGTGGGGGATTTTGATAATGGGAGAGGCAGGGGGTATGTGAGAAATCTCTGTACCTTCTTCTCAACTTTGCTCTCAACCTAAAAGAGCTTTAAAAAAAAAAGTCTTTTAGAAACAAATACATATATGAAGTTTTTTTTTTTTAAAAAAGTACTGGCATTTATTCTCATGATGGAAAGATAGTTCACCACGAGGAAAATCTAATTTTATTTATCATATTATGTGATTATTGCAGGAAAGCCACAATCATCTTAGCCAAGGAAAATGAGGCATTTAATAAAATTTAGCAACATTTCTGAGATTTTTTAAAAATCCTTAGTAAAACAGGATTTGACAGCAGCTTCTCGGAGAATGATAGAAAAAATAAATGTATCAAAAGGCAACCTCATGGTTTATTAATTGTTTAATAAAAACAATTTCTCTCTAATCAGGAATGAGACAAGGTCTCAATAAATATTTGCTGAGTGAAGTGCATCTGTGATCCTGTGCAGGTTCTTGACATGTCAACTGACTGCTCAACACACTAAAAAAAAAAGTTAAAAACTTTGAACCCAAATGGAACCATGTAAAAATACTGAACACTTTCGTCGATAGTTTAAAAACCAGTATCTATTGCAAGTTATCTATTGTTCTATTTTGATAATTAGCACTCAACATTAGGATTGATTTTATAGCTATCTCTAAAACTAGAGAAGAGAAAATTTTTAAATAAGTCTGATTTTACAGTCAGTAGCAATTAAGCAGAATGCTATTCCTTACTACTCATTTATATCACCAGTTTGATCCCCGTCTACATTCACGTAGATTTTAGATGTAGTAGAAAGTTTCTAGCTGTACTGGCACAAGTGAGTCAACTTTCATTTTCACTGGCACATCAGAATCCTAAGGGCATCTTTCTCCCAGATGTGTTTCTAGAACATGGTCTTATAACTCAAAATTGAGGGAAAATATTTAGAAATATTTTGGAATCAGGCATAAACTTCAACTAACTTCCTTCCTGTCTCCTTTGTAGCCTTCTTCTGCTGCAGCGTGATGAAGGGGACACAGGTCTTCCCCCACTTACACAAGGGTCACATCCCAGATAAACGCATCCTAAGTTGAAAACATCCTGTCAAAAATGCATCCAATACCCCTAACCTACCAAACACCATAGCTTAGCCTCACCCACCTTACACATGCTCAGAACATGTGGGTCAGCCTACAGTTGGGCAGCATCATCTAGCCCACAGCCTATTTTACAATAAAGTGTAGACTATCTCATGTAATTTATTGAATACTGTACTGAAAGTGAAAAACAGAATGGTTGTCTGGGTCCAGAATGGTTGTCGTGATCGTGTGGCTGACTGGGCGCACTGCCCAGCATCATGAGAGAATATCTACCATGTGTCGCTAGCCTGGGAAAAAGATCAAAGTTCAGAATTCGAAGGTTTTGCACCACTGTAAAGTCAAAAAATCTTAACCAAACCATTGTAAGCCTGGGACCGTCTGTACACACGATACACTTGCTAAACACGAGATGAAATGATTTGGCCACAGAGCCTTTGCACTGGCAATTCTATTCCCTCTGCCAGAAAAACTGTTCCTTCAGATATGCCCATGGCTGACTCCCTCTTCCTTTAGTCTGATCAAACATTACCTTAATAAAATAAGAACTACCCCTCAGGTCCAGATGACCAGCACTTCTTACCTCCTTCGTTTGCTTTATGTTTTCCACAGTACTCATCACCACCAAATACGTAATATATTTATTTGTATATTGTCAATCTCTCCTAATTACAAGAGAAGCTTCATAAAGGCACAGACGTTGCCTATTTTGCCCTATTCCTGCATTCCAGGTGCCTAGAACATACAGAAGGTACAAAATAAATATTTGTTAAATAAATGCATGCAGGACTTCCCTGGTGGCGCAGTGGTTGAGAGTCCGCCTGCCGATGCAGGGGACACGGGTTCGTGCCCTGGTCCGGGAAGATCCCACATGCCGCGGAGCGGTTGGGCCTGTGAGCCATGGCCGCTGAGCCTGCGCGTCTGGAGCCTGTGCTCCGCAACAAGAGAGGCCACAACAGTGAGAGGCCCGCGTACCGCAAAAAAAGAAACAATAAAATAAATAAATAAATGCATGTAATTCTAGAGTATCTAGACATTTTTCTGAAGCTAACCCAACTACTGCTAAAAATTCCAGTGGTCTTTAGAAACGCTGGGCACGATAACAGTAGTAATACAAGTACAAAATATAAGGAGAAGATTTAGGTACTAAACAATGCAGAATGAAGTATAATGAAAGCCTAGAGAAATGTACTGGCCACAGACTGAAATTTTCAACAAGTTATTTTCCTATGAAAACACTTCTTCCCGTTAAAAATTTCAAGTGGAAATACTTCTTTGGAGAAGATGACAATATGTAAATAAAGAACTAACATTTTAATAGATCACTCCCTGACCCTCCTATTCTGATACGCAGAGCACTCTGCTATAAGAGAAAGAGCATGAGGGTTTTTTTTTAACATTTTTATTGGATTATAGGTGATTTACAATGCTGTGTTAGTTTCAGGTGCACAACAAAATGACTCCGTTATACATATAGTTATACCCACTCTTTTTTAGATTCTTTTCTCATATAGGCCATTACAGAGTATTGAGTCGAGCTCCCTGTGCTATACAGTAGGTCCTTATTAGTTATCTATTCTATATATAGCAGTGTGTATATGTCAATCCCAAACTCCAATTTATCCCTCCCCCTCCTTTCCCTGCTGGTAACCTTAAGTTTGTTTTCCACATCTGTAATTCTATTTTTGTTTTGTAGATACGTTTGCTTGTACCCTTTTTTAATTTATTTTTTATTTTATTTTTATTTTATTTTTATTTTTTGCAGTACATGGGCCTCTCACTGTTGTGGCCTCTCCTGTTGCGGAGCACAGGCTCCGGACGCACAGGCTCAGCGGCCATGGCTCACAGGCCCAGCCGCTCCGCGGCATGTGGGATCTTCCCGGACCAGGGCACGAACCCGTATCCCCTGCATCGGCAGGCGGATTCTCAACCACTGCGCCACCAGGGAAGCCCTGTACCCTTTTTTTAGATTCTACATAGAAGCAGTATCTTATGATATTTGTCTTTCTTTGTCTGACTTCCTTCACTCAGTATGACAATCTGTAGGTCCATCCATGTTGCTGCAAATGGCATTATTTCATTCCTTTTTATGGCTGAGTAATATTCCACTGTGTGTGTGTGTGTGTGTGTGTGTGTGTGTACACACCACATCTTCTTTATCCATTCCTCTGTCAATGGACATTTAGGTTGCTTCCATGTCCTGGCTATTGTGAATAGCAGCAGGAGGTTTTTATTCAAACCAACCTGGTGTGTATCCTGGTTCTGCCACTCGCTGGGGGTGATTCTCAGCAGGCTACTTAACCTCTCTGACTTTCTTCATCGGAAAGTAGGGTAAACGAAGCTAATATGGACTCTATTGCTCCTCCTGGGTTCTCTAAGTGGAGGGGACCATCAGCCAGCAAGTTGCCCAAGCCAGAAACCGAGTGTCATCCTTCACACTTCTTTCTCACCACCACCACCACACACGTCCCTGATCAATAGACCATTTCAGTTCTACATTATGAACATCTCTTGAATCCAGTCTTCTCTCTCCATCCAGGCCGCCACCTGCCACTTCTGTGACCCTGGTCACCCCCACCTCTCTTTAACTAGATTATTGCAGGAGCCTCTTATGGGCCTGTGATCCAGGTCTGGCCCATCACACACTCACCTTCAAGACATATTGAGGAAGTCATACCAAGCTGCAGGGACAGCTGGGAAATTACTCAGCATGGTGGCAGTGGCATCCATGAGGAGTGGTATCGATTGCAAAGCCCTGGCAAGACTGTCCCTGCTTCCTGGTCTCCATTGGTTGATATCCATTTTCCAAGCTCTGTTCTCTAGTCCTCCTGATATTTCCAGAACGAGCCGATAAAGATGCTTCCACTCCTGCCCATGTCAATGACGCATGCAGGCAATCGAAAGCACCGCCTGGCACATCACGAAACACGTGCCCCCCCCAACTCCTACAAGCCCTCCTCTCACTTCAGGTGGCCTCGCGTTAACACCCACCCTTATTGCTTTGGGATGGAACACGCTCACCAGCCCAGCTTCCTCTTACCTTCTTATACTCCTGCCACACTTAGCCTCCTGCCATTGGGCTAACACAGCTTGTTTTCTCTTGCTTCTGGACATGCTTTATTGTCTCTGCCTAAAATCCTCCCCATTTGCATGCAAACTTCCTTCTCTTTTATTGCCAGAGGACTCTGTTCCGGGGAACAGGGAACGCGGTCAGAGGCAGCTCCATAGCTGCATTTTTAGTACAGCCTCACGAAGAGACCCTTTTTTTTTTTTTTTTTCGGTACGTGGGCCTCTCACTGTTGTGGCCTCTCCCGTTGTGGAGCACAGGCTCCAGACGCGCAGGCCCAACGGCCATGGCTCACGGGCCCAGCCGCTCCGCAGCATGTGGGATCTTCCCAGACCGGGGCACGAACCCGTGTCCCTGTATCAGCAGGCGGACTCTCAACCACTGCACCACCAGGGAAGCCCACAATTTAACTTTTAATAAGTACAAAATAAATATTAAACATTAAACAAGAGACCTGGACCCTTTCCATTTCTGAACATTGATAGACAAGGTGCAGGTGGTCCAGTGTGAGCTAATCATTCTGAAAATTGAAAGCAATTCTTTAGTACTTCGAGAATAGCCCTCAGTTTTACATACTAGGGAACAATGACCTGTAATAGCTTCTTTACCTCGTTAACCATCACCTGCTTAATATCTGCTCGTTGTTCTCCATGCTTTGCTCCCACCAGCCCTTTCACTAACCCAATCTCCACATCAAATATCTTCTTGCTCCTTTCTCCAGTACCAAAAGAGGAAAGGAAAAACTGAATGTGGCGTGGAAAGCAAAGCTCCTTGGAAAAGAAAAATCTATTCACCTAGAGGAACTAGTGAAACACAGAAGCCACAGTAACTTACAAACCGCTCCAGGTTAGATATTCATTAGAAGCAAATACATGAACTATTGTGGATCTAAATATATAACTCATCCTGTGCAAAGGTCTTCCAAAGTAAGAAACCCAGGAACCTATCAAGTATTTATGTTGTTCTTCTAAATACATGTTTTATTTACCGTAAAATATATAAAATATTTACTTTTTTTTCCTAAAAACATACTGTAAATTATTCACAGTCCAGTACATTTCACCATTTCTTTCTGCAGGGAAAATAGGTTTCTTGGATCACTAGCAATGTTTTAAAAAAGCAATCCTGAGGTCCTAGGAAAGCACAATTCAGTAAAAGCCAACACTCACACAGGAGACCTAATTGTTCCAAAAGCTATGTATGAAAAACTGGACGTCTCTACGGAAAAATCAAAGGTAGTCATTTAGGGATTAGCAAATAGCATTAGTATGATTAGAAAATAGCACAGAAATTAAGTATTTATTCTTCTGTAGTCTACTAGAGTAGGGGATGAAAAATTACCATTTGGAAGCATTTTTGGTCGTGTGATCTAGTCACAAGAACAGCACTGGACTTTCTAAGTCAAAACCATTCTGATAACTTCTGATAACAAAGAAAATCCTTGATGAATAAAACGCTTCATTACAGACTCTTTCTTTTTTTAGTCATTGTCTTTTCCATTCTGTTATATATGGACATGGAAATAGTATTCACTGGTAGGGAAGGCCCCTGCTTAATATTCATATTTCACCTCTAAGTCACCATCGTTTAAGAGAACATTTTCTTATTCTCTTACATTCATGGAATGACTTAGCATGGCTCCAGACCAAATACATGGACCACTGTACTGTTCCAACTCACGGACGTTGTAAAGTAGAATTCTTATTCTTTTAGAGTCTACATGATGTGCCAATGGTAATTTCACCTTTAAATTAGGAGATAGCTATACGTTTACCCACCTTAATTAATTTTCCCTTGGAAAATGTTCCTTTAATGATGTTTTGCATATCTGAATGAGTCCCATTTTCCACCTGTGTTCAAAGGCACCTGATGCTGAGAGGTTGATTATCTGGGTTAGAGAAAGGATACACTTATATTTCACTAACTTTGATCATGGACCTTACATGTTCCACATGACTGACATTTTACAAGCTATTTTATCACTTTATTAACTCTATGAAGACTTTTCAATAACATTTATGGATATGTAATTAAAATATAAATTTAATCAAATTTATATTATAACTAAAATTATGGGGCCGAGACGACTTGGTCTTCTTTTTGTGGTTTCTCCGAGGAGCTTACGGTACTAACTCTGACCCTCTCAGTCAATTAACTTCACTGTTTTTCTTCCTCAGGCACTTTTGTTTCCCTTTAACAGTTTCCTTTGACCACTTTGGTCTGCTCAGTTAAATTTCCAACGTGCACATAAAATAAAAGTTTGAAGGAGTTACTCAGGTCATTGGAGCCAATACCATGCTTTGTGTCTGGGTTACTGGAACCCCGCCAGCAGAGCCGGGATTCTCTTTTCTGCTTTATCCAAATAGCAGCCTAATTATCCTTTCTCTTCCAGCTACAGAAGCCCAGCCAGTGGGAAGTGAAATGATTTTTCCCTAGTCCCAAAGCAAGTTATTAGCAGCTGTGGACCCAGGAATCTCTGCTGTCTCTGTGGGTGCTCATTAGATATTACCCCATGTGCCATGAAGTTGGAAGGACTTATTTTTCCATGCTCCTTCCTGAAATCAGCTGCATGCTGCTGCAGTTACTGATTACATTCCACCTTGGAAGTACTGATTTTGTCCTAATTATTTTAAATCTGTTCCAGAAAAGAGGTTAAATGCATACAAAAACATTAGGGCATGACTGGAGCTTATATTTTCAGTGAAAATACCTTAAAAATTAAAAGATTTTTACTCTGAGGTTTTTTTTTTTAAGTCGGTCTAACAGAAGAACTTGTCAGTGATACAGGGATAGAGATATAGGCCAGTGCCTCCAAAATATGTCTAGGTATTTAATTGAAAGCAAGGATGGCTAGAGAAGTAAAATTTAATACAAGAGACTGCAAAATCTAAAATGACAGATGAAGGATGAGTTGCCATTTTAAGAATACACCTTTTTATAGTCAGTCATCAAGTTTAAGCAGAGCTGAACAGATGAATACCATCCAACACAGGTAGGAAAGATTCCTCTGCTATGAAACGAGACCATACAATACACCCCTGAGGGAAGGGAAATGCTTCATCAGCTAATTTTTTTTTTTTTTTTTTTGGCCATGTGGCTTGTGGGATCTTAGTTCCCCTACCAGGGTTTGAACCTGGGCCCGGGCAGTGAGAGCACCAAGTCCTAACCATTGGACCACCAGGGAATTCCCAGATCAGCTAATTTTTAATAAAACACACTTTCAGAATTTATAATGTTTCAATACAGATATTGGACTGACATGAATTAATTTAAACCAAACACAATAGTAAATGATAGTTCTCACACACTTTTTTTTCCAGGAATGACCAATTAACCTTATTTCACTGATTTTTATGTTTCTAGATATTTAAGAAATTTAAAATTTCTGATTTTTCTTATATCCTTTTTAATAGTGCTTTTCATTTAAGGAAATATATAAAGCCCATAGTTTTTCTGTTTGGAAGGCCAAGCTCCCTGAGGGCACGAGTGTTACCTGCCTTGTTCACCCTCTGTCCCCGGCACTGAGAACCACACTGTGACTTAAGTAGGTGACAGCAAATGTTTGCAGAATGAATGACATGAGAGGACATATATAAAACACAGATTAAGAGTTCACCTGCAAAATACGCATTCTTATGATGTCTTCCAAGTATAAATAAATTTCACACTATCTTGAGTTTTTACAAAATGAAGTGACTTCTTGAATATGAAAAGAGCAGATCTGTGGAATTCACTAGAGCAGCAAACACACAGAGCAAAATATTTTCTTCTGAGGCCACTGGCAAGCTCGACAAAAATGTCATTTTTACTGAGGAAATGAGACAAGATCTGTTTTAGAAGTGGTGGCACCAGTATCAGCAGCATTCCTTCAGGAACAGGAAAGCCAGAAAATAGGAAATAAAGGCTCCCACCACTGGAAGAAACGAGAAAGAACCACCACTGGAAGAAACGAGAAAGAACCACCACTGGAAGAAACGAGAAAGAACCACCACTGGAAGAAACGAGAAACGCACCGTTGAATCCACACCCAACCACACCTGAGGACTGCGCAGAACGAAGCAGAAAAGGAATGATTCTCATACAGAAACAAGAGGGTTTCATTATCAACATCCAAGAGTGGCCTTCACGATAGCCCTGGTTATGCTACCTTATCCTAAACCCAACGTGAGTCTCAGGACAATCAGTTAACGGCTCTGTTAAGTGACATGAGTATGTTTTGTGTCTCAGGTTTTGGGGGTAGAAGAAAGGTCAATAACATTGCAGAAGGCAGGCATTTTTCTCCTAACGTTCAGTCCTCGGTCCTTTCCCCTGGACTGTGGTCCTCAGGGAACTTGCGCACATATGGATTAGCTCCATTCCTCCTTAACGAACTCCTAAATTTGATGGGCGTTGTCCTCTCCCATTATTAAATAGGAGAAAAGTCCTCTTTCTGGAAGCCTGCTGGATAGCTCCACTTTGATTTCTTGCAAGTTTATCTGCTTCTCCTCCCCTCAGACCACATCTTCCTCGTGGCCTCCTTCTTCCCTGTGAGGACAAGGTCAAGCCACTGGCAGGCCGCTCAGCCTTGATTTCCCAGATTCATCTTCAATGTCTTCCCCTCCATTCCCACCTCTTCAACCCCATTCCACTGTCACCCTCTTCCCCCAGTACAACATCAGAAGAGGTTCCATGACTGCTACACTGTTGGTGGGAATGTAAGTTGGTGCAGTCACTGTAGAAAACAGTATGGAGGTTCCTCAGAAAACTAAAAATAGAGTTATCATATGATCCAGCAATCCCACTCCTGGGCATATATCTGGAGAAAACCATGGTTTGAAAGGATACATGCACCCCAAATATGTTCAATGCAGCACTGTTTACAATAGCCAAGACAACAAACAACAAAAATGTCTATTGACAGAGGAATGGATAAAGAAGATGTGGTACATATATGCGATGGAATACTACTCAGCCATAAAAAAGAATGAAATGATGCCATTTGCAGCAACATGGATGGACCTAGAGATTATCATCCTAAGTGAAGTAAAAGACGAATATCATACGGTATCACTTATATGTGGAATCTAAAATGACACAAATGAAACAGAAACAAAATCACAGACATAGAGAACAGACTGGTGATTGCTAAGGGGGAGGGGGAGAGGGAGGGATGGAGTGGGAGTATGGGATAAGCAGATGCAAACTATTATATACAGAATGGATAAACAACAAGGTCCTACTGGATAGCACAGGGAACTCTATTCAATATCCTATGATAAACCATAATGGAAAAGAATATTTTTAAAAAAGAATATATATATATGTATGTGATTCAAACTGAATCACTTTGCTGTATAGCCATAATTAACACATTGTAAATCAGCTATACTTCAATTAAAAATAAAAAAAGAAGACGAGGCTCCTTGACTTCACTTAGCTCCACTTCTGGTCTATCCTATATGCCACTACTCAAATATTTTTCTTTAAACCTGTTGTACGTAGGTCATCCCATACTTCTGTTCCAAAATCGAATCTTCAGTATTTCTCAAGTGCCTCCCAATTGAGATGAAACTCTACTGTCAACACCCAAACTACACTCCACCGTTACTATCAGGACCTGGACACCAGGGTTCAGCATCCTGGGCTTGTCACTTACTACCTGGGTGATCTCAGATCACCTCTCTCCAAGCCTCAGTGTCTTCACCTGAAAAGTCTCCTCTTAGGGTTGTAAACAGATGAAATGAGTTAATATACATTAAGCATTTAGAACAGTGCCAAGCACTTAGTATGTATTTTTATTGGTGTTTCTTGTTACAACCCACGTTATAACCTAAAAACGGGACTGCTCACCATTTCCCAAACATGTCTCCTCTTTTATCGTTCCTCCTCTTTTGTTCAGATGGTTCCCTCTGCCTTGTGCCCTTTTCTCCACCTAAAATCTACCCATTTTTCAAATTCTACCTTGAATACCAACTCTTCCCTTGAAACTTTCACTTAAAAGATGTATCTTTTTCTGAATTCAAGACAGAGCATCAATCCTATCTTTATTCATAGTAAATGGAATAATATCGATTTTAGTATTTCTAAATCTCTATATAAGATGCATCCTATAGAACCATTGTGGGGTTTTTTTGTTTCGTTTTTGTTTGTTTGGTTTTTTTGTGGTACGCGGGCCTCTCACTGCTGTGGCCTCTCCCGTTGTGGAGCACAGGCTCTGGACGTACAGGCTCAGCTGCCATGGCTCACGGGCCCAGCTGCTCTGCGGCATGTGGGATCCTCCCGGGCCGGGGCACGAACCTGTGTCCCCCGCATCGGAAGGTGGACTCTCAACCACTGCGCCACCAGGGAAGCCCAACCATTGTGTTTTTAAATTTACTTTCTATTGCAGCCATACTCCAAATGTTTTTATCATGTTACTTTATCCCATTTGTTTGTGACTTAGAATTTGCAATCATTCTCAATAGCAAAACCAGAAAGAAAAACACAGCTTTAGAAGAAATAAATTAGAGCTTTCTAAAAACATAATATCTTAGGATTTAGGGAGGTTTTTAAGAGACAAGATTTAAAATAGTTTTGAAGTATAAACACAAAGCATTTCTGAGGAATCTGAAGAAGCAGATAAAACATTACACAAGTATTGTACCATTTACCACTATTTAACAGATGATTTTAAAATTTGGATGACTTTTTTTCCCCTTCATTTTTTCTACCGTATTTGATGCACTGTGAGATTTTAAAGGTTGGCCTCTCATGGAGACAAATTACACCTGAGGAAATCAGTCCAGGTGGAGCCAATTAATTGTGGAGTCAGAAACTCCCCGGTGAAGTGAGCCTGGGTGTCCGCACAGTGTACCCCACTTGAGCTTCTTTTTCTCAAAGAGAAAAATGTCCCCATGTGGCTTGGTACATGACCTTGGATTTTCTTTTTTTAATCCAAATGTTATGCACTTTCCTTATGGAAGAGCAGACAGAACTAGGAAGACAGATGGTGCTCTCCTTGGCATCCAACTCTCTCACCTTTGAGATTCTCATCAGTAGCAGGTTCCTCTTCAGGTGGTCCCTTCCCCCTTCCACCTGTGTCAAAACAACGTCTCTCCCGCCCATCCTCGCTGAAACATTCTGTGCCCTGTTCCTTCAGGGCCAGGACCCTTGAGGGACCGATCCATTCTAATGTTTTCATGAAGAAAACAAAAGAAACGCTTCAGTAGGGGTCTCTGCCGGGCCCCTCTTTCCTTTCATCTATCGATTCCCTTTGTTTATCCTTCCCACCCTCATCCAACATCCCTTCCAGATGCAGATGCAAACTACGATACACAGAATGGATTAACAACAAGGTCCTACTGTACAGCACAGGGAACTATATTCAGTATCCTGTGATAAACCATAATGGAAAAGAATATGAGAAAGAATGTATATATATATATATGTATAACTGAATCACTTTGCTGTACAGTAGAAATTAACACAACATTGTAAAGCAACTATACTTCAATAAAATAAAATTTTTTAAAAAAGAAGATATTCTGGGCTTCCCCGGTGGTGCAGTGGTTGAGAGTCCGCCTGCCGATGCAGGGGACACGGGTTCGTGCCCCGGTCTGGGAAGATCCCACATGCCGCGGAGCGGCTGGGCCCATGAGCCATGGCCGCTGAGCCTGTGCGTCCGGAGCCTGTGCCCCGCAACGGGAGAGGCCACGACAGTGAGAGGCCCGCGTACCGCAAAAAAGGAAAAAAAAAAAGAAGATATTCTCCTACATTATCTTCTATTACATTTTAATGCATACTTTTCACATTCAGGTCTTTAATCCAGCTGGAGTCCCACCCTTGCATGTGGTATTAGAAGGTTTCATTTTCATTTTTCTTTATATGGGGAGTCTGTTTTCCCAATGTCACCTAAGATGCAGCCTTTCACTAATTTCTAGCAACATCTTTATCGTATATTAAGTCACTGAATTGTCTATTCTATTCCAACAATCTATTTGCTTGTTCTTATGCCAATGTTGCCTTCTAAAACTTTGAATTTTAAAAAATTACTGTGGTTTCACAGTATGTCAATATCTGGTCAGATGAGAAGCCTCTCTTTTCTCTCTTTTCTAAAGACTAATTTAGCCATTCATGGACCCTTAATCTTTCACATAAATTTTATAATAAATTCAACCAAGAATTTGATTTGAGGTTCCTTGAAAATATAGATTAATTGGGGAAGAATTATAGAATTAATTTGGGCGGACATCTTTATAATATTAATATCCATCGACATTAAAAGTTTATTTAGATTTATTTCTGCCTTTTATTCAGTTTAAAACTTTTCTCAAAAAGGTTTTGTATATTCTTTATTAAAACCTAAGTATGTTTAAATTATATTGGAATTAAGAATCACATCTTATTTTTATTGTATTTTTCTAGACCGTTAACACAAGCATTTAAAAATCACTGATTTTTGTAAGTTGATATATCCAGCAACCACCCTAAAATCCCTTAACTGTTCTGGTAGCTTATATATTGACTCTGTTGTTTTTTTCTAGGTACATTATATCACCTATAGTAATGAGAGCTTCATCTCTTTCTTAACCACTTCTTTTTCTTGTTTAATAACATTCGCTAGAACTATGTCAAACAGCAGTCGTGCTACTAGACAATCTTGTCCTTGTCCCCACCTTAAAAGGGGTATTTTTGGTTTGGGATATATAATGGTGGCAAAAAATTTTTTCTTCCTTTTTCCCCTTTTCCATTTTGTTCCAAAACCTCTGAATTTTGGGCTGGACTCACATACAGCCAGAATTAAGACTGCCTTTCCCAGCCTCTCTGGCCGCTAGATATGACCTCGTGACTAAGTTCCAGTCAATGGAATATGAGTGGAAGTGATGTGTTCATCTTTTAGCTGTAACTTTAAAAAGGAAAGGAAATGGCATGGCTTTCCCTTCTTCATTTCTGACAGCTGAAATATGGATATAATGGTGATGGCTGGAGTAGCCATCAAGGATCAAACAGTTGAGGCCAGCACCTTAGGGGTGTCTCACCAACATGATGGAAGGAGCCTGGGCCCCCAGAAGCCATGAAATTGCCCTACTAGACCTGAACTGCTGTTACACAAACAACCTCCTTGGGAGAAGTACTTAAATTTTTATTTATACCCTCAAGTTTAAATTCCAAAGCAGCTGAACATAAAATTCTTGGTTCAATGTTCATTTCTCTTCAATACCTTGAAATATTAAGCCATCGTTTTCTTGTACCCAGGGCTGCTATTGAGGAGTGTGCTTTTTGTTTCTTTGGAGGTGATCTTCTGTTTATTTCTAGAAACTGTTATAATTCGCTTTGTCTTTGGTGGTCTTAAGTTGACTCTAGCATCTAGGTGTGAGGGGCTTTGTTTTTGTTTGCTTTTTATTGTATACATCCTACTTGGCACTTTATGAGGCACCTGTGCTGGTCAGGGATTCGTCTTTAAACTCCTTTTAAAAATAGGCAGTGTGATAATTCATCTCCCTCAGCTGCAATCTACTAGCCCTGGGGGTTTAGAAGCACAGAAGTGAAGACAGTTGCACATTGCGTCTGGCACTCCTTATCTATTTTTATAAATTCCTCACTTCTGTAAGGATTTCGCTCTGCCCTGATATCACTCCAAAGGCCCTGGCACTAGAGACCTGGGTGCTCACAGTTGATTTCTCTGATGAAGGATCCATCAACTATTGACCCAGGGTCATGTGAGGAAGACGCAAGAACAGAACATAAGAGCTCTTCTCCAGCCTGTCCTCTTACTGCTTCTGAAGTGTCCTCCTCAAACTAACCCTGTTCCCTCCAACTCACCCTCCACCTTGACCCCATCCACGTGCAGGAGTCGCCACACCATTCATTCACTCTCCCCAGAAGGTTCATGCCATTTTTGTTAGCTTCTCAAATCCATGATTTCTTCTCACTTCTAGTTTCCCTAAGGTTGATTTGAAGAGAGAAAGCCAACAACCCATCCTAGCTCACCATCTAACAGGAAGCCAAAATCAGACACGGGAATTTGTTAATGGCCTTAGGGAGACAGTGGCTTATTAACAGTAAACTTTTAGACCTGGAAGGAAGGGAAGAGACTGTAAGTAGATCCTGGAAAGAAAAGATAAATTAAACCAAATGGGACCTGGCTGGGACAGTCTGTTCACACCCTATAGGTAGCTACAAGTTACTCAACTCATCAGTGAGGCTGCCTCTGGGGAAAGATGGGACCTAGAGTAGATGAACATTTTGAAATTCCCTGGAGAGTCACCTCATCAGGCTTCACTTTGACTTGTTCTGGTGGTGAACAGCCAAAAAGAGAAGTTAAATAAAGCTTTCTTCTCCACTGCCCAGCAGTGTATAATATTGCACATTAAACACAACTGAAATAGGACAGTCCTGGGTGTGCTCTGTTTTTGCTTCTCCTGAAATCTGCAGGGATTGTTCATTATCTAAATAGGGACTTGTCTTGGGGATTTTAGGGAGGTCAGCATTTAGGCTGCCTTTTTACATGTAAAAGTGCAGGATGAATTAATGCCTGCATAGCTCACTGCTGCTGAGTCAACATGACTTTGAACCCAAGGACCATTTAGAAATCACAGCTTCTGGGCACTGTCTTAGCTCAATGCCCAAAAGAAACTGTCTTGGGCTACAATTAAACTGATGGATGTCAGGGATGAGAGTAAACGTTCTAAAATCTTGCCTGAGCAATTTGATGGGTCTGAGTTTGTTCTCTTGTCTTTTCTAACGGAAAGGTAGAGACGTCTGGTCGTTTAGACATTAGAAAATCCCAAACCCAAACCACGGTAAGGCCATTCTAAAGAGCAAAATCTGGACAATATCAACACAGGGTAATACTGTTGGCAGTCAACCTGGATTGATTCAGAAATAATACTTTCACACCCTACCTTTATTATCTGCTTCTCAGACTTCATTCTTTTTTTTTTTTTACTTTTATTGTGCACTTTATTTCTATTATTATTACACTGTAACATAAAATGAAATAATTATACAACTCACCATCTGCCCCTAGAGACAGCTTTGCCCATTAGTATTAATTAAAATGTGAATGCTAACATGTAGATTTATAACTTCCTTGTCCTGACAGCTGTGCTGTAGCTGAAATGTATCAAAGAAGATGAATGAGCCAGTCTACCACATAAATTCTGACCCACTTCTCCAAATTGGCCAGAGCGTCTTAAAAGTATTTTGGGGAACTTGCCAACCAAGTCTTTTCCATCCCTCCTCCTCACCCCCAGTCTAACCACTGCTGCCATCATAAAAGGACCACATCTATAGGAAACAGTGTATAAAATTGTGGCCATGTTTAAAAAGGGGGAGGGATGAGAAGTAAAGACCTCATGAACAAGTACCAAATGACAGAGTTGCAAAGAAAAATCATTTGGCCTAGAATCTCCCCTGTTGGAACCAGAGCCAATGTTGCCAAATCAAATGATATATTTCCACGTAACCTATCTGTACAGATTCTTCTGTTTGTTTGGCTGCCCCGCACAGCTTGTGGGATTTTAGTACCCCCGCTTGACCAGGGATTGAACCTGGGCCCTCGGCAGTGAAAGCACCGAGTCCTAACCACTGGACTGCCCTGGAATTTATCCGTACAGATTTAAGATGGGTCAGAAACAAAATTCTTGCCCTATTTTAGACAGTGGGGTGAGATGATGAAAAGAATGGATGTCAACACACCACTGAAATTTCAGAACAGAAAATAGAGGAAACAAATTTGAAACTGACTACCATTTCTAATAGGGACATTTCATATAATTTTCAAATCCATCTTTTCAACAATTAAAAAAACTATCCATATGATGATGTGTGGGAATCACATAAAGATTTTTAACCCGGATTTTATGTATTTAACATATATAATCAGAGGGTCTGCCTTAACATGACTTCACTACCCACTGGTCTTTATAACTTTATTCGCATAATGTTACTATGCCAGGACACTTTTGCCCAGATGTGACTTGACTGATCATTACAGGAAACTCTGGAAAGACCCATCAAGGCTTCCCTAGGAAGCATCACCATTTACTTCTGCTTCCCAGAGACTCTTTAAATTCCTTGCCTCAGATTTCTTGCTTCACTGTTCCCACCAATCCTAAACTGTTACATCAAGATCCTTATCAAGCCTCTGCTTTGAGAGCCCCACCTTAAACCAAGCTTCAAATTCTTAATAAAATCCGGCTTCCCTCCCTCCCTTGAGACCCTATAAAAACTCTATTGAGATGCTGTTGCCCCTAACTGTGGTAAGCAGTCAACTTTGTCTTATCAACAGGTTGCCTAGACAATATTTAGGGAGCATTGAACAGAAGATAACATAAATAATATTGCTATGCGTTCATTAAAAGCACTTAGAACTTTCAGAGAAAAGAATGATATGAATGACAAATGATTTTTCACTTGTGTAAAGATACATCTGCAAGAGAAGCTGGGGGAGAGGCGTTTAAATTGCTGTAAATAGTATATGTGTGGGGTCTCATGCTACATGGAGTTCCATGAACTTCACACGAAGCAGCCACCTTCTACTGCAAAGCACTCTCTACTTCTCACATCCTTCTGTCTTTTTTTGAGGATGGGGCATGGCAGGCGAGTGCTAAAGGAGAGTGCTCAACTGGTCATCATGTGATACACTGAACACACATACATATACAAATTTGCTTATTTTGTCTCTAAACACAATCCAAACTCAAATGTAAGCTTCACAAGGGCAGGGATGGGGTATTCCCTGCTGTTTTCGCAGCACCTGGAACAGCGCCAGACTTAGAGTAAATGTGGCAAGAAGGAAAGAGGGGAGGATTGGAGGGAGGAAGGGGGAGGGGAAAAGAGAGACAGACAGAGAGAGAGGGGAGGAAGGGAAGGAATAAGGAAGTAAAGAAAGGCTAAATTAAGCGGGGCAACTTGCTGCAATGTCAAGCGCCCTGATTTGGAAGTCAGAACTGAATTCAAATTTTTTCACCAACTTACTAGTTCTATGACCTCAAACAAAACACTGCAAGTCTTTGAACCCCACGTGTCTCATCTGTAAAATGGAGATAGTAATACTTATAATGCATAGTTGAGAGAATAGGAAATGTATAAAAATATCTGAAATGTATCTGGTATAGTGTCTTGCAAGGAGTAAACCACTAATAAATATAAGATTGATATATAAAAAGGAAAAAAAATCAGTAGTTTTTTTTCAGGAAAGAATGCTGGCGAAGTGTTCCGAGGGAGGGGGACCATTTGCTCATGTATTTTAGCGAGAAATGGAATTTTAATTGGAAAAAAAACCCTTAAGGAGTCTTCTTGGTTTAGAAATTAAGGAACCTTTGACAAGTCAAAGAGACTTTGGCACTAGCTATATACACGAGAGGTTGTTAACTGAAATGATTCTTTTTTTTTAACTTTTTATTTTATATTGGAGTATAGTTGATTAACAGTGCTGTGTTAGTTTCAGGTGTACAGCAAAGTGATTCAGGTATACATATATATGTTTCTATTCTTTTTCAAATTCTTTTCACAATTAGGTTGTTACAGAATATTGAGCAGAGTTCCCTGTGTTATACAGTAGGTCCCTGATGATTATCTATTTTAATATGGACCCTTTTTTTTATAAATCTTTATTGAGTTTGTTACAATATTGCTTCTGTTTTATGTTTTTGGTTCTTTGGCCACGAGGCATATGGGATCTTAGCTCCCCGACCAGGGATCGAACCCACACCCCCTGCATTGGGAGGCAAAGTATCAACCACTGGACCGCCCAGGAAGTCCCCTGTTGGTTATCTACTTTAAATATAGCGGTGTGTATGTGTCAATCCCAAACTCCCTAACTATCCCTCCCCCCATCCATCCTCCCTGGTAATCTTAAATTCATTCTCTAAGTCTGTGAGTCTGTTTCTGTCTGAAATACTCTGTGTGTTGCATATTGTACTTACTTCCTGAAATGAATCAGATCCTTTTCAGACGAAGAAATTTTTTTAAAAAAGAAATCAATTACATAAGTTGATTGTTATACCATGTGATAAGAAATTAGAAGTTGCCATTAATCACTCTGAATAAAAAATAAGTGATAGAAGATGTTGGTAGTCCCACACTACACAGCGACAGAATAACAACAGGCAGATCTTTAAAATGTGGAAGTTCACTTCCTTTTCATTCCTCCAGTCTGTGTTTCTTGGCTTATTATTCATACATTTGGTGAGCTTGAATTTCTGAGAGGCTTAGCTTAGGAAAAAAGGTCGTAATTCTCAGTATTTATTTTGAAGGGGATTGGAATAATTTATTCCATAATATTACAAACACAGACAAAACAGCATTTTCTCCTGAGATCCTTGATATTTTCCAAATCCCAATCACTGATTTTCATAGTATTTTCAAACAGTATGATATCTATTATCTAATATGTTTAAGGGGGGAAAAGGAACAAAGCCATTACAAAGAAAGACAAGTAAAATCTCACCTCAGGTTTTACACATTTTAAAATATCTACAGCAGCACATTTGCTCCCAAATTACCGAGAGGCAGAAGCACAGCAGTGGAGGCAATCACAGTTTTTCAATTTCCCTGAATCACCCCCAACAAAAACAGGCAGAACAATTGAGACAGCAAAACGAAAACCCACAGACAACGTCTGCAACCAAAGTGACAAGGTATTGCCATAAGCAGGAGGGGTCAAAACAGTAGCAGCAACAAGATGGGTGCTGACAACTACAGAAGGAAGCAGAGAGACAAGGGGCTTCCAACCAACAGCCCGGAAACCGGATTGCCATCAGGTACCCCCTCCCAAAAGGAAGAGGCTCCTCTCAGCATGGGAAGCTCTTCAGGTCCATCGGATAAGGGGAGCCAAAACGATGAAGGGGCTTTGCAGGCAGGCTCCAGACGCCCTGTCAACTCTCAAATAGCTCAGATCACAAGGCGTTTAAAAAGATAAAGAAGTCTTTGTAATTCTAAAAGCTAACATTCACAGTAAAGATACGACAGGTATGGATATTTCTGCCCTCAAATACTCAGCATCACTTTCCTAAAGCGACTACAGGATAAATCCCCAGATGGAAGAGAAACTGCTGGGCGTTGCATGTAAATGGAACACATCAGGGACGCTAAGGGAAAAGGGAAGAAAAGAGCCGGACTAAGGTAGGAGGCAGCATAGCTCAGAAAGAGCCGAACACACCAAATGACAAGAGAAAATGGAGCCCTAGAGCGTTCGATCTAGGAAGGATATTCCAGACACCCTCCCCTGGAAGAGCACAGAACAAACGTGATCTACAGCAGTGATTGGGGTTGAATCCACGTGATATTATTTTAAGAAGAAAGAAAGTTAATAATGGACAGAGAACTATTCCTATAGACAATGAAATCATGCCATAAAGACATGACCATAAAACAATAAATACCTGAACCTAATATTTCCAAATGAGCCAAGAGAATTTGAGAAAATGATAGACGCTATGGAAGAATGCCATAAGTCAGGATTAGAAAATGAGATGATTGGACAAAAGAAAAGTTTGAAAAGTGGGCTGAGGGAGGTTAAGAATTAGAAGGAAAACAAAAAAATAATCTCAGAAATGAACAAAAGTAAGAAGAGCACAAGGAGAAATCAACATCATAAGAAAAGAGAAGCTAGAATAGGAAGAAAATTAAAAATAGAAATGAAATAAAGGAAAAGATAAAAAGGACTGGAGAGAAAGTAATAGATTATTCAGGAAAATGTTTCTGATATAAAGAAGATCTGAATCTATATATTTAAAGGGCATGTGAGGACCCTGGAAAATCAATCCAGAGTGGCCAAAATGAGACATATTTTAGTATATCTATCAAACTTAAATAAAAGGGAAAAGAGACCCTTTGGACATCAAAGCAAAATGACCAAGCCCCTCATTAGGGAAAGTTTATAAAGTGACATTAGACTTCTCAATAGCAACATTTTATGCCACAGGATGATGGAGTAACATTTATATTACAAAAGCTAAGAAAATGTGGCCAAGGATTTTATATCCAGTAAGACAGACATTCAAGTTTAAAGTCATATACAAACTATTATGAACATGTAAGAACTCAGGAATGTGGTTCTCATGGGCCCTTCCTGAAGAATCCACTAGAAAATGACTCTGACGACCAAATGACTGAAGAAGAATTGGCATAATGACTGGCTGTGAGCACTGAATATATATTTTATGTAAAACTAACAGGGCTTCCCTGGTGGCGCAGTGGTTGAGAGTCCGCCTGCCGATGCAGGGGACGCGGGTTCGTGCCCCGGTCCGGGAAGATCCCACATGCCGTGGAGCGGCTGGGTCCATGAGCCATGGCCGCTGAGCCTGCGCGTCAGGAGCCTGTGCTCCGCATCGGGAGAGGCCACAACAGTGAGAGGCACACGCAAAAAAAAAAAAAAACTAACACTAAGTGACAGCCAAGGAAGGCTGTGTAGATGATAACTGTCATATGATACAGAATAACTGTAAATACTTACAATTCAAAACTTTCTTTAAAAAGCAATCCCGGGCCTCCCTGGTGGCGCAGTGGTTGAGAGTCCGCCTGCCGATGCAGGGGATACGGGTTCGTGCCCCGGTCTGGGAGGATCCCATATGCCGCGGAGCGGCTGGGCCCGTGAGCCATGGCCGCTGAGCCTGTGCGTCCGGAGCCTGTGCTCCGCAACGGGAGAGGCCACAACAGTGAGAGGCCCGCGTACAGCAAAAAAATAAATAAATAAATAAAAAATAAAAAAAAAGCAATCCCTGTGGGCCTCCCTGGTGGCGCAGTGGTTGAGAGTCCGCCTGCCGATGCAGGGGATACGGGTTCGTGCCCCGGTCTGGGAGGATCCCATATGCCGCGGAGCGGCTGGGCCCGTGAGCCATGGCCGCTGGGCCTGCGTGTCCGGAGCCTGTGCTCCGCAACGGGAGAGGCCACAGCAGTGAGAGGCCCGCATACCGCAAAAAAAAAAAAAAAAAAAAAAAAAAAAAAACAATCCCTGTAAATCCAAGCAAAATGAAATGAAACCTAACTGTTCATCCAGTTGATGGCAAAAGCATAGAAAGAAGAAGTATTTCAAGTGACTTTAAAATATGGCAATATGGTGCTACACCCCTCGTGGTATATACCCTAAAAACAAACAAAATAAATTTTAGACTATTGTTAGTAATAATATTGGTATTGATATTCTGCAGCTATTTTATATTCTATAGGAGAAATCTAATAAGTAATTCTATGTATGTTGTTAGGATGTAAGATTTTCAGCATGAGAAAAAAATATAAAATCAAGGAATTAAGTTAAAACTCTATAATCTAAAATTTTGATTGGAAATGCACTACTGTATACAATTAGTAAAATTCTAAAATATAAACATATGCACATATTTGTCATAGTTCTGTCCATTAAAAGGGCTTAAGAGCAATAAGGTAGCAGAGAGCATCCCTAGAGTCCAGGTTATAGCCTATAAATACTATTTTGTACTAAAAGAAACCAGGGCTCCTTGGATAAATGGCTGATTGCAGGTCTAGGGCAAAAAATGTACAAGATGAGCCTAAAACATCATGTCAACAACACTGAAGAGTCTTTAACTGGCCAAAAAGGGAACAATTTGAGCATCAAAGAAATATTAACTGCAATGAATTGAAACACGTCAAACATGTTTCAATCTATTTGTCAGTAGTGAGACTAAAAAAAAATCTCACTGGTCACATTTGGAAGGCAGTCACATTTGGGAAGAATCAATTAGTTATTTTGAAAACTGATGAGGGTAAAATGAAGCCAAGTAGTTGTCTCAGGACAATCATCAAAGAGGGGAAATTTGAAAGTATTTTAGATAAGAAATGAAGAGAGTGATAAAATTAGAATACCCCCACATTTGCAAACCTTAATGAGTTAAGGAATCTAGATCTAGGCAATGATCACCAATTACTGATCATTGTTCTAGGTAATGATCAATGATTATTGATATCATAGAGGGCCAACCAGACAAGCTGCCTTTTGATGGAAGCACACAAAGCCACTCATGAAGTATTACCATCAAAACCTTGAACCTGAAGGATCAAAGCTCTAAATCTCACTACTCAGTTTACAGGAAATGCAAGAAAGAGAAAGATGTTAAACCATATACTACTGGGATGCAATTAGAAAATTTCAGAATATGGGAAGTTTAGCAGACAAATACACAAGTTTCCTTAAGAAATCAATTATAATCAATTAAAGAGAGAGGAGGAGAGAGCAGGAATCTATGGATAAAAAATACTTTAAAAATATATCAACAAGTTGCAATGTATGGACCTTAATTGGGTCTTGATTCATACAAACTCACTGTACAAAAATTATGACTCAGACAAATTTGAACATTAATTGAATAGTTGATACTATTAAGAAATTACTGTTAATATTTTTAGGCTTACTAATCATGTTCTGCTTGTATTTTAAAAGGCTCCTTATGCTTTAGGGATGCATATTAACATATTTTTGGATCAAAGAATATCAAGAATATCGTAAGATTTGCTTCAGTAAAACATGAACTTGCTCGTTGTAGTTTTGATTTACATTTCTCCGATAATTAGTGACGCTGAGCATCATTTCGTGTGCTTTTTGGCCACCTGTATCACTTCTTTGGAGAAATGTCTATTTAGATGTTCTGTCCATTTCTTAATTGGGTTGTTTGGTATCACCTCACAGCAGTCAGAATGGCCGTCATCAAAACAGTCTACAAACAATAAATGCTGAAGAGGGTGGAGAAGAGGGAACCCTCCTACACTGTTGGTGGGAATGTAAATTGGTTCAACCACTATAGAGGACAATATGGAGGTTCCTTAAAAAACTAAAAATAGAGTTGCCATATGATCCAGCGATCCCACTCCTGGGCATATATCTGGAGAAAACCACAATTCAAAAAGATACATGAGGGACTTCCATGGTGGTGCAGTGGTTAAGAATCGGCCTGCCAGATCCTTAATGATACAGCCACTGACAGTATTGAAAGAAGACATTCGTTATACAATTTTAAACTGTGTCTCAGTATTGGATCACAACACCTATAATGGCTTTAATTAATAATACTCTTACAGTTATGCTGCAAGTAACATAACTCTACTAGATGGTATTATATGCAAGATAATTTTAAGATAATGTGTGTATTAAAGAATATTGGTCTATTGAAGGCATTTAGGTCAATGTAAATAAAACTATCACAATTTTGTAAAAATAAATAAATAAATAAATAAATATTTTAAAAAAAAAGGAATCTGCCTGCCAACGCAGGGGACATGGGTTTGATCCTTGGTCCAGGAAGATCCCACATGCTGCGGTGCAACTAAGTCCGTGCGCCACAACTACTGAGCCCGCATGCCACAACTACTGAAGTGCCTAGAGCCCGTGCTCCACAACAAGGGAAGCCACTGCAATGAGAAGTCTGCGCACCGCAACGAAGAGTAGCCCCCACTGTCTGCAACTAGAGAAAAGACCGTGCGTAGGAACGAAGACCCAATGCAGCCCCAAAAGATTTTTTTAATTTTTTTAAAAAAGATACCTGCACCCCAATGTTCATTGCAGCACTATTTACAATAGCCAAGACATGGAAGCAACCTAAATGTCCATCAACAGAGGAATGGATAAAGAAGATGTGGTACATATATACAATGGAATAGTACTCAGCCATAAAAAAAGAATGAAATAATGCCATTTGTAGCAATATGGATGGACCTAGAGATTATCATACTAAGTGAAGTAAGTCAGACAGAGAAAGACAAATGTCATATGATATCACTCATATGTGAAATCTAATTTTTAAAATGATATAAATGAACTGATTTACAAAACAGAAACAGACTCAGAGATTTTGAAAACAAACTTATGGTTACCGAAGGGGAAACATGGGTGGGAGGGATAAATTAGGAGCCTGGGATTAATGTACACACACTACTATATATAAAATAGATAACCAACAAGGACCTACTGTATAGCACAGGGAACTCTCCTCAATATCTTATAATAACCTATAATGGAAAAGAATATGAAAAAAATAGATACATGTATATGTATAACTGAATCACTTTGCTGTACACCTAAAACTAACACAACACTATAAATCAACTAGACTCCAATAAATTTTTTTTTAAATGAACTTGCCTCAAAATCATCTACTGAGGGAGAAAAGTATAAATGGGCCATGATTGGCCTTGAGTTGATAACTGTTCAAAGTGAGTGATGAAACTTGGGGTTTCCTGTATAATTCTCTGTATTTTTGTGTATGTTTGAAATTTCCCACGATGAAGGATTAAAAAAACACACATCATCATTTTTTTTTCATTCCGAGTTCATCTGAACCAGTCCATGTACAATGAGCATGTTAGATTAACTTTCCAGGTTACCAAGCCACTTGAAAATGGGCTCTAAGGTGAAAGAATAAATCATACAGTAAGTGTTGTGACACACTTCTTTTCATGCTGGTATATATCATTTGTCAATGATTTCAATAAACACTAGGTGGTACAGTGATTGCTTTATACTAAAGAGGCAAAGGAGGAAATGGATTGTCCCACTGCTATGGAGAATACCATCTATCAACGCTATGGCATGGTGACATCACTTTTTGAAATTATCCCATTTCTTAGCAGACAAAAATATCTCTTTTGACTTAAATTGTTTATTCTGCCTCTGCATTACAAGCTCACCGAAACGTAATTTATTAAAATTTCTCTTTACATGGTAATTTTCACTCTTGCATTTTTTTTCACCTTTCAGTTTATTTTCACAGCGCTGTGTCCTGCCAGGGAGAAGCTGAAATTGAACAGTGCACAATTAAGTAGGAGGAAGAATTTTATATTCTTCAAACTGGGTTGACACACAGTATCCCATAGGCTGCAAAAATTAATATGAAGTAGCCTTGAGCCTTCTCTCTAATATGTGCATATTGCTTCTAGCTTCTCATCTCATTAATTGGTCCCAAATCTCGTTTTAGCTCTCTCCACGTTCCTGTACACTGATTTTTTTCTTAACCAAAATAATATTATCATTCTATTTTTTTTTTTTTTTTTTTTTTTGCGGTACGCGGGCCTCTCACTGTTGTGGCCTCTCCTGTTGCGGAGCACAGGCTCCGGACACGCAGGCTCAGCAGCCATGGCTCATGGGCCCAGCCACGGCATGTGGGATCTTCCCGTACCGGGGCACGAACCCGTGTCCCCTGCATCGGCAGGCGGACTCTCAACCACTGCGCCACCAGGGAAGCCCTATCATTCTATTTTTACAGTGCATGGCTAATTTAGGGAATCCCTGAGGTTTTAATTAATGGATGATAATTAAAGTATTCAGCTTCAAAATCCATTATTTTGGACAGGAAATAAACTTACCCAGTGGGAAAGAAGGAAGAACAGTAGATTTGGGTGTCTGGATGTCCGCTGTGCCACATGGCACTGATCCACTCAATTCATTTCTCTGTGTCTGTTTCCTTCATTCAATCTTTTATTGAATGGATATTTATGTACCTACTAGGGGACCAGCTTTGTGCTAACGCTAGGAATACAGTGGTAAGTGCAGTATCACATCCTCATGGTGATGTGTTTGAATTGAGACTGGAAAGATGTTTAAGAATTATAAGAGTGGAGAGTGGGGGAGTGTTTGGACCAAGATAAAGTTCAGTGGTGCTGAGGAAAGGAACTGGTATAAAATGAAGAAATATGATTTAGAATGAAAAAGAAAGATAAGAAAATTGGCACACCTTGTAAATAGAATTGAACAAAGTAGCCCATTATTAGATGCTTCCAGTTCTAAACCAGATATATAATTGGTTAGCAATTGGGTCAGAGACTTTTGGCTTGACCATTTACTATTGCCATGATCATATGCAAATTATTAGTATTTCTTAATCTCAGTGTCCTAGTCGATAGAATAGTGACCTGTCTCAAGATTGTTCTGGGGCTAAGATAATACATTGAAAGCCTATGTCTGGTATATGTGAAGCATTCTGCATATAAATGGTAATGATTATTATTAGCTTATTCTTCACCCTTCTCCAAGAAGCTCCTGCATTTTTTATCTCATTTTATTCCAACAAAAGCCTTGGGAGAGATTTGTGAGATTTATGGCACTAGATGATTTCAGTTTTACAAATGAGAAAACTTGAACTCAAAGAGTGGCAAAGGAAATGAATGGAAAAAAGAGTCTCCTGGCTTCCTGTTCAACCTTCCTTTTCCCATCACATGATACTTTTCTGACCATTTTAGCTTCCCTTTGAACCAATAAGGAATCTTAACACAGACTAGGGACTTGTCCAGATTTGTTTATCTTACAGCTTAAGATTTCAGGTTTTCCTTTGGGTTTTTCCTATTATTCCAACAGATGGATCTTATACAGAAGCTATTCCTCTCATGCTAAGCCTTCTTTTTAAAGTGTTAAGGTTATGAATATCCTGTCAATGACTTGTTAAAATGAAGACCAGCAAGTGTTCTTAATCATTTTTATGTGCACCATACTCTCTTTTCTGTCATCTTTCCATTACTTTGGATCTATGAGCTAAAGCTTTCTTTACAAGCTGTTTCTCAAGAAATCGGTAAAGCTTCCCTTAGCAATTGCCTCAACTGGATGACATATTTGAAATAAAAGGTCACACTATCTTGGACTGTGAGTTCATCTTCCCCTGAAAATTCAATCAAAGTAGGGTCATTCCTAGCATAATCGTTACTTGAATTGCAGATGATCAAGAAACACCTGAAAGCTACCATGACTGGAAGTACTGGGAAGTGAGGGGGGAATAGAAAGGTGGATGCCGAGAGATGCATTGCAACAGTCTTCCCGACTTTTCAACACTGCAGCGCTGACCTGCTATTTAAAGATGACTACCTGGCAGTGCCTCTCCTGAGCTGCTACACAGCTGGAGGTGCAAATACAATGACTCCAACTGAACTCTCTTCCAGGCAAAGTCGTGAGTTGATCCAGAAAGAGGAATCAGACATTTTCTTCCCGACAGCACTTCGAAGGGACATTCCATTTATGGGCTTCCATAACTCTACCAAGGAAATATTTCTTGTGCTATTCACCTAAAATTTGGTTGGGTGTTAGGTTTGTAGTAGAGCTGAAGATGTTTCCTAAGTATTAGATACCCATTTTTTGTGTGTTGACAAGTGTGATAAGCTAATTTTCCTCAAGTTTCTATATACCAAACGTCTCACCACCTTTAGAAAGCTTTTCCTGATTCTCCCCATGCCAATCGGGTGGGATCTTCCTAGAACGCAAGCAACCACCTCCACGCCTCCATGGTCCACTGTCATTGGTACCCTCCTTGATTTGTGATTCTTCGTGTCCTTGTCACAGCTCTTACTGGACTATCCATTTCCTGAACTAAGCCTTTGTTATCTCAGCTTTGTTGTCTGTGGCTTCCTGTACATGGCAGGTAGGAATCTAGGAAATACACTATAGAATTGAATTCTCCTACCTATAGAATTGAATTCTCCTACCTCAAACCCAAAGCACTTTATGTACCGGAAAAATTACAGGGGGAAAAAAAAGCATTCCTTTGAAGTCTTTGGAAAAAAAGATATTAACAATGATGTAGTATACTTCAAATTATGGATCTCAGATTCCTAAGCTTTTAATGCAAGCCATAAATTTAGGCACCAAATTGCCCTTGCTACAAATGGAAAGAGTGGATGAAATTTGGGTTGGATGCTGATGATACAGGCTGTTTTTTTGATGAGAGAAATCTGTCTACCAAGAGACTCAAAGTGCCACCTGCTGCATAATCATTACCACTCAGCTCAGGGCCATCAAAGGTCTTGTTTTAAACATGTTTCCCTGAAAATTACCCCTGGACATTTGCCTTGAATAACTATTTTTCAAAAATAAGATGTTTATTGAAAAAAGTAAAGACAAAAGCAATAAGGCATGAATACTAATGAAAGCTATCCTGCTGGCAAAGATTCACAGAAGAGGCACAGAAACGCCCTTGGTTTTGTAAGCATACTGCCTCTTTCCATGGACCTCGAAATGATTTCTACTATAAAGTCAAATTTTCAACTAGGGTACCATCAGATAGGGTTCTATGCTACTAGTCAATCAATAAATCAGCAGGTCCTTTGATTTCTTACTTGTTATAAATTAAATATGTTGCATAACAAAAGACTTACAAACTCACATGAAATACCCACTAAAATGTTTTAAAATGAGTGGTTCACCAGTTTGCATACAGTCTTGCTGTGCAGAATGAGAATGAGACCTCTCCTTGTCTCTGCTGACCTCTCACTGGACCCTGAGAAGGACCAGCCATGACCGACAGGTTTACTAGCTCTCTAATCCCTGACTTTGGACTTCATTTGCCTCATTGTCTTCATGCTGCTTGAATCATGGTGCTGTTTCTGCTATTCTCAGTGGAGGACTTCTCATGAAAATCTACACAATTGTCCTCCTTCTATTACTAAAATGAGAATCAAGTAACTATCTCCTTTGACTTCTATGTGTGTGATAACTGCCTTCAAATTCACATGATACCAGTTGCCCTGTTTCTCCTTAGGAAATGACACAGGTGATCTGGATTGTATCTCATGGATGATATAAGTTTTGTAGTACTGTGTGTTTTCCTTTTTGCTTTGGCTTCCTGGATGCTCGGAGCCCACCTGGTGCCCCAATCTAGTCAACATTTCTGACATTATGGAAGCTAATTAGCAAAGCTCTGATTATTACTCAAGATGTGGGAAACCAAATGTCTTGCACTGCTCCGAAACAGTCTCCAGCTTGTCTTATCTTACTAAGGTGCCTGTATTTTCTCTGACCTTGATCTTTTTTTTATTACTCTCACATCCTATATTGCCTTTAAACCATATCAAAATCTTCATAGAGTAAATAAGGATATAAACTTATAAATAACTACTTCAGTTATAGAATGCAGTTCGGAGAGTTTGAGTCTTTTTTTTAGGAGGGGATACCTAGGACAAAAGATTCATGTCTCTTTAGAAAAATATATCTGAAGTACAGTAGCATCATCCATAATATCCTCTGGTTATTTGCCTGCAATCTCACCAGCACCTTGAAATTGCCTCTCTTAAACACAGATCACATCATATTACTTTCCTGCTTGGACACCTTAGATGGTGCTACCTACGGATTAAAGTTCAAGTTCCTAAGCATGGCATTCAAAGTCCTTCATGCCATGCCACCATCTTATCTGTCCAGCCCTATCTCCCATCCTGCCTTCAGTGTATCCTGCACTTATGCGAATCTGTACAATGTACTTCTGGGCAAGCCCTACCCTTTCCTCCCCACCTTCAAGCCTTTCCCCCTCTCCTCTTTCCAAAGCACACAGAAAATAACTCTTGTTGCCCTTTCTTTCTGGTCTAACATACTTCCCAGCCTGGGTTAATATTGAGAAAATCAACTTGTTAATGACTACTGCTATGAGCACTTCACTTTATAACAACAACAACTGGTTTTCTTATTTTTTATTAATACAGAAAATTCTTGTTTCACACTTCTTCTCAAGTTCAGCTCCAGAACTGTATCTTTTAGCCCCAAATTATCTCCCTTCTGTGATTAGTGTTTACACTGTAGAATATTTAGAAGCAATCTACCTTAATGATCAAAAGGTTTACCTTCAGAGTCAACTGAATTGGGGTTCAGCCACTTAATGTCATTTGTAAAATAAGATGATAATATTCATTACAGTTTTTAAATGTGTCCATAAATTCTTTGACAACCCTCCAATTCAGAGCCACAGTCAACGTACTCTCCTCTTGAAACTGGGTACATTTGTGACTTGTTTGTAACCAACAGAATACAGGAGAAAAAGATACTGGGTAATTGTTAAGATTAGGCCAACCAAGTTATGCAGTTTCTGTTTTGTTCACTGAGATACTCACTTTTGGAGCCTTGAGCTATCATTCAAGAAGTCAGCTACTCTGAGGCCACCGTGCTATGATGAAGCCCAAGAGACATAAAGAGGCCATATTTTACATGTTTCAGTAGGAGGTCCCAGCTGAGGTCCTAGCCAACAGTCAGTATCAACTGCTGGACTGTGAGTGAAGATACCTCCAGATGATCAAATGATTCCTGCCCTCAACTGTCAAGTCACTGCCTGCTCACTGATCCAGCCATCATGGAGCAGAGACAAGCCATTTCTGTTGGCCTTACCCAGCTTCCTAAGCCACAGAACACATGAGCATAATAAAACAGTTGCTTTAAGCTGCTCATTTGGAGAGCAATTTACTATGCAGCAATAATAACTAGAAGAGACATTTGGTTCCTAGAAGTAGAATGTTACTATACCATAACCCTAAAGCATGAGACACTGGCTTATGAGACCACTCTTTGGAAGCAGCTGAATGGATCTCAAGGAGACTGTTAGTGGAAGCCTGACAAGGCTAGAGGAGACCGTTGGTGAGGATTTGAAAAAAAGCAAAGAGAATGGTGTAAGAAGCTAGAGAAAAGCAGAATCTTGTTACCTAGTGGTACAAAGTTTGGCCAAACTGTCATATGTGGTAATGTGAAAAATTGGAACTATACCTAAGGAATCTGATGATTCAGCTAAGCATATTTTTTTTGCAGAATATTAACAAGGCTACCTGGCTTCTTCTTGCTGCCTGTGAGAAAATGCAAGAGGAGAGAGATGAGCTAAAAGGCAAACTGCTTAGCATCAAGCAAAATTTGAGGAGCTGAAAGTTGCTGGACTCAAAAGTAAATGTCTCACGTTGCTGGCATCTCCAAATGGCAAATGATGGCCAAGTTAAGAGTATTTCTAGGGCAAAGATCAAACCTAAAGGGGGAAGTGTATAAGATCATTTGTTCAGGCCTTCAGGAGATTTAAGGCTGTGCCACATGGAATCTTTCAGACATACAAAAGGACTCCTAAGGACCTGAAAGGAACATATCATAGACCCTCACTCCTAAAGGACTTTCAGTAATCTTAAGAACCTTGTCACTCAGCAGCCTCTCAGGTTCCTTAAGGTAAAGAAGGGCTTGCTTTAAAGATATCTGTGGTTGTAGCTTTTGTCAAATGTAGTGAAGCCTAATAAGATTCAGGGAAAACCCACAAAGTTTTAAGGAAATTATATTGATAAAAACATGTGGGCTTCCCTGGTGGTGCAGTGGTTGAGAGTCTGCCTGCCGATGCAGGGGACGCGGGTTTGTGCCCCGGTCCAGGAGGATCCCACATGCCGCAGAGCGGCTGGGCCCATGAGCCATGGCCGCTGAGCCTGCGCGTCTGGAGCCTGTGCTCCGCAACGGGAGAGGCCGCAACAGTGAGAGGCCCGCGTACCGCAAAAAAAAAAAAAAAAAAAAAAAAAAAAAAAAAAAAAGTCAGCTTGTGAGGGAGACAGAAACAGTACGAAATGAAGACAGGCCTTGAAACTGAAACCCCAAACCCCTGTGAACAAGAAGCAGGATGAGGAGTTTACTTAGTTATAAGCATGGGGCAATTATTACAGAAAAGGAAGAATGGCTCAAAAGATGGAGCCAAGAGCTCAGAGGAAAAAGTCAAGAAGCACAGAGAAAAATTCCTCAAGTAGAACTGAGCTCTAATCAGGGGCATGGCGGCCCAGGCCTAACTGGATTTCAGAATTGCTATGGGCCAGCGACTGCTGTGTGCTTCCCATTCTCTCTGTTTTTGAAGCAAACTGTATAGAGCAGTTACCCTATGCTGTCCCACCACTGAGTGATGGAAAGTGGGGGGTGTGTAGGGTAGTCTGTTCCGTTTTCTTTCTGGCCATGCCACACAGCTTGCAGGATCTCAGTTCCCCCACCAGGGGTGGAGCCTGTGCCCCCTGAAGTGGAAGCACAGAGTCCTAACCACTGGACCACCAGGGAAGGCCTGGGTAGTTTGTTTCTTTAGTCCTCAGGTCTTAAGATAAAGAGGAACCAGTCTTGAAGAGCCATACCTGAGAAATTGTACTTGAGGAGTCTCATCCTTGTATGGACTTGATTTTTATAAAGAGACCCTATACCTCAAGCCTAAGCCTGATGACACTATTGTGCATGAATAAAAACTGTACCTGTAGCTGTTCACAAACATGTCTGAAAATTCTTTGACCCCCTCTCTTCAAGAGGTGGGGTCTACGCACCCTCTCTGTGAATACAGGGCAAACCTGCAGTTCACTGGCAATCAACAGGATGCATTTCAAATAGTGATGAATGGCACTGGAGGTTATTCATGAAAGTCAGTGCAGTTTCCTCCTTGTTGGCCAGGGCACTCACTTTTGGAGGTCCTGAGACAACCATGCTCTGAGGAAGACCAGGCCACACAGCAAGGCCAAGTGTAGGTGCCCCAGCCAACAGCTAGCATCAACTACCAGATATGTGAGTAAGGACACTTCCAGGTGATTCCAGCCCCAGATTTCATGTTGTCACTGCTGAGACCTGAAACTTCATGAATCACAGACAAGCCATTCCCTCCATGCTCTGTCTAAATTCTTGACCCAGAATCTGTCAGCATAATAAAATGGTCGTTTCAAGCTGCCAAGTTCTCGGGTTATTTGTTGAACAGCAATACCTCAAAGGATTATTATGAGGATTAAATGAGACGTGTACATAAAGCAACAAGCTTGGTGTATGACAAAGTAAACCCTCAGTGAATGGGACTTATCAAGGGCTAACTCGCCAATTTACTGGGCTTTGCTAAAAATATTTAGCATAGGGCTTCCCCGGTGGCGCAGTGGTTGAGAGTCCGCCTGCCGATGCAGGGGACATGGGTTCGTGCCCCTGTCCGGGAAGATCCCACATGCCGCGGAGCGGCTGGGCCCGTGAGCCATGGCCGCTGAGCCTGCGTGTCCGGAGCCTGTGCTCTGCAACAGGAGAGGCCACAACAGTGAGAGGCCCGTGTACCGCAAAAAAAAAAAAAAAAAAAAAAAATTTACCATATAAGAGATGCCTAATATACACTCGTTGACTTGAAGTGATTACAGAGTTGAGGACAGAAAAGATGAAGCTGCAGAGAAATCACAACCTCATTTTCCTCACCTGAGAGGAAATTTTTAAAAATGATATCAAAAGAAACAATTTTCCCTGTAGCAGTCTATCAAATTCTAAAATTTATCTCAGTGAAAAATCAGATTGTACAACTCATTTAATTCTTGTCTTCTCCACTAAGTCTAAGGTAACAAAACTCTAAGTACCTGCATTCAGTGAATAATACTTAATTTGGTACCATATGATATCACTCATATGTGGAATCTAAAATATGACACAAATGAATGTATCTATGAAACAGAAACAGAATCACGGACATAGAGCACAGACTGGTGGTTGCCATGGGGGAGGGGTGGGGGAGGGACAGAGTAGGAGGTTGGGCTTAGCAGATACAAACTAGTATACAGAGAATGGATAAACAACAAGGCCCTACTGTATAGCACAGGGAACTATACTCAATATCCTATGATAAACCACAATGGAAAAGGATATTTAAAAAAAGAATATATATATATATATAAAATATATATATATATAAAACTGAATCACTTTGCTGTACAACAGTAATTAACACAACGTTGTAAATCAACTATACTTGAATTAAATAAATAAATAGTTAAGTTGGGAAATGATGGATACCGCCTAGCAAATATGGGACATGGATAATGCAGCGGTCCACATCTATCCCAGCCTTCACTGCAACTCTGAAGTCTGTGAAGTTTTTTCCCTCCTCATCTGCTCTTCCATACCCTCAAACCCTCTCCACAATCCAACCTCATCACTGTCATCCTCTCTCCATTACTGTCATTTACTACCTCTCACTGTCAAAGACTCTCCAAAGGAATTTCTGTACCTAAACCATTAAAAAAATTTTTCTCTGGAGACAAAACCCCACCTAGAATTTTGGGATATATGGATCACAAGAAAGGCTTTGATTTGTAAAATCACATTGGATTAAAACAATCCCTAATTTCCCATCTACCTTGTCATAGTTGGTGCAAGAGATAATACAACGTGAGAGGGTGAGGCTTGCTTAGCTTCTAACCTCTGAAGTCTTAATCGTCCCGTGGCTGAAGCAAAGTGACCACGGCAGGCATTTCACGTAGACGGAATCTGAAGCTCTGTAGCCCAACCAGTGACAGCATTCTAATGTCTGTGTTCCACATAACACTGAGCAGAGTCCCCTGTGCTCTACAGTAGGACCTTGTTCGTTACCCATTTTAAGTACAGCAGCGTGCACACCCCCTAACTATCCCTTCCCCCGCACATCCTTCCCCCCCGGTAACCTTAAGCTCCTTCTCTCAGTCTGTGAGTCTGTTTCTGTTTTGTAAATAAGTTCATTTGTATCATTTCTTTTTAGATTCTGCATGTAAGGGATGTCATACAGCCCCGGATGGGAGGGGAGTTTGGGGGAGAATGGATACATGTATATGGCTGGCTGAGTCCCTTTGCTGTGCACCTGAAATTATCACAACATTGTTCATCGGCTATACTCCAGTATAAAATAAAAAGTAAAAAAAAAAAAAAAAAAGAATGTCTGTGTTCCATGTCTCATCAATGGTCTTCACATCATTTCCCAGTTAGAAAACCTGCCTAAAATCTTAGGTCTTTTTGGACTAAGGTCCTGCCTTGCTGTTCCTAATCAACTGCTTAGAAAATTCTAATCTCCCTCTTAAACCCCTGAGAAGTGGCTGGAGGCCTTACTAGCTGTGATAGACTTCCCTAACTCTAAGGGTCCACAATTAGGGCTTCAAAATTTGTTGTGTCAGGGCTCTCCCTCACTGAGCCAGCGAGCCTTTTGGAGCACTCAAACACTTATGCCAGACCCCCTAACTAAGAGTTTGCCTGCCACTGGGCTGCTATCCCCTCAGAATACTGTATTCTGCCCCTAATTGGAATTTTCCCAGCATCTGCCCCATCCAGCAGATAAGACTTGTTTTGTTCTAGCTGCACAAGTCATGTGGGATGAAATAAGAGCAATGTGAGGGTGAAAACCTCCTCAGATGGTTCTATTTTACAGTTATAACATGACAAATTGAATATGCAAATTCCTTTGCTCCTTGAACTCTTCCTTAGAGACGCAGAAAGAGGCTTCAAAATATCTGTAAAATGAGGTGAAAGGACATAGCTTTCAGTCATCTGAGTAATGATTTCCCTGCGGAGAAGAGGGCAAACCGTAAATACTTTCATTTCATTTAATACTAAAGATACAGAAACTGTGACTTTTTAGTTTCTACAACACTGTCCAAAATTTCTCTTGGCTCTAGGGCAATGTTTTAATAGAACCAGAAAAAAATAACAAAAAGGAGGATAATAAGAGGAAGAAAAGCTTTTCACCCAAAGACTAGTCTCATGCTTGTTTTTAATTCGAGTACTCTCTGAGGGGCGGGGGTCCTTTTCCATTGGGAGAAACTCCGGAAGATAATGAGACAGAATTGCTTGACAGGGCTCCCCAGGGACGAGGTCAACAACCTTCAAGTGGCAGCTCCAAAAGTACAGCTCTAAGTTTCTTAGATTTCTCACCCACTACAATTCTAGGAAAAGGAGGCTAATTTTGCAAATAGCCAACTCAGACTTCCTGTTACACGTGCCTCTTATAAAATAACAAGAAGAGGAGTATATGACAAGAACACTTGAAGAGCCATACCAGTTTTTTCAGGTACTTGGAGAGATTTGGAAGAGATGTTTGCAAAGTTTTGTTTTCAAATAATTAATTTGACTCTTCAGGACAAAAGGTACTATTGCGAGTGTTACCAAGGGTACTCCCAACACTGTCACATGAGAGATACCTCTGCTGTTGGTTCCGCTGTGCCTTATGGAATATGTGTAAAGAGGCGTATTATTTAGAAAGGACTGGCATTGGTTGATGGGAGAACCAATGAAAATGGGAAGAAAATCTCTGGCCAAGTGAGGCTAAATCACTGGTACAGGAGGTGAAACATGATGTTGACCACAGTTTCATGGTATCACCCTGAAAGTGAAAAAAGTGCCGTGTACATCCTGTCCTAAGACGGGCGCCAACAACTCCTCCCATCTGTGCACCTGCATGCCATTCCTTCCATCGAGAGGTGGACTCTTATTTCCCTCCCCCTTGAGTCTGGGCTGGCCTAATGGCTTCCTTTGACCAAGAGAAAACAATGGAAGTGATGGGACTTCACTTCACGGGGACTGCTGAGTCACGGCTTTAAGAGATCTTGTAGCTTCTACTTTCACCTTCTTGGAAGCCAGCTACCATATAAAGAAGCTTGGGCTAGACTATAACCATGATGAGGGACCAGATGGAGAGAGAGAGAGAGGCCAGCCAGCCCCAGACATTCCAGGCCAGCTGAGGCACCAGATGTGAAAGAAGCCAGCAGAGCTCCCAGCTGAATGCAGCCAAGACCAAGTAGAGAGAAGAGCATCCCAACATCGTGAGAAATTATAAGTGGCTATTGTTTCAAGTTAGTTTTGAGTAATACGTGAGTGACCGAGACAGACTCTGTCCCCAGTGACAACGAAGAGATACATGCCTGGACTGGTGAGAAAACTACTTATGTGAACAACTTCTGTGGAAGCAAGTGGCTTGCTGGAGGGAGGAAATAAAAAGCTAACAATCTAAGCAACAACAAGGCTGATACCAGCTCTGACAGGATGAAGTAGGGGTGGACACACTAGAATTGAGCTGAAAGATTTTCCTGGACACCGTTAAACTCCGGCCGTGTGGTGGAATCCCAGACATCTAAGTGATACTAAACAGAAACAGTTGCTTCCCAAGGTTTCTCATGCCAGCCTGAAAAATAAAAGGAAGCAGGTATAGGACATCTTAGTTTAGGTTTCCACAGAAGACCCTGAGCCAAGGATTGGAGTGAAAGCAGTTTGCTAGGTGGTATAAGGAACACAGACAGGTGAGGGAGAAAACTGATACAGAGGATGAAGGCAGCCAAAGTTAGTAAGTGAGTCACGAGAGCTGGAGACTGGGAATCTCTGGGAAATGGTACCAAATACATTACCTCAGGTGCAGGCCCAGCTGTGAGAGAGTTAGATGAATATGCTCATCTATTGACAGATAGAAGATAGATGACAGATACATAGATAGATAGATAGTCTTGGCAATGACTTCTTTGAATCAGACGCAAAAAGCAAAAGCATCAAAGCAAAAGTAAACAATTGGGACTACATCAAAACAAGAAGCTTCTGCACAGCAAAGGAAACGACCAGCAAAATGAAAAATGGGAGAAAATATTTGTAAATCATATAGCTGATAAGGGGCTAATATCCAAAATATACAAGGAACTCATACAACTTAATAGCAAAAAAAACCCCACAATCGATTAAAAATGGGTAGAGGATCTGAATAGACATTTTCCCAAAGACGACAAATGGCCAACAGACACATGAAAAGATGCTCAACACCACAAATCATCAGGGAAATACAAATCAAAACCACATTAGGGCCTCCCTGGTGGCGCAGTGGTTGAGAGTCCGCCTGCCGATGCAGGGGATACGGGTTCGTGCCCCGGTCTGGGAGGATCCCATATGCCGCGGAGCGGCTGGGCCCGTGAGCCATGGCCGCTGGGCCTGCGCGTCCGGAGCCTGTGCTCCGCAACGGGAGAGGCCACGACAGTGAGAGGCCCGCATACCGCAAAAAAAAAAAAAAAAAAAAAAAAAAAAAAAAACCACATTAAACTATCACCTCACACTTGTTAGAATGGTTATTATAAAAAAAAAGACTAGAAATACCAAGTGTCAGAGATGATGTGGAGAAAAGGAAACCTTTGTGCACTCTTGGTGGGAATGTAAATTGGGGGCAGTCACTATGGAAAACAATATGGAGGTTCCTCGAAAAATTAAAAAGAGAACTACCATATAATCCAGCAATTCCACTTCTGGGTATTTATCCAAAGAAAACAAAAAACACTAACTCATGAAGACATATATGCATCCCCATGTTCATTGCAGCATTATTTACAATAGCCAAGAGATGGAAGCAGCCTAAGTGTCCATTGACAGATGAATGGATAAAGAAGATGTGGCACATATATACAATGGAATATTATTCAGCCATAAAAAGAAACGAAATTGAGTTATTTGTAATGAGGTGAATAGACCTAGAGTCTGTCATACAGAGTAAAGTAAGTCAGAAAGAGAAAAACAAATACCGTATGCTAACACATATATATGGAAAAAAAATAAAAGGTCCTGAAGAACCTAGGGGCAGGACAGGAATAAAGACACAGATGTAGAGAATGGACTTGAGGACATGGGGAGGGGGGAAGGGTAAGCTGAGATGAAGTGAGAGAGCGGCATGGACATATATACACTACCAAATGTAAAATAGCTAGCTAGTGGGAAGCAGAAGCATAGCACAGGGAGATCAGCTCGGTGCTTTGTGACCACCTAGAGGGGTGGGATAGGGACGGTGGGAGGGAGACACAAGAGGGAGGGGATATGGGGACATATGCAGACGTATAGCTGATTCACTTTGTCATACAGCAGCAACTAACACAACAATGTAAAGAAATTATACTTCAATAAAGATTTTTTAAAAATTAACACATCAAAAAAATCCCCGGGCCTCCCTGGTGGCGCAGTGGTTGAGAGTCCGCCTGCCGATGCAGGGGACACGGGTTCGTGCCCCGGTCTGGGAGGATCCCATATGCCGCGGAGCGGCTGGGCCCGTGAGCCATGGCCGCTGAGCCTGCGCATCCGGAGCCTGCGCGTCCGGAGCCTGTGCTCCGCAACGGGAGAGGCCACAGCAGTGAGAGGCCCGCATACGCAAAAAGAAAAAAAAAAAAAAAAAAAAAAAAAAAAAAATCCCCAAAAACAAAAAAACAAACAAAAGAAAATATGGCATGTATATGTATGTATGTGTATGTATGTATTCCACTACATATATATGTATGTAGTGGAATATTATTCAGCCATAAAAAAGAAGGAAATCTTGCCATTTGTGGGCAACATGGATGGATCTTGAGGGCATTATGCTAAGTGAAATAAGTCAGACAGAAAAAGACAAATACCATAAAATCCTACTTATAAGTAGAATCTAAAAAAATAAACAAACAAAAAAACTGAGCTTACAGTTAAAAGGTATAAACCTCCAGTTATAAAATAAGTGATGGGGATGTAATGTACAGCATGGTGACTATAGTTAATGATACTGTATTGCATATTTTAAAGTTGCTGAGAGGATATTAAAAGTTCTCATCACAAGAAAAAACAATTTGTAACTACGTATGGTGGTAGATGTTAACTAGACTTGCTGTGGTAATCATTTCACAGTATATATCAATATGAATGTTGAATCATTAGGTTGTATATCTGAAATTAATATAATGTTATAATGTCAACTATGCCTCAATAAAAAAAGATATTCATCAAAATAATATTTATAGTAGTAACAACTGGGAAACAGAATATTCAACAATGGAGCTGGTTAAGTAAATAATGGCCTATCTATCCAATGGAATATGACAGTCAATCATATGTTCATTAAGTGTTTTCAATTATCTTAGAAAACGTTTATGTCCTGCTATTATAAGATAAATAAAAATTATTTATAATTATATAAAAACAAAACAAACACATGGTGCTATTGAGATATGAGTTTAAGACAACTTAAAAGTTTTTACATATTAAATAATAGCTTATGTTTGGCAATTCATTGTCAGACACTGTAAGTGAAAAATGACAAAAATATTTTTAAACAAACAAAAAATACTGAAGAGCAGAATTTCCTTCTGTTAGCACAGTTAACTTACAAAATGCTAGTAAACATCTACTTTTTACAGAGTGATGCTATCTATAATGTATTACGGTCATTATTAAATCTGTACAGCAACTTTTATTTTACAGATGGCAATAAAGAGAGAATAAGAGGACGGCCCGTGGTCTCACAACCAACAAGCAATGTGGGAACCCTCAGCTTATTCTCACAGTGTTAACTCAAAACGAGAATTTTGGTCGCCTTTGCAACACCAGAGACAATTTCCTCTTTTCTATCCCAGAGCGTCAGGTTGACAGTGTTGCTAAAGATTTAAGATGAAGATCACACTTCCAGTACAATTTAAAAATAACATACAGAGACCAGAGTTATGTCAGCAAAATTTCTTAAGTGTTTAATGACAACATTTCAACGATTTTTTAACTGGGAAAATGAAAATACTAACTGCAAATTCTTTTTAATAGTTTTAATTAGCAATAAATGCTCACTGTATAAAACCAGAAGAAAATTTAAAAGACAATAATTATACCCAGATATACAGTATAAAATTTTAACAGCTGTACAGAAATAGCTTTTTTTTGGAAGGACCCTAAGATTATCTGATCTAGTTCCTGCTTTGAGTAGCTACAGCATTTTTTACCCAGTGAGGGTAAGTAACTTTCCCAGATCATATGGCCACGAAGTGCTGCAGAGTAAACAAGACCTGTCTCTTTCTTCTCCACATACCCATCCTTTCTACAATGTGACGTCATCCTCTTAATCTTGGTGGGGCAAGAGGACACAGCCTGTTGGGGGAAATGCACAGGTGAAGTCATTGATCACCAGCTAACCAGCATAGACATACAAGCTCCATAAAAGATGCTGGCAATTTACAGACTAGTCAAAGAGAGATAGCTTTTTTCCATGTGCCTTAAAATAAATTTGAAAACAAGAATGCCCTTTGGAGGACAAACTTCAACGTGATCAGATGCACAGTCCATCAGATGAGTGACTACGCATTTGTTCAGCCTACCTCTCCTGATTCTTGCCCTTCTGATATGACTCACTGACACTTTGGAAAGCATCTATTATGGTTTGAATTTCTGCATCTGTTTCTGGAAGTTGCAGGGGAGAAATGGAATTAATTTTGGATTATTGGTACTGCTGCAAAGGACTAGAAAATGGTTTGCAGTATTTCAAAACAGTGGCTAATAGAAAATTATTTGTAAAACAAGTGCAAGCATATTTTAAACCTTAGATTTGATCCCTCCTTTATTTCCCAATCTGGGTATCACTTCCGAGCCTATATACACTCATAGAATTGGAATTAATTATAATATCCATCAAAAGAATATTTTTGGTAGCATGACTATCTTGCTACCTTCAGACACAGATAAGGTTATACCTCTGTAATTTTCAAATTCATCACTCAAATACCCACTTGCCCGGAATTGTGGAAGAATTCTGGAAGTTTCTTCATTCTGTTGGGTTGGCCAAAAAGTTCATTCGGGCTTTTTTCCGTAAAATCTTACTGCAATAAAACGTCCAGTCTGGCTTTCGAATAGCAGGCAGAGGGGATTATCCATCTGATCAGTCCTTACTTCATCACCATTGCTTTTGTTGCTACCAGAGTTTTTCAAAGGTCACGTGCCATGATCACTGTCTAAATGGTTCCACGGGTGATCCAGATCCATAAGTTTTCTTTCAATGAGAGAGACCCCTTTCCCTTGATGGTACTTCAACACGGGGCTCTTATGAATGTGGTGATTTTATTTCCATTCATGTTCTCTGCCACTGTGGCCCAAGCCCACCTGGGCAAGCAGAAGAAGCAAGAGATTTGTAGCCTCATCCAGAGGTCGTGCTGGAACCAGCCCACCGTACCCAAGGAGCCATGGGGAATCCGTGACTCCAGACATCCCCTCCCTGATGCGAGCTCCATCTTGGAAATCTTTGGTACCCTTGCAAGCCAAGCAGACATCAGTCAGCACCCCGTCAATCCTCAAAGAGGTTCTGATACATTGACCTTTAATAGAAGCAATAATAATAATGAATAGTTGGGGTCTGTTCTCTTGAGGGTTTGAACACTTAGTCCATTTAACCCTCACAGAGATGCTGTGAAGTAAATATTAATTTTTGCCCCATTTTTCCGATGAAAGCATGGAGACACAGAGAAGTAAGGTAGCACAGCTAGGAACTAGAAGAAGCGGGGTTTGAACCTAAAAGTCTGGCTCAGATTCTGTACTCTTCACCACATCACATTTAAAACCAGAACGGAAGAGTTTGGAGTTTCTTTGCTTCCTGGAAGTTCCCTGAGTCCTGGGTAAGGCTGTCCCTCTCTCTCCACCCCTTTGCCCCCCAATACCTAACCAGTTCTAGAGCAGAGACTTTGTCAAGCAACAAAATGTACTGGATGATCCTTTCTGCGGAGCAACTAAGCCCCTGTCCGTCTGAGTAGGCAGAGTTCACCCAACCAGCCCTTCCAAGAATAAAGAATAAAAGTCACCAGCAAAGGTGAATTTTTGGTCTCTACCTAGATAAGAAGTATCTGGAAACTTTTAAAACAATAGTTCTGAACATGGAAACTTGCATGGAAAAAAACTGCATCTTGGGCTTCCCTGGTGGCGCAGTGGCTGAGAGTCCGCCTGCCGATGCAGGGGACGCGGGTTCGTGCCCCGGTCCAGGAAGATCCCACATGCTGCGGAGTGGCTGGGCCCGTGAGCCATGGCCGCTGAGCCTGCGCGTCCGGAGCCTGTGCTCCGCAACGGGAGAGGCCACAACAGTGAGAGGCCCGAGTACCGAAGAAAAAAAAAAAAAAACAAAACCTTGCATCTTTATTTTCACTATCTTTTAACCAAAATCTAATATTTTCATCAAGTATAAATGTGGGCAACAATCGACAATAGTATTAGCATACTGGGGACTCTGTGACCAGTTGCAATATCATCTATTTTCATATCACAACAGTTCTCAGAGATTCCAAAAGATCACTTAACCTCGTTACTACCTTGAAATTCTACTATGAGATTCACTGCTAAATCGTGTGAGGTATGATGTTAATAACAAAGCACCTATATTATTAAATTGCAATTTATTGTTCAACAGTTTGGTAACCATATTTAATAGTTTGGTAAAAATATTATTGGTGTCCTTTGTAATCCTATGTATTTAATTCATTTTAAAACATTCTGAGACATTCATAGGCACAGGAAGATTCAGATACCTGAAGAGATGATATTTCTCATTTCTCATGCAACTATTCCTTTTCAAGTCCTTTTCCCATTTAGGTTATTACAGAATATTGAGTGGAGTTCCCTGTGCTCTACAGTAGGTCCTTGTTGGTTATCTATTGTAAATATAGCCATGTATATATGTCAGTCCTAAACTCCCGATCTATCCCTCCCCCATCCCTTCCCCCCCACCCCCTGCAGGCCTGGTAACCAAAAGTTCGTTCTTTAAATCTGTGAGTCTGTTTCTGTTTTGTAAATAAGTTCATTTGTATCTTTTTTTTTAGATTCCCCATATAAGTGATAGCATATGTTATTTGTCTTTCTGTCTGACTCACTTCACTCAGTATGACAATCACTTTGCTGTACACCTGAAACTAAGACAACATTGTTAATCAACTATATTCAGATAGAAAATAAAAATAAAAAACATAAAAAATAAAACAGTATTTATGTATGAACCAAAAATAAAATAAAGTAAAATAAAATAAAATGCATCTCTCTCTCATGTTGCAGAGCCTGGATCCCTTTCAAACAATCTCTGAGCGTCCCATCCCTTGGGAGTTGGCCTCATTAATTCCGTGAAGAAGCAGTTGCTATCGTCCATCTTTAAGGTCCATTCAGAGGGTCCAGAAAGAGCTGAACAAATTTGGAGGTCCCCCCAGAAAGTTCCAGAACCTGAGGTTTAGAAATCAAAGTATAGCATTCCTTTCTTCTCTCTCTCTTTATTTTTATTTTTTTCTTTTTTCTTGGCTTAAAAGAAAGTTTATCGTCTCATAGTCTGGAGGCTAGAAGTCTGAAATCAAGGCATGGGTTGGGCCATGTTCTCTGACAGCTCTAAGGGAGCATTCTTCCTTGCCTCTTCCAGCTTCCGGTGTTTGCTGGCAGTCCTTTGTGTTCCTTGGCGGGTAGCTGCATCCCTCCAGGCACATGGCCGACTTCTGTGTGTCTTCATGCCACCCTCCCTCTGTACATGCTTCTATTTACAGGTGTTCTCCTCTCTTACAAGGAGACCAGTCATATTGGTTTAGGGGCCCATCTTACCTGAGTATGAACTCATCTTAACTGATTTGCAATAAGTCCATTTCCAAATAAGGCCATGTTCTGAGGTTAGGGCTTCAATATGTCTTGTTTTTAAAGACTTGATTTTTAGAGCAGTTTTAGGTTCACAGCGAAAGTGAGAAGCCACAGAGAGCTCCCATGTTACACCCGGTCGCTCCCGCTTCATCAACAGACCCCACCGGAGTGGTGCGCTGGTTACAATCGACGAACCCACACTGACCCCTCGCCCGAGGTCTACAGTTTACATTAGGGGTCACTGGTGGTGTTTCACGTTCTATGGGTTTGGAAGAAGCGCAGTGACATCTGTTCATCACTACAGAAGCACCGCTTTCTGGGAGGGGCAGGGAGAGATAGAGCCGGACAGGGCAGGTGTGTGGTGCTGCTTCTGTCCTGGGCCCCTGGGGAAGCGGGGAGGAGCGAATAGGCCTGGGGCTCCCCGATAGGTGTGGACCAAGAGACCAAGCTGAGCGGAGGAGACTGGCGGCCGCAGTAGCAGGGTTTCCGTGTCGTGTGCAGCGCCTCCCGAGAAGCACAGCCTGCAGTGGGTCAGAGCACGGGCTCGTGAGCAGGACCCCCGATCGGCACTCTGGTTCTGCCACCTCCCAGCTGTGGCCCTCGAACAAGCCACATCACCTCTCTGTTCCTTGGTTTTCTCATGTGTACAATGGGAACAGTCACGCTCGCTTCACAGGGTTGTTAAATGTGAACTCGAAGGGTTAATGCATGGGCAGTGCCTAGAACAACACCGGGCACGTAGTAAGGACTCCACGAGGGTACTCAGTAGGATCTCTCCCACCGCCAACGTTATTATTTACTGTTTCCCTCATCATCAGGATGATACACCAGGTGGGAGAGCAGAGAGTGCTTTTCAAAGTAAAATACCAACTACTTGAATGAGTCACCATTTCAGATGAAGCATATCATGGCTCTTCTCCATTAAGAGGCTGTGATGAGCAGGGTTCTCCAGAGAAACAGGACCAACAGTCTGTGTGTGTGTGTGTGTGTGTGTGAGAGAGAGAGAGAGAGAGAGAGAGAGAGAGAGAGAGAGAGAGGGAGAGAGAGAGGGAGAGGGAAAGAGGAAGTGAGAGAGACACAAGGACAGAGATTTATTCTAAGGGATTGGCTCATGGGGCTGGTAACGCCAAATCTCATAGGGTAGGTAGACCAGCAGGCTGAAAACCCAGGGAAAAGGTGACATTGTGGCTTTAGTCCAAAGGCAGTCCGGAGGCAGAATTCCCTCTTCCCCAGGAAACCTCTGTCTTTTTCTCTTAAGGCCTTCAGCTGATTAGATGAGGCCCACCCACATTCTGGAGGGTCATCTGCTTTACTTGAAGACTACTGAATTAAGTGTTACTCATGGCTAAAAACACCTTCCCAGAACAAACTGACTGGACTTTGACCAAACATCTGGGTACTGTGGCCCAGCTAAGTGGATACATAGAATTAACCATCACAGAGGCATAATCACAATTGATCATTTGGGTTTTTGAAATACAGTCATAGACAAATGCTCCATCTTGGTCTGCTGGGTCAAAATCCATCGCCACCTAGAAGCAGCCACAGAGGAGAACAGAGAAATCTATCGTGCAGGCCATCACTTCTGATAATACACTCATGTTGTCTCAGAGACTGCACGGAACTCTCCAAGAGCCATGTTTCAACAGCCAAGTCAGGGCCAGAAAAGGTTTGAGGCTTGAATTCAAAGTTGCTGAGGTTCTCTCCTCTGTCTGCTGGAATTTACCGAGAACAGGAGCCATCCGCGTACCCATAAACCATGGCGTTTCATTGGAAACAAGACTGCAAGGAAGCCCAGCATGGAATCCCCCCAGCTACTCATAAACGTATTTCTCCTGATGAATTGCATCTTCTGGCATCATCTAGAAGCTTCTCCAATGAAGGCCCATTTGGGATAGGGGTCTTTCAATAGCTAAGGGATTTCCCAATTATGAAGAAATGTCAGCCTCTTCTACAGGGCTGTGGGGACCTGGGCCAAGGGCCAAGGTCCTTGGATATCGTCCTTGGGCAAAATGATAGAACTGAAATGGTTATAATGGTAATTCAGTATTTGATGTTTGGAAAGTTAACCTAGGGGGTGGCCACAGAGATGAGCCTTTCATATCCCCTTCCAGAGAACCTACTGAAGGGAGCATCTAGCTGCCACCCTTGGGACCTGGCATGGTATCTTTGCTGAAGCCAAGCTTCCCCTGTCTGGTTCCCACAGCGAGGGCACCAGAGCTGGCCCATTCCTGCCCGAGGTGGGGATTCTTCAACACGCACCTTTTGCTTTGGGAGCCATCAGTGTGATCAAGTCTTTTTCAGTACTGTGTTACGATCTGAGGCTCCTCCTACCCAATCCTTCCCCCTCCCTCCTTCCCTTTCTTCCTCTGTCCTTTCACAGGGATCAGACCTGAATCACAGCCTGAAGCTCTTCCCTCCTCCTCCCTCCCTCCCTCTTCATCCTTTCCTGGAGGGTCACCCAATAAATCTCTGGCATATCTAAGCTCACCCTGAGCCCTGCTTCTCAGAGGATGTGAACTGACCCAACCTATTTATGTTCTGTTGCTTTTATGATGCAATGTCCAGAGGGTAATATTGGCCACTGCAACATGCCCTATTAGCTATGATCCAGGAGGATCATACATCCTGGTTTGCCCAAGGCAGTCCCAGTTTATGCTTGCTGTCAAACATAATTACCAATAACTCCCTGCCTATTCTCAAAGACTCCCACTTTGGAGAATATTGTAAATTATATGGTTACCCCAGCTATAGTCTATAGTCAAAGATTAGTCCAATGAAATGTTTCCCAAAGCATATTTTGTGGAACACAACTCTTAGAAGATGCTCTAGGAAAAAGGGTTCGCTGGACAAATAAACTTGGGAAATATTGTTGCAAGTTCACAGTCCAAATAAGGGTGTTAAAATCTTAGAGAGGCTCTGCCGTAGAAAACCTTGCTTAACTTTATTTTACTCAATGTTTCCCAAGCTCGTTTGCCCAGACAACATTTTTACCTTGAATCCCTAACAGTGCTGAGTGAACCATTGCCAAGACTGAATTCTCCCTATTCGCAGCTACACTTGAAAACAGCTCAAAATGTTAGAGGAGGCTCAGAGCACAGCAGCTGGTTCACTTAGAGGAACTGGTTTTATAGAAGAAACAACTGGGCCTCCGTCTGTGCTGGCTCCAGATTCACCTCTGAGTACAATTCACATTAGCAACTGTGATCCACAAAGGCATTCTGGCCCTGAGTTAAGTCATTTGGGCCTAAATGTTGCTTTTAATGGCTTCTGATTTTACTCATAAAATTTTTCAGTCATAAAAATCCTCATTTTGGGGACTTCCCTGGTGGCACAGTGGTTAAGAATCCGCCTGCCAAAGCAGGGGACACAGTTCAATCCCTGGTCCGGGAAGATCCCACATGCCGCGGAGCAACTAATCCCATGCACCCCAACTACTGAGCCCACGCACCCCAACTACTGAAGCCCGTGCGCCTAGAGCCCGTGCTACGCAACGAAGAGCAGACCCCACTCTCCGCAGCTAGAGAAAGCCCGCGTGCAGCAACAAAGACCCAATGCAGCCAAAAATAAATTTTAAAAAATAAATAATTTTTTTTAAATCCTCATTTTTAGTGCCAAATTGTGAATTTTGTTAGCAAATCCCTTGATCCAGTCACTCAGGTGATTTTAAAGAGCCCTTTCCATCTGGCCAGTTTTCCTGCTCCCGGCCCTGACAAAACCATGAACCCAGTTTTTCCATTTAGAATGCAGGGTGTGGCTCCTTCCCCATTTAATGCACATCCAGATCACTCCACCTGTTTTATTAGGTGCACATACATCTGTTCTTTAAGACAAGAAGTTAAGTCCTTTAAGGCCAACATCATGCTGTAGACAGCTACATACTCTCCATACATTTAGACAAAATGCTCTGTGCCTAGCAGTTAATAGGAAGGGAGGGAAGAGAAAGGAAAGAAGGAAGAAAGGAAGGAAAGAAGGGAGGAAGGGAGGAAAAAAGGAAGAAAGAAAGAAAGAAAGAGAGAGAGAAAGATTAAAACTATAAAAGATGGCTTTATGTTTGTACGAAAAGACTTAACTTGATGTTTCACCAAATAGTGCTTATGTTCTGTTGATGCCCCAAAATACTTTACATGGTGTAATTACATATATTTTTCAAGAGTTTTAAAACAAAGAGTACAGGGAAATAAGAAAAATGAATCAAGTACTATGTCTGCTATGTTTTTGTTCAGGAAACCCTGATTCATTTCAGCCTATGCCATCTTTTGCAATCTCCCAACCAACTGAATTAGACATTAATTATGAATTAGGTTGAAAGCTACGCTCAGTACTCTTGATATGTAGGAAAGAAAAAGTGCCTAAATAATAATAATAGTAATAGGGACTTCCCTGGTGGTCCAGTGGTAAAGAATCCTCCTTACAATGCAGGGGACGCAGGTTCCATCCCTGGTCAGGGAACTAAGGTCCCACGTGACGCAAGGCAACTAAGCCTGTGCGCCACAACTACTGAGCTCGCGCACGTCAACTAGAGTCTGCGTGCCACAGACTACAGAGCCCACGTGCCCTGAAGCCCACTCGCCACAACCAGAGAAGAGAAAATCTGCACACCACAACTAGAGAGAATCCCACGCACCACAACAGAGAGCTCGCATGCTTCAATGAAGATCCTGTGTGCCACAACTAAGACCCAATGCAGCCAAATGTAAATAAAACAAATTATTTTTTAAAAATAAAATAATAATAATGATAGTAATAATAACAATAATAATTATTCCTTAGGTAGGGAAAGAATTCTTTTGCTGCTCTATAAATACCAAGACCTAAACATAACACCAAATTCCCTGATTTGAAGAAAACACAGTAGTCCATTATTTTACTATTATAGTTTTTATTCTGGGTTCTAAATTATCCAATGGGATAAAAGGGAACATCTTATTCATACTAAACATTGATCCATTAAACTAGAAATTTTAAAAACTGAACAGTTTGTTGAGTTCTAAGTATTACCTTTCATTTTCTGTCTTTAAAAATTTGGGGAAATTACTTAACACATAGTATCATTTTCATATATTTCTGATTAGATTCAAAAGAATATGCCCTAATTTGAAAAAGTACATGCACTCCAGTTTTCATATGGCATAATTTACAATTGCCAAGGTGTGGAAGAAACCTAAGTGTCCATCAACAGATGAATGGATAAAGAAATTGTGGTATATATATATACACGTACATATACACATACACAATGGAATACTACTCAGTCATTAAAAGGAATGAAATTTTGCCATTTGCAGCAACATGGATGGACTTGGAGGGCATTATGCTAAATGAAATAAGTCAGGCAGAGAAAGAAAAATACTGTATGATATTGCTTATATGTGGAATCTAAAAAAATACAACGAACTAGTGAATAAAACAAGTAAGAGGCAGACTCATAGATACAGAGAACAAACCAGTGGTTGCCAGTGGGGAGAGGGAAACTGGGAGTGGCAATATAGGTATGGGGGAAAAAAGAGTTATCATGGGATTATATGAAATCATGTGTGTGAAACTTTTGAAAATTGCAAAGCGCTATAAAATTTAATTGAATCTTTTATTCAATTAAAAAAAAAAAGAATATGCCCCAAACAAGACAGTAGTGATACCATTATACAGAATCAACTAAATACGAAATTATTTTGTTTAATCAGAAAATAAGATAGATAAACAACAAAGTCCTACTGTATAGCACAGGGAACTATATTGAGTATCCTGTGATAAACCATAATGGAAAAGAATATGAAAAAATATGTATGTATAACTGAGTCACTTTGCTGTACAGCAGAAATTAATAGAACACTGTACATCAACAAAATTTTTTAAAAATCAAAATTTAAAAAAAAGAAAAGAAGAAATTTGACTACTGGTTAAAAATGATGTCTGTCTAGCCACCTCTGACCTAGCTTTCCAAACTCCCCTTAAAATATGCCACACAAAAACAGAAGAAAATAAAAACCAAAACCACCAGAGAAATCTAGTACTGGAGATAATTTCAACTTAATATAAGTCCAATGGAGTTGCAACCAAAGGAGCCTGACCTACGGAATGGAATCAGGAAAGATTCTTTATTTCTGCCTCAGGATCGTTTGCCAGGTTTGATGATAGAAGCTCTGCTCTGCGGAGGGCAGTGGGCAGCTGCTACTCTTCCGCCTGAGTGCCCTTTTGATATACTCAGAATACTCTTGGCCTTTCTTCACCTCTGCTGCAACCCCTACTCCAGTGCCAGCGGTTCCTCTCTTCCAAAATCCATTTGGAGACTGGAATCACCATAGACCCAGCTGGGCAGAAAAGTAAGTGGAGGTCTGCAAGCAGTATTTTTCATTCTAGAAAATTCATCTGCCCAGATCGGGTCAAAACCAAAGCATTTCTACACCAGTAGCCTAGACCCTCCTCCCTCCCTCCAAACTGTCTACTTGATGTTACTACACTTGGCGATCCCGCTGACACCCGAAGTCGGGAGCGAGCTCAAAATCTTCCCCCTTAAGTTGCTATCCCTCCAGTGGGCCCTCTCCCAATAAAGGGCAAAATCATCCACTCCGATAGTGATCCTAGAAAATGGGCAGCCATTTTTGATTCCTCCTTCTGCTTCATCCACATCCAAGTCTGTCAAGTCTGTGTCTTCAGACTCCCTTGAAAGTATCCACTGCTGCCCGTCAGCACCACCGCCCTGCGTCCAGCCGTCATCCCACCTTCCCTTCTTCCATGGCTTCCAAAGCATCTCCTTCCTGCCACTCCCCCCTCTCCCTAGTCCAACCTCCAGGGAGCATCCAGAGTGATCTTCTCAACTGCACATCCAATCACAGCATCTGCCTAAAACCCTCTAGAGGCTTCCCATGTGTTTTAAGAAAACATCGCAAGCAGCTCTATTTACAATAGCCAGGACATGGAAGCAACCTAAGTGTCCATCGACAGAGGAATGGATAAAGAAGACGTGGTACATATATACGATGGAATAGTACTCAGCCATAAAAAGGAACGAAATAGTGCCATTTGCAGAGACGTGGATGGACCTAGAGATTGTCATACAGAATAAAGTAGGTCAGCAAGAGAAAAGCAAATATATAATATCACTTATATGTGGAATCTAGGACAATGTTACAGATGAACTTATTGGCAAAGCAGCAATAGAGTCACAGATATAGAGAACAAACTTATGGTTAACAAGGGGGGAAAGGTGGGGGGATAAATTGGGAGATTAGGATTGACATATACACATTACCATGTATAAAACAGATAACTAAGGAGAACCTGCTGTTTAGCCCAGGGAACCCTGATCAATGATCTGTGGTGACCTAAATGGGAAGGAAATCTAAAAAAGATTGGATATATGTATATATATAACTGATTCACTTTGCTTTACAGCAGAAACTAACACAACATTGTAAAGCAACTGTACTCCAATAAAAATTAATTTAAAAAAAAAGAAAGAAAGAAAACATCCCAAACCCTCAACAAAGCCTGCAGGAGTCTACATGGACTCCTCTTGGCTTTCACCACCTTAGATTTCTCTTAGTCCAAATGCTCTGAGCTCTTTCTTACCTCAGAAGCTTTGCACGTTCTGTTTCCTCTGCTGAAATAGCTTTATTTCCATCCAATATGAAGCTAACTCTAGATCATCCTTTATGGCCTCAGCTTGAGGAAATTTCCACAACTTCATAAACCCTCATTTCTAGGACAGAAGCCCCATTATATGTCACATCATGCATTTTTCTTTCAGACCACAAGCGTTACTAGAAGTTACTTATGTAATGATTTGTTTAATATGTGTTTCCCAATTGGTCTGCAATTCCATGCCTGTCACAGGAGTTTCTCCAGTGCTTACAGTGACTACATATAGGAAAGACCTCAGTAAATATTTGTTAACAAAAATGAATGAATATGCTATTTTCAAGAAACCCATATAAATGAAATAACACAAGCAAATAATAAAAGAATAGGCAAAGATAATGTTTTCCATTAAAAAAAAGTAAAATAATTTAAGGATCAGAATATATTCCCAACTGCAATGCCTCTCCTTTCATATTAGACCGAATTATTGTATTGATATTTAAATTTAGCTTGTGAAAGTGTAGTTTTATTTTAAAACCCTGAATTAGCATTTTAGTACATAACAATATGTGATCTCTAATAATTAGGCTGTAATACAAAAACTATTTAACTTATTCATATAATACCATTGAATAAGAAAGACACAGCCTGATGGTTAATTATGTGTCAACTTGACTGGGCCACGTGGTGCCCACATATTTGGTCAAACATCATTCTGGATGTTTCTGTGAGGATGTTTTTGATGAGATGAACATTTAAATTGGTAGGTTCACATTAAAAAGAATGAAGTAATGCCATTTGCAGCAACATGGATGGACCTGGAGATTATCATACTAAGTGAAGTAAGTCAGACAAAGAAAACACCATATGATACTGCTTATATGTGGAATCAAAAAAAAAAAGATACAAATGAACTTATTTACAAAACAGAAACAGACTCACAGACATACAGAATGAACTTATGGTTACTGGGGGAAGGGGGTGGGGGAGGGATAGATTGGGAGTTTGGGATTGATATGTAGACAACCAACAAGGACCTACTGTATAGCAAAGGAAACTCTGCTTGATATTCTGTAATAACCTAAATAGGAAAAGAATCTGAAAAATAGATACTTGTATATGTAAAACTGAATCACTGTGTTGTACAGCTGAAACGGACACAACATTGTTAATCAACTATACTTCAATATAAAATAAAAATTTTTTTAAATAATAAAATTAATTAGTAGGCTGAGTAAAGCAGATTGTTCTCTCTACTGTGGGTGGGCCTCCTCCAATCAGTCGAAGGCCTGAAATAGAACAAAAAGGCTGACCCTCTCCCAAGGAAGAGAGAATTCCTCCTTACTAAAACAAAGACATCAGCTTTTTTCTGCCTTTGGGTCAAACTGAAACATCAGCTCTTGCTGGGTCTCGGGTCTGCCAGCCTTTAGACTAGAAACACACCATCGGTTCTCCTGGTTCTCAGACCTTCGGTCTCAGACCGGAGCTACGCCATTAGCTCCCCTGGGCATCCAGCTCGCTGACTCACTGTATAGATCTTGGGACTTGCCAGCTCCCTAATCGGGAGAGCCAAGGCCTTATAATAATAAATCTCTTTTGATACACACGTGCATACATCCTATCCTGTTCTGTTTCTCCGCAGAATCCTAAGGCATGCAGGTACCAGTGAAACTGGCCAGGCAAGAGAAATAGTAAATTAGAGAAATAGCAGTGGAATTACTAAAGCACCATCAATGAGTGAGTGCTTCCAGGGCACGGAGGACACACAACACGGGCTTCCAGACCTGACTGGGAAGGTCGGAGAAGGGCTGAACTCTGTTATGCTGGTAAGGGCACAAATTCATGAAATAAGATCTTTAATGGGATTCAATTTGTACTCAGAGTCCTGAGAAAATTGGGGTTTCATATGTCAAATACCTGGCACATCATAGCTTAACAAACTTTGGTGTTATCACTCTTGAATATAACTCCAGTGGTTCAGTTTTAACTGGAAGAGGCTAACAACCAGATATTTATACCCAAGTTTCTCTTTATATTGTCCCCCACCTAGATCATATTTCCAAACTTTACTGTAAGGAACAGCTGAAGAGGCTGTAAAATGCTAACTCCTGGGCCCACCCCCTGGAGATCCCAACTAAGTGGTCCTGGATCCTGGCCCAAGAATCAGCATTTCAGCAAGCTCACAGGAGTTGTGCATGCAGGTGGCCCACTGACTACAGTTTGAAAATCACGGATGTAGAACTTATAAATAGACCTGGGATAACCATGCCATGCACGGGATATTGTGAAATTAAACTGTAAGTAAAATAACCTTCCAGAAAATACATAAACCTCTGAGTGATGGAGTTCTTAGCACTCAATTTTCTGTCATACTTTTCTGTATGTCATGACTTTTATGTTGAGATGAATGTTTTTAAAATCAGAAAGCAGTGTATTAAAAATAATTAGAATTAGAATATGCACTATTGCTTTTAGTACATGCTTTTAGTTTGGGGTCCACTCACATTAAAGATGGAATATTGAAAATATTCAAAGGAAAATACGCTAAAATATTAGACGTGTTTCTACTCCTTGGTGGAGAATGAGATTTTTTTTTCTTCTTTTACTTTCAGCACTTCACCCCCTTTTCTATTGGAAGAATATTAACTTTATTTTTAAAATAAAATAAGAATGTTTTCTATTCAAAAAGTTATTCTCCCTTCTCAAGCCATTTCATAAAGTACCTGACAGTTTTGACAGAAATGATACCAAGTCCTCATCACAATTCCCGCTCAGACACTGAAAATAAACTGAGGCAAAACCGGGAAGGCTGTGAAATCATTTTTCTTTATGTGTGTCTCCAACCTCCTCTTTTTGTTACGTTCTCCCTCTTGCACCGGAATAAGTTTCTCCACTCCACCCAATTTTTCAGGCCTTGACTTTTCCTACTTTTAAATCCCCTCCTCCTATTCGAACAGATATAATAATGAGTATTATCTCATTTGTATCTTGAACTTTCTCAAACTCAAGTACTGATTCTCTCAGGGAGCCCCTTGTGCCCAGAGAGATCCCACCCGCCCTGACCCCCTCACCTCCTCACTTCCTTACTTCCTTTGGCAGAAAGAACAGGGGCCCAGAAAGTCACCCCCGCCCCCGACCTCCCCCACCCCCCTGCCAACTTCAACACTCACAGCCTGGCTCACAGGCTGGAGCGCTAATCCCACTGTACCCTTTGTCTCTTGTTTAATCCCCAAGCAGCTCCAGACTCCCAGGTCATACTTTACACCCTGCATTCTCATAATCCCTTTACTGTTCTCTCCTTCTGCACGTCCTTATCTCCTCAAAACCCTTCCATGATGTTCTTTGGAGCGTACGGTCCATTCATCAGCAAAATCCACTCAATGGCAGCCTATCTCTAAACACAGGACTGCAGTAATGCAACAAAAATCACTGTGTTATTTAAAACCACCCTATAGGGCTTCCCTGGCAGGGCAGTAGCTGGGAGCCCACCTGCCAATGAAGGGGACACAGGTTCGTGCCCTGGTCTGGGAAGATCCCACATGCCACGGAGCAACTGAGCCCGTGCACCACAACTACTGAGCCTGTGCTCTAGAGCCCGCGAGCCACAACTACTGAGCCCACGTGCCACAACTACTGAAGCCCACGCGCCTAGAGCCCGTGCTCCACAACGGGAAGAGGCCACCGCAGTGAGAAGCCTGCGCACCACAACGAAGACCCGACGCAGCCAAAAATAAATAAAAAACAAACAAACAAACCAAAACAACTGCCCTATAAAAACCACAGAACTTATGGGGAAAACAGCATGGGGGCAAAACATTCAAGAACTTTGTCAGTGACATATTAGAAAAACACAGGAATCGAATAAAAACAGTAGCACAACTTGACACCTGTGAAATGGTGAAGAAAGACATCTATGTTCCAATGAACGTGGCATTTTACCTTGAACAAGACTTCCAGGTGCCTGTGGAAGTGGATGTCGACAGGCTGTAGCTTGTCGGTGCTCGTGAGGCAGTGGGAGAAGGGCCCGCTGAAACCAGAGGGAATTTGTAACACCTAATATGAGGGCGGATCCTAACACACGTGGGAAACCGAGGCCCTGGTGGAGGCTGGAGGGTGTGCACTTCGTGTCTGCCTGAGGTGCTCCAGTCAGCCTGGCGAGCTCTTCTGAGTTTCACTTAGAATTGCTCACAGATGAAACTGCATCTAAGCAAATGCAACATTCACCTTAGACTCAAATGGTTCCCGAATATGTCAACTGTGCTGAACAAATTCCCATTTCAGAACAAGTGATAGAGGAGAACTGACTCTAGTCCATTCTTGCTCCGAACCCCAAACCTGCCTTCCCCCTGAGGACGTTGCATCTTCTCCAGCTCTTCCAGGTGGTGGCCACTGTGACTCAACCTCTCACTCTTGACCCACTGGACGTACAGATGGGCTAACTGTCCTCTTTGCCCCTCGCTGCTGCACCTGGACCATTCTCTTCCCTCTCATTTGCCTTGAACACCTCTTCTCTATTGATTTTTTTCAGGCATCTTACCTCGGTCACTTCCACTATGGTAACTCTAGGACCTTCTCATTACCAGTTATTGGTTACCATGTATTAGTACTAATACACGTAATTACCATGCATTAGTCAGGGTTATCCAGAGAAAGAGAACCAATAAGACATAGATAGATAGATAGGTAGATAGATAGATAGATAGATAGATAGATGTAGGTAGATAGATAGATAGATAGATAGATATAGGTAGGTAGATAGATAGATAGATAGATAGATATAGGTAGGTAGATAGATAGATAAAGATATGTACGGGGCTTCCCTGGTGGCGCAGTGGTTGAGAGTCCGCCTGCCGAGGCAGGGGACACAGGTTCGTGCCCCGGTCCGGGAAGATCCCACATGCCGCGGAGCGGCTGGGCCTGTGAGCCATGGCCGCTGAGCCTGAGCGTCCAGAGCCTGTGCTCTGCAACGGGAGAGGCCACAACAGTGAGAGGCCCGTGTACCACAAAAAAAAAAAAAAAAAAAAAAAAAAAAAAAGATATGTACGTATATAGATAGATTTTCTTATGAGGAAATGGCTCACGTGATTATGGAAGATGGAAGATGGCAAGTCCCACAGTCGGCCATCTGCAAGCTGGAAACTCAGGAAAGCTGGTGCTATAGGTCAGTCCAAGTCCAAAGACCTGAGAACCAGAAGAGCTGAAGATGTAGTTCCCCGTCCAAGGGAGGAGAAGACCCTCCACTCTCAGCTTAAGCAGTCAGGCAGAGGGATGGTGATTCCAACTTTCCTCTGCCTCTTGCTCTGTTTAGGCCCTCAGTGGATTGGCAGATGCTCACCTGCGCTGGTCACCTGCATCGGGGAGGGCAATCTGCTTCACTGTGTCCAATGACTCAAATGCTAATCTCATACAGAGACACCCTCATACACACACACCCCAAAAATGTGTAGACATCTCTTTAATATCACTTCAAAATATGATTAGAAAGTAGCCAGGTAAGCTTCTTTTGTTAATACAATTATGCATCCAATAACACAGGTGGTGGTGTGAGCATTTTCTAAACATCCTCACTATGCAAGTACTCTGTTTTAAAAATTTTTTATTGCAGTATAGTTGATTTGCAATGTTGTGTTAGTTTCAGGTGTACAGCAAAGTGAATCAGTTATACATACACATATATATATCCACTCGTTTTTTAGATTCTTTTCCCATATAGGCCATTACAGAGTACTGAGTAAAGTTCCCTGTGCTATACAGTAGGTTCTTATAAGTTATCTATTTTATATATATAGCTGTGTGTATGTCAATCCCAATCTCCCAATTTATCCCTCCCCCCCACCTTATTCCCTGGTAACTGTAAGTTTGTTTTCTAGCTGGTTTTAAGCAGAACAAAACATGAAATGTAAATATCAGACTTTATAAATTTGTAAACAATATAGTATGAAAAAAGAACTGAAGAAACACTCATCCTCAGACTCGTGGTAGAGATACAGGGGTAGCCGAGAGGTGAGTGAAGCTAGGATTACATTGGCTGGTCTAGTGGAACAGAATTTAGAGGATCTCCAGATACAGAACTAGCTGTCCCTGCCTGCCTCAGCAATAATGCTGAGTAAACAGCACCTTGGGGAAGATGAAAATGGGGCTGGAAGGCAGAGAGCAGTCTGTTAATAGATTCTAAAGTTCTGATCTCATTCTCAAAACAACTGGCACCAGAAATAAACTGAAAGTAAGTAAAGCAGCAATGCAATCCTGACCCTGCTCACTTACTGCTGAGAAAAGAAATCAACCTCTAACCCTAAAGGGTAAGGCTTTTCTGGAAAAAAATTATTCTCTACTTCAATCTCTAATGCTCTTTTGTCACATAATGATATGCAATTGAAAGTTACAGATATGAAGGGAAGCTGGAAAACGTGACTTTAAATCAACAGAAAAAAAATGATCACTAGAAGCAGGTCCCCAGATGACCCAGATGTTAGAATTAGAGACAAGGATTTTAAGAGAACTATCGCGAATATGCTAAAGAACTTTAAAGGAGTGGTGCACAAAATGAGAGGAAATTTCCATTATAAGTTGAAAAGCCTTAAAAAGGAGTCAGATAGAAATCCTATAACAAAAAATATAATATCTAAAATGAAAAATTCACTGGGAAGGCTTAATAACAAACTTGATACAGCAAAAGAAAGAATAAATGTTCTTGAACAGGTCAATGGAAATTATCTAATCTAAAGCACAATGGGGAAAAAAAGTGAAAACACGAACAGATCTTTAGAGAATTATGGAATGATATGTAACTTGAGTCCCAGGAAGAGAACAGAGAAAATTACAAGGCAGAGCTACATGTGAAGAGATAATAGCAGAGAGTTTTTCAAAAGTGAAGGAAGACATCAACCTATAGATTCAAGAATCTCAGATCCCCAAACAAAAATTGTTTGACAAAGAAAGAACATTACACCTATGCATATAATAGCCAAACTGCTGAAAACCATAATAGAGAGAAAACCAAACTTAGAGAGAAAACTTTAATAATATCCAGATTAAAAGGATACTTTATATTTCGGAAAACAACTTCTATTCAAAAACAATGAAAACTAGAAGACAAAGGAATGACATTTTAACATGCCAAAAGAAAAAGAAAACTGTCAACTTAGATTGTTAGACTCAGTGAAAAGGTCCTTCAAGACTGTAGCCAAAATAAGCAAATTTTCAAGCAAACAAAGTCTGAGAGAATTCATCACCTGCACTATAAGAAATACAAAAGAAGTCCTTTGGGTTGAAGAGAAATGATCCTGAATAAAAGCCTAGAAGAAATGAAGAGCATCAGAAAAGGTAAATATGTAAGTAAAGATGTAAAATTATTTTTAATGCTTCAAAATTTTTTCTTTAACGTCTTTAAAACAACCATAACTATAAGGTAGTGTGGGATTTTTAACATGTGCAAAATCAAATATATGACAATAATTCCATAAAAGTCACAAAGGGGAGTAAGTTAAATTATAGTTTGCAAAGGTTTCTTACATTGTCTAGTAAGTGGTATTCCAGATGGATTTTGATATGTTCAGTTTGTAAAGTTTGCATTTTATAACCTCTGTGTAACCCCTAAAATAATTCAAAGAGGTATCGCTAAAAGCCAATAGAAGATATAAAATGTAATACTAGAAACTACTAGATTAATCTAAAAGAAGACAGGGGAAAAAAGGAACAAAGGGCAAGTGGGATAAATAGAAAACAAGTAAGAAGATGGCATAACTATATCAGTAGTTAAATGTAAATGGACTAAATGTTCTAATTAAAGTAAGAAATAGTTAAACTAGATAAATAACAAAGTCCAGTCATTGCTGACTACAACAGATACAATTTAAACATAAGATAGGTCCATAGTAAAAGGATGGGAAAAAATTCCTTGCATACACCAATCATAAGAAAGCTATTGTGCCTATATTAATATCAGAAAAAGTAAACTTCAAGACACAGATCAAGAGGATATTTCATTATGATAAATAGATTGATTCATCAGAAAGACAAAACAATCCTAAGTCTACATGTACATAATAACATGGTGAAAAGTGATAGAAGTAAAAGAAGAAACACAAACATTTATAAACATAGTTGAGTATTTTAACACACATCCTAGTAATTGATAGAATAAACAGATGAAAAAACAAGCAAGGATGTAGAAGGTTTGAACAACACTATTAACTAACTCAAGCTAGTCAACAGAATACTGCATCCAAAAACTGGAGAATACGCATTCTTTGCAAGTGCATGAGAACAGTTAACAAAATAGATAATATGCTTTTTCAAAGGAGTTTCCTGATAAGTTTCAAAAGACTGAAATTATAAGACTATGTTCTCTGATTCCAATAAATTAAACCAGAACTCAATAATAATAATAATAATAATAAAGTAACTAGAAAATCCCCTGAATATTTTTAAATGGTGCAGCATACTTTTTAATAAGCCGTGGATCAAAGAAGAAATCACAGTGGAAATTAGAAAATGTTTCAGACTAGATAATAATAAAAATATGACATATCAAAATCCATAGGATGGAACAAAATTAGTGTGTGGAAAAAAGTTACGTAACTTAAATGTGTTTATTAGAAATGAAATATTCAAAGTCAATGATCTAGGAAGCTTCCACCTGAAAAAGCTAGAAAACAGAACAGGAAAATAAAACCAAAAACACTGTAGGAGGAAACAGTAGATAAAAGAAGAAACTCCTAAAATACAAAAAAAAAATTATAGAGAAAATCAATGAAGCAAAAGTTGGCCCTTTGAAAGATTAGTAAAATTTATAAACCCTAGAAAGAAAAATATCAGGAATGAACACAAGGACAGCACTCTGGATCTTTGACATAAAAGGACATTATGAAAAACTTTTCTCTATAAATTTGAGAAATTCCCTAGAAATGAACAAATTCCTTCAAAAATACAACTTTGTAAAAGTAGCACAAGAAGAAATAGAAATTCAAGAGTAATACATCTGTTAAAGAAAATGAATGCCTAATTAAAAAACCTTCCTGGAAAGAAAATACCAGGCCCAGAATTCACTGGTGAATGCTACTGAACTTTTAGGAAGAGGTAATTACAATAATACAAAATTTCTTTCAGTTTACAAGGAAGAAAGAATATTTCCCAATTCATATTATATACTCACTATAACACTGATACCAAAACCTAAAAATGACATCACAAGAAAACTACAGACTAATATTCCTTGTAAATGTAAACACGAAAATCCTTAATACAATATAAGCAAATCAAATTTAGCAATACATAAAAACGATAGTACTACAATAACAAGTGAGGTTTATTCCAGGATTCAAAATTGGCTTAACATTCAAAAAGCAAATAAATGTGTAATTCACTACATTAACAGATTTATGGAGCAAAAATATGCAATTAATTCAGTATATAAAGAAAAAGGCCTTGATAAAAGTCAATACTGGATCATAGATAAAAATAGCAAGGTCAGGCTTCCCTGGAGGTGCAGTGATTGAGAGTCCGCCTGCTGATGCAGGGGACACGGGTTCGTGCCCCGATCTGGGAAGATACCACATGCCGCGGAGTGGCTAGGCCCGTGAGCTGTGGCCGCTGAGCCTGCGCATCCGGAGCCTGTGCTCCTCAACGGGAGAGGCCACAACAGTGAGAGGCCCGCGTACCACAAAAAAAAAAAAAAAAAAAAATAGCAAGGTCATAGATAAAAACCACCAGCAACCCCGTAAGAGAAGGGAATTTTCTCAATTTGATAAAAACGTGTCTTATTAAAAACTCCTAGCTACTATTATTATTTTATTTCTTTTAATATCTTCATTGGAGTATAATTGCTTTTCAACATTGTGTTAGTTTCTGCTTTACAACAAAGTGAATCAGCTATACATATACATATGTCCCCATATCTCCTCCCTCTTGCATCTCCCTCCCACCCTCCCTATCCCACCCCTCTAGGTGGTCACAAAGCACCAAGCTGATCTCCCTGTGCTATGCGGCTGCTTCCCATTAGCAATCTATTTTACATTTGGTAGTGTATATATGTCCATGCCACTCTCTCACTTGGTCCCAGCTCACCCTTCCCCCTCCCCATGTCCTCAAGTCCATTCTCTACCTCTGCGTCTTTATTCCTCTCCTGCCCCTAGGTTCTTCAGAACCTTTTTTTATATTTAGATTCCATATATATGTGTTAGCATACGGTATTTGTTTTTCTCTTTCTGACTTACTTCACTCTGTAGGACAGACTCTAGGTCCATCCACCTCACTACAAATAACTCAATTTCATTTCTTTTTATGGCTGAGTAATATTCCACTGTATATATGAGCCACATCTTCTTTATCCATTCATCTGTCGATGGACACTTAGGTTGCTTCCATGTCCTGGCTGTTGTAAATACAGCTGCAATGAATATTGTGGTACATGACTCTTTTTGAATTATGGTCTTCTCAGCATATATGCCCAGTAGTGGGATTGCTGGGTCGTATGGTAGTTCTATTTTTACTTTTTTAAGGAATCTACATACTGTTCTACATAATGGCTGTATCCATTTACATTCCCACCAACAGTACAAGAGGGTTCCCTTTTCTCCACACCCTCTCCAGCATTAACTGTTTGTAGACTTTTTGATGACGGTCATTCTGATTGGTGTGAGGTGATACCTCGTTGTACTTTTGATTTGCATTTCTCTAATGATTAATGATGTTGAGTATTCTTTCATGTGTTTGTTGGCAATCTGTATATCTTCTTTGGAGAAATGTCTATTTAGGTCTTCTGCCCATTTTTGGATTGGGTTGTCTGTTTTTTTGATATTGAGCTGCATGAGCTGCTTGTAAATTTTGGAGATTAATACTTTGTCTGTTGCTTCATTTGCAAATATTTTCTCCCATTCTGAGGGTTGTCTTTTCATCTTATTTATGGTTCCCTTTGCTGTGCACAAGCTTTTACATTTCATTAGGTCCCATTTGTTGATTTTTGTTTTTATTTCCATTTCTCTAGGAGGTGGGTCAAAAAGGATCTTGCTGTGATTTATGTCATAGAGTGTTCTGCCTATGTTTTCCCCTAAGAGTTTTAGAATGTCTGGCCTTACATTTAGGTCTTTAATCCATTTTGAGTTTATTTTTGTGTATGGTGTTAGGGAGTGTTCTAATATCATTCTTATACATGTAGCTGTCCAGTTTTCCCAGCACCACTTATTGAAGAGGCTGTCTTTTCTCCATTGTATATTCATGCCTCCTTTATCAAAAATAAGGTGACCATATGTGCGTGGGTTTATCTCTGGGCTTTCTATCCTGTTCCATTGATCTATATTTCTGTTTTTGTGCCAGTAACATACTGTCTTGATTACTGTAGCTTTGTAGTATAGTCTGAAGTCCGGGAGCCTGATTCCTCCAGCTCCGTTTTTCTTTCTCAAGATTGTTTTGGCTACTTGGAGTCTTTTGTGTTTCCATACAGATTGTGAAATTTTTTGCTCTAGTTCTGTGAAAAATGCCATTGGTAGTTTGACAGGGATTGCATCGATTCTGTAGACTGCTTTGGGTAGTATAGTCATTTTCATAATGTTGATTCTTCCAATCCAAGAACATGCTATATCTCTCCATCTGTTTGTATCATCTTTAATTTCTTTCATCAGTGTCTTATAGTTTTCTGCATACAGGTCTTTTGTCTCCTTTGGTAGGTTTATTCCTAGGTATTTTATTCTTTTTGTTGCAGTGGTAAATGGGAGTGTTTCCTTAATTTCTCTTTCAGATTTTTCATCTTTAGTGTATAGGAATGCAAGACATTTCTGTGCATTAATTTTGTATCCTGCTACTTTATCAAATTCATTGATTAGCTCTAGTAGTTTTCTGGTGGCATCTTTAGGATTCTCTATGTATAGTATCATGTCATCTGCAAACAGTGACAGTTTTACTTCTTCTTTTCTAATTTGGATTCTTTTTATTTCTTTCTCTTCTCTGAATGCTGTGGCTAAAACTTCCAAAACTATGTTGAATAATAGTGGTGAGAGTGGACAACCTTGTCTTGTTCCTGATCTTAGTGGAAATGGTTTCTGTTTTTCAACACTGGGAACGATGTTGACTGTGGGTTTGTCATATATGGCCTTTACTATGTTGAGGTAAGTTCCCTCTATGCCTACTTTCTGGAGGGCTTTTATCATAAATGAGTGTTGAATTTTGTCAAAAGCTTCTTCTGCATCTATTGAGGTGATCATATGGTTCTTCTCCTTCAATTTGTTAATATGGCTTATTGATTGATTGGCATATATTGAAGAATCCTTGCATTCCTGGGATAAACCCCACTTGATCATGGTGTATGATTGCTTGGATTAATATGCTGTTGGATTCTGTTTGCTAGTATTGTGTTGAGGATTTTTGCATCTATGTTCATCAGTGATATTGGACTGTAGTTTTCTTTCTTTGTGACATCTTACTCTGGTTTTGGTATCAGGGTGATGGTGGCCTCGCAGAACGAGTTTCGGAGTGTTCCTCCCTTTGCTATATTTCGGAAGAGTTTGAGGATATGCGTTAGCTCTTCTCTAAATGTTTGATAGAATTTGCCTGTGAAGCCATCTGGTCCTGGGCTTTTGTTTGCTGGAAGATTTTTAATCACAGTCTCAATTTCAGTGCCTGTGATTGGTCTGTTTATATTTTCTATTTCTTCCTGGTTCAGTCTCAGAAGGTTGTGCTTTTCTAAGAATTTGTCCATTCCTTCCAGGTTGTCCATTTTATTGGCATATTGTTGCTTGTAGTAATCTCTCATGATCTTTTGTGTTTCTGCAGTGTCAGTTGTTACTTCTCCTTTTTCATTTCTAATTGTACTGATTTGAGTCTTCTCCCTTTTTTTCTTGATGAGTCTGTCTAATGGTTTATCAATTTTGTTTATCTTCTCAAAGAACAAGCTTTTAGTTTTATTGATCTTTGCTATTGTTTGCTTTATTTCTTTTTCATTTATTTCTGATCTGATCTTTGTGATTTCTTTCCTTCTGCTAACTTTGGGGGTTTTTTGGTCTTCTTTCTCTAATTGCTTTAGGTGTAAGGTTATGTTGTTTATTTGAGATGTTTCTTGTTTCTTCAGGTAGGATTGTATTGCTATAAACTTCACTCTTAGAACTACTTTTGTTGCATCCCATAGGTTTTGGGTCATCGTGTTTTCATCAGCATTTGTTTCTAGGTATTTTTTGATTTCCTCTTCAATTTCTTCAGTGATCTCTTAGTTATTTAGTAGTGTATTGTTTAGCCATGTGTTTCTATTTTTTACCAATTTTTTCCTGCAGTTGATATCTAGTCTCATAGCGTTGTGGTCGAAAAAGATACTTGCTACGATTTCAATTTTCTTAAATTTATCAAGGCTTGATTTGTGACCCAAGATATGATCTATCCTGGAGAATGTTCCATCAGCACTTGAGAAGAAATTGTAATCTGCTGTTTTTGGATGGAATGTCCTGAAAATATCAATTAAGTCCATCTTGTTTAATGTATCATTTAAAGCTTGTGTTTCCTTATTTATTTTCACTTTGGATCATCTGTCCATTGGTGAAAGTGGGGTGTTAAAGTCCCCTACTATGATTGTGTTACTGTCAGTTTCCCCTTTTATGGCTGTTAGCGCTTGCCTCATGTATTGAGGTGCTCCTATGTTGGGTGCATAAATATTTACAATTGTTATATCTTCTTCTTGGATTGATCGCTTGATCATTATGTAGTGTCCTTCTTTGTCTCTTGTAATAGTCTTTATTTTTAAATCTATTTTGTATGATATGAGAATTGCTACTCCAGCTTTCTTTTGATTTCCATTTGCATGGAATATCTTTTTCCATCCCCTCACTTTCAGTCTGTATGTGTCCCTAGGTCTGAAGTGGGTCTCTTGTAGACAGCATATATACGGGTCTTGTTTTGGGATCCATTCAGCCAGTCTATGTCTTTTGGTTGGAGCATTAATCCATTTACATGTAAGGTAATTATCAATATGTATGTTCCTATTACCATTTTCTGAATTGTTTTGAGTTTGTTATTGTAGGTGTTTTCCTTCTCTTGTGTTTCCTGCCTAGAGAAGATCCTTTAGCATTTGTTGTAAAGCTGGTTTGGTGGTACTGAATTCTCTTAGCTTTTGCTTGTCTGTAAAGGTTTTAATTTCTCTGTCGAATCTGAATGAGATCCTTGCTGGGTAGAGTAATCTTGGTTGTAGGTTTTTCCCTTTTATCACTTTAAGTATGTCCTGCCACTCCCTTCTGGCTTGCAGAGTTTCTGCTGAAAGATCAGCCGTTAACCTAATGGGATTCCCTTGTGTGTTATTTGTTGTTTTTCCCTTGCTGCTCTTAATATGTTTTCTTTGTATTTAATTTTTGGTAGTTTGATTAATATGTGTTTCTCCTTGGATTTATCCTGTATGGGACTCTCTGCACTTCCTAGACTTGACTATTTCCTTTCCCATATTAGAAAAGTTTTCAGCTATAATCTCTTCAAATATTTTCTCAGTCCCTTTCTTTTTCTCTTCTTTTCTGGGACCCTTATAATTTGAATGGTGGTGTGTTTAATGCTGTCCCAGAGGTCTCTGAGACACTCCTCAATTCTTTTCATTCTTTTTTCTTTATTCTGCTCTGTGTTAGTTATTCCCACTGTTTTATCTTCCAGGTAACTTCTCCATTCTTCTGCCTCAGGAACTCTGCTATTGATTCCTTCTAGAGTATTTTTAATTTCATTTATTGTGTGGTTCATCATTGTTTGTTTGCTCTTTAGTTCTTCTAGGTCCTTGTTAAACGTTTCTTGTATTTTCTCCATTCTATTTCCAAGTTTTTGGATCATCTTTACTATCATTATTCTGAACTCTTTTTCAGGTAGTCTGCCTATTTCCTCTTCATTTGTTAGGTCTGGTGGGTTTTTACCTTGCTCCTTCATCTGCTGCGTGTTTTTCTGTCTTTTCATTTTGCTTATCTTACTGTGTTTGGGGTCTCCTTTCCACAGGCTGCAGGTTCGTAGTTCCCGTTGTTTTTGGTGTCTGCCCCCAGTGGCTAAGGTTGGTTCAGTGGGTTGTTTAGGCTTCCTGGTGGAGGGGACTGGTGCCTTTGTTCTGGTGGATGAGGCTGGATCTTGTCTTTCTAGTGGGCAGGACCGCATCTGGTGGTGTGTTTTGGGGTTTCTGTGACCTTATTATGATTTTAGGCAGCCTCTCTGCTACTATTATTCTTAATAATGGACTATATGAATGCTTTCCTCCAAGGCTGGGAAAACAATGATGTCCACTCTTACCACTGCTATTCTGCATTGTACTCATGGGTCTAGCAACTGCATTAAGGCACAAAACAGAGATAAAAGGCATAACAATTGGAAATAAAGAATTAAAACTGTTATTTACAGATAACATGGTTTTGTACAGAGAAATTCAAAGAAATCAACAAATTGTTAGAACCAATTGAGTTTGACATGATTGTGGGATACAGGGTCAACACACAAAAATCAGTTATATCTCTATATACCTGCAACAAACAATCAGAAAATTTAACTTTTAAAAGTTACCATTTATAATAGCATCAAATTACATTAAATACTTTTGAATCAATTTAATAAAATATGTGTAAGTCCTCAAAACTACAAAATATTGCCTAAATAAATTAAAGAAAACTTAATAAATGAAGAAACATACAAGTTTCATGGAATGGAAGCCTCAGTATCATTAAGATGTCATTTCTCCCTTAATTAACCTTGGAAGTCAATGTGATCCCAGCAGATTTGGGAGGGAGGGGTGGAATAATATTGTTGATGAGAATTTAAAATGGCACAATCTCTTCAAAAAATTTACTTTGCAATTTCTAGAAAGTTAAACATAGAGCTACCCCATGACCCAGGAATTTTATACTTTGGTATATATTCAAGAGAAACAACTATATGTGTCACTGAAGGACTTGTCAAAAAATGCTCATTAAGGCTTTATTCATAATAAATCAAAACTGGAAATAATTCAATTGTCCATTAACAAGAGAATGTATAAACCAATTATGGTATATTCACACAATGGAATACTACTCAGCAGTAAAAAGAACAACCAATGCACATACGTTAGAAAATGAATAAATCCCCAAAGCGTTATCTATTATGATTGAAATAAGCCAGGCATTTAAAAAAGTACATACTGTAAGATTTCATTTACATGGAGTTCAAGATTAATCAATACTAATCCATACTCTTAGAAATCAGAATAGTAGTAGCATCCGGGCAAGTGCGCTCTGACTAGAAAGGGGCACACGAGAATTTTCTAGGATAGTGGAACTGTTCTATAGCTTGATTTGATCGATGTCGTATATATGTGTATACATATATATTTACAGTGGTCATATATATATGTATATAAAATTCTCAGGCTGTTCACTGAAAATTTTTGCATTTTACTGTATATAAATTATACTTCACTAAAAGGTATTGAAAAAATATATATTCTTCCCCACACTTCGTATCCTCTTCCCTACTCTATTTTTCTTTATGAAGCCTATCCCATTTTAACTTACTACATTATTTCTTGTTTAGTTTTTACATTGTCTATCTCTCCTACAAGAATATAAGTTCTAGAAGGGCGGGGCTTTGTTTGGTTCATTATTGGATCTCAGTGATGAGAACATTAGCACATAATAGGTAGTCAAAATATTTGTTGAAGGAATAAATGGTATCTGTATTTTTAGGCCTTATATCTCTAAATGTGGAATTAAAAGCTTTCTTCCCAACCTGAGGAATGCCATGTGGTGACCAACAAGTGGGAGAAAGGGGGACCATCTCCTTGCTTTTCAAATCATACTGGTCCTAAAAGTAAACCTCTTATATTCACATAGGCATGCAATCTCTCATCAAAATGGGGGCTCTGGAAATAACAGAGTGATGATTTGTCCTCTCCTACTTTCTCTTTCTTATAATACTGTTCTTCCTCTCATCCCGTTGTCACTAGAATTTCAGATGCTGCGTCTTGTAGCAGAAGCATAACTGGCATATTTGACACTAACAGCATAATTTTTCAATACATCCCCAACATGATGAAATTATTTTTAATAATACCCTTGTAAAGAAACAAATAATAGTAATAGCCAGAGGGGGAAAAACAGTGAAAAACTTCTTTAACTCTCTATATATGCTCAAACCAGAAAAACATTGCTAATACAAATTTAAGTAAATACAATAATACAAAAAAGGGAAAAGTAAAGGATTAATACTTTTAAATTGGATTTATACTTTTATCTTGAAAAACACAGGAAAACTGATATGCACATACTGTTCAACCTGCATAATAAATAACAAATAACATTACGTTTTCTATTTTATTTTTTAAATAAATTTATTTACTTATTTTATTTGGGGCTGCATTGGGTCTTTGTTGCTGCGCATGGGCTCTCTCGAGTTGCAGCGAGCGGGGGCTACTTTTCATTGCAGTGAGTTGCAGTGAGTAGGCTTCTCACTGCAGTGGCTTCTCTTGTTGCGGAGCATGGGCTCTAGCTGTGCGGGCTCAGTAGTTGCAGTGCACAAGCTTAGTTGCTCGGCGGCATGTGCAAGCCTCCCGGACCAGGGCTTGAACCTGTGTCCCCTGCATTGGTAGGCATATTCTTAACCACTGCACCACCAGGGAAGCCCTCGGTTTCTATTTTAATTGACTTCATCAAAACTGATTTTTTTCTAAATCACAGCAGAAATAAATGAAATAGAGACTAAAAGAATAATAGAAAAGATCAATTAAACTAAAAGCTGGTTCTTTGAAAAGATAAATAAAATTGATAAACCTTTATCCAGATTCATCAAGTAAAAAGGGAGAGGCCCTGAATCAATAAAATCAGAAATGAAAACAGAGAAGTTACAACCAACACCACAGAAATACAAAGGATAGTAAGAGACTACTATGAACAGCTATAAGCCAATAAAATGGACAACCTAGAAGAAATGAACAAATGCTTAGAAAGGTATAATGTGCCAAGACTGAACCAGGAAGAAATAGAAAATATGAACAGACCAATTACAAGTACTGAAATTGAATCAGTAATTTTAAAACTCCCAACAAACAAAACACCAGGACCAGATAGCTTCACAGGTGAATTCTACCAAACACTGAGAGAAGAGTTATCACCTATCCTTCTGAAACTATTCCAAAAAACTGCAGAGGAAGGAACAGTTCCAAACTCACTGTATGAGGCCACCATCACCTTGATACCAAAACCAGACAAAGATACCACAGAAAAAGAAAATTACAGGCCAATATCACTGATGAATAAGATGCAAAAATCCTCAACAAAATATCAGCAAACCAAATCCAGCAATACATTAAAAGGATCATACACCACAATCAAGATCAAGTGGGATTCATCCCAGGGATGCAAGGATTTTTCAATATCCGCAAATCAATCAGTGACACCATATTAACAAATTGAAGAATAAAAACCACATGATCTTCTCAATAGATGCAGAAAAAGCTTTTGCCAAAATTCAACATCCATTTATGATAAAAAAAAAAAAACTCTCCAGAAAGTGGGCATAGAGGGAAACTATCTCAACAAAATAATGGTCATGTATGACAAACCACAGCTGACATCATACTCAATGGTGAAAAGCTGAAAGCATTCCCTCCAAGGTCAGGAACAAGACAAAGATGTCCACTCTCACCACTTTTATTCAACATAGTATTGAAAGTCCTAGCCACATCAATCAGAGAAGAAAAAGAAATAAAAGGAATCCAAATTGGAAAGGAAGAAATAAAGCTGTGACTGTTTGTAGACTACATGACACTATACATAGAAAATCCTAAAGACACCACCAGAAAACTACTAGAGCTCATCAATGAATTCCATAAAGTTGAAGGATATAAAATTAATACACATAAATATGTTGCATTTCTATACCCTAGCAATGAACTATCAGAAAGAGAAATTACAGAAAGAATCTCTTTTACCATCACATTAAAAAGAATAAAATACTTGGGAATAAACCTACCTAAGGAGGTAAAAGACCTGTACTCTGAAAACTATAAGACACTGATGAAAGAAATTGAAGAACAGATGGAAAGATATACCATGCTCTTGGGTTGAAAGAACTAATTTTGTTAAAGTGTCCATAATTTCCAAAGCAATCTACAGATTCAATGCAATATCTATCAAAATACCAGGGCATTTCCCACAGAGCTAGAATAAAAATTTTTTAATTTGTATAAAAACATAAAAGACCTCTAATAGTCAAAACAATATTGAGAAAGAAGAACAGAGCTGGAGGAATTAGCTCCCTAACTTCAGACTATACTACAAAGCTACAGTAATCAAACCAGTATGGTACTGGCACAAAAACAGACACATAGATCAATGGAACAGAATAGAGAGCCCAGAAATAAACCCTCGCACTTAGGGTCAATTAATCTATGACAAAGGAGGCAAGAATATAAAATGCAAAAAAGACAGTCTCTTCAATAAGTGGTGCTGGGAAAACTGGACAGCTACATGTAAAAGAATGAACTTAGAATGTTTTCTAACACCATATAGAAAAATAAACTCAAAAGAGATTAAAGACCTAAATGTAAGACTGGAAACCATAAAATTCATGACATAAATCATAGCACTATATTTTTGGATCTGTCTCCTAAAGCAAAGGAAATAAAAGCAAAAATAAACAAACAGGACCTAATCAAACTTAAAAAACTTTTGCACAGCAAAGGAAACCATCGACAAAACCAAAAGACAACCGACTGAATGGGAGAAAATATTTGCAAATAACATGACCAATAAGGGGTTAATATCCAACATATATAAACAGCTCATACAACTCAACATCAGAAAAACAAACAACCCAATTAAAAAATAGGCAGAACTGAATAGACATTTTCCCAAAGAGGAAATGCAGATGGCCAACAGGCACATGAAAATATGCTCAACATCACTAATCATCAGGGAAATGCAAATCAAAACCACGAGATATCACCTCACACCTGTCAGAAGGGTTATCATCAAAAAGAACACAAATAACAAATGTTGGCAAGGATGTGTTGAAAAGGGACCCCTTGTACACTGTTGGTGGAAATGTAAATTGGTGCAGAAGCTATGGAAAACAGTATGGAAGTTTCTCAAAAAAAAACAAAAATAGAACTACATATGACCCAGCAATTCTACTCCAAGGTATATATCCAAAAGGAACAAAAACTCTAATTAAAAACACTAATACATGCACCCCGATGTTTATAGCAGCATTATACTTGCCATAGATATGGAAGCAACCTAAGTGTCCATCAACAGATGAATGGATAAAGAAAATGTGGTGTATACATATATGGTATATGTATACACCTCAGCCATAAAAAGGAACAAGATTTTGCCATTTGCAGCAACATGAATGGACCTAGAGGGTATTATGCTAAGTGAATTAAGTCAGACACAGAAAGACAAATACTGTATGATATCACTTATATGTGGAATCTAAAAAATACAACAAACTAGTGAATATAACAAAAAAGAAGCAGACTCACAGGTATAGATAACAAACTAGTGGTTACCAGCGGGGAGAAGTAAGTGAGGAGGGGCAATATAGGGGTAGGGGATTAAGAAGTATAAACTATTATGTATAAAACAAGCTATAAGGATATATTGTACAGTACAGGGGATATAGCCAATATTTTATAATAACTATAAGTGGATTATAAACTCTAATAATTGTGAATCACTATATTGTATGCCTGTAACTTGTATAATATTATACAACAACTATACTTCAATTTAAAAAACTAATCTTTTTGCGTATTCATGCAGTAGATAGCCTAGCTAGGTTTGTCAACCTATCTATGCTTATAGGTGATCAAAGCACATTTTATTGATTTTAATTGCAAAAATTTTATTTCACATAAATCAACAGATACACAAATAGTTAGAAAAAGTCTTAAAGACAGTAAGTTTGACAGAGACTTTAAAAATCCTTTTTATAGAGAGATGTTAGTCAAAGGGTACAAATTTCCAGTTATAATGAATAAGTTCTGAGGATCTAATGTACAGCATGGTGGTTATAGTCAATAATACTATATTATTGGGCTAGCCAAAAAGTACATTCGGGTTTTTCCGTTACATCTTACTGAAAAACCCGAACGAACTTTTTGGCCATCCCAATATATACTTGTAAATTGCTAAGAGAGTAGATCTTAAGTGTTCTCACCACAAAAAATAAATGGTAATTGTGTGATGTGATGGACGTGTTAGCTAACCCTAAGGTTAATCATTTTGCCTATGTAAATATACCGCATCAACACATTGTACACCTTAAACTCATACAGTGATATACATAAATTACATATCAATAAAGCCAGAAAAAATTAAAATAACAAAAATAAATTAAAATATTTTTCCCAATAAATTCCAGACATTGGAATACTGTCCATATATTTGTTTCTTTGGGATAGATTCTAACAGCTTTCTGTTGTTGTTTTTTTAAGTAAATTTATTTATTTATTTATTTTTGGCTGCATTGGGTCTTTGATGCTGCATGCGGGCTTTCTCTAGATGCAGCGAGCAGGGGCTACTCTTCGCTGCGGTGCATGGGCTTCTCATTGTATTCGCTTCTCTTGTTGCAGAGCACGGGCTCTAGGCGCATGGGCTTCAGTAGTTGTGGCACACGGGCTCAGCAGTCGTGGCACATGGGCTTAGTTGCTCCACAGCATGGGGGATCTTCCCAGACCAGAGCTTGAACCCGTGTCCCCTGCAATGGCCAGCAGATTCTTAACCACTGCACCACCAGGGAAGTCCCCTAACAGCTTTCTAATGTGCCCACAGTCAAGAAATTTTAAACAAAATTAAATCCCCAAGTGGTCACACAGAATGACAGATTGAAGCATTCAACTTCTTTGTCTTTGTCTTTATAATCACTGTACTATCATTCTTTATTTTAATTCATTGTTTAAACACAGGAATATGTTATATCATAGGGTTTGGACACACAAATTACGCCACAGATGAGCCCCAAAACTTCTGAATGACGACAAATTTACTCTGAAAACAAACGCGTAGTTGAGCCCACGTGTGCCTGGGGCGATTACAAAACTGAGTGTTCTCCAAATTCACTTCTATGTAGAATCCAATGCTTATTGGAAAGGAAGAAGCTAATATTTTCTTATTTGAAGCATACATACATATCATTGAAACTCACCAGTAAACGATAGCAATTGTTTAGAACTTAGACCAATAAAAGACTTCGGGGGAGAGGGCTATTTTGCCAATGGCGTTGTTTACAATTGCTCTTCCATGGTGATAACAGAAAGCCAAACCCCTTTGAGCCAGTTTTGTTTTCCACTTCTCTACAGACTACACATCCTCTTACTGCCTATTCTGGGGCTGGCTGCTCCCACTGCCATGCCCTGGGCGAACTCCTGAACTTCAGAGAACATGTTTACTGGGCCCTCTCCTGTCCTTTAGTCTCAATGTCCCTTGACATCCCCATCCACCCGGGCGTGTGGAAAGCAAGTCAAAGCCTCTTAGCACAAGTTTCACTGGGCAGAACATTCGGTGCAGGGAATGGAAGAAGTGCTGGGCAGAGCACGGAATCACGAAAATAAAGTGTCAGGAACCTCAGCCCTTGGGTGATGATGCAGGGCAAATGTTGGGGGAACTCAGGACTTTGCCATGCACAATGGCAGGGATGATGATTTGGATGGAAAATGGAGCTTCAACTGACAGAAAATAGTGATTCTGATTCCCGGTGCAAAAGAACTCAGAAAATGAAAAGAAGAAAACAAGCATTTGAAAATGGCTCTTTGTGCAAATAATACTAATTAAGTCATTCATGTGAATGAATTGCCATTTTCCCTAATTGCCACTTCCACTGTGCTGCCTACTAACAATGATCTAGACCACCACCTATGTCAGATGGACTAAGTTTAATTGGACAGTGTACACCACCATCACAGTTTATAGCTCATGTGGCCTAACCTACCCTATCTACCCATAAGTTTATGGACTTTAATGGAGCATTTGCCTCATGAATTTTTTTTACCCCTATAAATGTTGAATTCTAGGAAGCTTTGTGCTTTCCACGGTTGGGAACTTAATCACTGTCCTCTGCTTCTGTTTATGTCTCTCTCCATGGTCATCCATTGCAAATGCTGTTGCCCTGTTGCCCTTCCATCTGTTGGAACTCAGGCCAACTTCGAAAGACAAAATGGAAACGTCCAGTGTTTCAACAAGAAATTGTTTGGCGTTGTCTCATGGTAATTAATTAAGAAGGCACAAAAGAAGGAGCTCTGCCCTCTGCAATGCTTACGTTATTATCCACCAACTAAAGAGACCATACACCATCACTCACTGAGCCATACGTCTGAGAGCCACAGGTTCCAAGTTTCCTACAAGCCCAGCTTTCAATAGTCTGTCTTTCAACTTTGGGTTCAGAAAATATGGTTTCTGTACTCAGGGCCCATGACTGTCCAGCTGCACATTACCTGAGTTATGCTACCCGAGACTGCAGTGAAGTGTTTCTGATGGCAATGGGGCCAGATGCTCTGTGGTCCTCTTCACTATTAAGCATCCCTCAGAGAGAAGAAATGGTGGCAGTGGACAGACCACTCTGTCTGCACAGACCAAACCTCCTCATGCAGATCTGGCTACACTGACGTCATTGCCGTTTCCGAATGCTTGCTCTTTCAAAACAAGGAAATGATTTGGGAAGCTCTGGTCCACTGTAACAACAGCAGGCAACAATTTTAAATGATGATTGTGTTAGATCCGGATCGTAACTGTGACAAATGACCACACACTGAGTGGCTTAAAAACAACGTATGTTTATTATCTTCAATTCTGAAGTCAGACATCCAAAATGGATTGGTAGAAGGTTCTAGAAGAGAATCTGTTTCCTTGCCTTTTCCGTCTTTTAGAGGTAGCCCAAATTCCTTGTTCTTGGTCCCCTGGCTCACTCTGATCTCTGCTTCCAAGGTCATATCTCCTCAGATTCTCCCGCCTCCTTCTTTCCCTTAAAGGACTATGGTAATTATATCAGACCCATCTGGATAATCCAGGATATTCCAGGACAATCTCCCCATCTCAAGATGCCTAACCTAACCACATTTGCAAAGTCCCTTTTGCCACATAAGGCGACACATTCACAGGGTCCAGGATTGGGATATGGACATAGTAGAGGAGAAGGTAGCGATTATTCTGCCTATTGCAATCATCGGGAAATTTATGCCAAAACAAGGAAAAGCATTCCTAATACAACATTAATTGAAGCAACTGAAATTATATGGCATATAAAAATGTACACATGGAGTAGACAACCAGGGTTAAATGTGACAAAAGTTTTGTAAAAATAGCAGGATAATACTAGATGCTTTCACCATTCCACCTCTAACCAATCATTTTCTTTAATGGTATGTTCTAGGCGGGGGAGGAGGGAAGATTTGAGATTCATAGGAACACACAAAGAAAGACAGTAATTAAAATGGAAAAATAGGAAATACGTCTCCTTTATCTCAACAAATAAGTAGAACATTTTCCTTCCTAATTTTTAATGAATGGGACATAAATAAATGAATGAAAGCAAAACCAAGGTTAGCTTGGTCAGATGGAAGAGTATCACTTCACTTCCATGATTCAGTCAAGTAGACAAAGGTAGTATAGTTATTCATAATAGTAAAAGAGAAGGCAGAGGTGATATATGAATCTAGAAACCTAACAGCACCATTTCTTTAGAAATTCTGTGTTTATAATTTGAATTTAATTGTTATCAATTTTTATAACAGCTTTCTTGACATATTTTATGTACCATAAAATTCACACTTTTCAAGTAAATGTAAAATGCATGGTTTTTAGTATATTCACAAAGTTGTGCAAGCATCACCAGTATCTAATTTTAGAACATTTTCATCACCCCGAAAAGAAACTCCATGCCCGTTAGCAGTCTTTCCCCATTTCCCATTTCTCCAGCCCCTGGCAACCACTAATCTACTTTCTGTCTATGAATTTACCTACTCTGGATATTTCACTTAAATGAAATCATACAATATGTGGTCTTTTGTAGCTGGTTTCTATTACTTAGCATAATGTTTTCAAGGTTCATCCACATTATAACGCTCATCAGTAATTCATTCTTTTTTATGTCCCATGAATACTCCATTGAATGGATACAACTCATTTTATTTATCCATTCATCAGCTGACAGACATTTAGGGTATTCTACTTCTTGCTATTAGGCATAATACTGCTGTGAACATTTGTGTACAAATTTTTGTGTAGAAACTGTTTTCATTTCTCTTGGGTATATACCTAGGAGTGGAATTTCTGGGTCACATGGCAACTTTTTTTTTTTTTTTTTTTTTTTTTTGCCATACGCGGGCCTCTCACTGTTGTGGCCTCTCCCGTTGCGGAGCACAGGCTCCGGACACGCAGGCTCAGCAGCCATGGCTCATGGGCCCAGCTGCTCTGCGGCATGTGGGATCTTCCCGGACCGGGGCACGAACCCGTGTCCCCTGCATCGGCAAGCGGACTCTCAACCACTGCGCCACCAGGGAAGCCCACATGGCAACTTTATATTTAACATTTTGAGGAACTGCCAAGCTGTTTTCCAAAGTGGCTGCACCATTTTACAACCCCGCCAGCAATGTATGAGGAGTTCAATTTCCAGATATTTTCATTAATACTTGTTATTGTCTGTTTTTTAAATTATAGCAATCCTGGTGGGTTTGAACTGGTTTCTCATTATGGTTTTCATCTTCATTTCCCTAATCATAATGATCTTGAAACATCTCTTCATGTGACCATTAATGACGTGCATACCCTCTTCAGAGAAATACCTATTCAAATTCTGTGCCTATTTGTTAATTGAGTTATTTATCTTTTTATTGTTGAGTTGTAAGAATTCTTTATATATTCTGGACACACGTCCCTTATCAGATATATGATTTGCAATATTTTTGCCATTCTGTGGATATGTTGTTCATTTTTCAAAACCAAATACACTTTATGCATGCTTACTAAAGATTATAACACTGCCAGAAAAATTAACTGTGGATGTTATTCCTTTCACATCATTATTTTTCTCTCCATTTCTTTTTTTCCCTTTAAAGTTCAATATTACCATTCTAAAATTATTTAATATGTGATTGTTAAAGACAAACCTTACCTTGACATTCAATACATAGTGGAACTCCTCTCTATAAAACACTTGTTCTTTTTATCCTGCACTGCAGTTTTCATTTCTTTGTACCTGTAACCACCCCAAAAAATATTTTTTTTTCTAATACACGCTCTCACCTCTTATCTCTTACTCATAAATTCAAAGATAATATCCCATCTTGTAGCTCTACATAGTCCCCATGGGTTGCTTCTGTCAAAATTCAGAACAACTGAGCATGAACTTCCTGCTCTATCTGCTAAAGTCTGCTTTTTTCTTTCCTGCTGTCAGTAGTTGCTGCTGTGCTTTTTAAACACGAAAATCTTTTTAGAAGCTATAATCCCTAATCGTGCAGGTGATCATCTCTGTCCACAGTGTCTCAAAATTTTAATTTTTTATTAAAAGGATCATCAACCAAAATAACTGTTCTGGAATAAAATGATTCCAGGTCTTTCTTTCTTTTTCTTTTTTTGGGATCTGCCCATTATTCTTTACTCTATCTTCAGAAAGCTACTGACATACTTTCAAATCATGTCACTTATTTCTTTCAGCAGCTTTTTCTATGACAAGATAACTGTAATCCGACCTGAGATATTCATTCTGTTTTTAATACTTTTTCACTCTTTGGACCTTTCTTAAAACCTAAACTGTTAGCATTTAAGGTCCTTTCTCAATACTCTCAGGAGGCATTTTGATAAAATGGTTCCCATAGAAAAATACATCCTCACTATGAAAGGGGAGTTACGTGCATCCTTTGGTGATCATGCAGCATAAGGTACTAATATTTGATAAGGCAAAGCAAGAGTCTTCTCTGCTGTAAAATTACTATGCATAACTTAAGTTAAATTTCTCAATTGTTATTAGAGATTGTAAGGACATTTTTTTACCCTCAAAGCCTACATAGTTGATTCCATTACCATGTCTGTTCACTTGGCTCTTACTCATATAAAATTACCAGGAAGTTTCATTGCAGCTTGTGAATTTGGCTAGCTGAATTTTCAATAAGGTAACTAAGAGGATTACTGGGCATCCACATAATGAAACATTACATAAGAGACTACTAAAAGCAACTATATACCAATAAAATGGACAACCTAGAAGAAATGAACAAATTCTTAGAAAGGTACAATCTCCCCATACTGAATCAGGAGGAAATAGAAAATATGAACAGACCAATTACAAGTACTGAAAATTGAATCTGTGACTTAAAAACTCCCAACCAACAAAAGCCCAGGACCGATGGCTTCACAGGTGAATTCTACCAAACAGTTAGAGAAGATTTAACAACACCTGTCCTGAAACTACTCCAAAAAATTTCAGAGAAAGGAACACTCCCAAATTCATTCTATGAGGCCACCATCACATTGATACCAAAACCAGACAAAGATACCACAGAAAAAGAAAATTACGGGCCAGTACCACTGATGAACATAGACACAAACATCCTCAACAAATACTAGCAAACCGAATGCAACAATACATTTAAAGGAACACATACCATGATCAAACGAGATCTATCCCAAGGATGCAAGAATTTTTCAATATCCGCAAATTAATCAGTGTGATACAACACATTAACAAACTGAAGAACAAAAACCATATGATCATCTCAACAGACACAGGAAAAGCTTTTGACAAAATTCAACATCCGTATATGATAAAAACTCTCCAGAAAGTGGGCATAGAGGGAACCTACCTCAACATAATAAAGGCCATATATAACAAACCCACAGCTAACATCATCCTCAATGGTGAAAAATTGAAGGCATTTCCTCTAAGATCAGGAAAAAGACAAGAATGTCCACTCTTGCCACTTTTATTCAACATAGTTTTGGAAGTCCTATCCGCATCAATCAGAGAAAAAAAAGAAACAAAAGGACTCTAAATTGGAAAAGAAGTAAAACTGTCACTGTTTGCAGACGACATGATGCTATACATGGAAAATTCTAAAGACTCTACCAGAAAACTACTAGAGCCCATCAATGAATTCAGTAAAGTTAGAGAATACAAAATTAATACAGTAAGTCCCCTACATACGAACCTTCAAGTTGCGAACTTTCAAAGATGCAAACCTGCATTCGCATATCCAATCACATAAGTTAGTTCACATGTCTGGCGTACACTGTCACGTGCGTGCATCCTCTACAAGTGGTTGTGCGTTTGTGTACTTTATTGTACAGTACTGTATAGAGTAAAGTAGTACAGTATGTTTATTTCAAGCTCAGGATGTCTGGAAGCAAGCGTAAAAGCAGCGGTGATGTAGCTGGTACTGCTAAGAAGCACCAAGCAATAACAATGGAAACAAAAGTGAAAATAATTGAGACAGTGAAGCAAGGTGAAAAGATGGTAGACATCGCTCATTCTTATAACACTGAACTCCTTGCTGTGCAGCACGAGGAGCTTACTGATGAAGACCTGATGGAATTGGAGGCCCAGAGTAAGGACGAAGAGAGACAAGAGGAAGAAGAAGTAACTGAAGAACCAAAGAGATTCACAATGCAGGAAATGCCACGGGGATTGTCTTTATTTGAGGAGACACCGTTAGTTTTTGAGGCACAGGACCTGAACATAGAACGGTACACGAGGGTTGCAGCAGCCACTCAGAATGCAAGCCAGTGCTACCGTGTCATCTATGATGAGCAAAAAAGAGCTACTGCCCAGACATCACTGGATCATTTTTCCAAGAGGGTAGGTAGACTTGAATCCAGCAAGGAACCAGAACCTGTGCCATTAACATCAGGCATGAGTGACATTGCAGCCTGCCCTCCATCTCCTATTGCTGACAATCCTTCAGCTCTAACATCTCCCACCTCCTCTCCCTCCTCCAGTCAGTAACTCTTCTTTCCTGTTGACTTGAGGCCAGCCCCTGTATGCCAGCTGTTGTACTAGACTACTGTACTTTTCAAGGTACTGTACTGTAAGATTAAAAATGTTTTCTTTATTTTTCGTTTGTTGTTTTTTATGTATTATTTGTGTGAAAAGTATTATAAACCTATTACAGTACAGTACCGTATAGCCGATTGTGTTAGTTGGGTACCTAGGCTAACTTTGTTGGACTTAGGAACAAATTGGACTTATGAACGAGCTCTCGGAACAGAACTCATTCATATGTAGGGGACTTAACTGTACACAGAAATTTGTTGCATTTCTATATACTAACAATAAAAAAAATCAGAAAGAGAAATTAAGGAAACAATCCTATTTACCATCACATCAAAGAGAATAAAATACCTAGGAATAAACCTACCTAAGGAGGCAAAAGACCTGTACTCTGAAAACTATAAGATGCTGATGGAAGAAATCAAAGATGACACAAATAGATTTGTAGGCAGGCTTTTTCTTCCTGCATTGTCAAAATGACTATACTACCCAAGGGAATCTACAAATTCAATGCAATCATTATCAAATTACCAATGGCACTTTCCACAGAACTAGAACAATAATTTAAAAATTTGTATGGAAACACAAAAGACCCCTAATAGAAAAAGCAATCTTGAGAAAGAAAAACAGAGCTGGAGGAATCAGGCTCCCTGACTTCAGACTATATTACAAAGCTACAGTCATCAAAACAGTACGCTACTACCACAAAAACAAACACACAGATCAATGGAACAGGATAGAAAGCCCAGAGATAAAACCACGTACTTATTTATGGTCAGTTAATCTACAACAAAGGAGGCAAGAATATACAATAGAGAAAAGATAATCTCTTCAGTAAGTGGTGCTGGTAAAATGGTCAGCTACGTGTAAAAGTATGAAAGGAGAACATTCTTTAACACCATATACAAAAATAAACTCAAAATGGATTAAAGACCTAAATCTAAGAAGGGATACTACAAAACTCCTTAGACGAAAACAGGCAGAACACTCTTTCACATAAATCACAGCAATATCTTTTTGGTTCTGGATCCTGGATTAATGGAAATAAAAACAAAAATAGACATATGGGACCTAATTAAACTTAAAAGCTTTTGCACAGCAAAAGAAACCATAAGCAAAATGAAAAGACAACCTACAGAATGGGAGAAAATATTTGCAACTGATGCAACCAACAAGGGATTATTCTCCAAACTATACAAACAGCTCATACAACTCAATATAAAAAAAAAAAAAACCCAATCAAAAAATGGGCAGAAGATCTAAATACATGTTTCTCCAAAGATATACAGATGGCCAAAACGGCACATAAAATGTTGCTCAACACGGCTAACTGCTAGAGAAATGCAAATCAAAACTACAATGAGGTATCACTTCACGCCAGTCAGAATGGCCATAATGAAAATGTCTACAAATAATAAATGCTGGAGAGGGTGTGGAGAGAAAGGAACCCTCCTGCACTGTTGGTGGAAATGTAAATTGGTGCAGCCATCATGGAGAAGTATGAAGGTTCCTTAAAAAGCTAAAAATAGAGTTACCATATGATCCTGCAATCCCACTCCTGGGCATATATCCAGGGAAAACCGTCATTTAAAAAGATACATGCAACCCAATGTTCACTGCAGCACTATTTACAATAACTGGGACATGGAAGCAAACTAAATGTCCATCTACAGAGGAATGGATAAAGATGTGGTATGTATATATATATACAATGAAATATTACTCAGCCATAAAAAAGAATGAAATAATGTCATTTATTCAGGTCCAAAATGGATGAACCTACAGATTATCATGTTAAGTGAAGTAAGCCAGACAAATACCATTAGATACTGCTTATATGTGGAATCTAAAAAAAATGATACAAATGAACTTATATACAAAATAGTAATAGACCCACAGATATAGAAAACAAACTTATGGTTACCAAAGGGGAAAGGGGAGGGGGGGATAAATCAGGAGTTTGGGATTAACATATATACACTACTGTATATAAAATAGATAAACAACAAGGACCTACTGTATAGCACAGGGAACTATACTCAATATTTTGTAACAACGTATGAGGAAAAAGAATCAGAAAAAATATATATGTATGTATAACTGAGTCATTTTCCTGTCTACCTGAAACTAACACAACACTGTAAATAACTATAATTAAATAAAAAATTTAAAAACACATAAAATAAGACAAATCCTTTTTTCAAATAACATCTTTCAACTGTTTGAAGAGAGCTGGAATATGACTTATGGGTCTTCCCTTCCTTTGTTCTTTTCACTGTTCTCAACTTGACTTATTGACTTTATTCTAGAATTATAGAATAAACCAGAGCAAATACTTCCCCTTTTCATTGAGGTGTGAATACATTCAGTAAAGAATGTTAAATGTTCAACTTAATGAAGGGTTACATCTTTTTATATTTACTTAATCATCACCCAGATAAAGATACAAAAACATTTCCAGCACATGAGATGCTTTTTTATTCCCTTCCCTATAAATAAGCACTCCCAGCAGCTACTCCCTCTAGCTTAGCAGAGTGAGTAGACAAAAATACCCAGTTCCTAGTTTCTCCCTGATATGGTCTAAACCACATATTTAACCTCCTGAAATATCCAGCTGCTGCTTGAAGCTCCAGCTTCCAATTAGCCTGATTGGGAAGCTTAAGAGGCAGGCAATTTGAAGTCCTCCAAGGGCCTGAATGGGTATGTGGGCATCTCTCATGCCTCTGGGACACTGATGAGTCTTGCTACATCCTATTCTTCCGGGAGCCATTAAAAATAAAGACAGCAGCTTGGACAAATACAAAGGTGTAAGATGTAACCAGGAGGTTGGGCTGGGCTGATTGGAGAAGTTCAACACCTACATGAGGGCAGACTACCAAGACTGCGAGAGCAGACGGTTTTGTTTAATGTGAAGAAACCAACACAGAGAGAAAAGGAAAGTGAAGAAACAGGAGAATATGTTCCCAACAGAAGAATAAGCCTCCAGAAACTGATCTTAATGAAAGGGAGGTAAGTGATTAATCTGACAGAGCATTCAAAGTAACAGTCATGATGCTGCTACTGAAGTCAGGAGAGCATGAACAAAGTGAGAATTTTAACAAAGAAACAGAAGATATTAAAAGGGAGCAAACAGGGCTTCCCTGGTGGCACAGTGGTTGAGAGTCCGCCTGCCGATGCAGGGGACACGGGTTCGTGCCCCGGTCCGGGAAGATCCCACGTGCCGCGGAGCAGCTGGGCCCGTGAGCCATGGCCACTGAGCCTGCACGTCCGGAGCCTGTGCTCCGCAACGGGAGAGGCCACAACAGTGAGAGGCCCGCGTACCGCAAAAAAAAAAAAAAAAAAAAAAAGGGACCAAACAGAAATCAGAGCACTGAAGAACACAATAACTGAACTGAAGAATTCAAGGAGAGACTCAACAGCAGTCTCGATCAAATGGAAGACAGGATCACCATATCTGAAGGTATGTCAGTGGAAATCGATCAGAGGAGCAAAAAGAAAGGGAATGAAAAGGCGTGAAGGTAGCTTAAGGGTCTTATGGAACACCATAAATGTCATTCTCACTAGATTTTTCTTTCATTTTGTTTCATCCAAGCCTTCAGAAAGGTGGCACATTTTAAACTTAAGTCACAACATTTCCACTTTCTATTGCAAAACTGCTACATGGCTTTTAAAGAGACTAAACCATATAATACATTAAATCTAAGGCTATTTATCAAAATGATAAATGAGTAGGCATGCATTTAAAACATATCATTAAGAGTTTTCTGGAAAAGCATTGGGCAATATTATTCCCTAGGAAGTAATGAACTAAAAATGAAAACAAACTTAATACTAATAATTTTAATTTGCATAATGCCTAATAAAAAGTGCTTTCAAAATGCCTGAAGGAAGGTTTGTGAAGCACATAGAAGTAGTAGAAACTACACTACTTGTTAAATGCTAGGGAATATGATTTTTATTCTGTTGGTCCACATGCCTTAATTTTTTTTTTTTTTTTTTTTTGCGGTACGCGGGCCTCTCACTGTTGTGGCCTCTCCCGTTGTGGAGCACAGGCTCCGGACGCGCAGGCTCAGCGGCCATGGCTCACGGGCCCAGCCGCTCCGCAGTATGTGGGATCTTCCCGGACCGGGGCACGAACCCACGTCCCCTGCATCGGCAGGCGGACTCTCAACCAGTGCGCCACCAGGGAAGCCCTGCTTAACCTTTAACTGCCTTCGTATCCTTAGATGTTCAAGAGGAATAATGTTAATGACCTATTGCATTTGGTCATGATGAAGAAAAACTTAAGACTATGTACTCTAAATCACATGATGAATATAAATTACTATCTGATTAATAATGAATGATTCACAGCCAGGTTGCTATCCCTGTCCTGACATCTGAAGGTTCCAAAACTACCTTGAAGGAGCCATTTGGTATCTTAAAAAGAATAGCAAAGTAACTCAAAAGTGTGAAGTTGCAAAACCCATTATTTTAAGAGCATGATCCTAATTTAGCACACAAAATAAACCCTAACCTTTCCCTTTCTGTGACACAGCTGTCATCTTAGCTTTGACCATGACTGTTAATTTAGTCGAGGACTACTTCAATTCCAGCTGAGCAAAAGAAACTGTCGTTCATTAAAATCCATTTCTCAATTCAAACTACCAGCCATACAAGATGTCCCTGCAATTAAGGAAATGTAAAGTGATCCCCCGCAGAGAGGAAGGAAGTCAAGTCAGAAGCTAGGCCAACAAATCATTTTCTCCTTACAGCTTCCCAGAAAAGCTTTGGCAGGGGACATGACCAGACCATGAACCAGAATAAATAGGTGAGGGTTAGTTTGTATCATGCCTCTATATATTCACCACACAAAAGAGTTCTTTTTCCCTGGACTGCACTAAATTCTGGATTCTGTCCAGATTCCATACACTTTCACTAATTCTGCTACAGTCATGTTTTATATTATCAAGAAATCTGGAGAGTCTTAAGATCACAACATTGGGTAGATCAGGTCTACACTGCTTTCCTTCTGAATTGCCTTCATTATAAATTTAAATAAGCCTCAGGCAGTTATAATTCTACTTCTCAATGCATTCTCATAAATGAACCATCAATTTCTTTGCACTTGAAGTAATTCTTTTTTTGCCTTTCAGCCTAAGAAAATATGAATTCTGCACACAATTATTGCAGTGTTTATTCAAACAGCCATTTATCCCATGTCTTCCTGAAAAACAGAATTATTGTATTAAACATCACCCTGCTACTTTCCTGATAGCATTTTTGCATGTCCTTAATCTGCATACCTTTCTAGGTTGTTTGCTTGATTGGTTTTAGGGAAAATATGAGAACCTGAATTTAGTTCATTGCCATGAATGACTCATTTGGAAGCCTTGTTTAAATCAGATACTAATAATCAAATGCAAAGTTAATGCTCTATCAAGTCTGACAATTCAGAAGCTGCTTGGAATCTACGAACTCAATAGAGAAATGTGGGCTAATTATTGCATGAACCCCAAACAATTTACCAGCTCGCTAGTTCTAGCCCAACCACCACAATTTATCACCACCTCGTTTGTCCTTCCTCACCTCTCCCTCTTTCTGACACAGACATACCCACACACAGACACTTACACCCATACTCAGCCATTATTTGAGAGATTTAAGTCAACCTAAAACCAAAATTATATGCAGAAAATTAAGTGGTTGATCTTTCCTTTCATCACACACATCGTCTCCCCATCTCTAGAATATCTTTCAACTACCTATTGTGCACAGTTGACACAGAGATAAATACACAAACCAATGGGATAAAACACAAAGTCTCAAACAGATCCCACTATACATGGATTTCTGTGGTTACGAATTTTAGAGCGAAACATCACAAAGGGAAATACAGGGACTTCGCTGGTGGCGCGGTGGTTGAGAGTCCGCCTGCCGATGCAGGGGACACGGGTTCGTGCCCTGGTCCGGGAAGATCCCACATGCCGTGGAGCGGCTGGGCCCGTGAGCCATGGGCGCTGAGCCTGCACGTCCGGAGCCTGTGCTCCACAACGGGAGAGGCCACAACAGTGAGAGAGGCCTGTGTACCACAAAAAAATAAATAAATAAATAATATAAATAAATAAATAAATAAATAAAATAAAATATTGGGTTGGCCAAAAAGTTTCTTCAGTTAGTGAAGCCATTGTTCAATAAAATTCTTGGTGAAAATGAAAACTGTCTCTTTTAATTTCACCTAAAACTGAACGAAATTTTTGGCCAACCCAATACCATTTTACACCTAGTAAGTTAGCTTCAGGAAACGTTTTACAAATGCTGGTGAGACTGGAATAAGAAGGTAAAGTTAATAGCATTGAAAATTAGTATATACAGATGGCCAAAAAGCACATGAAAAGATGCTCAACATCACTAATTATTACAGAAATGCACATCAAAACTACAATAAGGTATCACCTCACACCGGTCAGAACGTGCATCATCAAAAAATCTACAAACAATAAATGCTGGAGAGGGTGTGGGGAAAAAGGAACCCTCTTGCACTGTTGGTGGGAATGTAAATTGATACAGCCATTGTGCAGAACAGTATGGAGGTCCTTAAAAAACTACAAATAAAATTACCAAATGACCCAGCAATCCCACTCCTGAGCATATACCTGCAGAAAACCATAATTCAAAAAGATACATGCACCCCAATGTTCACTGCAGCACTATTTACAATAGCCAGGACATGGAAGCAACCTAAATGCCCACTGACAGAGTAATGGATAAAGAAGATGTGGTACATACATACAATGGAATATTACTCAGCAACAGAAAAGAACAAAATAATGCCATTTGCAGCAACATGGATCAACCTAGAGACTGTCATTCTGAGTGAAGTAAGTCAGACACAGAAAGACAAATATCATATGATATCGCTTATGAATCTAAAAAAAAGAGGGTACAAATGAACTTATTTACAAAACAGAAGTAGAGTCACAGGTGTAGAAAACAAACTTATGGTTACCAGGGGATAAGGGCGGGGGAGGGATAAATTGGGAGATTGGCATTGACATATAGACACTACTATATATAAAATAGATAACTAATAAGAACCTACTGTACAGCACAGGGAACTCTACACAATACTCTGCAATGGCTGATATGGGAAAAGAATCCAAAAAAAGAGTGGATATATGTATACGTATAACAGATTCAGTTTCCTGTACACCTGAAACTAATACAACATTGTAAATCAACTATACTCCAATAAATTTTTTTTTTAAAAATCAGTATAAGCATCTGGAAAAGCAACACAACAAAAAAATGTATCCAGAATTATTAAAATATTCATACTATTGAATCCAGTAATGTGACTGATTGATATTTATTCCAAGGAAATAATACAATAGAAGAAAAAACTATCTGCTGAAATGTGTTCACTTCAGAATTATTTATACAATAATACAACTGCATAATTATAAGAAAACAATTTAAGCGATGAAAATATTATCTGTTAGAATTTGCTCACTGCAGCCTTATTTATAAAGGTGGAGGAAGAAGGCTTAGAATCAAATCAAATTAATATCCAAAAAAAAAGAAATTACATTAATTATATCAGTTCCATGAAATATGATATAGCTGTTTTAAATAATTATAACTGCTATACATAAATCTGAAAATTACATAAGTAAAAAATTACAAACATTTTTCATAAAATAAGTAAAAAATTACAAATATTCTTTTTAAAATTACAAATGTAAGTAAAAGATTGCAAATATATTAAAATATAGAGTGGAATTATGGGCTTTTTTCCCTTCAAATTTTCTTTGAATTTAAAAATATTTTTTATTTTTTTATTTATATTTTTTTGTGCTTAATGGTTTTTAAAATTTATTTAAGGGGAACATTAATAGTTTTTGGTTATACAACAGCTATGTCTACTGAGCAGTATCCTGGGGTTTGAGATTCTAATAAAACTGTCTTAGGTATATTTCTTTCATGTTGTGAGGGAAATGCAAATTAAAACCACAGTGTGTATTGTATTCACCTACAATAAATGGTTATAATCAAAAACAAACAAATAAAAATGCTGGTAACAATGTAGAGAAATTGGATCCCTTGCACATTGCTTGTGGAAATGTAAAATGGTACAGACAATATGTACAATAGTTTGGTATTTCCTCAAAAAGATAAAAATATAATTACAGTTTGCTCAAGAACTCCATTCCTAGATATGTGCCACAAAGAACTGAAAACAGGTGTTCAAACAAAAACTCGTACACGAATATTCATAGCAGCATGGTTGACATTGGCCCAATGGTAGAAACAATTTGAATAACCATCAGTGGGTGAATGGATAAGCAAAAGAGGGCAGATCTATACACTTCCATATTACTCCACATACACAGAAATAGAGTAAAATGGTGCAGCAGCTATGGAAAACAGTATGGCAGTTCATCAAAAACTTAAACATAAATTAACGTATGATCATCAATTCCACTTCAGGGGAATGTACCCAAAAGTTTTGAAAGTAGGGAGTGAAATAGATGTTTGTACACCCATATTCACAGCAGCATTTCTCACACCAGCTGAAAGGTGGAAGCAACCCAAGTGTCCATGGACAGATGAATCAATAAACAAAATGTGATATATACACAAAGGGATATTATTCAGCCCTAGAAACTATGGAAAGTCAGACACATGCTACAACATGTATGAGCCTTAAAGTCATTATGCTAAGTGAAATAACCTGGTCACAAAAGGATGACTATTAATGATTCCACTTCTATAAGGTATCCTCCAGAGAGGTGAAACTCAGAGACAGAAAGTAGAATGTGGTTGACAAGGGTTGAAGAGAGTCAGTGTTTAATGGATGCAGTTTCACTGGGAAAAAATGAAAAAGTACAAGAGATGGATGGTGAGGATATTTGAACAACAATGTTAAGTAGTAAATGTCATAGAGCTATATACTTTAAATGGTTTACATGGTAAATGTTATGCTCGATAAATTTAATCACCATGGAAAATGTGAATGAAGTACTGATACATGTTACAACATGCATGAACATGGAAAACATCCTGAGGGAAAGAAGCCGTACAGAAAAGGTCACCCAGATCATACTCATCTTGTATGCTTTAAACCCATCAAGGTTGTGAAAATGAGGGAAAGTCTCAAGAACACTTCCAGGAAGAGAAAACTGGATCAGAATGGAAAAAGACATTTTCATGCTCTGGGGCAGGTGGTAAAAATGGAAGTGGGCCTGTGGCTTGGATTAGAAGGTGAAAACCATAATGATTTCTCATTTGGGGTTATGTGGGTGTCCCCTGGGAGAGTGTCCCTTTTGGGGGGTAAAACACAATGGAAGGTGTCATTTAAATTGGCATAGGTGGTAAATTAATGATGAGCAGGGAATCTGAACTTACAGATAAAGAGTACATTGTACTTCTACAGCAAGTTTTCTATATGTTTGAAATTATTAGTAAGTAAATAACTTTTGAAAACAAACATGTCAATACCGGGCCAGAAAAGTAGGTAAGACATCAAACTTCATGACAGGGGCCAAGTCCTACACAGATTCAGTTCACCCCAAATGGTTAAGCTAATTACTCTTGTAGGAATCCACATATAATCTTTCCACAGTACCTCTTAATAATACTAGTAGTCACTATGTCTTGGGTGTTGTGGATGAACTGGGATACAGTAGAAACAATGGGATTTTTTAAATACAATTTTCCACATCAAATCACCAAAAGGTAGAATACATGAATTGAGTAAAGTTGCATGATACGAAAGCAATACACAAAAATCAGTTGCATTTCTATACACTAAGAAGGAAGCAGAACAGAAAAATTCAGAAAACAGTCCCATTCACAACTGCATTGAAAAGAACAAAATACCCAGGTGTACATTTAAACAATGATGTGAAACACCTGCACAATGCAAACTGTAAGACACTCATAAAGAAACTGAAAGAAGAAATATTCTGTGATCAGGCATTGGAAGAATATTGTTAGAACGTTCATGCAACCAAAGCAGTGTACACATTCAATTCAATCTCTAACACAATTAAAATGGCATTTTTCACAGAAACAGAACAAACAACCCTATCATTTGTGTGGAACCAAAACAGACCCCAAATAGCAAAGCAATCCTAAGAAAAGAGAGCACAGCTGGAGTCAACCCAGTCCCAGACTTCAAACTACACTAGGAAGCTACAGGAACCAAAACAGTGTGGAATGGGCACAAAAACAGGCACCAGAGGAACAGAACAGAGAGCCCAGAAAAAAACCAGATGGATGTGGATGTGGTCAATTTATGACAAAGCTGCCAAGGACATTCACTGTGGAAAGTCCCTTCAAAAAATGATGCCGGGGGCTTCCCTGGTGGCGCAGTGGTTGAGAGTCCGCCTGCCGATGCAGGGGACACGGGTTCGTGCCCCGGTCCGGGAAGATCCCACATGCCGCGGAGCGGCTGGGCCCGTGAGCCATGGCCGCTGAGCCTGCGCGTCCGGAGCCTGTGCTCCGCAGCGGGAGAGGCCACAACAGTGAGAGGCCCGCGTACCGCAAAAAAAAAAAAAAAAAAAAGATACCACATACCAAAGAGAGACACTGCAAACTGTCTACACCACACACAGAACTACCTGAAATCCACACTTTTCCACATCAAGCCCTTCCTCTGTGGGCTCCTCTGAAAAGGAACCCACCTCACCCGTCAGCCACATACCGGAAGCTTCTCCCCATTTTTTCCTCACCTTCCACTCTCATGGCGGCACCTCCCGGCAGGTCCTGAAGACACTGGGGTCCTGTCTGCTTGGACGGGGCCCAGCGGTTCCCAGAAGCTGAAGCCCCAGCGTGTCCGCAGGAGACCGACCTCCTGTCTGCGTCCACTCCGCCAGGCATGGTCAATCCCAGAAAGCCAAGCCAAAGCGCTGGCCCATCCCAGATCCAGGTCAACCACAGGTGTCATGCTAACTGGCCCTGCAGGAGGCCACTTGCTATTAAGAGACCCTGAGAGAAGACGCCATGGGTGCCGTGGACTTGGCGCAGGCGGGGTCGCTCTCCCGCCTCCGTCCTCAGGGCGGGGCTGCCAAGGGCGGCGTGGGGTCGCTCCGCCCTCCCCTCGAGCGCCGCTGGCGGGAATGGACGCCCAGCCCGGAGTTCTGGCTCCGCGGGAACCCGGGCTCCACCCCCCACGCTGGGGGCGGGGCCGCCAAAAACATTTTTTAAAAATAAAAACGAAGGCCCTTTGGTAAATAGGCACCAGCCCATAGGCACCTTACAGTGAAAGCAGGTCTGTGGTATGACGTTTTGTTTGAGAAATAAGGAAGTTCTTCACCAGCTTGTTTCCTTTACCTCCAGGGCACCAGCATCCTTCGTTTGCTTTGGCTTCATGACCAAGTCTTTGCCAGTGGAACATCTGTGAATGCCACGGCCACGTCTGGCCCATAAAACTTGCCGCAGGAGAATCTGTGTGTCTCTCCTGCTGTGCTAGCTGGGTACAGACAGGCACGTTGGTCTTGGGAGTCATATGTAAAACCTGGCCCCGGGCAAGGGCTAGAAGGAGGGTGGGTCCCCAAGTCACTGTTTGGAGAGAGCTGCACACCAATCAGTTTTTGACTTCATGGTAAGTTGCTGAGATATTTGGATACACTAGTTAAAAGAGCTAGTTTTCCTCTACTACCCCCTGACTTTCAGTTTGAGGATTGCAAATTAACTTTAGCAAGCAATTAGTAGGATGCAAGCTAGACCTTTGTCAGGCAAAAATTCCAAGTTAGAACTCTGTAGCTCCCGTGCACATAACCCTGATTTTATTCTTTCTATTTCCATAAGGATGTTAATTAGACTTATTGTGATTATCATTTTGCAGTTATACTTAGGCTGAATCATTATGTTATACACCTGAAAATAATGTTATATGTCAATTATATTTCTTTTTTTTAACTGTTCTAATTTCTTATCTGCCATGCCCCTTCTTATTTAAACTTTATCTTTTCATCTAAGCAAAACTCATAGTTTTGGTGTCCAACTATCGTATCAATAAGCATTTGAGGGACTTCCCTGGTAGCGCAGTGGTTGGGGGTCCGCCTGCCGAGGCAGGGGACACGGGTTCGTGCCCCGGTCCGGGAAGATCCCACATGCCGCGGAGCGGCTGGACCTGTGAGCCATGGCCTGTAAGCCATGGCCGCTGAGCCTGCGCGTCCAGAGCCTGTGCTCCGCAACGGGAGATGAGAGGCCCGCATACTGCAAAAAAAAAAAAAGCATTTGAAAATACCCTACCCGATATCATATAGAAGCAGGAGCATTATTAGTTGACTACTCCACAGCCAGTTACACCGGGTGAGTGTTTGGTAGACATTGGTAACCTGTCTAGCAGCCAAAAGAAGGTCAAGAGCGAGAGCTTATGGCCGTGAATTGCATTCATGTGTCAAAACTCAGTCCCTGTGTCTCTCTTTTTTTTTTTTGTATTCCCATAAAACTTTATTTTACAAAAACAGGGCTCAATCTGGCCTAAAGGCAGTAGTTTGCCAACCTAGAGCATACTGAGAGAATGATGGTATGTGATGAAACCGATGAGGTAGGTACAACATTCTTATCAGGCTGATATTAATTTCTCCATTTTATGGATGTGGAAATTGTGGTTCAGAGACATGAAGTAACTTGCCCAATGTCACCCAGCTCATAGTTGGTAGATCCATAATATAAAAAAAGAAAAGAAGAGAGGGACATGATCTTTGGAGTCAAACAGATTGCTTTTATATCATGGATCTACCAACTACCAGCTGGATGACCTTGGGCAAGTTACTTCATGTCCCTATGTCTCTTATGGTTCAAAGAGTTTAAAAGTCAACGTGGTTCAGAAAATTTCGAGGGTTCAAAGGCTTTGGAGAGAAGGCTAAAAATAGTGGTCTGATTTCTTAGCACTGCCACCAGATTGAATTGTCAGAGTATATTCTCCTCAGCAGGGGTGGTAACACTTAGAGACACATGCCACCACTGGCCGTCTCCTGCCCGTGCAGACATCACTCATGATCTTGGCACGATTCTGAGTGCCCGGCACAGAACCCCGGCAGCCACTAACCATCAACTAGTTGGTAGAACATGAGAGATTGCCGCGCCTGCTCCAAAGGCTGGGAATTTTCTCTAAAAATCTTGCAGTTGTAGTTCAAGGCTGTTTGCCCTCAGTGGAAGGGCCTTCCTGAGCTGACAAAATGATTTAAGTGCCTTGAAACAAGAGTACAGACTCAGAAATAGGAACTCTCAAAGAGAAAAGGGAAATACTTTCGAAATCTTAAAAATCACAAATTGTACCATTAACTTTACCTGATACAAATAAAACAAGTGTGTAACTTTCCGTCTGTAATGAACTTATCAATTCAATTAATCAAAACTGATGTGTGATCAGAACCAAAGTATTATTTATTCTTACACTTACTGTATAATACTTGAGAGCTTTTTTAGAGAAAGTACTATTAAACAACACCCAGAATTAAATATAAACTTTAATACGACAACATGTATGCGTTGTCTGACCCCCTCCTCCCTACAGGTCCCCTTTCTGTCACGATGTGCCCCGATCAGAATGACCATCGTACATGTGTCTTGTGTCTCCTTCTATTTCGTAATCTAGGCTCTGCCTACACCTCCATCCTCATGTTCATCACCTCTCAGAAGATACCTGTGTACCAGCCGCACAGAAATACTTGGAGTTTCCCAAACTCCCCCAGCACTGCATGCTTGAGGCCGCAGTCGCCTCTGCCTAGGACACCCCGTCCCGTCTTTTCCATTTACATGAAATCCACCTAATCCAGCCCCAGCCTGGCCTCCTCTGCAGACTGTTTCCTGGGTTAGCTGCCCCTCTTTTGTGCTCCCCTCACCCCACAAAGCACTTGACACACGCATTTTTAGTTGCAGGCTGACCTGCTTTTTCTTTTATTTAACAGCCTGTAAGGCCCTTGAGGGTAGGAACAACCTTCCATCTTTCCATGCCCAGAGCACGGTGTTGGTATATAGATAGTTGTTTAAGGAATTTTGTTATATGATTGCTTGAGTGAATCCTGAAGATTAGAGCTGTTTTGAAAAATGATGCCCAGATCACTCGTTAACCTAAGCCCACACTTCAGAGCTTTTTCATTTGCTAGAACTCAGTGAAGCAGCATGGTTACCAAGATGTTGTAGATTTTGGATTTGTTAAGACTAGGCTTTTTTTTTGCAATTACAATTTACCAGAAGTAGTTTACCAGAAATTTCTAATGAGGTGCTTCTCTTAACACATTAGATGCTATGTTATAGGTAAGTGTTAGCAATGGGAGTATCTAACCCCTATGTTCACTGCAGCTCTATTCACAATAGCCAAGATGTGGAAACAACCTAAGTGTCCATCGACAGACGAATGGATAAAGAAGATGTGGTACATGTATACAATGAACTACTACTCAGCCATAAAAAAGAATGAAATAATGCCATTTGCAGCAACATGGATGGACCTAGAGATGATCATACTAAGTGAAGTAAGTCAGACAGAGAAAGACAAATACCATATGATATCACTTATAGGTGGAATCTAAAATATGACACAAATGATCTACAGAACAGAAACAGACTCACAGACATAGAGCACAGACTTGTGGTCACCAAGGGGGCAGGGGAGGGGGAGGATGGATTGGGAGTGTGGGATGAGCAGATGCAAAATATTATATAGAGAATTGATAAACAACAAGGTCCTACTGTATAGCACAGGGAACTATAACCAATATCCTATGATAAACCATAATGGAAAAGAGTATGAAAAAGAATAGATATAGATATGGATATAGATATCTGAATCACTTTGCTGTACACCAGAAATTAACACAACATTGTAAATCAACTATACTTCAATAAAATAAATTTTAAAAAACACACAGAAAAAAACCCAACGGGAACATCTAGTATGCACTTGTGGAATTCAGCCTTCTGTTGACAGACTCCATTAATTCAATAAATATTTCAATATCTGCTCTATGCCAAGTTGCTCTGGGTGTTGGAAATGCAGTAACAAAAGAAGAGAAAAAGACTAATCACGCCCACGCTGAGTTTACAGTCCATATGAGGGAGAGACACAAACTATATAGATACATATTTTGTCAAGAGTTATGAAAAAAAACTAAGTTGGAGTCTAGTGGCTGGCGAATGCAGTGTAGGGAATCCGGTGGCTACACCATATGGTCGTCAGGGATGGCTGCTCTGGCAAAGTGATAAAAACCTAAAGGGAAGGGTAACAGCAAGTGCAGTGGCCCTGAGAAAGGAGACTGGATGGCATTTTACAGGCACAGCAAGGTGTCAGATTTGGCCAAAGTAGCAAAAGAAAGTGAGGCAGACGGTGGTAGTGTGGCAGCAGGTTATGGAGGGCTTGTAGGCTGTGGTTAGAAGGTCTGCTTTTCCTCTAAGCGAAGTGGGGAATTACTGGAAGATTTTGAGAATAGGGATGACGTGATCCTCCTTTTGTTTTAAAGATAACTGACTGCTAATAACCTAGGTGGGGAAGAATCTGAAAAAGAATGGGTATATGTATATGTATAACTGAACCACTTTGCTGTACACCTGAAACGAACACAACATTGTAAATCAACTAGACTCCAATATAAAATAAAAACTAAATTATAAAAAGATAAGTGACTGCTGTGTTAAGAGCAGATGACGGGGAGCCAGGGATGAACTGGGGAACATAGCTAGGAGACTACAGTAATGACACAGGCAAAAGAAAATGGCAGCCAAACCCAAAATGGTATCAGCAGTGGAGATAGGAAATGTTTGCATTCTGGATATACTTTGAAGGTTAAGGCAACAAACTGTGAGCTGTGAGTGAAAATATTATGCTGATGATGACTGCAAGGTGAGGAAAATAGATCTGCCGTTTACCAATATGTGAGATTCCATTAATGTGTATCTTTGGGGGAAATATAAACAATGCTTACTGTGTTTTATTTTTCTGTTAGATGATAAGATCATATTTATAACTTACATGCTTAAAACTTAGAGGACTGTTTGAGGGTGTACTTTTTCCTCTTCCATCTCTCCCCAGGCACCAAACCCTAGAGCTTCATTCTTGACAAGGTCTCCAATGTCTCATCCCCCTTCGCTTTTTCTCTCATGTTCCCTCAGTCAAGTCTCTCAGTATTTCTTGCTTGGAATAAGGCAGCAGCCTCCTAATTGGTCTCCAGCCTTCGATCTTTGATGCCTCCAACGCCTCCCACGATGAGGAAGCACAGGTGGAATTGTCAACACCACGTTCAAAAATCTCTGATGGCCTTTGCCTGCTGAATAAAGACCATGACTCTCCATGGGGCGAGAATCCACACAACGGCCCTTTTAGCCGTGTGTCTTATTACGTAGCCCACCGTGTGCCTGTTGGTTCTGTTGTATATGCTCTGGCCTCTTAGTTTTATAGGTTTGCACTACCCCTCCCTCTTTTCCAAACCTGCCCCAGCCCCAAACTCACTTCTCTCATATTGGAATGTTTCCAATCCTTAATGCCCATCATTCCAATGAAGTCCTTTAAGCTTCACCCAGTAAAAATTCATCTTTTCCCTGGTACATAGAAATGTGGGTAAAGATTTGCTCTTAGACTCTGAGATGCTGACGAGCGAGCCTCCTGCCAGACTGGCCAACAGCTGGAGAATGAGACCATGGACTCTTTCCTTACCATATCTCCAATACAGGCAAAGAAATAGATTCCATGACCCCTTTTTCATGGACCAAAATAGCTATAACAGATGATCACAGCCCATATTCCCATGGCGATGACTTTTAAGCTGGCAATGTACTCTAAGGGGACATACTGTCTTAGGAGAACAAACTGAGCTACCCAGGGAAGAAAAGGATCCGACCTAAGGTTGTCCTTTGTCATCCAAAAGAGAAGATCCTCACCTGTAGTTTCTCTTCTTCTAGAACAGGGTCAGCAAACCTGACCCTGAGAGGCAAATTCCACCTACCACCCCTTTCTGTAAATCAATTTTTTTAATACAAAAGATGTTTCCTCCCCAACATACTCGCACTTCCTTGGGCTTCTACCTAGTACTTTGTATTGGTTATTTATGAGTATGTGTTTCTATACCTCCTTTTGGGCAGTGGCCTACTGTATGAGAATGCAGAATTTGTTTTATTAACCACATTTCCACAGTGCCCAGCAGGGCACTGCTCAGAATAGGTTCTTAATAAATATCCATGGTGGGCTGAAACAGCAAATTGCTACTGAAGCAGCAACAGTCTTTTTTTTTTTTTTTTTTTTTTTTTCTTTTTGCGGTATGCGGGCCTCTCACTGTTGTGGCCTCTCCCGTTGCGGAGCACAGGCTCCGGATGCGCAGGCCCAGCGGCCATGGCTCACGGGCCCAGCCGCTCCGCGGCATATGGGATCCTCCCAGACCGGGGCACGAACCCGTATCCCCTGCATCGGCAGGCGGACTCTCAACCACTGCGCCACCAGGGAGGCCCAGCAACAGTCTTAATATTGAGAAAAGACTTGCAGAACTTGTGGTTGGTCCCCACCCACACATAACCAGTACACACACACGTTATTTTTCAAATTCATTTTCTTTTATTGGAGATTATTATTATCATAGTCTGTTTAGAACAACACCACCGAAATAATGTAAGTTTCTTAAAGGTCATATTGATACTCTCCATAAATATAAGCCTCTCTGGAGTAACATTTAGAAACCACTGTAAAACAAATTAGATGTTTTTTTCCTTTGAGGCCAACCATGTTTTCATCAAATAAAAAAAATATTGATTTTTTTCCTCTTTCTTTTACTACAAAGAATTCTTTAAAATACACTAGGCAAACTGCTTACGTGCTGCAGAAAGCCAGATGTCTTAGGGCACTGAAATAGAAAAATTCGTACTGTGTCTCATAACTTAAGGCTATCTGAAGGGAAAACTGATGAACGCTGTGACTTTGAAACTTGGGGCAAGCTAGTTATCCTCTGCTTAACATCAGGGATGCCACCAGTACCCACTTAATATTATTGGTATGTCTTTTCCTACTCAATTGCGCCTCAGCCGCACTTCACTGCCATGTATTAAAATTACTGGTATAGATATATTTTTCTTCACTAGATTATAAATTCCTTGAGGGTTATATTCCTGAAAGTTATTGAAGTTTATAGATGGGCTTTTCCTCACTAGACTTTAGGTTCCTGGAGGGCAGGAACTGTCCTTCACGTACCTTCCACCAGCTCTTACCATAGATCTTTGCACAGAGCATTCACTCAGCAAATGTGAAATTCATCTTGCCCCTTGGCTACTACTCTGACTTCCTTTCTTTGCTAAAGGACACTACACCCTATTCCCGATTTAGAATCTTGTATGAACTGTAGCGGAGATTCAGCAGCTGTAGCAAAGATCCAAAGTAACAGTATTTGAAATAGTCCAGGTGTAAGCTTCCCAAGACTTAACTGCTCGGGGTAGCCCTACCTGGGGCGGGTGACGCTGGGATACTGTGTATGGTTGTACAGGATACTCATTTTTCCTGATGTCTGTTGCACCGCTCTATGGGGTCACATTCATACTGTGGTCTCTGCGATGTGTACCAACTAATGTCATGTCCAACTGCACAGCTGTATCCAGCGGCCCTATGGCTGCTCCATGATGGGAGAGATCCATGTTCCTTTTTCCTATTGCTCTGCTATTCCTAGGGAGTTCCGAGATGCATCGCGCTCCAAAACGGATGGCTGCCACTGCGTCCACGTTCCAGTAAAAGCATGCTTACTGGAAGTCGCATGTGCCACTTCTCATCACACGCTAGTGTGACTAGAACTTAGTCACACAGGCGCACCTAGCTGTAAGAGACCCTGGGGAATACCCTTATTCTCAGTGGCAAGTTGTTAAGTCAAGGGTTCAATTACCATAAAAGAGAACAGATTTGGGGGATGACTACAAGCCTCCATAACAAGCCAGTATGTCACCTTTTGTTTTGTCACTTACGTTCTTAGTTCTGCAATCTTTTTCCCAGCTCTCTTTCTCCTCTGTTCCTGATAACCAGGAATACTTCACTGGCTGCTTTAATTTCTGCAGTATCTTCGGTGAAGACCAACAGCTTTGTTTCCTTCTTCCTCATACTTTTACTCCCCTTATTCTACTAGGCAGGACCTCCAGAACAAAGCTGAATGGAAAACGTAATAGCGGACATACGTGTCCTGTTACAAGAAGGAAAACACTCACTAGATCACCCTTCAGTATGATGCCTGCTGTAGGCTCTTTGTAGGTACTAGGTATTGGATTAAGAAAATCCCTCTTTTTCTCAATTTAAAGAACAGGGTAGCTCTAACCAAGAGTTTTTGAGAGATGAAGTATCTTTGGGACCTGCAGCATCCCCTTTCTAATTCCTCTGAGATTTCTTCAGATGCTTAGAGACTCAATGTTCTTCTGTTCTAGCCTTCCTACTAAACAAACTCTGGCTTTCAGTCATAAGGGTATAAATTTAAGATGTCTTATCTCTATCCACCTAACAATGTTTTTGTCGTTGTTTCCTTTATTCATTCATGTACTCTCTATTTTATTTTACAAAAGATTTTAGAAGATTTATAAGGACCATATATTAAACTGGAAAAGTAGAAATAGATAGCATTTCACCTCATGGAACATCTAGCTAGTATAGAAAATCATCACTAAGGTGTAGTTAACACACATTTATGCAGGTCGTACACAACAGTATTATTAAATTTGACCTGTACATTTTTCGGATGGTCTTTATAATCAGTTTCGCATTGACTATAAGAAACAATCGTATCAGTTCTTCAAAGAAAGTAAAGATTTCCTAGCACTAGGATTTGGAAAAAAATCTTTCATGCTCTTCACGTAGGTAATGTAGAGGATATTATCCATACTCTGAGAGAAATGCACAAGCAGGTTGCCTGTGATGGTTTATTGTTTCCGTCAAGGTAAGCAGAGGGCATTATTCCAAAGCAAAACTCACTAAACACAACTTTTCAAGCTACCCAAACATTTTGGACTAAGTTGCCTGTTACATTCCTCCTTGTTCCACAGGGGGTAGGGCATGCAGATTGTTTGTTAGTCCTAATCTTAAAATTTTCTTCAAATAAGTTTGTAATTCTCTCAGCCAAGACTTCTTTTTAATATGAGTTGTGCAGGGGACGTTTCAGTTGTAGTTAATTTCTGGCCAAGGCTCCCTGTGACTGCGTGAAGATGGATATAAAGGACTTGTCACTCTCCCCGGTAGGAGGTGGCTTCCTGTCCCCTCCCCTTGACTCTGGGCTGGGCCTGGGTCTGCCTGAACAACAGAATGGGCTTCAAGTGGTGCTGGACCAGTTCTCAGTCTCACTTTTATGAAGACAGCTTCCCCTCCTCGCTCTGGGTACGCAGCCTCTCTGCACCCAGCTACCCTGGAGAAGCCAAGGCCAGACAGAAAGTCCGTACCCAGGAAAGCCAGTTAAGAGCCCCAGCTCAGCTCCCATGATGACAGCCAGTCATCATGGATGCTCTGACCCAGTTGAGTCCCCAGGTGACTCCAGCCTCAGCTGACGTCACGTGGAGTAAAGAAACTGCCCAGCTGAGCCCAGTCAACTCAGGCTGGTGGGAGGGTAAAATGACTTGTTTTAAGCCACTATGTTTGGGTGGTTTCTGTTTTGGCCATGCTGCAAGCCTTGCTGGATCTCAGTTCCCTGATCAGGGACTGAACCTGGGCCCTCGGCAGTGAAAGTGCTGAGTCCTAACCACTGGACTGCCAGGGAAGTCCTGGGATGGTTTCTTCACTCAGTAATATACAATAAAAATGTTTCTCATCCACATTTCAATTCACTGCACGCAGTCTTGCTTCAGCCACTCACATACCCACGGATCTGTTCTAGTAAAGTTCATAATTTAACAAATCATTGGGAAACACGATAGACACTTGCCATTCTAGCCTTACTGAAATTCCTGCTGCATTTCACTACTGACCACTCCCTGTTAAAAAAAAAAAAAAATACATGGGTAATACTTTCACACGGCTCAGAAACTAGAAAGTTTAAAATTGTCACCAGCAAGAAGTCTCCTCTCAGGTTTTTTCCACATCTGGCCAGTTCCACCCCCATCTCTGTCGCCAATGGGTAAAAACCATCTGTATTTTATTAAATATCTTTCTACAGTTTCCGTATATACATACAAATATATATGATGTTTCTCCTCTTCCCACTTTTTAAACAACACATGCACCTTACACACACTAGTCCACCCCCTTGCTTTTTCCCACATTAGCAAAATATCTTGGGGATTTTTACATGGAGGGAACTCAATTTTTAAATCATATTCTTTAAGAAAAAAGAAAATCTTCTACCATATGGCTATTTCTAGATTAAAATTCTGTTTGTCCCACTAAAGGATTTCTAGACCACCTACACAAAGGTAAGAGATTTTAGAACCTAGGTGGTTTTTTCCTCTCTAGATGCATAAATGGCCCCCCAAAACACCATTCCTAACAGAGGCCTGCCCTTACAAGGGGAAAAAATAAGTAAAATTAGATCATAATGGATTTTTCCTATTTCATCTTGTAGGGTAAGGCGTTTTTGTTTTTGTTTTTTTTGTGGTATGCGGGCCTCTCACTGTCGTGGCCTCTCCCGTTGCAGAGCACAGGCTCCGGACGCGCAGGCTCAGCGGCCACGGCTCACGGGCCCAGCCGCTTCGCGGCATGTGGAATCTTCCTGGACCGAGACATGAACCCATGTCCCCTGCATCGGCAGGCGGACTCTCAACCACTGCGCCACCAGGGAAGCCCCCAGGTCCCAGTTCTTAACCGTTACAAGTGTCACCATTCTTTCACTGGATGTGGCTGATGAATTTCAAAACACCTGCCATCAGAATCTAATAAAAATAACCTACAGTATTGTTTATAATTTTATTTTGTTAATATTTGCCAAGAAATAAATCTATGTACATTTTACTCCTAAAGAAATATTTACAGCTTTAAATTAATCCATTTCATTCACTACAAGACTAGAATTAGTACTAAAACAACTCAGCCTTAATTTCATAAGTTTAAAATAAATGTGACAATGATTTCTTTTCTTCTTTTAATGTTTACTGAATGAAACACATATTTTAAAATAAGCAAACTCAGGGCTTCCCTGGTGGCGCAGTGGTTGAGAGTCCGCCTGCTGATGCAGGGGACATGGGTTCGTGTCCCGGTCCAGGAAGATCCCACATGCTGCAAAGCGGCTGGGCCCGTGAGCCATGGCTGCTGAGCCTGCGCGTCCGGAGCCTGTGCTCTGCAACGGGAGAGGCCACAGCGGTGAGAGGCCCGTGTACCGCAAAAAAAAAAAAAAAAAAAAAAAGAAGAAAAAGAAAAAAAAAAGCAAACTCCGCTATTATATATAAAATAACCAACAAGGACCCATTGTATAGCACAGGGAACTATACTCAGTACTTTGTAATAAACTATAAGGGAAAAGAATCTGACAAAGATATATATATATATCTGAATCACTGTGCTATGCACCTGAAACTAACACATTGTAACTCAACTACACTTCAATAAAAAATTAATTGAAATTTTTTAAATTAAAAAATAAAATAAGCAAACTCGAGTGTTCACAAGGTATATATGCATCTAAAATATTTTTAAACACTTCTTCAAAAACTATCGGAATGCATTTACATAAAGCAGATAATTCCATAAGCATAATAATAATTAGGAATTTTTCAGAGCCAAACATGCTTCGTAACTATGAACATGTACAGCCTGTGAAATAACCAACATTCTTAAAACCTGTTTTTAAAGGCCTTTTTCGCTAGCTATGCTCATACCTCGCTTTTGCTATCACACTGTTAGTTCATACTACATAGTACAGATAGTATCAACTCTTCTGCAAAAAAAAAAAACCCTCAAATTTTGAACTTTCTGAAATTTTAATTTCCATTTTTAAAATGTGATACATTTTTCAAAAACTTATTTATTTGTTTTTATTTTTGGCTGTATTGGGTCTTCGTGGCTGTGCACGGGCTTTCTCTAGTTGCGGAGAGCGGCGGCTACTCTTCATTGCGGTGCGCGGGCTTCTCATTGCGGTGGCTTCTCTTGTTGCGGAGCACGGGCTCTAGGCACACGGGCTCAGTAGCTGTGGTACTCGGGCTCAGTAGTTGTGGCTCGCGGGCTCTAGAGCACAGGCTCAGTAGTTGTAGCGCAAGGGCCCAGTTGCTCTGCGGCATGTGGGATCTTCCCGGACCGGGGCTCGAACCCGTGTCCCCTGCATTGGCAGGCGGATTCTTAACCACTGCGCCACTAGGGAAGCCCCTAAAATGTGATACATTTTTAATGCTACAAAATCAGTTTCTATATAAATTATCTCATATATGTTGATTTTGGAACTGAAACAAAAAAGTAATACCTAATCTTAGAGCAAATGCTTATGCATACAAGTCACAAAGTTGTAGCTTTGAAAAAAAAATTTGATGCTCAAATATCAACATTCTCCCAGCTGAAAACTAAGTCATTTTTTTCTTCTTGGGTACATTTAATGTAAATTAATCTTTCCATTTCCTCAGTTCTTAAGATTAATTTGTTGTAAAGGTTTTAATAAAGTTCAGTTAGCGTATACTCAATAAAACTAGCTTCTGAGCATACTCATCTAGCCACAAATCTATTTTAGTCAACTGATGATTAAGTCATAAATCACTCAGGCAAATTATAATTACTTTGTTGTGCATATTTCTCAAAAACAGGAACATACACGTTTTTCACAATCCTGAATATATTCCTAAGAGGCATGTGTGTGTGTGTTTAGGTTATTGACCAAAAAAGAAAAGACTAGAAGTTCTGTTCAATGAACAATACTATTGAACTAAAATCATTTAGCATATTTTTTTTTTTTTTTTTTTTTTTTTTTGCGGTACACGGGCCTCTCACTGTTGTGGCCTCTCCCGTTGCGGAGCACAGGCTCCGGACGTGCAGGCTCAGCGCCCATGGCTCACGGGCCCAGCCGCTCCGTGGCATGTGGGATCCTCCCGGACCGGGGCACGAACCCATGTCCCCTGCATCGGCAGGCGGACTCTCAACCATTGCGCCACCAGGGAAGCCCTAGCATAGTTTTTAACTACTAAAACTATGATGTCCATTTATTTCATATCATTAAATTCAGTACAAGAAAAAAACCTGATGACTACTCTGGATTTTACTACTGTTCTCTGTCTTATTGCCCTACATTACTTAAATGAATGGAGAGATCAATTACATGGCTATAAAATAACATATGCTTTAAAGAGCACATACAAAATGTCTTACTACCTCACCCGATGCAAATATCGAGTTTTTCATTTGTATAAACTTAAAGCTATGGTGTTCATTTTGGTTAGAGACAACAGAACATGGAATGCTGATTTTTTCTGTTATATTAAGTACACGAAATACGGCATTTGTAAGAAGTCACCTCCCTCCGCCCCATGATATTTCTCTGTGGCAGTGTTTCTTAAAGGGGTGGTGGAAACTCAACTGCCTGCATCAAACTACCCAGCACCTTGCTAGAAATGTAGATTCCTCAGCCCTACAGCCACTGATGCAAAGCCTCCAAGGGAGGGACTCCGGGGTCCTAGGATCACTCTTATAAAAGCTGTGATCTGAAACCCTTTTTTCTAGTCTTTATCCTAGAAACTAAAACCCACAAAGTGTTAAGTGGATTTAAGAACAACTGCATTTAAAAATATAGGAGTAAGACACTATCTTAAGTCAAAAAATAAACTGTATTTTTATTTTTCTATTGGAGTATAGTTGATTTACAGTGTTGTGTTAGTTTCAGGTGTACAGCAAAGTGATGCAGTTATACATACACATATATCCACTTTTTTAGATTCTTTTCCCATATAGGCATTACAGGGTATTGGGTCTTCGTTGCTGTGCGCAGGCTTTCTCTAGTTGCGTCGAACGGGGGCTACTCTTCGTTGCAGTGCGTGGGCTTCTCACTGTGGTGGCTTCTCTCATTGCGGAGCACAGGCTCCAGGCATGCGGGCTTCAGTAGTTGTGGCTCGCGGGCTCTAGAGCTCAGGCTCAGTAGATGTGGCGCACGAGTTTAGCTGCTCTGCGGCATGTGGGATCTTCCTGGACCAGGGCTCGAACCCGTGTCCCCTGCATTGGCAGGCAGATTCTTTAACCACTGCACCACCAGGGAAGCCCTCAAGGTCTATTTGATTCAAGCCTGACTTGCCTACTCAAAGGAACGTTTTGGGGAGATTTTCAAAAGAAAATGTTGTCACAGCAGACAAGTGCAAAGGACTTTCAAATACTCTCTTTTTAAAATCAAACTACCATTTAAGCACTTTATTTTCTACACAAAAGATGGCTTAGAATTTGTTGAAATAAAAGATCCTGAAGATAAACTAAATCTAGGGGCTTCCCTGGTGGCGCAGTGGTTGAGAATCTGCCTAATGCAGGGGACACGGGTTTGAGCCCTGGTCTGGGAGGATCCCACATGCCGTGGAGCAGCTAGGCCCATGAGCCACAACTACTGAGCCTGCGCGTCTGGAGCCTGTGCTCCGCAACAAGAGAGGCCGCGATAGTGAGAGGCCCGCGTACCGCGATGAAGAGCGGCCCCTGCTCGCCACAACTAGAGAAAGCCCTCGCGCAGAAACGAAGACCCAATACAGCAAAAATAAATTAATAAACTCCTACCCCCAACATCTTCTTAAAAAAAAAAAAAAGATAAACTAAGTCTAAAGTTTAGGCATGCACTGAGTATATTAATATAGTCCCTGAATAGTTCGACGTATTTCATTTTTATTAAAGTTGATCACAATTCCTACTTCAAGATATTCCACCACTTAAGGGGAAAAAAAAGTATTACAGCTGCTGGTAGGGAGTACAAGTTGAATTAATGCAAATTTTAGGAAAAGGATTGAAAATATTTTTCATAAGACGGGCATCTAACAAGATAAATATGTGAGCTTCTTATACTATGTTACCAAAAGGAAAAAGTCCCTGAAAATTTCTTTGATATAAAAATTCAAGATGAAAACGATCAAAGCCATGTAAGCGCAGAATGAACATCAGCGTTTTTGAGAATTAGTAACCTAATCCTGCAAAGGAAATATTAAAATGTAACATAATAAGAGAAATAGCACCTTTTTAAAAATCAAGTTATCTAAAATGTAAGTTTGCAAAACTATTCTGCACTACAAATCTCCACACGAAATCATTTGAAAAGGAGGTAGTAACACAAAACAAGCAATTCTGAAAAGTGTAAAGTTACATGCTGATTGTAAATGCAAAGCATACAGAATAATTAAAGCCAAAATTACACCTACATATCTATAGCAGGCCAAAAGTTCCTTTTCTTTTAAAGTCACACATTTAATAGTGTCTCTAAAACAGGCCAGGAAAGCAGCATACCTTAATATAAGGGGGAAATTTTTTAAGGACATTTTTAAGAATTAAAACATTTTTAGAACTAAAGCATTATTAGATTATCTTCAGTGTATCTTTCTATTCAACCCGTGGACAGAAGCTTTACCATAAGATTTTTGCTATTCAATGGAATTCAGAATAAAATGAGTCTATTTCAGATCATACCCTAAAACTTCTTGTTACCTAAGTACCACAAAGGGATTGTCACAAGATGATTTTTTATTAGATGATTCCACGGTATAGAGTAGCCTTTTTCAGCCAGAGTTCTGAATATAACAGACACAGTGTTACCATCAGATTCAATGTTATTATGTTGTTTTACAAGTGAGGCCAAGTATATACATACATTCTTTCTAATCCCTTAAAATCCTTACAATTGAAAAGCTTGACCTTGAGTAGTTAATTCAAATAAAAATAAACTTGCTTAAGAGTATAATTTCAGTGGCCTAAACATATTTCCAAAGAATATTTTCCAACTGTGACACCTACTTGAATATTTTGGGCTTTTTATATGACCTCTTTATCTAGATCAAAAGATTTACCACAGCAAACCATGTCTATGTTTCCAAAAATTGTTATTAATCAAAAATGCTACCTTATAACTTGAGAGGAATAGACCTTGGGTTCAAGAAATGCTAATACATTATTAACAGTTATTATAATTCTGTATTTAGTTTCATTTATAAATATCATGTAAATATCACTGGCAGGCATCATAATGTTAAATCATTAAGCTAATTTCTAAGTATTGATTTCAAAAGCTTTGAACTTATGTTGCAAAAAAAAATTAGTAAAACTTATTTTTAGTTTAAAAACTAACAAAAGTTTTTTTTTTCCAGGTAATACACCCAATTATTTTTTTTATGATCGTCACCTACCCAGGAGTTGATAATAAATACTTGCATAGTTCTTGGAGAAAACGGACCTGGCACAATCTGAAGACAAATATTGGCAAATACCACGTGTCCCAAGTTATAGTTTAAGAAATAACACAATCTGCAATATTTCATGAAGCTGTTTATTCTTATTATTAAAACTTGGACTCAAGTAATCCTGGTTATTCTGGAAAAAGCACCTTGTTGTAGGGATCATTTAATCATCCTTTTCGACAATCACCTCTCCGTGAAGCACCTTTCTTCTCTGACGTAACATATGAAAGTAGAGTTGTGGAAACACTTAATTGAAAAAAGAAAACAGAGAAGGTAAGCTATGACTGGAAATCTTTTATACTTGAAACCTCTTAAACATGGCGGACTTTGAAAGCAAGCACATCATATACAGTTGTACTACCCACCTAATATTTACAGGGCTCAGGGTAAGCGAACAAATGGAGGGCCACATACCATATGCCTAAATATTTTAATGCCATCCACTGTCACTCTTTTCAGCAAACTTAAATATTTTGATAAATATATCTTCATAATGACCTGGAAGGGCATGTTTGAATTTAGAATTCTATAACTCTTCGGAACACCGTGCCAGAACAGTGCTGCACAAGGAAAGCTGCCCCACCTGGCCCCTTCTCTCCATTCCATCGGCTGTCCTATACCATGAGGGGTCTCGTGGTGTGTGGATGTCCAAGGCCACACAGCCCAGCTGCATCCACCCCCCTCACAAACAGCTGCCCCCTGATCTCAGGGATGTGTACACAGGTAACGGTGCTATAACCCACAGGAGAACAGACTGGGGAAGAGAGCTATGCAGTCTAGGTACACGCTCAGTGCCATCTGGGTTGCAAATTATATGGTCCCGGGTTTCCAGGATGTGATCTGAAGGAAGGGGGTCCTGTGTGGCGTGGCGACCAGCAGTGAGCCAGGACACGGCCCTCTATCTAAAACTGGGCCCAGAGCAAAAGCCCCTCTTGGCTGGGCATAAGGGTAGTCTGGTACACACACACAAATATATATGTGTTAGGTCAGTTAGACAAATAGTCATCCACCCTGTCAAATTTGGAGAATTATTTTGAGCCAGTTTGAACCAGTACTTTAAATTATAGGGTCAATGTTGGTGCATGAACAAATTACTACAAACAATACAAGTATACAAATATCTCTGAAAATGATGAACAGAACAGCCAAAACTAATGAACCTAATGACAAAACAAGCTTTGAATATTTTGCTTAGGCAACTGTGGGTAACTACTTTTTGAACTTAGCTCAAATGGAGCCAAAATGCATAAAAGATTTTATTTTTTTATTTAGGTATCCAACCTTCATTAATGTAACCATCATATTATACCTAAGGGCCTAAATATACTCAGGCCATATAGACTTAAAGCTAACTGACCGATTTTTGCAAATACTTCTATAACACCTTGAGTAGTTTAGTAGAAGTACAGGCTTGAGTTCAAACCTTGATCTTATTTACTAGCTGAGCGATTTTTAAAGCAATTCACTTAACCTCTCTAATCTCTAATGGCCTCACTGATAAATGAGAACTGAAAGGACTTCTTTTGAGCACTAAGTGCTCAAAATGTACTTTTATACTTGTAATTAGCAAAGGATTTAATAAGCAAAGTATAATTAGTTGCTATTACTACTAATACTAATAATCAGGTGGAAAACACCCCCCTGGCTGGCTGATCCTCCAGCAGGTGGGGCTCTCAGGTACCTGACATCCTCCTAAACTGAGAAGCAGCTACTGGCAAAGGCTGGTCTTCACAGGACACCTGAAAATGCACAGTCACAAGTTACTGGTTTGATGGTTTCAAACCATGATCTCTTGGGCCCTGGGTTTCCACAGAGATGCCTCAGTGGCTGTGAGGAAAAAAGGCAACCCAAGACCTGAACCTGTAACTATGAGAGGACAGGTCTGGCTCCGCTCCAGACCTCCAACATTCACTAGATGTTGCGCAAAGCAGGGGGAGAAACAAGTGTCATAGGCACACCATCCCCGAGCCCTCCTGAACTGGCCCTGGTGGATAATCGGAGGAGAGTCAGGCTGAGATGGGAGAAGATGAGGGGAACAAAATCACTATATGACCATCAAGGCAATTTTGATTTTGGAAAAGCTTAAAAGTTGGAGGTCCCAAGGAGGTGGCCAAATTTTATGTTCATCCTCTTTAGATGAAATATTTCATATTGCGTCAATGTCGATTTTAGATTCTATAAACATTTCTCATTTCTCTTTTCCCCCGCACTGACCCCAGAGTCTCTAACTTTATTGAGGAGGGGAAACAACAGCTTTGCTTTATCTTCATATTTCCTGCTAGTGATTATCAAAATCTGACCTAAAAATATACCACTTTGTATTTAAATGAAATGAATAGAGTCTCAACAATTCATTGCAACTATTGAAAGGTGAGGAGAAATTAGTGGAAAGACTGAGTTATTCAAAATATTTAAGGAAAAGCAGCTTTTTAATTATTTTCTAGTACACAGGGCAACACACATAAGACTAACAAGTACTCCTGGATGATCTTTCCAAGTATGTGCTTAATGAATAGAAATGACCTCAGATTTTCTTGGATAAAATGTTCATGTTCAGATACATAATTCTAAATGCTTTCAAAGAGTTCATTGCAGGCTTTATCTTTTCTTTTTTTTTTTTTTTTGCGGTACGCGGGCCTCTCGCTGTTGTGGCCTCTCCCGTTGCGGAGCACAGGCTCCGGACGCGCAGGCTCAGCGGCCATGGCTCACGGGCCCAGCCGCTCAGCGGCATGTGGGATCCTCCCAGACCGGGGCACAAACCCGTGTCCCCTGCATCAGCAGGCGGACTCCCAACCACTGCGCCACCAGGGAAGCCCCTATCTTTTCTTAAAAACATAAATCATACTAAGCTTATTTTTAAGTGGTTTTGAGAAGGCAATCATTTGTGTGTTAATTTACTTACCTTTTTTTCTCACAACTCACCCTTCAGTTATTTCAAATTATGAATACATGTGGCACTGAACGGAGGTTTTGATGTATTTTTAAGACATTATTTGGCATTTTATGACATCTTTTGAAAAACTTTCACAGCATATGCTAAATCAAAGTATAACACTAATAGACACATACTTACATGGTATATACGAGGCCATGGTTATAAGAAGAAAATAATAGTAGTCAAAAGAGACATTGTATTTATTGGGAAGTCTTATTGAGAGCATTCCTGTTTTCTTCACATATGGTAAGGCAGAGTATATTGTAAGAAGTTCACCAGCAACTCCAACAGGATATAAGATGATAAAAAAATTATATCTGGAGAAACAAAAACCTGACAATTATTTTCTAGAATAATTACTGGATTTTATATCATGATTCTTTTGCTACTACTTTATTTAAGCTTAAAAATTCTCCTTTCTATACATACTTATATTAACCTCACATAACAAGGTTAATTTTTTTCAGTTTAATCATTTGCTTATTAATTTTATTATCATCGTTTTTTTTTTCTTAACTGTTTCCATTTTAAGTGGCAAGATCTTAATAAAGTAAGAAGTCAACTTACTTTACAGGACTGAAATAACAATACATTTTAAAGTCAGTGACTGATTGATGCAGTTTTTTAAGTATGATAAAGTATACAAGTATTCTAACTATTATAGTGTATTGTAAAGTAAATATAAGCATTGTAAGGCATTGCAAAAGTAACTGCTTTGACACCTGGAATCATACTGATTTATTTTTCCCTGCAGCTAGTCATTTGTTGATCAAATGCTGTGTTTTTAAAAAAGACCAGTTAGGATCCTAATTTTATATCTAAATCTTGAAATTGCCAAAGTCCTTGTTTGGAGACATCTGGAAAACGCTTTGTGGTTACTAATTAAAAGAATGACTATCTTAGAAAACTGATAAAGCCACCTGAAGCATCTGTAACTACTAAGGAACATACTGTCTAAAACTGCTTTCATGACAAAACAAGGAAGACAGGTCGTTTCCTGAATCTGCACATTAAAGGAATAGTCAGCTTGCTTAAAAGAGAGCTGAGAGAGTTCTAGTCAAAATCCAAGTCACAGTTTGTTCATTTGGATTGCGGAGCATCCTCCAGCACAGAGTGGGCCCAGCATCACTTCCGCCTACAGTTAGAGGAACACTGCACAAGTGTCCACTGGTGGACCCGCAGGACAGCCTCAAGCGCCCAAGGTAATGACATTTCTTAAGAGTCTTCTTATTCCTATGTGCCAAGGATATGCAAGGACAAGAGAGGAGAGAGGGGGGCAGAATTATTTGTCAAAATAGATGAACTGGTAAAGAAAGAAAATGATCCTTCTACTGTCCCTCTGTGTCCCCTCCTTGCCTTGTGCATGCCACCTGCTTCCTCACCAGCCTTGTGTAGTTATGTGTGTATTATTTAAATCAATTTTTTCCAACCTCAATTTCCTACCTCAATTTAAAAGTACATAACTGAGCATTTTTATTCCCTTCTTAAGTAAGACATTCAAACCTCTTAATTTTTTTTTAAACTTTATGTGACTCTCAGATGATTTTTTGGGGGGTAAGATTGTTCTTTAACTAGAAAAAAATCACACTAAGTATAAACTAGGTTAAAGGCTTAAAGACGTGATTATTTTTAATGAAATGGGAAAAAATTACACAATTTATTTGACTTTACTTGCACTTTAAAAAGGCTCTATGTCACCAACTCTCTAAGTTCTGATGGCAGCATGACAGATTTAACTACCTATTCAGAAAGAGATATGATGTTTCCTTACAGATTCCTAATTGTCATCAAAAAATTTTTTGAAGGGACAGCATTTTTGAAATTAAAATGGAAATCAATATGAAAACATAACATTATGCACTTATCTATTCAGTGGGTTTTTCTAGGAACATGTCTGACAGATAAATAGAATCAAAATATATTCAAACCATCACAGTAGGGCAACTGTATAAATAAGCCATTTTTAAGCTTTACTTGAGAATAGTTTCAACACTGGAACATAAATATAAATGTTATTTTAGGTTATTTAACAGGGTTGGCAAATATATAGCTGGTTGGGATCTTTAAGATTTTTGACATGAAACATAATTATTCACGATTATGCTTAACTGACGTGATGTGTTATGTTAACATGTGCATTTCAAAGTTGAAAGATTTTATAGTAACCTGTTTAACATTAAGGCAATTGACAAAGGATTGCTAACAGCAATTTTAAACATGCAATGGTAGAGTTTGGAACTTTTCCAGAAATTCAAGACATGCAAATGCATTCTAAAAGGTGGGCAAAGCATTAAAGACCATTATCTCCCGCAAACAAATTTTATATACAGCAAATAAAAAGAGACTATATTATGAATTAGTATTTTCAAAGGTGCTAGAAGTCTGAAAGACTGAGGTCATTCAAAATGGCATGAGATGCATTCTGGGATTAGAATCCAGCTACATTCCAAACTGCCAATCTTGCCAAACGCTTATAAACGGTAGTGCAACCTTCTTATGACAGACGAAACGTTTAAGCTCAAGCTATAATTTTGAAGTATTTTGTCATATTCAAAATGGTAAGCCACAAATATCTAAAAAAGAGCTAGAGAATATAAAAACGTTTGAAATGGTATATAGTATAATTAAGAGTGATAATCCTTTGTAGGGGGAATATAGACAATTTAAAAGGTTTTTATTCTTTTAGGTTATTTATATATACTAATTTATTATATTTGAACATGTATGAGTTATTAAAAAAGGAGTAATTACTTAATAAAAAGTGTTAGGTTTTTTGTATAAGGGGAGCAAAAACAACTCTGACATTAGTTATGAATTATCTTTATAAGCTAGCTATGGATTAATACAAATATCAGAGTTTTAAAAAATAATGGAAATGTGGACATTGCATTGTATTTAATATCACAAAGCAGTGTTTATAGAATTAGAAAACTGGGAATAATCTAAGTTCTAGCAATATAGAACTGAGTCAGTCATACTATGGAATATTATGCAGCATTAAGAGTTAGAGAGGGCTTCCCTGGTGGCGCAGTGGTTGAGAGTCCGCCTGCCGATGCAGGGGACATGGGTTCGTGCCCCGGTCCGGGAAGATCCCACATGCCGTGGTGGCGGCTGGGCCCGTGAGCCATGGCCGCTGAGCCTACGCATCTGGAGCCTGTGCTCTGCAGCGGGAGAGGCCGCAGCAGTGAGAGGCCCGCGTACCGCAAAAAAAAAAAAAAAGAGTTAGAGAGCTAGATCTAAATGGACCTGTACTGATTTAAAAAAAAGATCTCCAATATATAAACAAAAATCAAGTATCATGTCACCCTATTTATGTTTTTAAAAACTCACATCTGTGTATTCACGTTGCTGTTATTAAGAAAAAGTCTGATGGTAAACTCCCAACTTTCTCTCTCCAAGGAAAGGGAGTGGGGCTCAGGTAGGAGTACAAACAGGAACTTTCCATGTTTATTCTATATATTAAAACTATTTGAGGGGCTTCCCTGGTGGCGCAGTGGTTGAGAGTCTGCCTGCCGATGCAGGGCACACGGGTTCGTGCCCCGGTCTGGGAAGATCCCACATGCCGCGGAGCAACTGGGCCCGTGAGCCAAAATTACTGAGCCTGCGCGTCTGAAGCCTGTGCTCCGCAACAAGAGAGGCCGTGATAGTGAGAGGCCCGCGCACTGCAATGAAGAGTGGCCCCCACTCGCCACAACTAGAGAAAGCCCTCGCACAGAAACGAAGACCCAACACAGACAAAAATAAATAAAGCAAACTGTCAACAAGTAAAAATAAACACTATAAAAAAAAAAACTATTTGAGATTTTTTCACAATGAAAGCATATTACTTTTGTAGCTTAATAAAAAATTTAACGAATGAAAATACTGTCGAATTCTTGTATTCTACCTATGTGGGATACCTATCTATCTATCTATCTATCTACCCATCTTATCTATCTTATCTACCGTATCTATCTATCTAACTTACCTATCAACATAGACATATATGGGATAGACGTTTCTTAACCCAACTGCCCCCCCTGCATTTCTTACCACCTGGCATTTCTCACACCTGTCAGTTGTTGTATTTTCTGTCCCCTCCATCTTGAGAGGACAGAGATTTTGTTGCACTCACACCTGCACCTCAGGTACACAGCATATGTTATTGTTATTATTGTTATTTCGACTCTAAGTGCAACATGGAGAATGAAATGAACAAATCTATGCTGGTTTGGGATTTGTTCTCCAAAGGGCACAAATAATAAGTTGTTTTTATAATAACTTTGTAAAATACCAGCTGCTCAAAGAACACATACTTTAAAAACGACACAACATCTTCTGCTTTGAAAACTGTTGCTTTGGGAGGGCTATGTTTAGAACCCTTGAAATATAAATTTTGTCCTCATAACAAATAATACAATTTCAAATAAGGGTGACTTGTTTGTTTGTTTGTTGATCTGGCCGTGCCATGCGGCATGTAGGATCTTAGTCCCCTGAGTTCCCTGACTGGGGATCGAACCTGTGCCCCCTGCAATGGAAGCAAGGAGTCTTAACCACTGGACCGCCAGGGAAGTCTCTAAGGGTGACTTTTTTTTTTTTTTTTTTTTTTTTTTTTTTGCTGTACGCGGGCGTCTCACTGTTGTGGCCTCTCCCGTTGCGGGGCACGGGCTCCGGACGCGCAGGCTCAGCGGCCATGGCTCACGGGCCCAGCCGCTCCGCGGCATGTGGGATCTTCCCGGACCGGGGCACGAACCCGTGTGCCCTGCATCGGCAGGCGGACTCTCAACCACTGCACCACCAGGGAAGCCCTAAGGGTGACTTTTTAAAATGTCTGTCTCTGCTACTTTATACACACACAGAAAAGTTGACATTGTATATATAAGATACTAAAACTTGTGGATACTAGGTTGAATATTAAAGTAACTTAAATCAATAACTGATTGATGTAAGGGCCACTTTTAGCAAGAACAGTATGTATTTAATTCAATGAAAGTCTGTCGTGTTAAAATAATTTCTATGCACTGGAAGTTTCAAATAATTTCTTTAATATGCATTTTGTTACTAAAGTTTGCCTATTTTAAAAGTTTATTTTTAGTGTTTTAGCTTATTTTTCTAACTTTGTTTTGTAGAATAAAAATTTTGTGAGCTGTCAAAAAAAATTTTAAGTCAATCAAACAAAATGCCATATTTTTGGCCAAGAGTTGATTTAATGTAATTCCAAAGATGTATATTTTGCTTTCAAGGAAAAATGAATGACCGATTCAGAGGCTAAGGACACTAATGCAGTTTGTCTGGCGTTGCTTTCACTCAAGATATATGTTAATATGACTGTTGCCTGGTCATTAAATTAAGCCTTTAGAATGCAAGTTATAACACTGCTCATTTCAAAAACAGCAGCCTCCTGGCAACACAGGGCTAAGACACATTTTAATTCTCTGTGTTAGCGCAGCACACAAAACACGCACGTGCAGGACCGAGAGCCACTAAACTGCAAGACATCATCGCCACCTGGCCCATTTAACGAAGTATGGCAACTGGTCGAGAAGACTGAACGTGTAGAAGGAATAGCGAGTGATCTCTGTCACCGTCCACGCGACCAGAAAAAGCACCACACTCTCCTCATTCTGGATCTGCAGAATTACAGGGAAAGCCACAGTGTTGTTGAACCTTGAACTTCTTTCTCCACGAAGATATTTTCTGTTTATTATTTAGTATGTGCCTTTTATTATCACGGAGAGCTAGGGTTACACAGATGCAATACAGAAAACGCAAGGCAGTCACCATTAATAAGTCTTTGCAAACACGCGATTTAAATGTGCTCTAAGCACAGGAATGGTCAACTTTCTATTGGGTTCTCTGTCTCACCCGTCACTCCAGCCAACAACTCAACCATCCCAGGACAACATCAGCCCCTCAAAACCAGCCTGGGAACAATCTGACCCTTGGACTTTCTATTGGTCGTCAAATCGCACCCATCCTACTGCGGCACTAACTCCCGAATCTGCCCACTCGCTGCAGCCCTGCTACCATGGCGTCAATTGAGGACCTGATCACCTCTCGTGCAGAAAGCTGTCACAGCCCCCTATGCAGTCTCCATGTCAGAGGTGGACGTTTTCTCTTAAAAGCAAAACACAGAAGCAAACCAACAGAAACAAAATTGGAAGGTGCTAGTCCCGGGATTCAAAAGCTTCATGGCTTCCCCACTGCTTAACAGGAGGAAAGGGTAAAACCCTCCCACCTGAGCATGATGTTCAAGGATCTTTACAGCTGCAGCTCAGAAATCTCGACTTCTTGTGCAACGACTCAACCCCACCCCCAGCTCTCTCTGGGGACACAAAACTTTGTATTATTTCCAGAATATGCTCTGAATGTGTCTTAACACACGCCATTCCCTCTAATTATCAATACAATGCTCCTCCCTTTTCATTTCTTATAAATTTATTTATTTATTTTTGGCTGCGTTGGGTCTTCGTTGCGGTGCGCGGGCTTCTCATCGCGGTGGCCTCTCTCATTGCAGAGCACAGGCTCTAGGTGTGCGGGCTTTCAGTAGTTGTGGCCTGCGGGCTCCAGAGCGCAGGCTCAGTAGTTGTGGCCCGCAGGCTCAGTAGTTGTGGCCCACGGGCTCCAGAGCGCAGGCTCAGTAGTTGTGGCGCACGGGCTTAGTTGCTCCGCGGCACGTGGGATCTTCCCAGACCAGGGCTCGAACCCGTGTCCCCTGCATTGGCAGGCGGATTCTTAACCACTGCGCCACCAGGGAAGTCCCTGAATGCTCCTTCCTTTATCAATACTTCCCATGGAAAACCCTTTGTCACCTTTAAGATCCAGCTAACCTCCACGGCCTCTGGAAAACTTGTCCCAAACCCCTCCTCTCACCCTGAGCAGTTACGGGCTCCCCCCTTCCTTGTTCTCACAGTACCGTATTCATGTCTGTATTATAAACACTTGCCAATTTCTATCGGGATTTGTCTGCCAAACTCTTGTATATCTACAGCGCTCAGCTGATACACGCCTTCCTCAGGGAAGCCTTCCTTCACTCCCTAAGTCAGGCCAAGTCTGCCGGTTACTGCAATCCACACTGGCCTCTTGTTTCAGAGCACTAACGCTAGTGTAATCAAACAACTGTTTCTGCAACAATTTGTGTCCCACCTCACCCAATCCCGGGCTCCAGGAGGTGGGCACCATATGTGCATTATAAATAGCCAGATTCCCGGCACAGTGGCAGGAACAGGATACACGTGTAATTCATACTTGTGGAATGATTCAACATCTGTAGGGCTGCCCCCTACTCCCCAGTGGTCAGTGCCCCTGACAGCTGAGACTGACGTATTCATTTCTGTAAATCCCGAAGTAAGCACAGTGCCAGGGGTATAGAATGCACTCAATACATGCTGGGTGAATTAATTAAAGATGGGTGGAAAGATGCCCATGGGATACGACTGTTGGAGAAGATTAAATAGTAAAATCAAGGAAGAGATTTTCTGTAGGATAAAAAAGAGGCAGAAGGGATAAATTGGAAGACTGGGATGGACACATTCATACCACTATATATAAAATAGATAACTAATAAGGATCTACTGTATAGCACAGGGAACTCTACCCAATACTCTGTAATGGCCTATATGGGAAAAGAATCTTAAAAAAAAAGAGTGGATAGGGACTTCCCTGTTGGTGCAGTGGTTAAGAATTGCCTGCCAATGCAGGGGACACGGGTTGCGGCCCTGGTCCGGGAAGATCCCACATGCCACGGAGCAACTAAGCCCGTGTGCCACAACTACTGAGCCTGCGCTCTAGAGCCTGCGAGCCACAACTACTGAGCCCATGCGCCACAACTACTGAAGCCTGCGCTTCTAGAGCCCGTGCTCCGCAACAAGAGAAGCCACTGCAATGAGAAGCCCGTGCACCACAACAAAGAGTAGCCCCCGCTCGCCCCAACTAGAGAAAGCCCGCGCACAGCAACGAAGACCCAACGCAGCCTAAAATAAAATTTTTTTTAAATTGGAAAACCCCAATCTATATGGCTATAAAAATGCCAATTTTTGGTTTTGCTGGTGTTTCAAAGCCATTCTATGAACGCACTAAGTCAATGTACAATCACACTTACATCCAAACCCAACCTTTCTTTGGCCAAGGGTTCTGCTTCCTGAAATATAGTTAATATTTTGGATTCCTATTAATAAGAAAGCTTTCCTGCAGGCTCAAGTAGACAAAGTGTTGTGTCACTTACTGGTTTTATACTGTGAGTAACGAGCCACACCATAAAGATTCTTGAACTCACTTGGACCCCAGCCACAAGCACAGAAGTAGGTACAATTCCTTAAAGAAAAAAACAAGTCAACCACTGCCCTAAATGCAATCTATGCCAAACATAAAAATTAAATTAAAAACTCACCAATTAAACAGTGGACTATCTGTAAGCAAACACACACAAAAATCACATGTCAATAGCATACAACATAAAATAAATTCCTGTCATCGTTGGGTTTAAATGCATCTGTAGGGAGTAAATAATCAGCAAAATAAGACTGATTTTGCTCAACTGATATATTTTCAAATAAAGATGGCAGTGATAGAAAAACAGCGTCGTTGAAAACTTACCTCAAGCAAGGCAAATGTCTGGAAAAATTTAAGTGTCTTCTGAATACTTTTATATAAACCTTTGTGTGTTCCTTTTTCCATATAAAAACGTACCATGGCAATAGCTAGTACCAGCCACCTAGAGAAAATAAAAGCATTTTATAAAATTCTATCACAACGAATTCCACTGAATCCTGTAAAGAAATGCCATAATTTATACAGTAATAACATGTATGTGTTATTATGTTCTCAGTTCATTATTCTATTTTTAAAACCCACAGGAAGAAATGACGAACATCGTTTTTACATTGACTCTTCAAGGGAATAAAGAGAACATATTCGAGATCAACTACATACAAATGTCAAACAATTTGCATTGTATTTTTGGTCTCAGCAGATAAACTGACGGACTGAAGGAACAGGTTTCTGTACCAAAAATGAAATTATTATAAAGCATTTAATAATTATATAAAAATTTGAGGTAAAAAGCTGTGTGTGTATAAACATGTATTTTATACAAATATATAGTATATATTTATATGTAATTATAGGTAAAAAAATGAATAAGAATAAATGAATTCTTATTCATTTATAGGTAAATGAATAAGAATCATTAATTAACATTTTTATAATTTTCCCTAAATAAAAACAATTGTGGTGCCACAGAAGGGACACACATAGAAGGTCAGACGTAAGCCTGCTTTTAAACAGTGTGTTTTAAAACTAGTGGTTACCAAGGGGGAGAGAGCAGGGGGGAGGGGCAAGACAGGAGTAGGGGGTTAAGAGATACAAACTAGTATGTATAAAACAAATAAGCAACTAGGATATACTGTACAGCACAGGGAAATATAGCCATTGTTTCCTAGTAACTTCAAATAGAGTATATTCTATAAAAATACTGAATCTCTGTGTTGCACACCTGAATCAACTATACTTCAACTGAAAAAGAAGTTTGTCTTCGAGAAAGAAAACATACATATGCCCCCTCCCCCCTTTTAACTTACACTTGTACATTAAATATAGTTGCTGTGAATTAATGGCACTTAAAAATACAAGCTACATGGGCCTCCCTGGTGGCGCAGTGGTTGAGAGTCCGCCTGCCGATGCAGGGGATACGGGTTCGTGCCCCGGTCTGGGAGGATCCCATATGCCGCGGAGCGGCTGGGCTCGTGAGCCATGGCCGCTGGGCCTGCGCATCTGGAGCCTGTGCTCCGCAACGGGAGAGGCCACAACGGTGAGAGGCCCGCATACCGCAAAAAGAAAAAAAAAAAAAAATACAAGCTACACCTGGGGAGACCAGCTTTGTCACCCGGGTACTCAACCCCCAAGAGTCACTGATGAGAGGTAATTTTTTTTTCCAGTTTCCATTGCAATTACAAAAGCACTCTGAAGTTTTAAAAAGTTGCATCACCTGTAACTTTTAAAAATCCTTAATAATACACCCATGGAAATGAATAGCTACCCCAGGCTTTTGAAAACAGTGGTCTCCAAAGTGTCTAGTTAAATGGATTTATGAACTATAAAATTTATAATAATTTTATACAGTTTTAACTTTTTTTCTTCCCGGTACGCGGGCCTCTCACTGTTGTGGCCTCTCCCGTTGCGGAGCACAGGCTCCGGACGCGCGGGCTCAGCGGCCATGGCTCACGGGCCCAGCCGCTCTGCGGCACGTGGGATCTTCCTGGACCGGGGCACGAACCCGTGTGCCCTGCATCGGCAGGCGGACTCTCAACCACTGCGCCACCAGGGAAGCCCTTAACTTTGTAATTAAAGAGCACTCAATAAAATAGACAAATGGCTTAAAGGTGCCTGCAAAGAAACGACCGACTGAGTGGGGTGAAAATGCAGACTCAGTCAAACAGCAAGAAAATGGCAGAAAGGCACTTCAGCCCCGGGAATCTCCTCCTCAGCACACAATGAGGTTAAAAACAATGACCTTTAGTGAGATATGACAAGAAGTCAGGCAAGTGCCGGAAACTATCACAAAGACCTTTGAAATGTAGAAGTATGAAGGATAATAACAACGATGATAATGATAAGTACACTTTCAGAGTGCTTTCAGTGTTCCAGACACTGTCTTATATGCATATTTAATATATTAACATTTTATCCTCACAATAACCCCAATAATAGCGACTACTACTATCCTATTTCACTGCTGTGGAAATAGGCAGAAAGGGCCCTATAGCCAGTCAGCTGGGACCTCAACTCACCACTCATCTCACAGTCTTTGCTCTTGAACTACTCTGCTGTACTGGTCTGGCTCTAAGCATATACTGTGCCTTGGGAGATTAGCTAATCATAATAATTCATGTATTTAGGGCTTCCCTGGTGGCGCAGTGGTTGAGAGTCCGCCTGCCGATGCAGGGGACACGGGTTCGTGCCCCGGTCCGGGAAGATCCCACATGCCGCGGAGCGGCTGGGCCCGTGAGCCATGGCCGTTGAGCCTGCGCATCCGGAGCCTGTGCCCCGCAACGGGAGAGGCCACAACAGTGAGAGGCCCGCGTACCGCAAAAAAATAATAATAATAAAATAATAATAATAATAATAATTCATGTATTTAAATTATAAGTAATTTTTAAAGTTATACAGAATGTTATGCTCAAATATCTTAACTGATAGTAGTACGCTATCAAGAAAGTTTGAAAGCCACTGTTTTATACGAAACAATCACCGTGCAGAGATACCTTACGACCTACCCTAAGGCTGAGAGTAAGTAAGTTAACGGTGGAGGTCTCCTAACCCTCACTGCTCTTCGCTTTCTACTGCACCATGGCTTTTATTGGATTCACCTCACGGTTCCATCCCGCATTAGAGCCAACACTCAACCCTGTGCTGGGCTAATCTGAGTGCGCTAATCTGGATAATGTTTTAGGTACCTTCCAGGTTTAAAATGTTCTGATTTCATTATCCTCAATTCCAAGTCCTTACACTACTTCTAACAAGAAAACAAAAAGCTTAATGTTTTCATTCACATTTTCCCATATACTTGCCTTTTCTTTTAGACAAATCCAAATCAGATTTTTACCAAAGACCGATTTAAGAGCTAACTGTTAACCTACCAAAGAATTCATCAAAAGATTAATTTAGATGGCAAGTTTTCTACATTTTTAAAGGCATGATATAAAACTCCATGCATTTTAACAGTATAACAAATTTTACTGTTGTCCCATAGGTGGCAGTATTGTACCAACTAGTACAGTAAAACAATACTATGACCACTAAACTGTTGGAAATAAAAGAAATTAACACTCTGGGGTTAGAAAGGACCATGGAACTATCTATGCTAACCTCTCATCTGTTTTTTGGTAAATATGGCCAGGAACTCATCTGAACTAACCCGTGCTCACTTCCTAAGTCCCCCCCCCGCCCCAATCACAAAGGGTGAGAATCAAAGTCTCTCTTGAGGGCCCTACATTCAGCTAACGTTGGGCTTCCTATATCCGTCAGTTTAGTAACTGTAATTTGAAAAATTTCCCAGAGCAACCGGAGTGTCTACAATTAGGAATTCTTTTTTGGACAGTTTTTTTTTTTTAAATATGCCAGAGCTAATGATTGCCTAAATATGAACCCAAATAGACACTTTCAGTCCTTGACAAAATACTCTCTTTGGAAAATATAAACATGTGTTCCACATGTAGAAGGTTTCTCACTTGCTTAATTCATTTATTTGTTCATTCATCTTCAGGATCAATACAGGAGAGGTACTGTGTTAGGTGCTGGGGAATTAGGGATAAACAGGACATAGCTCTGGTCTCAAGGAAATCTTAAGTTACTAAGTGGAGACAGAACACTGCAGCAATGAAAGAGATGCGGCATAACTTCCTAAACACCTTCTAACACTCACTAAATGCCTTCTTCTCATGCCACTATGGCTACAATTACCCTGAAAAATCTTATTGAAGGTGGAGCTCTTTCTTCTAGCTGCCTTCTGGTGCTTCTTTTTCTCCTCAGATTTCTTGGAGACCACCTGCTTTTTGAAGAGCTTGGTTATCTACACCTATACTCCTTTTTTTTCTTAATTTCAACACTGCTTTAAAAAGTTTTTTACAAACAACTTCAAACATATACAAAGGTATAGAGAATGAGTGGTACGATGAACCCCCATTTGCCCACTGCCCTGTTTCAACCAGTATCATCTTATTAACAATCCTGTTTCATCCCAACCTCTATTCACTTCTTTCCCCACAAGCCTTCCTCCCTGATTATTGTGAATCAAATCTCATACATCTTATAATATGATTCATAAATGCTTAATTATGTATCTCTAAAAGGTTTATTTTTCATAAACATAACCAAAACACCACTATCCCACATGAAGAATTGAACAATAACTTCTTCAATCACAAAACTTAGAGTCAAGATACAAATTTCCTTAACTGTCTTGTAATTTTTTAAAATCATGATTGAAATAAGATTCATACATTGCAATTAGTTGCTATGTGTTTTATGACTCTTTTAAATCTATAGGTTTCACCTCCTTCCATCCATCCTCATCTCTCCTCCCCTCTTTCTCGTGAAATTTATCTGTTAAAGACCCTGAGTGGTTCCTGCAGAGTTACCCTCAGTCTGGGTTTTGCTAACTGGATACCCCCATGTCATTTATTATGTTCTTCTGGCCCCTATATTTCCTGTGAGTTTGTAGTTAGTTCTAAAGGACTGATCAGACAGATTCACGTTCAAGGTTAATTTCTCCCTTGTGTTGTGTACTTCCCCAGGGAGCCCCAAGTTTCTGGCTGTCCCTCTTCTTTGTGATGTTAGCGCTGATGATCATTGTCCAGATCCATTATTTCGGCAGTTACTGAGAAATGATGATGTTCTGATTTTATCGCTTCTTCTTTAAACCTCCTTCAAAGTAATCATTTGGAGGCTTGTACCGGAGATGATCTCTGACGTTCATACAATCCATACTTGCGTGTGGTGTTCACTGACAACTCTAAACTTCCTTTCCTAGACTACATGCAGACTCATTTAGTAGCCAACACGTGTTTCAATTTATCACACATAAGGCTCTCATGCCAACAGAGTGAAGCTGAAAGGTTCATAAAAGAAAAAAAACCAGATAAACTGGACTTCGGTAAGATTAGGACCTTTTGGACCTTCTGCTCTTTGAGAGACATTGTGAAGAGAATGAAAAAGCAAGCCATACCTGATAGAAAATATTTACAAATCACATATCTGATAAAGGATTTGTATCCAGACTATATAAAGAACTTTCAAAATTCAATAGCTGAAAATCAAATAACAAACCCATTAAAAATGGGCAAAAGATTTAAACAGACCTTATACCACAAAAAGGTACACAACTGGTAAGTAAACCCATGAAAAGATGCTCAGGGTCATTAGTCACTAGGGAAATGCAAATTAAAATCACAGTAACACAATACACCACTTAGAAGGTATAAAATTATGACAACTGACCACACCAAGTGCCGATGAGGATGTGTGGCAACCGGAAAGCTCATTCACTGCCCGTGGGGATGTACTGCACAACCACTCTGAAAAAACAGTTTGGCAGTTTCATAAGAAATCAGCAATGTGACTACCCTGTGCCCCAGCCATTCTACTCATAGGTATTTATCCAAGGACAATGAAAGCGTGTGTCCACACAAGACCTGCATACAAATGCTCACCACGTCATCTGTCATAGCCCCAAACTGCAAAGAACCCAAATGTCCTTCCACAGATGAAGGATAAACAAGTTGTGGTAGGTTCATACCTGGATCCACCTACCTCGGGAATCAAATATATGTCTATTACCCAACACTTCAAGAAACGTACGTGTCTGAACCTTGGGTTTGGTGATCTGCTAACGCAGACTACGTACACTGTGAGGGTATCTTAAATAGTTTCTGCATGACGTGCATTTTTAAATTCACCACTAGGGGTAGGAATTATCCTTTCTAAACACCCACTGTGTGTCCAGCACCCTGCCGACCACTTCATAGCCACTATTTCTTAATTCCTTGTAATAATCTAGCAAAGTAGTTGTTTTGCTCCCTTGACAGATGAGAAAACCCAGGGTCAGAGAGGTTATGGAACTTTCCTGAGGTCACCCAGCTAAAAAGGAGTGAAAACATAACCTTCAATGAACACCTTCCTGTACTGTTTACAGGTTAAAATCCAAGCATGTTAGCGAGGTATGTAAGGCCTGTGCAGTGAGCCAGGCTCCCCATCCATCTTCCTTTCCCAGCCTACACTGCAGGCCCGCTTGCTGTCACCCCAACCGCATGTCAGCATGAGTTGTTCCCTAACTCCTGCTCTTTCCTCATCCCTGCCGCTCAGCTGGAATGCAATGGTCCCCGCCACCCCCCACCCCCCACCCCGCACCAAAGCTTTCTCTGATCCTCCCTACCTGTCTGACTTGACACCTCTGCGGAACACTTACTTCATCCTGTCTTTTATTGCAATCTACAAATGCCCCAGGTAGCACTTCTACAAGGACAGGGCCTAAAATATTTAGCTTTTGTCTCTCACTTGACCTAGGATAATGCACTAACACATGCGAGCTTCAAAAGTGTTTGTAGCAAAGCAAAAAAATAAGAGAGAGAGAGAGAGAGAGAGAGAGAGAGAGAAATGCTCACTTTCCTAGTCAAGCATCTGTTGTGAGCAAGTACAATAAAAATCCTCACATCCTTTAAATTACATTATTACTTAATTAAATTAATTACATCCTGTAGTTCTACTCCAGGAATTCATCCTAAACAACTAATTCAAGAGAAACAAATTAAAGCAAAACATCATTAGAGGCATGTTTTAGTCCATTACTGTACCTTAACTCTATTCCCTCTTATGTTACCATGAAAGAGTGTAATTATGAAAACTACATAGAAATATTTGGTGAAACAGTGAGTGAAAACAGAATATCCTACACAGCAGATACTGTTAACTACAATACCGTATCATGTGCATTCATTCACTCAACAAATATTTCTTGAGTGCTTCACGGAGCTGACACTGTTACAGGATGACGCAGACAATAAGCAACAGGACAAATCAGTAAAATTCATTGTACAGTTATACGGTAATAAGTACGATAGAGAAAAATTAAGCAGGCAACGGGGATAAGGAGTGTTTGTGTGCGGTTGCTATTTGAATGAAGATAGCCACGAAGGCCTCCCTGAGAATGGAGATTTGAGTAAAACTCTGAAGGAAGTAACTCACATGAGCGATAACAAGGAAAAAGGAAAGGCCATGCTAAGCTTATAGAATCAGGCAAGTTCTTTTCTACATTTATGTAAAATTTTATTTCTTAAATATTATTTTGATTGTTTTCAAAACTATTACAAAAAAATTAATAAACCCTCCAAAGTTCTGCTAAAAGAGAAAAACAGAACAAGCAAATGAACAAAAAGAACCTTTGCATTAGCAGATGTAAACTAGTATATATAGAGGATGGATAAACAACAGGGTCCTACTGTGTAGCACAGGGAACTCTATTCAATACCCTGTGATAAACCGTCATGGAAAAGAGTATAAAAAGACAATGTCTATATGTGCATAACTGAGTCACTTTGCTGTACAGCAGAGATTCGCACAACATTGGAAATCAACTCTACTTCAATACACACAAAAAAAAGTTGCTAAGAGAGTGAATCTTAAATGTTTTTATTCCCAAAATAAACATGGTAACTATGGGAGGTGATGTGTTAACTAATCTTATGGTGCAAATCATTTTGCAATACATACGTATACCAAATAATCACACTGTACACCTTAAACTTACAGTGTTCCATGTCAATTACAATTCAGTAAGGCTGGGGGGGGAAGCAAAAAGAAAACCAACACCAAAGAGCCTCTTGCTATCCAAACCACTAAATGCACACGCGTGTGTCCCGCTTCCAACACCACAACTTCACCAACTCGTTCACCCCTCTACCCCAACCGTCCAATTAAATCAGGAGGCTTTCCTGCATCTCATGCCTATTTCCAGGATTAATCTCACTTGGAATATCTACCCTCTACATATGCAAATCCTATCCCTTCTTCAAACCTCAACGCCTTTAGAAAGCCTCCAAAGAGTTAATTATATGGATTATTCCATTTCCGTTCCCCTTGCCTTTAAACAGAGATAAGAATGGCAAGGGACCTTCTCAACATAGGCAGGGAGACAAACAAGTTTTGGGGAAGCAGTCATTTGCTGAGCCAGGGAGGAAGGTTAGGAATGAAGTGTGAGAACACAGCTGAGAGAACATTTAATTCTGCTTCAGGTCGGGTAAGAGACCCAGAAAACTTCAGAGGTGTCTTGGCTAGAAGTCACAGCAGAAACACGGGGATTATTACCCAAAGGATGAACAGCCTGAGCAAAAATGGAGAGAGCCATGAAAATAAAACTGCATGGTGTTTGAGGGCACAGTGAGTTACAGGAGATTTCAAAAGCAATAAAACTGGAACGAGGAAATCAGGGAGATATTGCAAAGGGCCTTGAACGACAGACAGCCTAAATCCCTTCCACAACAGTGGAGGCAATGGTGGGGGGGGGGGTCACCGAAGGCTTTAAACTGGAGTTATGCACTGACTTTCATTTTTTGAAAAGGTAACTCGGCCTTCAAAAGGGAGAGTGGCCTGGAAAGGAAAGGGACAAGACCAGTTAATAAATGGTAGGCGTCCCCGAAGTGTTTATTAACTGGATGAGACCAGCACAGAAGAGAGAGGATATTTTCAGCCTCCAGGGTATCTAAAGGCTGCAGCACACAGTGGGTACTCCATTGTTCTCCAGTAGCTTTGACTCTATTAGTTTTCCCTTTCAAGATTATAAAATTTAGTAAAGTGGAAAGAAGTAGCACGGCTCTGGACTCAGACTGTGCCGAAATCCAAGTCTGACACTTGCTGGTTTTGGGAACTTGAGCAAGTTACTTCACCTATTTGTGCCTCCGTTTCCTAGTCTATCAAATGTAATATAAGGCACCCCTCACAGGACTGCAGAGGACCAGAAATGACATACTACACTTAGAGTGACCGACACAGTGCCTAGCGCACAGTGAATCCTCAATAGATACCAATATTTTCATTAACTGTATTTGGTATTAAGCACATTAAGTACTCAGTACTGTGTCAAATCATTTATTAAATCTTTATCAATCACATTTTTCTATAAGCCCTAGAGAAAGTTAAAGGTATTAAACGTTTCACCAGATTTGTATAGATTAATAATACTTCATGTGATAACAGGAAAATAACTTTTTTAAACGGCAATGCCATTGAGAAACGCAAGAGCATTTTCCCAGCCGGTTTTGAAAAGCGGTCGACACAAGTCACTGTGACAGCTCTTTGCAGAGAGACAGTCATTGTGTAACCTTAACTTGTAAGTCGTACTCAAAGCCACAAATAAAAGTACAGGGTATCAGTCATGGAGCCAACAAGATGCTGGACACGAGTGCTATGCTCCGATCCGGCAGGGTTTTTTGAAAACCGTCCCAAGTAAGAAGCTCTCGGGAGCACTATTACTTAAAAAACAAAACAAAACAACAACAGCAAAAAAACCCGTAGCGACACGAACAGTTAGGAACACTCTGCCCAGCCATCGGCTGCACGAGGACACGCACTCCAGGGGCCGGCGGCCGAGGACGCGGGTCTGGGCCCCCAGCCGGACGGCTCCGGGCTCCGGAGTGGCGGGACCCCGGCGTTTCTCCAGCTGCAGCAGCAGCGGCGCCCGCGGCGGCCGGGCCTGAGCCGCCTCCCCGGCGGGGCGGCCCCGCATTCCTGCCCGGGTCTATACTTAACCTCCGGCCCGCGGCCCGCGCCCCGCGGCCGCCGCGCACGCCGTGCACCGTATTAGGCAATGCCCAGCGAGCAGGGCCACGGCGCCCCTGCCCCCCCGACCACGCTCCATTCAAGCCCGGCGGCGGCGGCAACGCCCCTCCCCCACGGCCTCCGCGCGCCCCCTCCCCGCGCCGCGCGCCCCCTCCCCGCGCCGCGCGCCGCCCCGGCGCCGCGACCACCCCGCCCCCGGGCGCGCCCCCCGGCCCGCCGGCGCCCGGAGCGCGGAACGCCAAGGGGCGGCGGCGCGGGGAGGGCCCCTCAGGGTGCACGTACCCCGCGGTCATGGCGATGTTGTAGAAGGTGAGCCAGGCGGTGGCCAGCAAGCCTCGGCGCCTCCTCTTGCCCGCGGTCTCCCTCTCCTCGCCAGCCTCCGAGGCGCCGCCGTTGGTGCCGTCCTCCTCGCTGGACGCCATGGTGGCCGCGCAGCCGGGGGACGTGGACGAGAGGGCCAGGGGAACGGGAGGGGGCTCGGCCGAGCGCGCCGTTGAAGCGCCGCCGCCCGCCGCCGCCGCCTCCGTCAGGCGCCCCATCTGCCGCGCGCAGGAGCCTCGGCGCCACCAGCCCGGCCGCCCGCAGGGGGAGGAGAGGGCGTCCCGGGCCACCGCCCCGCCCCCGGCCCGCAGGAGCGCGCGCCGCGCGCCGACCCGGCCGCCGGTCCGGGGCTCGGGGGCGCGCGGGGGTCCCGGGAGCCCCTGGGTGCGAGCTCTGGGTTTCGAGCTCAAGCTCTGCTCCCGGGGAAACCCATCCGCCTCGCCAGCTGGGGGAGCCTCCTCTTGGAGACGGCCGGAGCGTCTCGGCGCAGACGACGGGTGCCTTGCTAGTTAGTGCCTTGAGCCAAAACGCACCTGGACTTGGCGTGGCCCCGCCCCGCCCAGACTTCTGTAAGATTGTTTCTGGAGGTGGACAGAGGCCCTGGGATCCTCCCGCCAAAGACTCATTCTTCAGAGCTTCTGGGGAGGAAGCGCCCACTTTTCACCCTGTTTAACTTTTCCCAGCCAGTGGAGCAGGCATGGGGCGGGGGGTGGAATAGGAGTGCCCCACCTGCGTGGATTCCACTGGAGCCAGTGTTCCGTGGGCGTTAATTGCGCTGCAGCGCGGGATGCTGGATGTTAGAGGGAAACTGGAGGAAATAGGACGTGACAAGATACCAAAGGAGAAAAGTTTGCGCAGACAGAGGCAACCTACGGATGGAAAGCTAGCAAGAGCCCTTCCCTCAAGAAACGTAGTATCCCACTGTTATAAACTCTGTGTCTCCTTTTTTAAAAATCTTCTTCCAGACACCCATGCTTTCTCCTAACAGTTCTTTTCTCTTTCCCCTTAAAGCACACAGTTAAGAAGGCAGGCTCTGGAGTCAGATGACTGGAATTCAAGCCCCATATTCCAGGCTCCACCAGTCTTATTAGCTGTGTGAACTCGGGCAACTAAATCTCTCTATGCCTCGATTTCCTCAGTGGGAATAATTTTAAAACCTACCTCGTGGGGTTGTTGTGAGATTTAAGTGAAATCATCCATGTAAACCACTTACAGGCCTGAAACAGTCTGAGTCACCCCAAATCAGTGTGTGAGCGCCATTCGGGCAACTCGGATCTCTGGTGATCCAGTGAAAGAAATTCTGCGCGGAACAAGGGAAGCGATCTACTTGTTAGGTCGTCCTCCGGGAACCTGAGCCTGGCCCTGGGCTGGAGACCACCCCCGAAAGACCACAGAGACGAAAGATGGACCTGGTCCACGCGGATCCTGATCTGGGCTCTGGGCACCTCCCCCAGACGGCACTACCAGCCTGATCTGAGAAACTTAGATAATTTTGAGGAGTATATTAACAATGGGAGATGGGGAAGTCTGAGGTGTGCCTGGGGAAGGAATACTGGCTGAAAACTGTTCAAATTTCATGAAAACTAAAACAGTAGTTCTGTTTTTAAAGGCTTTTACATTGGAAAAAGAAGTACAACTATTTGCAAGTGACAGCATTGTGTTATTAGAAAAGCCTAATGAATCCACAAAAAGCTACTGGAACTAGTTGCAGGATACAAGGCCAATGTAACAAAAAATCAATCCTTTCATACATTCTAGAAATGAACAACTGGAAATTGAAATTTAGAGTAAAACTATCTAATGCTTATCAGCATCCCAAACCATGAAATATAGAGGGATAAATTTAACAAAACGTGCAAGACCTGTACACTGAACACTATAAATCACTGTCAAGAGAAAGTGAAGACCTAAGTAAATAGCTATTCTATGTTCGTGAATTGGAAGACTCAAGTTGTTCAACTGTCAGTTCTCTCCAAATCCCAGCAGAATATTTTTTAATTTGACAAGATAACTCTAAAATTGATACAGAAATGTGTAGTAAGAATGAAGTTGGAACACATACATATCTGTTTTAAACAGTATAAAACTATAGTTTACAGGACAGTGGGGTAGACATAAGGATAGACATATAGATCAGTGAATCGAGTCCAGACCCCCATACATATGGTCAACTGGTTTTCAACAAAGATGCGAAGTTTAAGTCTTTTCAACAAAAGGTGCTGAAACAACTAGATATCCACATTAAAAGAAAAAAAAAAAGAAACTTGATCCTTACCTTACACTATAGACAAGTATTAATTTGATATGGATCATAGACCTAAATATAAAAGCTAAAACTCTAAAACTTCTAGAAGAAAACAGCAGAATCTTTGTGACCTTGGGGAAGGCAAAGATTTCTTAGATACAATGACCTAGAAAAAAGCATTTATCATAAAAGTAAAGGCAGATGGAACTTCATAAAAATGTAAAACTTCTGTTTTCCCAAAGACACCATTAAAAAAGTGAAAATATTCACAATACATGAATCTAACAAGGAACTTGTATCCAGAATATATAAAGAATTCTTATAACTCAATAATATAACAATTTTTTTAAAACGAGCAAAAAATTTGAATAGACACGCCACAAAGAAGATATGGAGATAATAGTACATGGAAAGATGCTCAATCTTTTTAGTCATTAGGGAAATGCAAATTAAACCCACAATGAGACATCACTACATCTAATATTTTTAAATGTTGGCAAGGATGTGGAGCAATTGGCATTCTCATACATGGCTAAAGAGAATACTACTTTGGAAAAAAATTTGGCAATTTCTTAAAAAGATCAACATACACTTGTTTACCATATGACCCAGTAACTTCATTCCTAGGTATTTAACCAAGAGAATGAAAATAGGTCCATACAAAGACTTGGACACCAACGTTCATAGCAGTTTTATTCATACTTGCCCCAAACTGAAAATAATCCATGTCCATCAACATGTGAATGGATAAACAAATGGTAGTATGTTCATACAATGGAATATGACTCAGCAATGAAAAGGAAAAAACTACTGAACATGCAACATGAATGAATCTAATAAACTCTATCTGCTGAGCAAAAGCAGATAGATTACATAGTATATGATTTCATTTATATGAAACTAGAAAAGGAAAATCTAATATACAGTGACAAGAAACAGGAAAGTTGTTGCCTGGTGCTGGGGATGTGTGCAAAGAGAACAGACTGGGAATAGACATAGGAATCCTTTCGGAATAATGTAAGTGTTCTATTTGTTGATTGTGGTGTTACACAGGTGTATACATCTGTCAAAACTCATCACACTAAACACATAAAGCAGATGCATTTTATGTATATAAATTATTACTTAGAGTCAAGTTTAGTGTCATGCATAATAAATATTTTAAAGTGTAAAATTTACAATATTGATATGTTTAGCATAAAACCCAAATTTTGTGTCAGAATGGGTTTGTATATTACAGTTAATAGTTTCTCCTCCAATTATTTCTTTAAAACATTGAATATGACATGAGATGTAACATTTTCAGAGTGGCTATGTGTATATATATATATATATATATATATATATTTTTTTTTTTTTTTTTTTTTTTTTTTTTGCGGTATGCAGGCGTCTCACTGCTGTGGCCTCTCCCGTTGCGGAGCACAGGCTCCAGACGCGCAGGCTCAGTGGCCATGGCTCACGGGCCCAGCCGCTCTGCGGCATGTGGGATCTTTCCAGACTGGGGCACGAACCCGTGTCCCCTCCATCGGCAGGCGGACTCTCAACCACTGCGCCACCAGGGAAGCCCCAGAGTGGCTATATTTTTTAACAAAGTTGAATATAACATTTTGGGGAAAAAACTTTGAAATATCCTAAGATTAAATTACATGCCAACAGACTTCTAAAACTGTCCCTTTAAAAAGTAAATAATTTACTGTATACTACGTACCAATAGGGGGTACCAAAATGAATGTAAAATGGGGCCTGTCCTCAAAAGACCTACAGTGCTTTTTAGTGGATAAGAAACTCACACAAATAAATGTATTCCAAGATAATGTCAGAAACATACCACCTTTCATATGCCAGGCACTTCCACTGATTTAATCCATACAACAATCTTTACAGATAGGTATTATTATCCATATTTTCAAATGAGGCAGTTGAACTCTGGAGGGATTAAGAAACTTGCCCGAGGTCAGAAGCTAATAAGTAGAGATTCTGATGTTCTTCCTGACACCAAAGTCCGTATTCTATCATCAAATGCAGAGTAAAAGAAATTTGAAAAGTGAATCGCGGAGTGCTATGGGAATAACTTGTCTGGGGGCTCAGAAAATCACTTTTGAATACTTGAAGAATGAGTCTGATTCCAACAGACAGATTGCAGGAGGATCTTGCAGGCTGAGGGCTCACCATGAACATGGGGGTGGGAAAAACAAAGAAGCTTGAGGTTAAGTGAGTTGTGCACTTTGACTAAATCTTAAAAGTATCAGGCGAGACTAGAAACACATTGAGAACCACTCTATTTTAAAAGGCAGGAGTGAATTTCTGAAGACTTGAGAGAAGGAAAATCATACTGAAGAAGCCTCTTTCCCAAGGTTAATCTGGCAGCAGTGTACTGAATGCAGAAGGCATGAGGGATGCAGTAAATGAGGTGAGTTTCAGTCTGAGAGAGAAATGATAAAGCCCAGAGCTAGGTTGCCGGTCAACTTCAGCATGAAGAGGGGAATGAATAAGGAAATATCTTGAGACACAGCAGAGTCCCCCCAAAAAGGGTTTCATTTGCTTATTTGTTGAAGCAAAGGGTGTCATAAGATATGCAGAGGCTGATTGTCTATGTGAAATAGGCTATTTCATGAAGCAAGATCCCTGTGGTTTTGAGAGGGTTAGCGATTAAGAACATAGATGGAGGAATTAGGTTTCAAAAAGAAAAAGGACCCTTCTTTCTCAGACAGGCATAAAGGAAGTGGAGATGGAGGTATTTTGAGGCAGGGAAAAGAAAGTTGAGGTGGGAGCCTGCTTGAAAGCAAGGTGTCCCCAAAGCAAAAAAGATTTGGAATAGCTTTCTACATATAACAGTGTTTCACTTTTCAAAACATCTTTTATCAATCTACACATTAGCCCTTGTCTTTAGGGTAAAAATAGATTCGTTAGCTTGGCTTCAGAGGTGTCTACTATAACCTGAACGCAGGGGAGCCAACCGAACATTTCTCTTATGAAGTGCCCGTCACCAAAATACTCTGACCCAGCTAAGAAGGTCTCTTCATTGTCTGTAAACTGATCTGGCTAACTTTTAATCCAAACTTCCATTCTTTTCTCCCTACCCAAACTGCTATTTTCCCTTTCCTGTTTGTGTAAGTCTCATTCACTCTTCAAGGCTACATTCAATACCTATGTTTTCAAAAGGCTTTCCCTGATTGCTTCAGCTCATACTGGATCCTTATTCTTCCACAGAATTAGTTTGTACTGATAATGTGTCATTCATTTTAGCATCTAATTATATATTATCTTCTGCTTTTACTTAACACACTTGTGTGTGTTTTGGCTGTGGGGAAGATTTGCATACCAGTGATCATGAACTGTATTTTTATTTTATTATTATTATTATTTTTTGCGGTACGCGGGCCTCTCACTGCTGTGGCCTCTCCTGTTGCAGAGCACAGGCTCCGGACGTGCAGGCTCAGCAGCCATGGTCCCCGGGCCCAGCTGCTCGGCGGCATGTGGGATCCTCCCGGACCGGGGCACGAACCCGTGTCCCCTGCATCGGCAGGCGGACTCTCAACCACCTCGCCACCAGGGAAGCCCCATGAACTGTATTTTTTTTTTTTTTTTTTTTTTTTTTTTTTTTTTTTTGCGATACGCGGGCCTCTCCCTGTTGTGGCCTCTCCCGTGGGGGAGCACAGGCTCTGGACGCATGAACTGTATTTTTAAAAAATCCTTCTCAAAGGCCAATTAATGTTTTGCAATATTTAATACCTTTATTGAGGTATAATTGACATAAAGTGCATGTATTCAAAAGGTGCAATTTAATAAGCCTTGGCATATGTATCATCCGTGAAACCTTCACCACAATCAGGATAGTGAACGCGGACGTCATCCCAGAGAGTTTCCCTCTGCTCCTTTTAATCCCTCCTCCTACCCCACCCCACCCCATGTGGTCTCCAGGCAACCACTGATCAGTTTTCCATCACTTTAAATGAGTCTACGTTTTCAATAATTTTATACACATCAAATCATACATTGTATACTCTTTTTGTCTGGCTTCCTTCACTCAGGATAATTATTTTGAGAAGGTCCAGCTTCATGGGCTTGCAACTGGTGTAGTCCCACAGGATCCTGTGCTTAAAAGGGCCTGACACTTGGTTTAATGCTCTATTGTCACTGTTTTGAAATTCTTAATAATATATGAACAAGGGAACCCATATTTTCATTTTGCTCTGTGTTCTACGACTTATGTAGCTGAATTATGAATCACGAATTATAAATTAGAGATTCATCCATGTTGTGTATCAGTAATTCACTCTTTTATTGCTGGGAAGTATTCTATTGTATGGATATACCACAGTTTGTTTATACATTCACCACATAATTTATCTACTCATGCTTAGATATTTGGGGTTTTTTCCAGTTACAAATAAAGCATCTATGAACATTCGTTGACAAGTCTTTGTTCAGATCTATGCTTTCATTTTTCTTAGGTAAATACTTAGGAGTGGAATGACTGGCTTGCATGGTTGGTATATGCCTAACTTTTTAAGAAACTGCCAAAATGGGCTTCCCTGGTGGTGCACTGGTTAAGTATCCACGTGCCAATGCAGGGGACACGGGTTCGAGCCCTGGTCCAGGAAGATCCCACGTGCCGTGGAGCAACTAGGCCTGTGAGCCACAACTACTGAGCCTGCGTGTCTGGAGCCTGTGCTCCCAACAAGAGAGGCCGTGATAGTGAGAGGCCCGCATACCGCGATGAAGAGTGGCCCCCGCTTGCCGCAACTAGAGAAAGCCCTTGCACAGAAACAAAGACCCAGCACAGCCAAAAATAAATAAATAAATAAACAATTTTTAAAAATAAATAAATAAAAAGAAAAGAAACTGCCAAAGTGTTTTCCAAAGGGGTTGTACCATTTTACATTCCCACCAGCCATGTAAGAGACTTTCAGTGGCTCTGCATCCTGGCCAACACTTGGTATGGTCCGTCTTTGAAATTTTATATTAATGTATTCTAATTGCTGTGTTGTGCTATCTCATTGTGGTTTTAATTTTCATTTCCCTAATGACTAATGGGCTGACCTTCTTTTCATGTGCTTGTTTGTCAATTGTGTATTTTCTTTGCCTTAGAGACTATTCAGATCTCTTGCCCATTTTCTTAATGGTACAATCGTGTTCTTATTGTTTCGAGAGTACTTTATATATTCTGGATACAAGTCCTTTATCAGATATATCATGGGCACATATTTTCTCCCAGTTTGTGAGTTGCTTTTGTTTTGATGAAGTCCTATTTACTAATTTTTTTTTGATTATGTCTTTGATGTCATATCTAAAACTCTTGCCTAACCCGAGGTCACAAAATATTTTGTCCAGTTTTCTCGTGGAAGATTAATAGTTTGGAGTTCTACATTCAGGCCTATAATCCATTTTGAGTTAATTTTTGTATATGGTGTGAAATATAGATTGAACTACATATTTTTGCTTATAGATATCCAAGTGTTCCAGTACCATTTGTTGAAAACCTATCCTTTCTCTGCTGAATTGCCTTTGTATGTTTGTCAAAAATCAGATGTCCATCTATGTATGGATGTATTTCTCAAATGTCTATTTTGTTCCATTGATTGACTTGTCTGTCTTTATACCAGTACCATACTGTCTTGATTATCATAGCTTTAAAACAAATCTTGAAATCAGAGTTAATGATTTGTGTTGGTGACAGTGTTAGTGACCATGATGTTAGTGATATAATGTGATATGTAATGCATGTTTTTAGCATATGGTGATAAAACTTAACTAGGCTTGATGTGGTTATTTCAACAGGATAAGAACAGTGATATCATTAATGGGAAGTGATGTCAGTAACTGAAGAGAAAAAACAATTAAAAATTTTAACCAGTTTTTCTATTTCTAAGTATCACAATAGGAATGAATATGAGAGAGAAGAAAGCTGGTAGATTCAAGAAGAGAGTATTTATAAAATGCAGCTGAAGTGAGTAAGGGAAGTACAACTGAAAGCAAATACAAAGAGAACGAGAACTGAAATGTTAAGAGTGAGAAACCTCTAAACACAGAGGTTCTAATCTAGAAATGATAAATTGAGCACTGTATTTTGGGAGGAATGTTGGAATTAATTTAATTTTTTATTGATGTGAAAACTGAGGCACAGTGATGTCATTACCTAGAGCTTACTAGCATCTCCTCTAAAATAGAATCAATCCTACAAATGTGGCTCTAGGCAGAAAGTTGAAAGTCCAACCTTTGTAAGTAAAATCCTTCTGTTCTATAGTCATATTATTATAAGTAAGAAATTCATTCTCGAAGAACAATTTCATACCTTACAAAATTGATAATGAAAACGAAATGAAAGATACACATATGCTATTATAAACATTAATTATGTTAGACTAAACACAATATAAAAAGTAGTATTTTAAGTGCTCCTTTGGGGAACATTTGCTACATAGGCACAGATATAGCAAGGGAACTTTAGAATGAAGCTGCCTTTTTCCTTCTTATATATTTCCTTACAGTAAGCACATTCATTTTTCAGTGTGCCCAGAAACTTTGAGCTACCTTCATAATTGGAGTCATCTGTTTTGAAAATCTGTGGCTTATTTTAACATGCCTGGAAGCCTCTGAAAAGTCTTTGAATGGTAAATGCTGGGGAGGAGCAGATTCCTTGGTGACGGCTTCATTTGCAAAGATCCTTCTTGATACACCAGGTGCAAACTGAGTCAGCAGAATCGCCATAAACCCTCACCAACTGTTGAGTGTTGCTAATCCAGTTACCCAGTCATTAGCAGTTATTAGGTTAAAGAAGATGTATAATCTTTATAATAAGGGGTCAAAAGTGGAAGTCAAGAGTTGAGCTATAATAAATCAAGGGAGTTTATATTTATTATAAAACTATCTTTTGTTGTGAAAAGGCTATTTATAGACCCTTGCATTTTACAGATTGGTCCGACCTGCTCAAAAAAAACATGTTAAACCATGTTAGCCAGAAGAAGCAGTTGTTTTAGAATTATTTATTAGGAGAGCCTGGGGAGGTGGGGCAATCTTGCTGGGGAATGACCTGAGGGTGTGGTTTTCAAACATGTTTACCTTCACTCATATTTTTAAGTGATTGTCTAAAAATGTTTCATCAAAACTATAAATTGTTGTAAAGGATATTCTTGCTGGTGATTTTTAAACAGCTTTATTGAGGTATAATTGACATAAACTAATCTGTACATATTTAAAATGTACAATTTGATAAGTATTGACATATATATATCCATGAAACTACCACCACCACTATCAAAATAATGAAGATATACCATCAACCCATCCCTTCCCAATTTCCTCATGCCCCGTGGTCATCTCCAGTGAATCCATCTAGACTCAAAGTTAATTTTGTTAAAGGATTTCAACAAGAAATTACATTTCTTTAATAGAAATAGAGCTATTCAAGTTAACTATTTCTGTCCTGAGCTTTAGTAGTTTGTGCAGTTGAAGGAATTTGCCATTTCCTTTAAGTTATCTAATTTATAGTCATAGAGTTGGCCATAATACTCCCTTATTATCTTTTTAATATCTGTAGCATCTGTAGTGATGTCACTTCTCTCATTCCTGAAATTTGTAATTTGTACCTTTTCTCTCTTTTTTCCCTCATCAGTCTGACTACAGTTTTATCAATTTTATTTATTGCCTTTTATTTTCCTCTATTGTTTTTCTGTTTCCTTTTTCATTGCTTTCCTCTCTGATGTTTACTGCTTCCGTTCTTCTGCTTTCTTTGGGTTTCATTTGCAATTTTTTCTAGATTCTTAAAACAAAAGCTGAGACAATTGATTTGAAACCTTTTTTTCCAGTATATATGCTATATTATAAACATCCCTCTAAATACTGCTATAACTGCTTCCCATAAATTCTGATATGTTGTATTTTCAATATCATTCCATTCACAATGCTTATTTTTCATTTTTATTTCTCCTCTGACCAATGGGTTATTTAGAAGCGTTACTTAGTTTCCAAATATTTGGGGACTTTTAAATATTCTTCTGTAATTTATTTTTAATTTAATTCTATTGTACTCAGAAAACATACTTTGTATGACTTGAATCCTTTTAAATTTATTGAGATTTGTTTTATGGCCTGGAATATTCTCTATCTTGATGTCATGTGCACTTAAAAAGAATACATAATCAGCTTTCATCAGATGTAGTGTTCTATCAGTTTCAATTAAGACAAGCTGGTTGATAGTTTTATTCAAGCTTCTACAGCCTTACTGACTTCTATCACTATTGAGACAGGGGAGTTGAAATTTCCAACTATAATCATGGAGTTGTCTATTTTTCCTTGAAGTTCTATCAGTTTTTGTTTTATGTTCTTTGAAGTTGTCACTATATGCAAAACTATATAGTTTTCTCATATTCTCTTGATTATTTGACTCTCTTTTCATTAAAAAGTGATGTTCTGTATTTCTGGTAATAGTCTTTGATCTGAAACCCACTTTGTCTGGCATTAATGTAACTGTTCAAGTTTTCTTTTGGTTAGTGTTAGCATGGTACATGTTTATATACCATGACATAGTCGTGTATTTAAACTAGGTTTCTTGTAGATAGCCTGGTAATTTTTGATTAGACATCAGACGTTGTGTATTTTATCTTGTCAGGTGATGCATATTTTTGGGTTCCAGCATGTCTCCAGTGCTCGGCCCTGTTAACCGTAACCACCTTGGCCCCTCTGGACCTGCAGCTCTGTTTTTTCATCTCAAGGAGACGGAGCTCTATGCCATGGCCTGGAAACTCTATCCAGGCAGTAAACAAGGGCAATCATAAGGCTCACTTTATTTGTGTCCCACCTCTCAGGGGTAACTCTCTTTTTTGCCTGATGTCCAGGGTCACTGACAACTGTTGTTCATATATTTTGTCTGTTTTTTCTCGTTTCCAGCAAGAAGATAAATCCAGTCTCTGTTATTCCATCTTGGCCAAAGGCAAAGTCTGAAACCTATATTGCTCTAATGCTTTATCTTGACTTTAGCACTAAGACCATCATTATAATATTAAGTAGTAGTGTGAAAATGGGCATTCTTGTATGGCTTCTTTTTATAGAAAAATCATTCTCTTTCACCACTGAGTGCGATGTTAGGTCTAAGTTTTTTGAAGATGCCTTTTGTCGGGTTGAGAAATGTTTCTTCTATTCTTAGTTTGTTGTTTTTATCACAAAGGCTTTTGAATTATGTCAAATGTATTTTTCGGTACCTATTGAGATTTTCATATGATTTTTCTCTTACATTCTGTTAGTATTGTCAACTGCATTGATTGATTTTTCAAATGCTAAAGTAACTTTATATTCCTGGGATACTCTCTCCTTAGTCATGATGTATTCTCTTTATAGTCCTGTAAATTTCTTTTTTAAAGGATTATTATTTCTGTTAATGAGGGATATTGTTTAATGCTTTGTTATAATGTCTTTGTTTGATTTTAGTGTCAGGGTAATGTCGGCCTCATAAAATAATTAAGAAATTGTTCCCCACTGAGGTATTTTCTAAAAGATTTTGTAGATGTTTGATATTATTTCTTCCTTACAAGTTTGATAGAATTAACTATTGAATTCATGGGTCTAGAGATTTTTGTGGAGTGTAACTAAGAATTTAATTTGTTATTGATAATATATATATATATATATATATATATATATATGTATGTATATATGTTTTCAGGTTTTCTGTTTCTTCTTGACCCAGTTGTGATCATTTACATCTTTCAAGGATTTTTTTCGCCTTTTTCCTATATTGTCCAATTTATTGGTGTAATGGTTTTTAAAAGAATATTTCTTTATGAATGTTTTGGTTTAATATTATTTAATTTCTGCAATGTCTTAATTATAGGATCTATAGTCATGTTGCTACTTTAATTCCTGATACTGGCAGTTTATGTGTTTCCTCTTTATCTTTTGATCTAGGTAGAGTGTTATCAATTTTATTGATTTTTTTAAAAGATTAAATTTTGGTTTTATTGATTTTCTCTATCATTTGTGTTTTATTTCACTGATTTCTGGTTTTATCTTTATTATTTCTTTTCTACTTGAGTTCTTTCTCTATCTTCTTAAGGCAGAAGCTTAGCTCATTGATATTAGATGTTTCTTTTCTAATATCTAATGCTTAAACTATTCCTCTAAGCATCACTTTAACTGCCTCTCACAAATTTTGATTTGTTTTCACTTTCATCCAGTTCAAAATATTTTGATTTTTCTTTGACAGAAAGGTTATTTGGAACTGTTCTGTTTAATCTTTACATAAATTGAAATTTTTCAGATATCTTTGTTATCTAAGTTAATTGTTTTAGTCAAGGAACAAAATCTATTTAATTTTATCCTTTAAATTATTTTGAGTCATTATAAGGCCCTGCATATTGTCTATCTTTGTTACTGTTCTGTGTCTACTTGGCAAGAATGTTATCTTGCAGAATTTGGGTGGGCCATCATAAACGTCAATTTGATCAAGTTGGTTGAGAGAGTTCTTCGAGTCTTCTAGTTACTGATTTTCTATTTGTTCTATCTTTACCTGAGAGAGGAGTATTAAAACAGCTAACAAAACTATGGATGTATCTATTTCTCCTATCAGTTCTGTAAATCTTGCTTCCTTTTTTTCCAGTTCTGTCTTTACGTTGATACACAATTGATATTATTATGTCTTCTTGGTGAATTTATGCCTTTATCATTGTAAAATGTCATTTATTATCCCTTTTGGTAATTTTGGGGTTTCCCCTCCCTGTGGCACAGTCCAGAAACTGACCCTGGACAGAAAGCTGTGGCAATCATAGGGCTCACTGCTTGTTCCCTTTCTCCTTGGGATCCCAGTCTATTGGTTTAGGTCTGAAATCAGTTGTTTCATATACTTTATCCAGTTTTCTCTTGGTTATGATGAAAGGTAAGTCCAGATCCTGTTACTCTCTCATGGCTGGTAACAGAAGTGTGCCAATTTAATCATGACATATTTTATTACTACATTTAACAGATATTTATGGAACACTTAGTGGAAAGTCTGGAAATATCAAGATAAGAGAGTCACAGACCAATGCTATACAAACAAGTAAAAAGTTATAATAGTGTGGCAGCTTTCAAATATGGCCCCCAAATTCTTTTATACTCCTTCCATCGAAGGTTGGATTTTATTTCCTTCCCCCGTCAGTGCAGATGCTGCCACAGCTTGTCCAGTAGAATATGACTGAAACCCTGCTGTGCCCACCTCCTAGCTCAGGTCTTAGAAACTGGAGGTTTTCTCTTCCTGCCTCTTGCAATGCGCAGCCTGATATGCTGACACATAGGAGGTTCCCTGTAGGTGTTCTGGGCTGCAGCCCCAGTGACCCCGCCGACTGCCAGTATCAGTGGCCAGACAGGTAAGTGTGCAAGCTTTCGAATGACTGCAGCCCCAGGTGTAAAGTCATCCCAGCCTTGAGCCACCCCTGCTGACACTGTGTGGAAGAAAGTCAAGCTGCGCCTGCAGAGCTCTGTCCACTTTTTTGATTTGAAAGCAAAGGAAATGATTATTGTTGTCCTAAGTCGCTAAGGTTGGGTGGTTTTTATGTAGTAAAAGACACTCGGAACAAATATAATACCATTAAGTGCTATGATAGAAATGGCCAATAATCAACTAACAAATACTTATTACATGCCTAGTACAGGTCAGGTGCTGAGTTAGGAAAGGCTTTTGGGAATTGGAATTGAGTGGAAGTTTAGAGAGGGTATGGAATCGGAGCAGGAAAGGCAGAACGAATTGCTTGTTTGAAGACATGGAAAGTATGGGGGCATCAGAACGACTAAAGTAGAGGGGCTGAAAAAAGACTTTAAAAAAATGAGGGACTTCCCTGGCAGTCCAGTGATTAAGACTCTGCGCTTCCTGCAGGGGGCATGGGTTCGATCCACATGCCACTCAGTGTGGCCAAAAATAAATAAACAAATAAATAAATAAATAAATAAAATTAAAAAAAGAGATTTTCAGGGGCCAGTTCTGTAAGGATGTAATAATGCTAAGGAATTAGAATTTAATTATTTAATGACTGTATTTCCCATAAGCTATACTCCATAAAAGAGATTTTATCCCTATGATATTTCCAGCATCTAGTATGGTACTTCGTACACATAAGGAGTTAATAAATATTTATTAAACGACTGAGTGACTGAAGAACCATATGAGAATTTTAAAGGAATAACATAATCAGATTTGTGTTTTAGAAAAATCATTCCAGCAGGGGTGCGGAGAATGGTTTGGAGACAGGTAGATGTATTAACTCAGCTGCCATGAGAAAATACCATAGACTGGGTGGCTTAAACAACAGAAATTTATTTAATTTTTACCGTTCTAGAGGCTGGAGTCTGAGATCAGGGTGCCAGCATGGTTAGGTTCTGGGGAGCTCTCTCTTCCTGGCTTGCAGATACAGGTGCCTTTTCATTGTGTCCTCACATGGCAGAGAGAAGAGAAAAAGGAAGGTCTCTGGTGTCTATTCTTATAATGGCACTAATCCCACCATGAGGGCCCCAACCTCATGTCCTCATATAAACCTAATTACCTAATTATCTACCAAAGGCTCCATTTCTAAATGTCATCACGTTAGGGGTTAGGACTTCAACATATGAATTCTGTGGGGACACGATTCAGTCCATAGCAGTAGGAAAAGAGAAAAACATAGTAGGAGATGAATGTAATAATTCATCCAAAGGATGATAAGAGTGTGAACTAAAGTAGTATTAGTAACATTCCTAGGATATTTATTTTCCTAAACCTTAGAATTATAGTTTTTTCCTGGAGTGACTCCACTTGCATGTTGCTGTCTTGTTTTTAAAGACAGAAGAATTTTCAAAGTCAAACAAACAAAAAAAGGGATTTAACATTTTAAAATTAACCATGGAATTTCATAAACACATATTACAGAAACACTTGAAAGTGCCTCTACAACGTTTTAAAAACTATGGTAAAACTAAAAGTGAAACTCATGTAGTTTTAATGTTTCAAGGGATAATAATGGAATGCTAACCTCAAAATGCAAACCACTTGCACTTTTTCTATTTGGTTTTATGTTAAATAATATTAAAAATGTTTATTCTTTATAGCATATTAATGATAAAAGCCCCAAAGAGCTATAACCATTCTTCTAGGTCAGAATACATAGATAATACTATCAAGACTAATATCTGTGTTATTACTTCACTATTTCCAGTGCTCACATATTGATGATCAAGGCTTGAACAACTTGATCACTGGCTTATCGCTGGCAACAGAATTATTCAGTGAAGCACAAAGCACATCCAAATGCATCTTCATAAATATTTGGCTCTGATACACGGCGATTATGATAATGTGCCCCAGACACTAATGCCCGGGAACAGGTAGACACCTGTTTCTGTCAGCCCAGTAATCAAAAACCGGTTTTTGAGAGAGAATGCTCTGTTTCCCATATCAAGAGTGATGTTTTGGAAGAACTGTCTACTCATCATAATGAAACACAAGCAAGTTTTGGTACTGGCTCCTTAAAATGTTAAGAACCGGTGGCATTAATGTACCACATTTTTTACATTGCTGTGTTAACTTTGTTTCTGCTCTTGAAAGACATGTAGAATTATCACTAAAATATCTGGAAAATATAAAGTGCCTAAAGAGCAAAATATCACAAACCTTACCATTCAGAGATAATCGTAATATTCTCACCTATTTCCTCTCAGAATTTAAAAGTTGGGGGTATTTTGTAATCTCATATGGTTTTGTAAGCTGCTTTTACAAACTTATGTATTTAGATGTCTATCTATGTAAATATAGATCTATATTATCACCTTTAATAGCCGGGGAGTTTTTACATTGTGTGTACTATGATTTACTGAACCAATACTAGTTAAAACGATTACTTACACTTATTTAGCACTTGCTGTATGCTGGGCACCTAAGGGCTTCGTTTGTGTGAATCCATTTGATCCTCACAACCTGATTATTACTCCTGTTTCATACCGATGAGGAAACTGAGGCACCAAGAGGGAAGTAGTGTGTCCAATCCCTAATCTCGGGCATTTTCGTGTTTAACAATGCTCTGATACTATAAACAAGGTTGCCATGAATATATTTGTTCACGTTCTTAAAGAACGTCTTTAGGATAAATTGAAAAAAGTAGAATTGTTGGGTCCAAAAGTATTCACGGTTTTAAAAGCTTGTGTTACATACTTCCAGATATTTCTCGTAGGGAGACTGTAATAATTTCATCCAGCATTGTGAGTGTACGATTCCCCACATCCCTCTTTTTTATCTTTGTCTCAATGACAAACACGTATCTAAATGCTACTCTAATCGTCATTTTTCACTTTCAGAAATGGGACTTCATTCTTAATGGATGTTTCTAAGCCCTCCTCGTATTCCACAATACCAGTCCTATTGTCCACACGTTGTAAACGTTTACATGCTACATTGGGAGGTGCTCTAATTTTGGTAGACTTACATAACTTCAACTTACATGCAAGATGCTCTAAGTTCCTTCCAAGAGGGATGCAAAAATCTCTAGAAGATGCTGCTTAACATTTCTACAGGATATCATTTTTTGTAAAGTTATAAATAAAATGACGAAATAGTTTAAGTTATTACGAATCACTAGTAAATCGCTAGCTCCATTTTTCAGTTTTCTCTTTTTGCTCGGTTTGGGGCGGGGGGGCGGGTATCGCAGGCTTCTGGGGCTGTGCCACTGCTTTGCCAATCACCGTAATCGCTTAGTGAGTGCAGTCAGTCAGTAGGTGCCAACGCCCAGCCAGAAGTGCTTTTGACCGAGCCTCCGAAGCGGGCGTTCGGGGCCTCTCGGGAAGGTGCCAGCGCAGCCTCAGCCGCCGCGAGCAGCCGCGCGCCCGACACACCCCTCGTGGGGACTCTGGCCAAGCCGCCCCGCTCACATGACTTCACCGAGCAAGTTCCTCGTCACCGCAGGCAGAGAATTGAACTCACAGCCCTTTTACTTAGATGCCCCCGAGTGAAGGGGCTTCCATCCCCCTCTCCAGGGACCACAAAGTTGTGACAACCGACGGAACGGGTGGGAGAAAGGGGTCTCCCTTCTCCCCAGCCTCGACCCCTTTTCTTTCTACTCAGCCTCTGATTCACTCCTGGGCTCGCTAGTCGGCTTCGGCGCGCCCGGAGGACCCCGTCCTCCGGAGGCTCACGACCAAGGCCAAAGCAGGAAGCGCAGGCATCATGGCCACTCTCCCGTGTGGCTAATCAAAGCGGGGCCGGGCGGAGGGGGCGCTGGGGTTGGGCCGGTTTGGGCGGGGTAGGTTCCGGGCAGGTTCTGGGCAGGCGGCGCCGAGGGCGCCCAGATTCCCGACAGGCTCCGCGCGGGGGGCCTTCGCGGCTCCTCCGCTCCAGTCGCCGCCGCCGCCGCCGCCGCCGCGGTAGCTGGGGGTTGGTGAGAGGAGGAGCTGTCGCGGACCCCGGGGGTCCGTCTCGGTCGGTATTTTTGCCTGAGGAACCTTCTTTTCTCGGTCGTACGCTGACTCCCGCGGTGTCGAGGGGGAGTCCCTGCGGACACCTCAGCACGCAGTGGAGATGCCTCTCTTTGCCACCAATCCCTTCGATCAGGACGTCGGTAGGTGCTTCTGCCGCCCCCTGTCCACCCCCGGCGGACCGCGAGCCCGCTCTGCCCGCTCCCGGCGGATGGTCTGGACCCCCGGGCCGGGCGAGTCCTGCCCCTTCCCTGAGGCTCTTTCTGTAAGAGTTTGGAGGAGGTTGGGGGCTCGGCGCATCCTCTTGGAAAGAAGGGGGACTGTGAGAGCCTGGGAAACGGGCCTCGAGCTGGGGCTGTGGGTTCCGAAAGAACTGCTGGAGAGGTGGGTGTCGAAGGCCGCGGAGGAGCAGCTGGGGCGGGAGCTGGTGCTGGGACGGTGCTTCTGGGAGGACACAGTCGAGAGCTAGGGAGTCTCCGCTAGTGTACGATGATAAGTCCTATGATAGAGTGTTTCCCGGGACACAGTCAGACGTCTGGAACTAGGGGAATGTTTTAGGTTGGCTTCCTTAGGGGACTTTAAAATCTGTGATAGAACTGTAGCGGCAGGACAGAGCTTCTGGTTCGGGGTGGACTGTCAGAGATCTTGGGAGAGAGTGATGAAGATGGAATACTTGGCAACAGTGTAGACGTCGTTGAGGGCCGGAGACACTGGGCTGCCTTCCTTGGGTAGGTCTCAGTACTTTAAGTGTGGAAGAGGACCTGGGATCCGAAAATGCTAATTTGTTCTGAATTTGAAATGGTCTATTTTTGGTTTTCTGAATCATCGGTTTTAAGAACTGATCATACCAATTCAACAGGTTAGTTTGTCTGTGTGTGTGTGTGTGTGTGTGTGTGTTTTCCTGGTCTGAGGGTAATAATTACAGGAGTTTGAGCTTTCGGGGAGAGACTTCTGGGGTGATTTGAATGCTCCTAGCATTTGGGGCACACGCGTGTGGAGTGAAAGCAAGTTAAATACCGTGCCTAATTGCTAGAGTAAAGAAGAATAAGGACACCCTAATGGAGGTGCTTTTCATGTCTTTGTATATGTTAATGATAAAAGGTTGGAATCTTCTTTTTAACTCTAACTTACAGCCTGCCACTGAAGCTTGAAGGTTTGGGTTAAGACTAGAAAAAGGTTCAATCCCATCCCTGCCGCTGCCTAGCTCAGAGTGGAATCATGGGCAAGTTACTGAAGCCCTTTGAGTCCCAACGTCCTCGTCTTTAAAGAGAGGGAAAACACATTCTGTTTGTGGTTCAGTGGAATAGTATGTGTAGAGGGGCCTCCTACAGTGCCTTTATATGGTGGGCACCGACTAAATGATAGCTTTCTTCGGTTCCAGTTTAAATGAATGTCCTGAATCTTAGCAGTGGATGGAACTTTAGAGATGACTAGTAATAGTTAATAAATAAATAATTGGGAAATTACATTTAATTTAATAAGCACTTGGCACACACTATTTACAGGACACTGCTCAGTGACATAAGAGAGTGATGAATAAGCAGCATGCTGCTGCTCTCAAGCAGGTTTATAACTTACCACATTAATTTCCAGGGCAAATGCTTAAAATAAAACAATTTCTTAATACCTTCTTTTTCTGTTTCCAGCACCTTGATCTAGTTTTCATGTTCGTATGTAATCTAGCTTCCAACTACCCAATCACCTTTGTATCCTGTTGCCTTTTGAACCCACATTTCCATTGGATTCTTAATGTCACACCTTTCCCAGTAACTACACCACCCAGTTCAGACACAGGCTCCTTCTTGCTTTTATACTTTTGCTTGTGTTATTTCTTCTACCTTTCTTCACCTACTTATGATTAAAAGTCAACTCAGAATCCAACTCATACCTGAATCATTTCCTGATTACTCTAACCTAGGGTTTCTTATTAGTGACACCACGGATGGTTCGGACCAGATAAATGTCTTTGTCGAGGGCGTCTGTCCTCTGCAATGTAGGGTGTTTAGCAGCATCCCTGACCTCTCCCCATTAGATGCCAGTGGCACCTCTCCCCACCGAAACGCCAGTTATGATTTAAAACATCTCCAGACATAGCTAGATGTCCCCTGGGGGCACAAAATAGTTTCCAGTTAAGAAACACTACTCTAGCCCACTGTAATCTCCACCCTTTTCAAAACTCCTGTGACACTTTTTGTCTTTACCAAATTATTTCGCATTAAAGATAGTTATATCTTGTATTAAGCCCCTGAACTCTTTTATTGGTTGCCACAGAGTAGGTGCTTAATAAAAGTTTGTTGAATTGAGAACGTGTCCATTGAGCCTATAGACGGTAAGCTTCTTGAGTGTAGGAACATGGTTTTGCTCGAGAAAAGCTTACTTTTTGTTTGTGTTTGTTTTGCTTTTGTTTGTTTGTTTTTGGCCACACTGCTGTGTGGCTTGCGGGATCTTAGTACCCCATTGAACCTGCATGCACCCTCCGTAGTGAAAGCGTGGAGTCTTAACCACTGGACTGCCAGGGAACTCCCAGAAAAGCTTACTTCTTAAAGTTAGGTTTTAGTGTTTGGATCAATTCTCTCCTCATGATCCATGTATCAAAATATCGTGAAAGTTTATCTAAGAAGACCTGCCGGAGACCCCAGCAAATCATCCTTGACAGAGTCCAATAGACTCCCATTTAAAATTTTTCACTTGTATAGCATGCAGAATATAGTATGTAGAATACATTTAACAATATTTCTTCTTACTTTGTCCATCAGTGAGTATGTCAGTGATATTAAAGTACTCCCACTAACTCACTTGATATATTTATCACTTAACATTAGCATATATTTTTACTACTTCAAAATTAATTGCCTTCTGCTTTATTCATCAATAAACTGAAATGGTAAATCGGAAATTTACATACTGATTTATACCACGTAACATTTCATATAAAGAGATAAAATACTGGTGATCACTTTTCCTTTGAAGAAGCGCCTAAATATGTTATTAGAATGTGAGCTCCATGAGGACAGGCATTTTTGTTTGGTTTGTTCACTACTGTATCCCTAACACGTAGACCAGTCTCTGGCACTAATAAACATTTAGTAAACACTTACTGAATACATGAATCTCATTTTGGATGTTACATTTCTTGCTAAGTTCAACTCTTAAATTATGAAGATAACTCATTCCATCAAGCTTCTATTTCAGAGTCCATCGGTCAATTCCTAGTTCATTTCTTTGTTGATCTCTTAGCATTCCTCTTTGATGTACTTTATTCACTTGGTTTCCAGGACACCAAACTTTTTCTGATTTTCTGCTTAGCTCTTTTTTAGTGTTTTTGGCTTCTCCGTTTTGTGACTTCCAAATGTTCAGTTCTAGAACTTCTTTTTTGAGACTTTTTTTCCCCTTGGAGTCTTAGGAGGCAATTTAGCTTTGCACTAAGAATTCAGACTCTGGAGCTACACTGCCTGAACTCAATTACCAGGTTTGCTGCTTACCAGCAGTGTGACTTTGGGTTAGTTTCTTAGATATTCTGTGCCTCCGTTTCCTTATCTTTAATATGGGATATAGAGATAATAATAGTTTTTGGTTTCTTCCCCAAACCTGCTCATTCCTTCATCCTTGCCTATTTCAGTAGATGGCACCGTTGATATTTACTGTCACTCATCTCTAATGTCTAGGAGTCATCACTGATTCTTCTTTTTCCTTCACGCTTCATATCCATGCTATCAGCAAGATCTTCTGGCTCTACTTTAAAAATATATCCAGAATCTCATCACTTCTCCTTGTCACATCACTATAATCTTACTCCAGCTATCGTTCTCTTTCATAGACTGTGGCAGGAGATTTCTAGCAGGCTTCTTTGCTACTACTCTTGCCCCTTACAATCAGTTCTCATTTACAAAGGTCAGTGATCTTTTAAAAACCTTAGGTACTGTCATTTGCCTGCTCAGAACCTTCCAGGAGCTTCCCATCCCACTTACAGGGAAATGCAAGTTCCTTAGTGTGGCCCATAGTCTGGCCTTTCCTATGTCTCTAATAAGATGACAGTCTCCACTCTCTCTCATTCTAAGCTCCTTGGGTCTCAATATGCCAAGCTCATTCCTGCCTCTGTATCTATATTGTGCTGTTTTCTTTGCCTAGGCTATTTTTCCCCCAGGTATTTGAAGGTCTTGATGTCCATCACATCATTCAAGACTCTGTTCAGAAGAGTTTCTAAGAGAGGCTTTCCCTGATTACCTTCTGTAAAAAATATCCATCTTTACCCTCTGTGTCCTTGTTCCATTTTGTTTCTTTATAGTACTCAGCTACCTCACATTGATTGATTGGTTGGTTGATTGATTGCCGCCTGTGTAGAATGTAAACTCCATAACGACAAGAACTTTTCATTTCTATTCCTAGTACTTCAGGAACAGTGCCTGGTACATAGTAAACACTCCATAAGGATCAGTTATTTATATCTTGCGATCTCTCCGGTCTTGCATATCTGTTTGGTGTTCTAGTATCACCTAAAAAATCAGTTTATCAGAAAACTGAACTTATCTTTCCAGTCTAGTTCTTCCTTCATTATGTGGTTATTTTATGATGTTCTACTTATCTTGATTTGAAACCAAAGAGGCATCTTTGAATCATTACCCTGCCTCTACCAAATCATCATGTCTTTGTTGTTGTTGTTTTTTGCGGTACGCGGGCCTCTCACTGTTGCGACCTCTCCTACCGTGAAGCACAGGCTCCGGACGCACAGGCCCAGCGGCCATGGCTCACGGGCCCAGCCACTCCGCGGCATGTGGGATCTTCCCGGACCAGGGCACGAACCCGTGTCCCCTGTATCGGCAGGCGGACTCTCAACCACTGTGCCACCAGGGAAGCCCTGGTGTGATGGAAAAACCTTGCTTGGGCTTTGGGTTTAAATTGCAGGTGCAGCATTTGCTCTTAGTAAGTGGGCAAAATATGGGCATAGGCAAGTACAGAACCCCTCTGAGTTTACTTTCCACTTGTGTGAATAGGGATAAAAATATCTACCTCAAGGAGTTGCTATGAGGAACACTTAAAAAACACAGGACGTTCTAACTCTTTACTGGAGTTGAATATTCCAATTCAGCATGTTCAAACTCATATTCAAATTTCTCTTCTCAAGTTCACATTTCCTCTGTTCTCATGACTGGTACTTCAGTTTACTTAGTCAGATATGTCAAGAACCTGGGAGTCATTCTTAAATTCTGTAGTTGTAATTTTCTACATCCCCACGGCAAATATATACTGTCTACTGTGTCCCAGCCGCCCTGAATGTGCCCTCCAGGATTCTGGTGCTGCCGTAGTCTGTGTGCTTCTCCTCCTGATAGCTCTTGAGTCCATTCATCTGTCCGTCCGTTCAGGCCTCGCCTCCTTTCTGTTCTCCTCGCCACTGCCCAGCAAGTTTAGCTTGCTCTCTTAGGAGAGTCCGGTAACTCTGTTATCCCTGCCTCCAGCCTGTCCCCAGTCATTTTCCAGGTGACGCTGATATTTCTAAAATGTAAATGTAATCATATGGCTCCTCTGATTAAAATAGTTTAGTGAATCTACAGCTTTTCACAGGAATTTGAACTTTTCAACATAGCATATAAGACCTTGTGGCATGTGGCTCCTTTTTTTACCTCTTCAGTCTCCGCTCTTTTCCTCAAGCATATTTCCTTGTTGTTGGTTTTACACCACGGCTTTTTCATCTGTGGATCCTCTGAGCTGCCATACCTTTCTCTTCATTAGTCCCCATTAAGGTTGTTTTGAGGAGATGATGCTTGTAAAGCACTTAGCCCAGTACCTGCGATGTAGTATGTTTGGAGCCTTTAGAGGCTACTCAGATTCTAAGGGCTGGAATCAGTTACTGTAAAAACATACTCAGGAGAAAAATGTAAAAATCTAGAATACAGGTCTGTTAAAGGTCTTGTATCCACTGGGTTAAGAAATTTTGTGCTCATTGTTTCTTCTGTTCCTATTTTACTTCTCCTGTAAGCTATTCTTTCTAATGCTTCTAGATTTTCATTTCTATTTTGTGCTCTTTTCTGAGATGCTTTCATGCTGTTCCTTTGACACCTACTTCCCTTTCTGGTTAGAAGAGCTTCAGATTGCTCTTCCAATGGAATTTCCAGTGGTCAGGAGGGATAGGGATATTTGGTGAAACAAACTTTTTTGAAAAATTGATTCCTGTCTCAAAAAGAGGGTAATTTCTTTAGGCCTTGCTTTTTCCATTGGCCATTTTGGATGAACTTTTATGTCTCCAAACTGATTGAATGACAGTCTTTTTCCTATAGCCTGAATGTGATGGGCAGTCATCCTCTCAGCATTTCTTACCTCTCCAAATCTTTGGCAGTCATAAATTTTGAGAAAATCAAAAGTAGCTGCTTATCAGAAAAAAGTGCTTCAATCCATTGAGAAGACTGCTGAAATTCAAATGAGGCTCAGTGTGTGATTTTTCTGGGTACTGTTAGGCAAATTTCTCAATCACCTCTTTTTGGGTATAAGGAAAAGGATAATCTGAGGTTAAAGTAAGATCATTATGAAGCTTCGAATTCTTTAGAAGCAGGTGTGTATTATTTTCCCACATACCTTGTTTTTGTCTTAGAAAATAAATAGTTTTGAATTCATTTGCTATTCACAAAGCCATGTTGAGCTGCTACCGGTAGTTTATATTGTTCTGATTTAAAACATACTTGTTGTTTTACAATGTGGAAGAACTGTGCTATGGCTCTTGGTCTTGAGGCAGCATCAGTAAATAATGTGAACAAGTTTAGCATCTGAGATGGGGTGCGTTTCTTTCTTTCTTTTTTTTTTTTTTTTGCTGTACGCGGGCTTCTCACCGTTGTGGCCTCTCCCGTTGCGGAGCACAGGCTCCGGACGCGCAGGCTCAGCGGCCATGGCTCACGGGCCCAGCCGCTCCGCGGCATGTGGGATCTTTGCGGACCGGGGCACGAACCCGTCTCCCCTGCATCGGCAGGCGGATTCTCAACCACTGTGCCACCAGGGAAGCCCCGGGTTGCATTTCTGATCTGTGTATATAAGTTTGAGTCAGAGCCTGATCCTATTTGTGCACAGCAGAATGTTTAGCATAATATCTGTTAATGACTGTACCAGACTCTCTTGGGTGTGCCTTAATTCAGATCATCCTTAGTTAGGATAATAAGCAATTTGTATTTTAACAGACATAAGCTTGTCATTTCTAGTTAACTATTTACTTTCTAATAAGTTAAGTTTTAATAAGCTTAACTATTTTTAAACAGAGTGATAGGTTTTAAGATTTAAGTGTGTTCTTTTTAAAAAATGCACTAAGGGCTTCCTTGGTGGCACAGTTGTTGAGAGTCCGCCTGCCGATGCAGGAGACACGGGTTCATGCCCCGGTCCGGGAGGATCCCACATGCCGCGGAGCGGCTGGGCCCGTGAGCCATGGCTGCTGAGCCTGCGCGGCCGGAGCCTGTGCTCCGCAACGGGAGAGGCCACAACAGTGAGAGGCCCGCGTACCGCAAAAAATAAATAAATAAATAAATAAAAATAAAAAATGCACTAAGCTTTTAAAAATCTTCTTGGCTACCAGTCAGTGAGAGTGATGAATTAAGTGCACTACCAGATCAAAGTGATAACTTGCTTTCCTTTTTCTAAGATGAAGTACAGTCATCCCTCAATATCTGCAGGACTCCCGTGGACACCAAAACTGCAGATGTTCAAGTCTCTTATATAAAATGGCATAATGTTTTCATATAACCTACGTACATCCTCAAATATACTTTTTTTAAAAACTTTATTTTATTTATTTATTTATTTAGGCTGTGTCGCAGCACGTGGGATCTTAGTTCCCCGACCACGGATCAAACCCGCGGCCCCTGCAGCAGAAGCACGGAGTCCTAACCGCTGGACTGCCAGGGAATTCCCCTCTCATATACTTTTTTTAAATTTTTTAATTTATTTTTTATTTTTGGCTGCGTTGTGTCTTTGTTGCTGCGTGTGGGCTTTCTATGGTTGTGGCGAGCAGGGGCTAGTCTTCATTGCGGTGCGTGGGCTTCTCATTGCGGTGGCTTCTCTTGTTGTGGAGCACGAGCTCTAGGCACGCAGGCTTCAGTAGTTTGGCTCGCGGGCTCTCGAGCGCAGGCTCAGTAGTTGTGGCGTACGGGCTTATTTGCTCCGCGACATGTGGGATCTTCCCGGACCAGGGCTCGAACCCATGTCCCCTGCATTGGCAGGCGGATTCTTAACCACTGCACCACCAGGGAAGTCCCCACCCCTCCCATATACTTTAAATCATCTCTAGAATACTTGTAACCCCTAATAAAATGTAAATGCTATGTAAATAATTGTAAGTACAATGTAAATGCTATGTGAATAGTTGCCCACACACAGCAAATTCAAGTTTTGCATTTTGGAAGTTTTTGGAATTTTTTTTCTGACTATTTTTGACCTGTGGATGCTGAATCTGTGGACTGTAAGTGTTAGACTGGAGGATATTGTTCAGCATGACTCACTCAGTCTTCTTGGCCTTCAAAGGTATTGGGCATTTATGGGGTAGGGCTCTGGGATTCCTCAATTAGAGCAATTCCACTTGAATTTACTTCACATATTGGTTTCCTTTAAGACAAATTTTTTGTATAAAAGAGATTGTTGAATAATAAAGAATTTTACTAATCTTTGTCCCTGTTTTCTGGAAGGGAACCTCTAAATCGTTGGAATTTCCTGAGTGATAGGAGCATCTTATCACTTAACCCAACTCATGGTGGGTTCCTGGGACAATACCTTGGTTTATGCTAGAGAGATGACTCAGCATGGGGGCTGGTGGCTCCAAAAAGACTAACCTTGTGATAAGATGGCTGGGGCTTTGAGTCACAGGATATCAGCTAGACCTCCAGAAAGGGGGAGGAGGCCTGGAGGTTGAGTTCTAGGAGGTGGCCAATCATTCAATCAACCATACCTTCATAATGCAACCCCAATAAAAACTCTGGACACCGAACCTCTGTTGAGCTTCCTGGTTGGTGATACACACTGATGTGCCCGGAGGATGGTGAGTCCTGAGGGCACAGAAGCTTTGCATTTAAGATCCTCCCAGGCCTGGCCCCATGCGTCTCTCTTCATTGGCTGGTTGTCATTTGTATCTTTTATAATAAAACTGTAATTATAAGTGCTTTTCTGAGTTCTGTGAATTATCGAACCTGAGGGGATAGTGGAAACCCCTGAATTTGTAGCCAGTTGTTCAGAGGTGCATGTGGCTGGAAACCCCAGAGCTTGTTTCTGTGTCTGAAGTGAGGGCAGACTTGGGGAGTTCTGTGCCCTCAACCTGTGAAGTGTGTGCTAACTCTGGGTAGTCAGCATCAGAATTACATTGTAGAGGGTTTCTGCATTGAAAAGTAAAATTTGAAAACCACTGAAGTAGATGCTATTAAAGGTCTATGTTTCTATGACTTTTATAGATTCATATTGCAGTTACATGATTAGATTTCTTATTTATTGAGCATTTAGGCCGAAAGCATGAATATTGAAAGAATTACCCAACATAGAAATTGTTATTTTCAAGGGATTTACAATTATGGAAGCTTGAAGGTCAGTTTGACTCAGTTATCCTCTTGGCATAACTGCTGGTGAGAACAAATTAAACAGCATTTAAACATTTGCTTTCAAAGTAACCCATTTAGTTTCCAGAGTAATGTTAAGTTTCTCATTATATTTTCTTCTTTTCCCTCTTCCGAACCATTTTTACATATTGGCAGTAGATTCATTTTTTTCTTAAAAGTCCAGCTTTGATCAGATTGCTTCCTTGCTCAAGATTTTCTAGGCTTTCTGGTGTTTCTTGAATTAATACAGATGCCTCATTTTGTATTTTGGGTCTTAGAGTGCTTCCTGCCTTTCACAAAGTAGTCTCTATTTCAGCCAGCCTACATTCTTCTTTATATTTCTCTTCTGTTTTCATAACTTTACTGTATTCACTTAAATAGAAATAAGAGTTTATTGTTAATCCTGTTCTCCTCTGTCTTAGTTTCTAAATATATTAAGAATGCTTTCCTGATACTCATTCTCTCTCTCCTCCCAGGTGTTTACCTTTTTTCAATTTGCTTTAGGCTTTGTAATTTTTTTGTGATTTTTTTTCTATATATACTCAGGTCTCTATCTGTTGGTTTCATTTTCCATTTTTAGAGTCTGAGCTACTTCAGATAGGGTCTGGCCTAGACTAGACACTTACTCCATTTTGTTGAATATCTGTCCAGCTTTTCTAATTTCCTGCAAAGAAGTCACCTTACCATGATCTCAGATGTTTTGGACATTTGTGTTAATTCTTAACAGGAATTAATTTGTGTGAATAATCTGCTTTTAGAAAATGGTAGGGTAATTGGACATAGGTACCCTATCTGCCACTACCCATTGGTTATCACCCACTGCCGCCTTATTATTTATTCTATGGGTAGTTCTCCATGGCAGTGACTAACTGGCAGGTGTTGCTATATCCCTTGGGACCGTGATATGGCTCAGGTATTGCAAACCTACAAAGAATTTGGACAGAGTTGGCTGTTCTGTATTTTCTGCTTTTAAACTGGCTATGACTGACCTTCAGCTCTCAGTAATAAGTCAAAATGGGGAAGTAAGTGTTGCCTGTTGAACGAGGTAGCAAGGCATTGAGGGGAACAGGGGATCAGGAAGTTCCTTATCTCATCACCAAGACCCATCATTATAGGTAAGAATCTTGCCATGGATCAGGCTTTCTACCCCCAAACCACCTCAGGTTAAAAAACATGTAAATATTAGTGAAACTCTTGGGAGATGCTGTCTTGTAACATATCTGTTCTTGGCATGACAGTGCTCCAGTCAAGACAGGTTACCTTCTGCTTTGGTACAGTTTTTGTTTTAGAAGATAACAGTTATTTCTTTCTGAAGTTTTTTTTCCTCTTACATAGGCTCTTGTTCTAAGTTGCTTTCTTCTGCGTTGGATTTGCTAGTATTTTGTTGAGGATTTTTGCATCTATTGATATTTTCATGAGAGATATTGGACTGTAGTTTTCTTTTCCACCAATGTCTTTGGTTTTAGTACCAGGGTAATACTGTCCTCATAGAATGAGTTACGAAATATTTCCTCTGCTTCTATCTTCTAGATGAGATCATAGAGAATTGGTATAATTTCTTACTTAAATATTTGGTAGAATGCACCATTAACCTATCTGTGCCTGGTGCTTTCTATTCTAAGGTTACTAATTACTTGTTCAGTTTCTTTAATGGATATAGGCCTATACAGATTGTCTACCTTTTCTTGTTTGTGATTTGGCAAATGTGTCTTTTGAGGACTTGGCCCATTTTTTCCTAGGTTATCAAATTTGTGGGCATAGAGTTGTTGTTAATTACTATGTGTTTTTATTCAACACGACCAAGAAGTTTTTCAGTTTTCAGTGAACACTGACTAGATGTCCCACGTATTTAGCTCAATTCTGACACTATCTATCTACCTAGGGAGAGTATCAGATTCCACAGGTTAAGGGCTCAGTCGTACAAGACTGCCCTCACTCCCCACTTCAGGTGCCAGTCCAGGATGTTACCTGTGCTTCTGACTGACTGGCTATAAATTGGAGGCTCCCATGATTCACCCATAGTAGTATCCATTTAATATCCTTTTTCTGTCCATGAACTCTGTAGTGAGGTCCCCTCTTTCATTTCTGATGTTAATAATTTGTGTTTTCTCTCTCATTCTTTTTTTTTTTTTTGGTTACCCTGTCTATCAATTTCATTGATCTTTCCAAACAACCAATTTTTGGTTGTACTGATTTTTCTCTCTTTTCTGTTTTCAATTTCATTGATTTCTTCTCTAAATTTTTTCCTTTTGCTTATTTTGGATTTAATTTCCTCTTCTAGTTTCCTAAGGGGGAAGTTTATGGTAGAGATTTTAGATTCTCTTTTCTGATGTATAAATTCAGATTTCCCCCTACGCATTGATATCAAATGCCTCCCACAAATTTTGATAGGTTGTACTTTCATTTTTGTTTAATTTATAATATTTTAATATTTCTCCATTTTTTGACCTGTGTATTATTTACAAGTGTGTGTCATTTAATCTTCACATATTTGGGGATTTCCCAGCTCTTTTGGTTAATGATTTCTAGTTTAATTCCATTGTAGCCTGTGAGCAGACATTGTATGATTTCTAGTTTTTTAAATTTGTTATGGTGTGTTTTATGGCCCAGAATATGGTCTGTTTTGTTATGTTCCAGGTGAGCTTGAGCAGAATGTATTCTGTTGTTGGATGAAGTAGTCTACAGATGTTGACTATATCCAATTGTTTGATGGTGGTGTTGAGTTCAGCTATGTCCTTAAACTGATTTTCTGTCTACTGGAACTGTCCATCTCTGACAGAGAGGTGTTGAAGTCTCCATCTATAATAGTGGCTTCATCTGTTTCTCTTTGCAGTTCCATTACTTTTTATTTTGACAGTCTGTAGTTAGGCACATGCATGTTAAGGATTGTTGTCTTCTCTGAGAATTGACCCCTTTACTGTTATGCAATGCCTCTGTCCCTGATAATTTTCCTTGCTCCAGGGTTGGCTCTGTCAGAAATATAGCTACTCCCACTTCCTTGTGATTAGTGTTAGCATGGTATATCTTTCTCCATCCCTTTATTTTTAATCTATATGTATCTTTATATTGAAAGTGGGTTCTTGTAGGTGACATAGAATTGGATTTCATCTTTTGATCACTCTGACAATCTCTGTCTGTATTTAGACCATTAACATTTAAAGTGATTATTGTATTGTTGAATTAATATCTACCATGTCTGTTACAATTTTCTAGTTGTAGCCCTTTTTCTTTGTTCCTGTTTCTTATACTTTCCCCCCTGCCTTTTGTGGTTTTAACTGAGCATTTTATATGATTCCATTTTCTCTCTTTTTTTAGCATATCAGTTATACTTTTTTTTTCTACTTTCAGAGTTTACAATATACATTTACAACTAGTCCAAGTCCACTTTCAAATAACATTGTACCACTTCACTGGTAGTACAACTCACCTTCTAGTAGCAAACTAGTCCTAATTTCTCTCTTTTGTTCCTGGTGTCCTTGCTGTGATTCATTTCACTTATACACATGCCTGCACACACACACACAAATGTGTACACACACACGTGTATACATGTCTCCTATATCTGCTCCTTGGAGAACTTTTTTTTTTTTTTCTTGGAGAACTTTTAAAAACATTTCTTGCAAAGCTAGTCTGCTATCAATGGGTTCCCTCAGTGTTTCTTAGTATGAGAAAGTCTTTATTTCTCCTTTCCTTGTGAATAATTTCACAGGGTATATAATCCTAGGTTGGTGGTTATTTTCTCTCCACACTGTTTGATTCCATTCTCTCCTTGTTTGCATGGTTTCTGAGATGTCAGGTGTAATCATTATGTTTATTTCTGAATAGGAAAGGTATTTTTTTCTGCTGGCTTCTTTTTAATTTTTTCTTTATCTTTGATTTTCTGCAGTTTGATTGTGATATGCCTAGGTGTAGAGGTTGGTTGGTTTGACAATTATTCTGCTTGGTGTTCCTGGAGCTTCCTGGACCTGTGGTTTGGTGTCTGACATTAATTTGGGGAAATCAATTAATTTGAGTCATATTTGCTTCAAATATTTCTTCCATTTCTTTTTCTCCTTCTTCTCTGGTATTCCAATTATGCCTTTGTTACAGCTTTTATAGTTTCCCACATTCTTGGATAATCTGTTCCAGTTTTTCTCCCCCCTGCCAGTCATTTTTTCTCTTTGCTTTTCAGTTTTGGAAATTTCTATTGACATATCCTCAGGCTCAGAGATTCTTGCCTCAGCCGTGTCCAGACTGCTGATGAGGCCATCAAAGATATTCGTTTCTGTTATACTATTTTTGATCTCCAGTATTTCTTTTTGATTCTTTTTTAGAATTTCCATATCTCTGCTTACATTGTCCATCTGTTCTTGCATGTTACCTCCTTTTTCCATTAGAACTCTTATTAGCATATTAATCATAGTCTTTAAAATTTCTGGTCTGATAATTCCAACATCCTTGTCATGTCTGAGTCTGGTTCTGATGCTAGTCTGGTCTCTTCCACCAGTGGTCTTTGCATTATAGAGTGTGGCTTGCTGGAAGCTGGAGATGATGAACTAGATGAAGGGACACCAGCCTTTAGTGGTGTGAGGATCAGGTACTGATAGTCCTGTGATTAGGGCTCAGTGAGCCTCTGCCCCGGGGAGTGAATTTTCATGTGCTGCTCTCCCTTAAGTTGGGACGGGATGGCTACAGTGGGCTGGAGTTGGATATTCCCCTTCTCCCACGTAGAAGGCTAGAGCAGGCTAGCGTTGGGATTTCCCTTCCCCCAGGTGGGTTAATCTTTGATAAAACTCTAGTTAGTTAGGGGCTGGTAAAATTATTTCTCTTGAGAGTAGGCCTTGTTAAGAAGAGAATAAATACTCTGGTGTATTTCACAATGATCAGTTTCTCTCCCCCTGCTGGAAAAATAGGAGAAATTTTCTGTGATATTCACCTTGAGAACTTGGGAGAACCCATGGAAGTAGAACTCACAAAAGGGCTTTCCTGGTAGTGCAGTGGTTAAGAATCCGCCTTCCAGTGTAGGGGACATGGGTTTGAGCCCTGGACCAGGAAGATCCCACCTGCTGTGGAGCAACTAAGCCCATGCACCACAACTACTGAGCCTGCACTCTAGAGCCCGCGAGCCACAACTACTGAGCCTGTGTGCCACAACTACTGAAGCCTACATGCCTAGAGGCTGTGCTCTGCAACAAGAGAGGCCACCACAATGAGAAGCCCACGCACAGCAACGAAGAGTAGCCCCTGCTCATGGCAACTAGAGAAAGCCCGTGCACAGCAACGAAGACCCAACGCAGCCAAAAATAAATGAATAAAACAAATACATTTATTAAAAAAAAAGCTCACAAAAGTGTGGGGGCTCCCCTAAGCCTAGGCTTCTCTGGAGTTTTAACTCTCAGACTTGTGCACACTTCTCCTCTGGCAGTTTGTCAGTTTCAGTTTAGATTTTTGTGCCCTGGTACTGGTTCCTGGAGATGTTTCTGCTCACGGGCTTCTGCTCTGCTAAGTTGTGATTCTGTGTATCCACCTATCTATTTGTCTCATTTGGGGGGCAGCAGTTTGCCCTGTGACCTCACTGCTGAGGCATCTAAGAAGAGTTGTTGACTTTTCACTTTGTTTACTGTTTTACTTGTTAGGATGAAGTGAATACTTCCAAGCTCCTTACATGCTGGACTGGAAAACGGAAGGAATTGCTTATTTTTGGTGCCTAAGTCTCAACTATACCTGGTATCTCCTTGTCTAGAAAAGAAATTTGCTTTACCTGCAGAAAGTAAACCATCACTCATTTGCTCCGAGGCGGGGAGGTGATTGCTAGAGCCTGTAAGGAAGCAAAGTAGGGGCTACCTACATTTCAAACAGCATTAACCGATTTTGCTAACTTGGAGGTCCTCTTTTTCTTCTTCATTCTCAATTGCAGACATTCTTTCTGCTATGAGTACTCGAATTTTCTGAGGATTCAACAGACTGGTTCTTTTTTTTAAAATATTTATTTATTTAATAGATCTTTACTGGAGTATAATTGCTTTACAATACTGTGTTAGAGTGAATCAGCCATATGCATACATATATCCCCATATCCCCTCCATCTTGAGCCTCCCTCCCACCCTCCCTATCCCACCCCTCTAGGTTGTTGTAAAGCACCGAGCTGGTCCTTAAGCCTTTTTTTCTTACTGCCAATACAGGATTCACCTTTCTTGGGTCTCCTAAGTAGTTTACCATGTATCAATGTTGTCCTATAGCTTTTGAGATATTACTGTTATTGCTTCTCATGTTTTCCTTATCCTTCTGTGTTTGTGTTAAAGAAGAAAAAAGTCCCTTTATTGTAATTAAGAAAGGGATCTAAATTAGGTGATTTGGTTCAATCTGCCATACCTCTGTTGTTGTTTTCAACTTGTCAAGTTTTTATTTAAGGGAAAATATTCAGTTAAAGCTTGGTTTTCTTTTGCTCAACACCGCCTCCCCCCTCCCGAAACAACAGAATCAGCAAAACTAGATAGTTAATTAATTTAATTGCCTGAAACATTTTGATAGAGATTTGTGCCTAGTCATGCTCCTTTGCTGGCGAGTAAAGCTAATAATTATTTGAATGAAAGTATTCCTTATTTTAGTCTTTCTGTGTGCAGAAAGGGATAGATTTGTACTCATGCCTGTGTGTGTGCGCCTGCGGGTGTATTTTTATAACAAAAAATCAGTGGCCTATTTTTTTTGATACTAAGTAACAAACAAATGAAGTATAAATGGGGCAAATAATTATGATAGGTAATGAAGGTGCCCTACCTCCTTTTAAAGATGGACGTAACTATTTCATTAACCAGGTGTTGACAACTATTGTGATTTGTTGATATTTGATTATATTAGTTTGGTAATTTGAATGCGATCATTTACCTCTTAAAGATTTTTAAAAATAATGTGTCTGTGATTTCTTTTTATAATATACAGAGAAAGCAACCAGTGAGATGAATACTGCTGAAGATTGGGGTCTCATTTTGGATATTTGTGATAAAGTCGGTCAGTCTCGCACTGGGTAAGTGTTGCAAAGTTTCAGAGGATTTTTATTTATTCTTCCTGTTTATTAACATGAATGAAACAAGAGTTAGAAGGTAAAGCATATTACAATCACAATTTAGTTTAAAAAGAGAATGTTTTTGCTAGTGAGATTTGAGGGATCATCCCATTTAGGTTACTCCCTGTAACCAGGAGGGGCAACATGACTGGTAACAATGTTGATACTTTAATTATTCTCCCTTGTCCATAATTGCCTTCTGAAATCTAACTTTTCCCACTGATTTTTAAAAAAAATTTTATTGAAGTATAGTTGATTTACAATGTTGTGTTAATTCCTGCTGTACAGCAAAGTGATTCAGTTATACATACATTCGTTTTCCTATTCTTTACCATTGTGGTTTATCAGAGGATATTGACTATAGTTCCCTGTGCTCTACAGTAGGACCTTGTTGTTTATCCATTCTAAATGTAATAGTTTACATCTGCTCATCCCTAACTCCTAGTCCTTCCCTCCCCCCACCCACCCTTGGCAACCTCAAGTCTGTTCTCTATGTCTGTGAGTCTGTTTCTGTTTCGTAGATATGTTAATTAGTGTTGTATTTTAGATTCCACATATAAGTGATATCATATGATATTTGTCTTTCTCTTTCTGATTCGCTTAGTATGATAATCTCTAGGTCCATCCATGTTGCTGCAAATGGCGTTATTTCATTCTTTTTTATGGCTGAGTGGTGTTCCATTGTGTGTGTGTGTGTGTGTGTGTGTGTATTCCCCAAATCTTCTTTATCCATTCATCTGTTGATGGATATTTAGGTTGTTTCCATTCCCACTGATTTTTAAAGTCATCAGTGATTTCTCAAGTACCAAGTTTTTTGGTTATTTCTGTGTTCTTTTCTTCTTTGTCACATGTGCCCATTCGACCCAACTAATCAGTGACTATTGAAAGAGAGACAGTTTTAGGGAAATAGAATTGTAAACTTTCTGGCATACGGACTTTTTGGTAATACAGGGCTTTCTCTACAGTGCCGCAAGGGGATTTACTGGTGTACAGAGTAATGGTTTCCTTCATTCCTGGGCTAATAACGTCCAGTTATTAGTAGCCACATTTACCCCTTTGTGCCACACAAATATTGTCTTATTTACGTACTTCACGTGAAGAATGTTTGGGAGCACTGCTGGATCCTGCTTGATTCTTCTGGTGGTAATCTTAACTCTCTGACGGTGCCTTCTCTGGCTTTTCTTCCTTCCCTTCTAAATAGAGATAGTTCCTTAAACTTTCTTTGATCCATTTTTTTACCTGATACTTTTTCTTTTGAAATCTCCCAGCTTTCAAATTTCTTTATGTGACATCTGTAGTTTTAGCTCTGAATCCCTAACTCAAGCACTAATATTGGGGATGCAGCATAATTTCTGAACATCACACTACATGAGCCGCGGCCTCACATCCAGAATCCTGAACTCATGTCTCCTTTTGCTTTAAACCTACATTCCCTCCTTTGTCCCCTGTCTCTGTTAATGACAAGGTTATTCTTTCATTCACACCTAAAACCTCAGACTCTCTTCTGCATTTAGCTTTTTACTAAATTCTGTCAGCACGCCTCCATAATATCTCTCACGATATTGATGTCATAGAGTCTCCTTAGTTAAGTTCTTGAACTTGGTCAAACCAGGCGGGGCAGTTTGTCTTTAAGTCCTTTCCACCCCATCACTCAAGCCCTTTTTAGTCCATAATGTGCTCCCTCTGGCAGGTTCCCAAGATTGTGGCCTCTGCCATCCCCTTTGTTGTTTTTCCATCCTTTCTGGCCTGATTAGTTCCTTAATTTAGTTGATGTTTGAGTAGTTACTGTGTGTTACGTGTCTGTTCCTTCTTCTCTCCATCTATTGGCCCCACTTTACTTGAGCCATCCTTAACCATGCCTAGCCTAGTGAATTAACCTTCTGGCGTTTCCTTCTGTTTCCATCTCTTTTCTGTCTGGTTCTTATAGCCGGTGGCCATATGACAACTCTGACCATGTTACTCCCCTGTCTTCCATACTGAGTTAAGTCTAGTAACCTCCTTAGGCCTTCTGAATCATTTATTTTTCATTTACTTCTTTTGTAGTTACTGTTCTTTTCAACTCAAATATTTGAGCTGCCAGTGCTTTTCCACTTTATTGTAATGCTTTTGGTCATTGTGTTCCTTCAGTGTCGAATATTCTCTTCTCCCATCTCCTATCTCTGTGTCTCATATCCTTCCAGACCCACTATGGATATTATTTCTTCCACAAAGGCTTTCCTTATCCCTAGTACTGAAAATCATTACCGAAAACCTGAATCCTCAAAGCACTCTCAAAACCATTCTTATTTGTGTTTTGCCTTGTATAATAGTAATTTATATACATCTAGTAGACTTAGATTTGTAGGATGAAAGGTCTATGAATTTTTGTTGTGCAGAGGAAAGCAAATAGCTTAGTGGCTGAGAGCATGGCCTCTGGAGTGAGACTGCCTGGGTTCAGATCCGGGCTCTGACTGCTTAGCTGTGTCATGGTGGGTCAATAGTAACTTCCTTTTCTAGTTTGCTACAAGAGAATAAAAATAATATCTTTTTAGGGGGCTTGTTGTAAGTGTTAGATTAGTTAATATATATAAAGTGTTTATAATAGTATCTGGTGCATGGTTAAGTGGGTACACCTCTGCCTCTTTTTTTTTTTTTTTTTAATGGCTTTACAATGTTGTGTTAGTTTCTGCTGTACAATGAAGTGAATCAGCTTTATGTATACATATATCCCCTCCCTCTTGGACCTCTCTCCCATCCTGCCCATCTAGGTCATCACAAAGCACCGACCTGAGCTTCCTGTGCTATACTGCAGGTTCCCACTAGCTATCAGTTTTACACATAGTAGTGTATTTATGTCAAACCTGCCTCTTTTTGATTAAAATGATATTTTGTGACAGTTTGTCCGTTGAGGACTAGGTATCGACCTAGCTCCATCCCTGTGTATTTTGGAGATAAAACTTTTATCTAGCATTCCAGTTGCAAAGTCCCTCCTCTCTCTTTTCACTCCATCAGTTTTCTTTTTATCTTTAGTTTGGTAGTCTTCATTTTGTAGATACTTTTTATAATAATTTGATTAATTGCTTGAAATGAAAGGACAAACTCCCTTTCATTACTAGAAATATTCCATATTTTTCTACTTAAAAAATAAAGTTGTAACCCACCTAAAAATCCTGTATGATGTGTCATGGAGCTTTAAAGAGATCAATTTGTTTTTCTTCATGTTAACATTATTATACTAGAAATGATAATCTGTTATTTTTTTCCTGTCTTTTCCTGTGATGAGAACTGTTCAGATCTACTCTCTCAGCAACTTTCAAATGTGCAACAAAGTGTTGTAACTGTACTCTCCATGCTTTACATTACAGCCTCAGAACTTACTTATAACTGGAAGTTTGTACCTTTTGACCCATTTTATTCATTTTGACCACCCCTCTGCCCGTCTGACAACCACCAGTTTGTTCTCTGTTTCTATGAGTTTGATTTTATTAGATTCCATATATAAGTGAGATCATACAGTATTTGTCTTCCTCTGTCTGACTGATTTCACTTAGCATAATGCCTTCAAGTTTCCATCCATGTTGTCCTTGTGTACTTAAAATGTACTAATTTATAGCTTTAAGTAATTGTTTTCTACTTGCCTTTTGTTGTTATCTAGTATCAGTAGGTTTAGATACATCCTCATTCTTTTTTTTTCCTCTCACTGCTGTGGCCTCTCCCGTTGTGGAGCACAGGCTCCGGACGCGCAGGCCCAGCGGCCATGGCTCCCGGGCCCAGCCGCTCCGCGGCACGTGGGATCTTCCCCAACCGGGGCACGAACCCGTGTCCTCTGCATCGGCAGGCGGACTCTCAACCACTGCGCCACCAGGGAAGCCCTTTTTTTTTTTTTTTGCTGTACGTGGGCCTCTCACTGTTACGGCCTCTCCCATTGCAGAGCACAGGTCCGGACGCGCAGGCTCAGCGGCCACGGCTCACGGGTCTAGCTGCTCCGCGGCATGTGGGATCTTCCTGGACCGGGGCATGAACCTGTGTCCCCTGCATTGGCAGGCAGAATCTCAACCACTGCGCCACTAGGGAAGCCCCATCCTCATTCTTTAATTTTTTCAAATGTACTTTAGACAACATATTCTCTCTCAGTATTTTTCCTTAGTATTTCATTATACTTTGGAGATTTTAATTGACATTATGCTAAATCTATGAATTTACTTAGGAAGTGTTTTCAGCTTTGCTAATTTAAATAATGAGAGGTAGTTCTGTTTGGTTTTAATCAATATTTTTTCCTTTCCTCTTCCCTTCTTTTCCTTTTTTCTCTTTCACTTATTTTTTCTTCCTTAATACTTGCTCTCTAGTTCCTTTAAATTCTCATTAAGTTAATTTTCAAGCATTTATTTGTTTGTTTATGGAAATGTGATATCTCTTTATAGCTCTTGTTAATAAAGAATTGTTTGAAAAGGACTGTGTAATAATTGAGATGCCATTCTACTATTACTAGGGTTTAAAAAAAATCAAACCCACAAAATTTGCTTATGTGTGTGATTTCTCTTTAAAAATAATGTTTTACATACATATCCAGTTGTATTTTCATTATTTTCACTTTCTTGCTGTACCTTGATGATTTCATAGTAGGAAATAAGCATCAGGGCCACATTTTGACTTTCATGGGCCATCAGCACTTTTGTCTTCCTGGTTCCCTTTCCCCATAAAAAAGTAATAAAAATATTTTATGACTGCATTATTATAAAGGCAAGTGCATTATTATACATGAAAACATTTTCTTTGAGCCAAGTTTGTGGCATTCAGCACATTCACATTGTTGTGGGATCATCAACCACTATCCACCTCCAGATCTTTTCATCATCCCCAAGTGAGCTCTGCCTGTTAAACAACTTACCACTTCCCCCTTCCCCAGAACCTGGTAACCACTTACAGTTTGGTTTTAATTTTTAAAATCATTTCATAATTAGTTATATGGAAAACTTATGGAAATCTGGTTTATGTTGTCTAGGAGTCCAGATACATATGTTTAGTATGGGTTGCTGATGGTAGCATGAGAATATTGAACCGGTATTGTAGGTTGTCAGTGAAGTATTCTAGGTACCTGGTGTGCTTTAGAAAAGATTGAGACATGTCATTGGTGTGAGAGGGAAAAGGGGACATGAGTTTTCCTGAGGCAAATGTAGATAGAGGCATGTTATGGACTGGAATGCAGTTCATCAGGTTATTTGTATACTAGGCAGCAGTCTAGATTTTTTTTTTTTTAAACATTGCCATATGGTATTAATCTGTAATTTTATAAAATGTACAGATCTATTTAAGAGGACGGATTTAGGGATGGTTGAGGGAACTTTAAGAAAAGCATTTCTATTTCAGTAAGATTCTTTTTTAAACAAAATGATTTGTAACCAGCAATATATTGTAGAATTATTTAGTGCATAAAGTAACTTATATTAAAGTCTTTCTTCCCTAAGAAAATAATATTTAAAAATCCTTTTGGCCCTTTAAAAAAAATTCCTTCCTTCCTTCCTTCCTTTCTTTTTTTTGAGTCATCTGTTTTGGAGTTATGGTTGTTTGGGAAATATTCTCAATTTTTAAGGGGAAATGAAGAGCCAATTGTGAAATTTCATTTGGTCAGAGAACTGTGACCCAGAAACATGGTTCCAGCAGTATTTCGAAAAACCCTCTTTAATTCTTCCTCTTTAAAAAAATCTTACTGTTCTTTGAGCCACACATATGTGTGTATGTTTGTTGATTTAAAGAAATACTTATGCTTATGAAATATGTACTTTTTTGTTTCAAAAATAGATACTCACATGGCTCAAAATTTAAAACAGTTTAAAAAGATGAACATTGACAAGTCTAACTTCTGTCCCTGTTTCCCTCCCCCATCCTCTATAGGTAACCACTTTTCTTTCTTTTGTACCTTTCCATTGTTTCTTTACACAAATACGAGTATCTTTTCCCTGCCGTAATAGACAATAAGCATATTATACACTATTCTGCATTTGTAATTACTTAATTCCCTAATATATCCTGTCAGCCTGAAATGTTTGAATATGCTGGACTTAAAACTTTGAAAAAAATTCTGAAATTTTTTTTCTGATTTCCAAAGATATTCATGTGATTTTTAGTGTGCAGTTCCAATGTCTAAGTACTGAAAAATGCTTAGCCAGTGATGTCATATGATGGACTGAAAAGTCTCTGTTCAGAATCAAGAGAACTTTCAGAATAATAGTAGCAGTTTTCTTTAACATAATACATAGCTTCCCATAATAAATAGCTTTTGTCTATTAGTTTTGGTTGATTTGATTATAATTTCATATATAAAAAATAGATGTGAGGGTAGGTGTTGATTATCCACAATAAAAAGTTAAAATTAAAACTCTGTAATTGACATCCAGATTAATTTGTGCTATTATTTTATGTCTTAACTGTCTTTGTTTAGCTTTAGACAAAAATATAGTTGACTGAGAGTGGACAACGTGATAAACTTTTTTCTTTACTTGGATAAGGGATCTATTTGGATAGTAAGTCTTTGATTTATTTGTACAGAATTAGAAGGAGAAAATGATAGTCATTACTGATATTTTGTGAAAAATATAAATATAAGCCTTTGGGAAAGAGTTTGTTAAAAATATTTTTCATTGGCTTTATGTTGTCTTGTCCTGGACCCGGGCTTTGACTACTTCTGACCTTTAGCTGGAGGTTGATAGAATATGTCCTGATTTTTTAAGGGAAAAGTAATCTCTGGCCTAGACTTCTTCAAGTTGGAAGGGCAGCATCAGTTCTAGAAAAAGATTTCTTCCAACGTGTGTTTTGTAATCATCATACCCTCCATTTACTGGCCTTAGGTTTTAAAGTCTTTTAAGTGTTCTTTTAAGGATAATAGCCAACATTTATTGACTGCTTATTATCTGCCAGGTCTTGTTTAAGTGCCTTATAAACATTTTATTTAATCATCACAACAGCTGTAGGTACTCTAGTTTTTTCTAGTTAACAAGTGAGAATCTGATTCGTATTTAGGATTTTTTTTAATGTCATTTAAACTAGGGGAAGAGTTATAGCAGGAATAAAATTAAAGGCTTTTTTGTAAAGCGTGATCTTGATTTCCCGGTCTCTTTCACTTTCTTTATGTCACAGAATTACTTCAGTTCATTTCATTCTTTTTGTATCAGTCGTTTTTTTCTTTTTTTTTTTTTCGTCTGCGGTACGCGGACCTCTCACTGCTGTGGCCTCTCCCGCCGCGGAGCACAGGCTCCAGACACGCAGGCTCAGCGGCCATGGCCCACGAGCCCAGCCGCTCCGCGGCACGTGGGATCCTCCCGGACCGGGGCACGAACCCGCGTCCCCTGCATCGGCAGGCGGACTCCCAACCACTGCGCCACCAGGGAAGACCCGTTTTTTCTTTTATTTGACAAACAGTGAGTACTGGCTGGGTATCATGCTTTGGGTCTAGAGTGGTGAATAAAGCAGGTACAGCCTTTGTCATCAGCTATGGTAACAGTTGGCCAGTGGAAGATAGAAATAAACAGGTAATGGTCTAAGAAGATAGTGAGCAGAGGGCTTCAGTGGAGAATAAAAGGGAGACCTACTTAGGTTTTTCAGGGAAGCACAGGCATGAGGGATAACATTTATGCTATGATTTTAAAGTTGAGAAGAAGTGAAGAGCTGCAAGCAGAGGTCCCAGGCAGAGGGAACAGCTTTCACGTGAATGCTGCAGAGTAGAGGACACTTGGCGCTTTCTAATAACTTGAAAGGTACGGGCTAGCTGGAGCAGAGGTGAGCCACCCTGAGCAAGCACAGAGCTGGGTATAAAGAGAGTGAGTGGGTTAGAGAAATGGAAGATGATAGTTGGAATGCCTGAAATGGAGTTTGTAGACCTTGACAGTTAATAATAAGGTGGAGTCAAAAAGCCAATGGTGTTGGAAGCATCACTTCCGTTAAGACAGAAGTAACATTAGAGAGAGTGGCAGAGAGCCAGGAGTTAAAATCATTGAAAGATGAGGGGGCAGTGAGGTTTTTTAAATGAGAAGATCTGAACTGGGCTATTTTAGGAAAGAGGGAGGGAGAATGGTTTTGAAGTAGCAAAGGGAGCAAAGAGGACCCTTCATTTAGGAGGTACAAGAGCCGTGGGAAGACAGAAAGCTACCACTTGAGGTGGCTGCAGGAGAAGTGTTATCTTCCATGGAGAGCCAGTTTTCTGTAGAGCAAAAGGACCAGGGGTAGGGCCTTTTGTTGATCATGGGCTGTGACTTCTAGAGGGTCCAGTGGAAAGATTTCAGAAGCTGGGGAGTAATGGATATGCAGAGCTGTTTAATGATGGAGAGGATAGTCTGGAGCTTCTTGTAGGGACTTGTCTAAACAAGAATAACAGGCATATGTTCTCAAGTTCTCAATTATTGGATCGTAGAGAAAGTTGGGTGCCCGAGACTTGGTCTTGACTTCTGCAGAAGGAACCTTGGAGTCCTGGGAAGGAGTGGTCGGGGCTCCCTTTGACCCTTTTCCATAAAGGTGAAGAGGCTTGAGGTGGGTGGTCTTCCAGAGTCAAAGGTACATTCTTACCGTTTTCTGGGATGAACATCTTTTTCTGTATTTAAGAGCTGTTTGTGCTTCCTCTTCTGTGAACTGTCTGTATCTATCCTTTCCTCATTTCTAGGAGTCCTTGATGTGTTAGGGACATATCTTGTCTGTTTTATGAATTGCGTATATTTTTCCATTATTTTTTGGTTTTTTTTGGCTGCGCCGCACAGCTTGTGGGATCTTAGTTCCCGACCAGGGATCGAATCCAGGCCCTGGCAGTGAAAGCGCCAAGTCCTAACCACTGGACCACCAGGGAATTCCTTCCATTATTTTTTTGACTTTGTTTTGTTGTTTTTCCATTTAGAAATTTTTGATTTTTATATAGATGAATTTATCAGTCTTATGGTGTTTAGAATTTTGAGTTATACAAGACTTTCCTTCTCCAGGGTTTTAGTAGAATTATCTCATGTTTCTTTCATTTTTTTGTTTTATAATTACTAGACTGTTTTTTTAAAAATACAATTTTAGGTTTAGAAAAACATTGAGCAGGTAGTATGCAGAATTCCATAACCCACTCCCACCCCTTACCTGCAGTTTCCCCTGTTATTAACATCTTGCATTAGTGTGGTACATGTTACAAGGAATGAACCAATATTGATACATTAGCATTAACTAACGTCTATAGTTTACATTAAGACTCACTCTATATTATACAGTTTTATGGGTTTTGACAAGCCCATAATGACGTATCCATTATTACAGTATCACACAGAGTAGTTTCACCATCCTTAAAATGTCCTGTGCTCCCCCCATTCATCCCTCTCCTTTCTCTCTCTGAACCCCTGACAACCATTAATTTCTTTATTTTTTTTTTACTATTTCTATAATTTTGCCTTTTCCAAAATGTCATACAATTAGGATCATATAGTATGTATAGCCTTTTCAGAAGCCTGCACACTGCAACGAAGAGCCCACGTGCCACAGCGAAAGATCCCTCGTGCTACAGCTGAGACCCGGTGCAGCCAAAAAATAAATACATATTAAAAAAAATTTTTTTAAATCATGAGTCAAGACATACCAATTTTATTAAGTTTTTAGTGATTCTTCTCTCTCCCATATGTTATATTACATTGTGTTCTGTTTGACTGAAATATACTCCAGTTTTATATGATCTGGGAAACTCAAAATATCATACTAAATTTAAGTATTCAGTGACTGTTATCTATACTTCCATTAACCCTCAATATTTAGTATGTAGAAGTTTACCTCCTTTTCTGATGAAGTCCTTCAGGCACGTGAACTTGTTCTTTAAATAGCCAAATAACATAATTTGTAGACTATATTCATGTTCCATCAGCTATCTCATAAGAAATACCTATTTAACAAGCTCAGAATCAGAATTTGATATTTGTATTCAGTGTTTTGCCCTTTTCCCCCTTGTGCACTGTAGACTGTGTTTTATGTAATGTATATTATGAACCAAATATGCACTTTGAATATGCCATTGAATATACAGTTATGATTCATTTCAGTTCTGATTTCTTTTGCATTTTATAATATTAAACTTCTTTTATAGTTAATGTAAAGCCTTTATGCTTTTGAAAGCCACGCTCTATATTAGACTCCCTTTAGTGTTCAAGGAGGGTTTATATTCTCTGTTAATTAAAATTTTTTTTACTTTGTTCAGCAAAGATTTGAGGTCCCATATCTTTTAGTGTGCGCCTGCTGGGTACTAAGACCTATAAAAGTTATGCAGACACTTGTCCCCTCCCCCCTCCACAATACAGTTACATATATCCTTGAATTGTAAGTTGTAGTAAAGCACTTTTTATAGCATGTAAAAAGAAAACGTAAAGTTTGAATCACTCTAAAATAGCTTTGAAAGCTAACGTTGTAAAAGTAACTTGATAGAAGAATATGTTTGTGCTTTCTAGAGCTAACATTGAGTGTCTCTAAGTCCCTGGCATGATTCTGGGAGTAATGTAATAACATACTGAACAGGAAGCATTAAAGTCCCCTTTTACAGATGAGGTCTGTCAAGCCTCAAATCTTTTTCTACTGAATCACAGTGCTGCTTTTGTCTAGCAGTAGTTCTCAGCCCAGTGGTGTTGCTCTGTTAGGGATGGTTTTGGTTGTCACAATGACAGGAGGTTACTACTGACATTGATTAGGCTGGGACCAGAGATGTGATATGCCAGATAGTCTTACACTGCAAGAATTTTTCTGCCCCTATTTAGAAACATACTGTTAGTATCTTTGTACCTTTTCAGTCCTGCCTCAAAGGTGATGAGAGGTTAACCGTGCGAGCACATTCATGAACTATGCTATACACTGTTATTTCTGTTACTTTTTTTTATATTGCTTTTCTTTTATATTTACAATACTTTAAAGAAAATGTCCTATTGTTCTTCTGTCAGCCCCCATGAGGGGGATAATAAAGAGGTGGTATCCTCTTTTTGAAAAGTTGATTGATCTAAAATCATTGGTTTAGTAATAGGTGCAATAAGTAGTATTTGAATTCACTGCCTTTTCAATAGTAATAATTCCTCAAGCATATAAAATCTCATCACAGTTTAACCTGTTATCTTTATAATACAAAAGTACTTTTCAATTAAGATGTAGAGATGAGACATATTTTTAAATAAGAGACTTTTAAAAACTTACAGAAAGCATAAGATCTCACAAATTTTGACTCCTTTATCCAACAAAATCATTGAATATTTTTGGCTTTCTCCTTATATATTAATGGAAAGACCTTTTCAGGTAATCTCACTAACTGGTGACTAGAGATGAATGCTGAGCTATCTATCTGTCATAACTGTACAACAACATACCTACAAGTAGATAGACATTTATAAATAATGTGGTGACAGTTCTGGAAATGTACTCAGGGCTATTCAAAGAGATTTGAAATCTCATTTTTCTTTGAAAAGAGAACTGTAGGAATGCAAAATTAGTTTTAGTTTTCTTTGGTCCTCTTAACTCTAGATCTGAGCTACGTCCTATGCATGTTTAACTTACTGAACTGAACTGTATTCTTTTGCAGCCCCCTCAATTTTATTTTTCTTCAAAACTTGTTCTTCTGTCCATTGAGTGAGCTCTACGTGCTGTCCTAAATTCCAGTTCCCATTTCTCTTACAGAGTGTGTATATCTCCCTGCACTGAGGATGACTCTTGCTCAGAGTATACATGTTTTAGACAACATGGCCCTGAATATACAAGCCATCTTCTTCACCTGGTGCTCAACATAACAGTTTTGCTTCAGTAATTGAGGAGAAATTGCCTGTACTGAGCATATTTGAGAGATGGCAGAATATGTTCTGCAACAGTAACTCCCTAATCAAAGAAAATTGATTAACTGCCATTTTTGCCTTATTATCCTTACTTTGGAAACTCAGGAAACAGTACAGTTCCATTACATTTTACAGTGGTGTGATCTGTGGTATGGTCATTTATCACATAGTAAGTTAAGAGAGTTATTTTGGGGTTGGAAAACTGGGAAGGGTGAGAGAGAGTTCTTTCCTTGTTCTTGTCTGTATCCTTGACCTCTCCTATCTTTTTGTTTTCCCATCTCAAGATAAGGCAGAGAGAGGGTGAGTCTTACAAAATGTTTTAAAATACCAAAATGGAGTTTTGGGAAGGGTTTTGAGAGAGATCCGGACTTGACTACCCTTTACAAAAGGTTGGTGGTGGAAACTGTTGGTAGACTCCTCTAAATGCACATGCAGATTTTATCTTAGCAGGTAATTTTACAAAATGCTTCATTAGTATGTATCAACAGCCCCTTTCCTCACATCCTGTGCTCCTCCCAGCACTACTTACTATGCATTTTCCCCTCATCACATAATTTTTCAGAAATAGATTTTGCGAGTGCGTGTACATTTTCCACATAGAAAGCAAACTCAGCAGAAGATGCAGAAGTTGGTAACAAATAGAGCTTTATAATGACGATTATTCAGTTATTCTAAATACTAATTATTGTACAACAGTGAAAATTCGTCTTTCCCATTTAGCTCAATGACTTCTTCTTGAGCATCAGCCATGTTGAAGACATAGAACCTGAAAGAGGGAGAGTGGTGTGGAGAGAGGGGAGCTGGAGTGAGAGGGTCTAGTGGAGAAGAGCCCCCTCCTAAAGCTTTCTTTTCGTGGAAGCCCACAGTACAGTGTATTGAGGTGGCCTGGCGTAATGTTGTGAATAATGAAACTGACTTTGATGCTTTAGTTCATCAGAGCTGACATATGCCGAGTCAGCTGTGTCCATTCATGAAAAGCCTGTTTTCTTGTCTGGTCTAGGATTCAAGGAAAAGACAGTAGAAGCCACAACTAGATAGAAGTACTGCCTTTTTTTCTCGCTCGTGTATGAAGTATGTGTCCGAGATCTGTGCATAAAAAGATAATGTTTGGATGAACATAGTTTTGGCTGGGGTGATCATGCATCCCATTTCTCTTGGATAGTTTCACTCTGTGCCTGCTGTTCTTGTATTACGCCTGGTTAGCACCCCCTTTCACTCTCAAAGGGGTACTCGTATAGATGATAAATTATACAGACACTATATTTGTAGTCCATTTTCATTTGTCATTGAGAGGATAATAGCCATAGGACACCTACTTTAAATTCAATTATAACTCTTAAACCTTTTTAAAAAGAATATTTTAGCTATAATTTTTTGTTGAATTGTAAGATTTATAATGAAATGTATATAAATATACTTTCACTTCTGTATTTTACTTATCGTTTTGTGGAAATACTGAAAAGCTGAATTGAAAAAAAACACGGAACAGAATGAGGTCGTTAAATATTAGATTTTTGTGGATCACTTCTGTTGTTTAATAGCGCCAGTTTTATACACAGTTCTGAAGGGATTTTTTTTTTTAGCTTATTATACCTAAAAAGATATTGCTTTGTTGGCATACATAAAGTGTTCCTCAGGACTTATAAACATTCTAGTTGGCTTTTTTGGGCATTATCCTTTTTATGGATGCAATAGCCAACTTTGCTTTGGTTCCAGACATGTCCTTGCCTTGGTTTTTAAAATTGGCTGTGGTTAAACATTTCAACAGTATAGAAATGAGTGAAATAAAAAGTAAAAAGTTCCATTTCAAAGCCTCTTTCTCCATCCTCTTTTCCAAAAGTCACCACAGTTTAGACTTCTTTCTTTTAAAAAAAAAAAAAAAGTGTGGTTTATGAACAATACATCAGAAATTTCATTTAAAATTTGGTGGTAAAGCAAGTATTGAGGATTATTTTCTAAAATGTTTTATTCACTGAGCTGAATCATCTTTGGATCATTATTTTTAAATGATTTTAATTTTGGTATTTAGATAATTTGGCCTCTGCCAGTGCTTTGAAATGATAATTTTGTGTTTGTCAACATGCTTTTCACAACTGCAAAAATTAGCATGAGGTCACAGATTCTGGCTCCTAAAATAAGTCCAACTGTAAAAAAGGAAAAATCTAAATAATGTTATATTATTTCTTCAGTCTAATGATGCTGCTTTTAGATACTTTTAATACAAAATCAGTAGAATAAGAGCTGCAGAATCATGAGTTGACTGCTTGACATATAATAGGTATCCCATAAATACAATTTTTCCCCCTCTTTTTTCCATGCTCTTTAGGTGGAAGGCTTCCCAACAGGCAGTGAAACAGCCTTAGAAACAGAAATTTTATTTTTTATTCTAATATCTCCCTATTAAAAATGACTTTTTTCTGTTTATCATTAGTAATTGCATTTTCAATTCTTAAAGAAATTTTTTAGGACAATTATTGTTACTGGCCAATTTTCCCAGGACTCAGTGTTGTTCAGATCACTTGATACTGTTTTTTCTTTTGTTTGTATGTGTCCAACTGTCCATTTCCTTAACTTCCATCCCAAATGGAAGCTCTGTATGTATGCAGTTAAATAGTAACTGTCCACTTCCCCCTTCTCTTAGCCACTGGTGACTTCTATTCTACTTTGTATCTCCATGAATTTGCCTGTTTTGAGTACCACGTATAAGTGGAGCCATATAATATTTCTCCTTTTGTGTCTGGCTTATTTCACTAAGTATGTCTTCAAGGTCCACCCATGTAGCATGTGTCAGAATTTCGTTCTTTTAGGCTGAATAGTATTCCATTGTATTTTGTTTATCCGTTCATCTGCTGGTGGAGATTTGGCTGTTGTGAATAATGCTGCTCTGAGCATAGATGTACAGATGTCTGCTTCAATCCCTGCTTTCAGTTCTTTTATGTGCGTATTCAGCACGTAGTGGTGGAGTTCCTGGGTCACAGGGCAGTTTTATGTCTGACTTTGTGAGAAGCTGTCAGACTTGTCCACAGTGGCTACGTCGTTTCGTTTCGCATCGAGGTGGGCACCGCTATGCATAAGGGTTCCCATTTCCCCACATCCCCGGCTGGTTGCCTCTTCCTTTTTAATGTGAAATTGTGTCTCACTGTGATTTCATGTGCTGCTCCCTAATGATGCTGAGTGGTTTTTCATGTGCTTTCTGGCCATTTATATATCTTCTTTGGAGAAATGTCTGTTTGAGTCTTTGGCCCATTTTTGAATTGGATTATCATTTTTTTGTTGTTGAGAGGTAGGACCCCTTTATATATTCTGGATATTAATCCCTTATTAGATAAGTCCTTCTATTTCTATCAGGTTAATTTCATCCAATTAGTTAATTATTTAATTAGTTCATTTTATATATTTTTCTTCTCTGGAAGTTTTATCGGGTTCTTTTTTGTATACCACTTCTTTCCTTTGCTATGTTGATGATTCCTTGTACATCCTAGAGTATACTTAAAATAGCTTATTATAATTTCCACATTTTCATTTGACTGAGTTTTCTCCTAGTTAAGTGTCACTTCCTGCTTCGTGTCACATCTGGTAATTTTTGATTGAATGCTTAGTATTATGAATTTTATATTGTTGAATGCCAGGTTTTGTCATACTCCTGTTAAAGAATATTGGACTTGATTCTGTTAGAGGTTACGTCTGGATCAATTTTATTCTTCTGTGACTTGTTTTTTAAGTTGTTATTGGATGGATTTAGGATAGTCTTTTGGGATGGTGTAGCCGCATCACCAAGGCCTAAGCGCTCTGCTGCAAGGACTCTCCACTTTGGTATGAGCTCTGACAGCTGTGTGAGCTTTGGGAACCCTTCAGCGTAGAGCTCTCAGTCACTTTTTGTCCAGCCTGGTGGGCAGCAGACCTCAGTGGACCCCATGCAGGTATCTAGCACTCTTTCTTCATATAGCTCCTCGACTCTGTCCTGCACATTCTAGCTCCCACAGCCTGCCGGAATTCTGATTTCTGTCCCCTCAACTCAGTGAGATCACCACCATCTTCCTGGGATCAGCTTCTCTGTGCTGAGATCCAGAAACTGCCTTTAGACAGAAAGCCTATTTCGGTACCTGGAAAGTGCCCCTGGGTAGAAAGTTGAGGCAGATGTCTGTTTATCTAATTTGTGTTCTTTCTTAGAGATCATCATTCAGTGCTACCTGTGGCCTAATGTGCCAAATGTATTTTAAATATATTTTTCCAGTTTTCTAATTATTTACAACAGGAGTGTAAGTCTGGTTCCAGTTTTCCATCGTGACTGGAAGTGGAAGTCTTGGTCTGTCATTTTATTTTCAAAACTTTCCATCTAGAATTAGCCCAAAATGCCTTATCCATGATCATTAAGGAAGAGAGCCTGTTAATTTTGTTTGAAAAATTTAAAGGAACTTTTTAGTGTACAGTTTTTCAATTGTGTCATTAGGAAGAATTAAACTTCTCTACCATATTCTCCCTTTTGTATCATAGTCTATTGACTTTTATAGTTAAGGGGGAAAAAAGTAGAATGTACTACTAATTGTTACATTTCTCATTTTTTAGACCTAAAGATTGTCTTCGGTCTATTATGAGGAGGGTGAACCATAAAGATCCTCATGTTGCCATGCAGGCTCTGACTGTGAGTGGTTTCATTTCAAGATCTACCACAAAATTGTCTACCGAAATTGAGCCCTTTTAACTCCCTGTTTTATACTTTTAGCTTCTAGGAGCGTGTGTATCAAATTGTGGCAAAATTTTTCACTTAGAAGTATGTTCAAGAGATTTTGCTAGTGAAGTAAGCAACGTATTAAACAAGGTAAGGCACATTATTTCTAGAAATGAATTAACACTGTCTTCTTTCTTCATATATTTTATTGTTCAGTTCTTTACATTTTAAATCACAAAGGACTAGTCTGTGCTTTTTTTTTTTTTTTTAACTCTTTCAAGGCTATGTCTATCCCATGTATAAGTCCATGTTAGGTTTTGCTGAAGAGACTACACATTTATATAACTTGGAGATTTGGTTTTGGTCAAGCCAAATTAGAATATATTTAACATCTTTTCTTCACCATTCCTTTCTTCTGATGAAAAATATGTGTATTTCTCTGATTAAGAGATACCAGTTTACTTTAGGCACAGTTTTTATAACGTTTTTTTTTTTTAGTCACAGAGGTCATCTACTTAACTGAATGTAGAGTTAAAAATTCAAATCCAGCAATTTAAGGAATTTAAAAATTTTAATTTACTAAGTAATATGTGAGTTTTCTCAGTAAAAATTCATGCATTCTAAAGATAATTATTTCTGGCCTTTTTTGGGGGGATAATTATATATAAAAATGTTTTAAGTGTTAAAAGGGAAAATGCTTCATGTTTTTTTGGAAAAAATGAGTATTTCCAGATTTTAGTAGGAAATAGTACATAAATAAGAATTTAAAATTCTGTCCTCCTTTTAGAACATGGTTATGTGATAATTTTTTCCTGTTCTGCTTTATTCAGTTATTCAGTTATATTTAGGTAGTTTGTGCTAATTATTTACCATTCTTTTGATGTCCTGAATGTCCATCAAAATGTACAACTGTTTATGAAGAGATTCTAATGTAATATTTTCCTTAATTGAAGATTTGTACTCGGTATTTAGTAACGTGAACAACTTTAAAAAGCAAACAGTTGCATATAGGAGAAAGAACTCTTTATTTTTCAAATATTTTACAGTGAACATATTGGTTTTCTACTTAAGGGGGAAATGTTATTTTGAAGAAATGAAGTTTGCAGGAATATCGGCATATAGTAGACCTCATGCCAGGCCTCAGATAATTAAGTAACTGGGTAAAAACACAGCCATGCACATTAAAAGTCAGGAATTAGGAATAAAGGAATTGTACTATTTATTCTCTCTTTCCAACTTATTTTTCATTGGTCTGCAAAAAAGAAAACAAACTTTTCTATGTCTTCCTCATAGACAGCACTTGCTTAGTTGCAAAATACTCTGAAAAGTCCTGTCTTTCTGACCTCCAGAATAAGTTACTATATATCTAATGTTTTAATATGTTATGAGGTATATGATGGTATCATCTATTTTTTTTCATAGTGTGGAAATAAAACTAGTTTATTTCTAGTAACCATCTGTATTTTCTTATGTGTCATCTATAGCTAGGGATAACTTATGATTTAAAAAGAGATCTGCAACACTTTATAAGTTTTATATTTACGGTATCTGTATTAAATCATTTGCCAGGAAATTAGTGCTTTTTTATTAATTTTTCTTCTCTATTTTTAAGGGTCATCCTAAAGTGTGTGAAAAATTAAAGGCTCTTATGGTTGAATGGACAGATGAATTTAAGAATGATCCACAGCTTAGTCTAATATCAGCAATGATTAAGAACCTTAAGGAACAAGGTGTTACGTTTCCAGCTATTGGCTCTCAGGTATTTTATATAAATTTGTGTGTGTGCTACAGTTCATTTCTCTGAAGTAACCATGTTTATTTGAGTTTTTCTTTTCTTCCTCCAAACCCAGTTTTTAATACTCCAGAGGAATTTTTGTTAATAATAATAATCTTGCATATAAAGTTGCCAGAAAAATATAGTGGAATGTTAATGTGTTCCAACTTCTATTTCCCCACTGTTTCTCCTTCTTTATTAATGAATTCATTTAACCTTTTTGCAATTAAAAAAATTTTAATATAATTTTAATAATACAGACAAAATTGCTTTATTAGGTGATACTGACATTCTTGTTAAATGCTCTTCGTGCTGTAATTTTATCTACAAAGAATGACAGCTCAAAAATCAGGTTTCCTTAAAATTTAAGGATGTGTTTAGAGGTTCTTTGGATTATGAAATTTATGAGCACCTGTATTAAAAAATGGTAGGGAGATAAAAGGGGGTCATTGGGAAGAGAAGTTCCCCTTAAGAGCTGACCAGCACATAAGTGTCTTCTTTCTTTTTCTTAATAAATATGATTGACTGAAAGGCTTAACTTGCCTTTAAAAAATTATTTATGTAATGAGCTCAATCTCTAATTTATGTCATATAGGAAAAAAAATGGAAGATTATCTCTTTTATTCCTTTTCTATTCCAGTAACCATCCTTTAGGATGCCCAGCTAACTAAGTAGGCTTAAAGTGTGTGGTAACTTACTGCACTGTCTTTCCCCACTGTATGGCTTGGGGTAGAATATAATGAGTGATGTGAAAGCATGAGCAGAAAACTCTTAGTTGTAGAGGGCTCACATTCAGCGTTTTGACCGTTTCAAGGGAATTATGAAGTGATTCATCCAGACATATCTAGACTTTCTTCCCAAGGCATTTCTAATTTATCTAGGTACTCTTGAGATGTGAAAACCTAGAAATATATTTTGGAGATAAAGGAAGGAGAGGATATTTTTCTTCTTACTTGAAAAAATTTGGCTCATGAATAGTTTTACAGTGATAAATTACATGTTTGAGAAGTAGTCATTCATAATTGATAGCTCATTTTTACTACCTCAGAATAATTTCTAAATCTGTATAATTAAGGAATAATTTTACGCAGAATAATCCAAGATATCTTATAATAAGACATCCTTGACAATAGAAGCAATGTTTAATTATCGAAGAGTAGACTCACTATGGAGAACCAAAGAGTGTAGTTGCTTAGTGGAATGGCAGGTTCTGTATTCTGAGAACCTGTTCCGGAGCTTGTTACTTACAGTGTGGTTGGTTGGCCATCATCATCACCACCTGGAAGCTTTTGAGAACTGTAACATCTCATTCACGGGTGGAAATGTGCCTCCAAGCGGTGGATTCATTGTCTCCATTTTAACAAGACCCCCGGTGACTCTGTTTTGAGCAGCACTACTCTTGAGGACAGCTTTCAGTGCAAGTGAAAACTGCATTTCAGTCCACAAAGCAACTTGTGCCTGTAAGAGAAGGAAGAAGAGTTAATGATCCGTTTGATACGTAGCTTTGTTTGGTTAACCTAGAATCTCAGATAGTTGTGGGAACAACTCCAGTGATCCTCTAATCTAATCCCCTCATTTTACAGATGAGGATACTGAGACCCAGAATGGTTAAGTGACTTGCCCAGGGCCACAGCTAGTAGTTGACAGAGCTGGAACTAGGACACAGGCCTCCTGACTCTCAGTCCAGTGTTCCTTCCACTACACCATCCTGCCTTCCGTTTGATATTGAGGTTAGTAGATATGTGTCTGTCCGGACTAGGCTTCGAAGGACAAGAAGTGGAGTGAACACTGGCAAGAGCGTTTACGTACTAACTGGTGTAGATGTGAGACTGCTCTCCTGTTCAGAAGACTCAGGGTGTAGATCAGCAATAGTAAAGTGAAGAGTTACTTTTCTTTTCTTCATCTAGATCTTATAAAATATGTGAAAGCTCATTTTGTTATAGTTGCTGTCTTTCAACCACAAGAAATACGTAAAATGTGTATAAAGTAACCTATGATGAGGTAGAATGGTGATTTTTTTAATAGTAGTTTCTGAAGAGGTTTTCGTTGAAAACCATGTTTGTAAAGAGCTTCACGTTTAATTAAAAAAAATCTATCACCTGGGATCAACTGCAGAAGTCCCTCCAAATCTTACAGTCACTTAGCTGCTTAAGCTGTTACTACATTTTAATCAGACTAGACCTTTGTTAGCATATTTTTTAAAAAGTCTCTGGAAACGAGAATTTTTTAAAGTATATTTTTTCATCCAAGAACAGAAGAAAATACTATAAAAACGTTAAGAAGAGTGCTACTGGAGTCACCTAACTCTTGCTGCTGTGGTTCTCTTAGCACTGACTTTGGACACTGAGGCCGAAGTGACGCTGGCACCGCTACTGTGTTTGACTGCTTAACCAGACAAGTAGCGTTGCTACACTTGGAACCCGATGATAGAAAGGAACTTTGGAAAGCGAGCAGTTCAGGAATGTAGGGCTTAATATAGCTTGTTTCTGCACTTCCTTCTTGACCAGTAGAGATCCCTTCTCAGACCACAAAGGATCAATATGTCTATTCTGTGAAGTTCACAAATTGTGAAAAAAAAATTCATATATAATGATAAAGATTGCCTCTGATGAAGCATACATTCAATTTCAGACGTGTATATGATTGAAACATTTTTATTTAAGGAAGATTACAACGAGAGGTGGGTCAGAGTGACAGTGCTTGAAGTTCTCTTCATTGAATACAAAAGCTCTCTTCTAATGAGCTTTTCTAAAAATAAATGCCTTGTGTATTTGTTTGACATTATAAATATATTAAGTGAAGACTGTAGCATGGTATTTACTACAATGTTGAGTAGTTTGCCTTTCGTTGACTCAACAATCATTTATGATCTCTTGTAACATTTAGCCCCATATACCCTCAAGGAACATGCAGCCTGGTTATGGAGACAGACATGTAAGCAGAGAATTATAATAGGAGCTGAGATTTATTGCCTGTTACTATGTACTGGGCAGTGATCTAAGTGCTGTGCATTTGGTAATTTGAATATTTTTTAGAATTTCATTTTTCTTAATTGATGGCTTTGGGAATTTAGTATACATTTGTAACTTGTCACAGTCTGTTTTGAGTTAATAGCGAATTATTTCACGTAAAATGTAGAAGGCTTGCAACTGTAGAGAGTTTATTTACTCTCTACTTCAGCATCCTTTGTGCTGCATTTACCACATGTATGGCGTATATCACCTCTGCATACATTTTAAAGCCCAGGAGACAACGTTATATACTCTGAGTGGCTCTCATTGCATCTGATTTTGGAAGCTACGTGTGCGAATTTAATCCTCACGACGGCCTGTGGTGTGTGGGCCATTGTTGTCCTCATTTCGTAGATGAGGAACTTGAGGCAAAAGGAGGCTTTTAGGCGCTCAGGGTTCATGCGTTCGAAGGTGGTGCATCTGGGGTTTGAACCGCATTAGCCTGACTCCCCATTAGCCTGATTCCCCAGCTTGCGTCCTTAACTGTCCTTAACTACCCGAAGCATATAATACCTTGTTTAAAAGTGTTACCAGAGGGGCACAGAGGAGGGAAGGCTTAATGAGAGGGTTTAGGAACGTTTCACTGAGAAAGTGATTTTCAGCTGTTCACTGACTGGTGGGTTGAATCTCACTAGGAAACAATGTGGATGGAGTACAGTGAGCCAGAGGGGAGGACATCATGAGTAGAAGCAAACGTGTGTCACAGCGCGCGTGTGTGTGTGTGTGTGCCAACAGTTTCTGGTAACTGATAGAATGGTTGAAAAATGAGGCTGGAGTCTGATTGGCCTCCATGGCCACACAAAAACTCAGTAGCCATTAAGACTTTAGAAGCTTGTAATTCTGTAAGTGTGAATCAATGTATGTATTTATTTACTTGTACACTACCTTATATACAAAATATGTTTAAGAGGGACAGTAATATATTGTCAAAATTAACTGCTAGTATTTTGGTTTAGAAAATAGTATATATATATATATATATATATATTTTTTTTTTTTTTTTTTTTTTTGAGGTACGCGGGCCTCTCACTGTTGCAGCCTCTCCCGTTGCGGAGCACAGGCTCCGGACGCACAGGCTCAGTGGCCATGGCTCACGGGCCCAGCCACTCCGCGGCATGTGGGATCTTCCCAGCCGGGGCACGAACCCGCATGCGCTGCATCGGCAGGTGGACTCTCAACCACTGCGCCACCAGGGAAGCCCAAAGATAGTATAATTTTATGAGCATTTGTATTATTGTATATCAATCTGGATTCCTAAAGATAGCATCCTGACTTTTGATCTGGAAGGAAACAGTAAAATTCTTGAATAGATATTTAAAAATTTTTTTAACTGCTTGTTTTTAAAGTAGTCATCTCCTTCCCACTCTCAACCCCTTTTTGTTGAAATCTCCTCTAGTCTGTCTTCTCTGGTTTACATAGTGTCTGCTTCTAGTTTAACCTCTTCACACAAACCTGGGAGAGTGTGGCTAGGCTGTTAACCCTAAGAAAACAAACGCTCTCGGTCTGTTTTCTCCAGTTCTACCTGTTCTCTGGCTCCTGAGGAGGCTGCTCAGGTTCAGATTTCTTTCTTGTTCAGAAGTCTGTGGTGGATTGATGGGAAGGGTCTTGTGAGTTCTTAGATTAGTTGGGGGTAGGAAAATTTGAGAACAACTTTCAAATATCATTTTCCTTTTTTGTGTGTTAGGCTGCAGAACAAGCAAAAGCAAGCCCAGCTCTGGTAGCCAAGGATCCTGGTACTGTGGCTAACAAAAAAGAAGAAGAAGATTTAGCGAAAGGTACATTTTTAAGTCCCTGATCGTGGAAAGAAGATAGGTCTCTTACTTGATGTTTATTTTCCCCCAAGATATTTAAAAATAAAAGAAATAGGAGTTCACAGCCAAAGTTGAAATCTACTTGTTCTCCTTTGTTCCTCTCTTCAGTGTCACTTTTTTCCTCTCCTCTTCCGAGGCAACTGCTATCATGTATGTCCGTTCAGTCTATGTTTCTATAATGTTTTTACTACACCATCTATGTGTCCATAAACAATACCAAATACTTTTTTGTGTCCAACAAATTCTTTTTCATAAATAGTGTACTCTAGGTATCATCTACAACTTGTTTTTTCATGCAGCAATATGTTTGAGATCTGTTTGTAATAAGACATGTATATCAAGTTCATCTGTTTTAACTGCTGTGTAATATTCCAGTGAACTAATAAATATCTGCTGTAATTTATCCTCCTACTGATGGACAGCTGGGTTTTCTGATTTTTTTTTTACTATAACAAGTAAGCTGCACTGAGTATCCTTGAGATTTTGTTTTGTGGTATTGTTGGCTTATGGAGTAGGTACATCTTTAACTTTGCTAAATAGTTGGAGTATTTCCTTTTCCATCAGCAGTGTATGAAAGCTTTTATTATTCACTTATTCTTTTTAGTCTCATGACATTTGCTATTGTCAGAGTTTAATTTTTGTGAATCTGATGGGTTTGAAATGATACCTAATTGTTTTTAATTTTTATTTTCTTGATCACTAGTGAGGTTCAGTCCTTTTTTGTACATTTATTAGCTGTTCTGATTGTCTCTCTTTCTATTTTTTTTCTAATAATGATGTATAGAACATCTTTATTTTGGATATTAATCTTTTGCCTGTTATATCTGTTATATATATCTACTCTTGGGTTTTGGCTTACAATTTAAACTTTGATAATGGCATGTTTTATTAAACAAGTTTTAAATTTTCATGTAGTCAAAATTTTTGCTTTTCTTTTATGATTTTGGGTTTTTTTTTTAATGTCTTAAGATATTTTCCTCTCCCCCAGGATCCTGAAAGATATTTTTCTATGATAATTTTAAAGTTTTATTTTCCCATCTGGTCTTCTATTCATCTAGAAGAGAGATGGAAGGGAAGACGGGCTTATGTGTTGCACTGAAAGCAGGGTAGTCAGTTTATTAAGATTATGTTACAGAGCCTGTGTGACACATGGTGATGGCCTCCATTAGGGGAGGAGATAGAGTAGACACATTTGAAATCTATTTTGGGGGATTTGTTAGGTGAGACTTTACTGTAGTTATTTCCAAATTCCAGTTCTTAGACTGATTACCTAAGAATGACCTTTGGAACAATAAAATGTAGGTTCTCAGATACTACCTTTGAGACTCCTATTTAGTAAGCCCCCAGTGAAGGACTCAAGCTTGGGACTTTGGACTTCCCAAGTGATTTTGATTATTATTTGGTAAACTTAAGCTATAGAAATACATTGAAAAGATGAAAGAAAATATAAAATATCTGCAGCTAAATTAAACAAAATTGATTTGAGTTTATATCTTTTTATTACCCAGAATATTTAAAATTGTACCTGTTCAGTAAAAATAGTCATCATGCTGTTCAGTTGTTTTTTTTTTTTTTTTTAGTTTATTTATTTTTTAAGCTCTCAGTGTGAATGAATGAATAAAGTTGATGACATTATTTTTGTTCAATATATTATATCAGGATAGAAGAAGAATACTTTTTACCTTCACATATCTTTTTGTACCTCTTAGGATTGCTGGGTATATTAACATTTTGGGTCTTTTTAAACCCATTATTTTCCAGCCATTGAGTTGTCGCTGAAGGAACAAAGGCAGCAGTCAACCACCCTTTCCAGTTTGTATCCAAGCACATCTAATCTCTTAACTAACCACCAACACGAAGGCCGGAAAGTTCGCGCTATATACGACTTTGAAGCTGCTGAAGATAACGAACTTACTTTTAAAGCTGGAGAAATTATTACAGTTCTTGATGACAGGTGATGGTTACTATTAAGTTGAACATTCATTTGAAAATATATAACATATTCTGTGTTTCATATTATTCTTGCTGAATGCCTTATCAAACGTAATAAAATCAAATACTGACGCAGGTAGTTTTTCTGTAGGACAGTCCGTTGCTTTGCTTGTGTCATACTGTCTGGATTCGTATTTTGTAGCTTAATTTTTCCTCATCTATCATTTAAATGGGTTTTATATGTCTTGGAGGCCTAGTTTACTCTATTCATTTTTGGTTCCATCTTATAGATTGTTAAATTAGTAAAAAAAAAAAAAAAAGGTTAAGGTTTTAGAAAATACACCAAATATATATATATATATGTATATATATGGAATTTATAAGAAATACATAATATATTGAATTAATTTATTTGCACAGAATAGTATATCAGTGTGGAACAAATTCATTTTACATGGTGTTATATACATTATATCATAGGGGAGGTGATACAGTGCATCTGTTTTTTTACTACAGCTTTATGTTTACTTGAAAATTAGTTGTTACTGATGATTATTACTCATAATGAAGTGCTAAAATTTGCAAGTGTTTTTTTTTTAAATCTTTATTTTTTTTAAAGGGAGAGCTGACCTGGCAGTTTTTTTTTTAAATAAATTTTAATTTATTTAATTTATTTATTTTTGGCTGCATTGGGTCTTTGTTGCTGCATGCGGGCTTTCTCTAGTTGTGGCGAGCAGGGACTGCTCTTTGTTGCAGTACGCGGGCTTCTCATTGCGGTGGCTTCTCTTGTTGTGGAGCACGGGCTCTAGGTGCGCAGGCTTCAGTAATTGTGGCACGGGGGCTCAGTACTTGTGGCGCACGGGCTTAGTTGCTCTGCAGCATGTGGGATCTTCCCAGACCAGGGCTCGAACCTGTCTCCCCTCCCTTGGCAGGTGGATTCTTAACCGCTGCGCCACCAGGGAAGCTTAAATCTTTATTTTTGAGGTCAGATAAATGCACTAGGTTTTTTTGTTTGTTTCGTTTTAATATTTATGGATTTATTTATTTGGTCGCACCGGGTCTTAGTTGCAGCAGGTGGGCTCCTCAATGTGGCTCACTGGCTCCTTAGTTGCAGCACCCGGGCTCCTTAGCTGTGGCTCCAGGCCTTCTTAGTTGCAGCACATGGGTTCCATAGTTGCGGTGTGTGAACTCTTGGTTGTGGCATGCGTGTGGAATCTAGTTCCCTGACCAGGGATTGAACCTGGGCCCCCTGCATTGGGAGCATGGAGTCTTATCCACTGTGCCACCAGGGAAGTCCCTGCATGTCGTTTTTAAAGATCAATTCAAATACATTTAAGATTATTCTTATAGTATCACCCTTACATACTAATATGTTTTCTTGAATGGAAGAAAATGAAGTAAAGTTTGAGCCGGTTAGCTGGAAGTTGCACAAAACCTTGATCATTCATTCATTCAAAAAGTATTTATTGAGCACTTGCTAGCTTTCCTTATCCTAGGTGCTGGGGATCCAGTGGTTAGCATGGGTGCGCACCCGGGAGTGTGTTCCTTGTGAACATTTTGTGCTGTAAATCTTGTTACTGTCATGTGTGTTCTCTTGTGGGGGGGAAAGTTTCCTAATGTGTGCTAGAAAGATCACGGATTAGGAATGGAGGTCTGGATTCAGAGCCTACCATCTATCTTATTATAAAGGATTCTCACGTGGGAGCCTATGAACCATTCGAAGTTGACAGTTTTCAAGTGTGGGGACCTCTGGTTGAGGGAGAGAGTTCAGAGCCTTGTACTAGATCCTCGAAGCGTTCGCCAGCCTTCCAGAATATGAGAAAGAACTGTGTGTTTAATAGTGTCTTATCTGGGCTTCCCTGGTGGCGCAGTGGTTGAGAGTCCGCCTGCCGATGCAGGGGACACGGGTTCGTGCCCCGATCCCGGAAGATCCCACATGCCGCGGAGCGGCTGGGCCCGCGAGCCATGGCCGCGGAGCCTGTGTGTCCGGAGCCTGTGCTCCGCAGCGGGAGAGGCCACAGCAGTGAGAGGCCCGCGTACAGCAAAAAAAAAAAAAAAAAAAAAAAAAAAATAGTGTCTTATCTTCTCTGAGGCCTCATCTCTAATTTGTAATAATGATACATTCACTTCCTCCATTGGACTGTTGTGAGCTTCAGATCTGGTAATAATATAGGTTAAACACTATAAAAGGTAAAGATACATAGAAATAAAAATTCTTTGTTATAGTAAAGCATTCTTTCTTTTTTCTCTTAGTGACCCCAACTGGTGGAAGGGTGAAACCCATCAAGGCATGGGGTTATTCCCCTCTAATTTTGTGACTGCGGATCTCACTGCTGAACCAGAAATGAGTAAGTATTTTCCAGCCTGCCAATGTATGATAATCCACAATTCTCTCTAAAATTCAGCTTTCTGGAGCAGAGACTCAAAAGTTAGTGCCTCCAAGGTGTTTATTAAAAATGCAGCTCCCCAGTCAGATTATTTATGAGGAGTCATCTAATCATCTAAGAATTGAAATCATCTGTCTACCAAGATTATCTTAAGACAGACTATGGACTTTTCTTTAAGGAAAAAAAAACATATATATACATATATATATACACATATATATATATATGTATGTATGTATGTATATATATGTCATTGTAAAAATGCAGATTAAGAAGTGTTATAGAATTTATGCATTATGTATTTTTGGTATCATCAGTTGATCAAAGGGTGACAAATGCAGTGTAACCTTATAGAGAGTTCTTCCTATTTAAAGGTTAGCTCATTTCACTAGTGTCCAGCCCCAAATTTGGAAGCAGTGGCCTCTTAGCAACTTAATGGCTTTCCTAAGCCACCATGTCAGATATTCAGAAGGAGCCATAATGAATCATGTCAATAATTTTTTGAGTTTCAAACCTTTGCTGACTAGGAGAAACAGACTAGAAAGTGGGGTGAAGGAGGAAAAGTGATATTACTGGCAGGCATAATCATTGCAGGACATGTAACTGCCAGTAGTCTATCGAAATGTTGGTAGGCAGTTCACTGTATTTCTAGGCAATACTGTAATGAATCTTCATAATGATGAGTTTGTGGCATCAAGATTAAGTCACAACCTTCCTCTTTTTAAGGAAACAGAAATATGTTCTAATCTAGAAAGATTTCTGTAGCGACTGAAATGGTTAGAATTTTAAGAGTTTTTTTGTATGTAAGTTGGTAAGCTACAGTTATCTTGGCAAAATATTTCATCTTTCTATAATGCCAGGTAGAAGAGATCAAAGAAAGTTATAAATCACGATCTGCTTTGGTCATTTTTAGTTTACAGGAATTTTAAGAAAAGATCTTTGTCTCAGTTGTCTTTTTATTTCCAACAGTTCTTGGTACTGAATCTTATCCAGAATACAGACTATATAAATGTTTATACAATAAATGAAGAGTAAGTGCCTGTGTATTAACAGTAAAGATACACTTTTCTTTGAAAACATAAAAATGCTTCTCTTTCAAGAGAGGGCTTTAATAACAGACTAGATGTTACAGATCTTTGGTAAAGTAATGCCCTCTCCTAATTATTGTTGGGATGTCTTGTGTCACTTTTATAGAGACAGATTGTGATACCCATTCCTTTAATAAAGTTCTCTTTGGTAAACTCAGAAAACGTCCTGTGGAACCTTGTTTAGATGGCAGTGCATAACGTGCTAACTTTTTAATCTGGGCTGATTGGTGGGGGCGGATTTTGCTTGATTTGGGGGTTTGGGTTTTTTTTTTTTTTTTTTTTTAATCTTGAAATAGCTGTTGGAAAGGATGGAATTGTCTTGGACTTCCATTCAAGAGGAGATCCAAGATCTCAGGTAGATAAAGTAGCCATCTCATCTTTTTTTTCCCATTACATAGAAATGTAGCCTTAAAATGAATATTCTAGTTATTTTCATGTGTTTCACTCTGGACCATGTAAAAGAGAAACCAGAGCATCAGAGCTTATACAGTGCAGTTACAGTTCTCAAGCTTGGAAAATGAGTGTTAGCAAGATCCTTGTAGCATCGTTCTTTATGAGGAAACAGAAGCTCATTTCACTGAATGTGTCAATTAGAAGTGCCTGACCTACTTAGCTTGTTTTCGTTTTGGAGAGGCAGTATGATTTCGTGCAAGCACTGTACTTTATATATGTATATGCATAAACACATCTGTGTGTGTGTGCAAAATATTACTTATACACACATACACATAATATACACACAGACATACACATACATACAAAGTAATAGTATTAGTCCATGCAAACTTGTGCATGGTCAGCTGTTAGGATGTGAAGTCTACCATGTGTTTTCTTATGGGTAGCAGCCAGTGCAGTGCTGTCCCAGCTTTCTACTTGTTAATAGCTCAAGATATAAAAAGCAAAAATATGTATAGCATATGGCTCTTTTTCTTCCATGGGAAAGTGAAATCAGCTGAAACTGGTTTTGTATGTAGAATTTTACTTTATGGTGACTTGTGTGGGATGAATATATTCCTTATATTGGAAATTAAACTATTTTCCATTTATATTCTGTAGCATAGAATACATAAGTGATATGACTTCTTGTTCTCAGAGTAAAATCACAGGCCAGATTCCAGTAGTGTGGGCTAATAGAGCTAGAATGATTGGCATTCAAATCCAGGCTTTGCCATTTATTAGCTTTCTCCTACGCAAGCGTTTTTAATCTTTCTAAGCCACTGCTAACCTCATTTACAAGATGGGCATATCTCATAGGATTGTATTGGAGATTCATTGGGGGAAATGCAATATTCCATTAAGCATATTTAATAGTTTAATTAATATTATTTCCCTTCCTTAATTCTGCCCCTTTCCCATCCCCCTGATTCTTAATTTTTATGAATACTGATTGACTACATTGATATCAGGATGAAGAAATCCAAAAAGGAAGTTCATTCCTTTAAAGCTGGATGTGTTTCTCAGTATTACTTTGGATAAGATTAATTACTATGTTAATCATAACCTTATATCTGCTGGTTAATGTTACATTGAATCTTTTTAAAGATTGCTTTGTTGAGCAGGAGAAGTACGTGCTTCTGGTTTGCAGATCGCTTAATAACCACCTTTTCAATTGCAAGAATAATGTAACTAAAAAATACAGACTGATTTAGTGGAAAATTCAGATCCCTGCCAAGGCCACTTGTAAAGCTCTCCACTGGCCTGGATGTCATTCCCTTAGTTAAAAAAAAAAAAAGACTGAGTGGCGTGAGGGGAATATATAGCTAACTTCCCAATTCATTACATTGAAAGAGCGTGGCCTGTGGAAAAGTGGAGATTTTTCTTTGAAAGGACTGGTAATTTGAAAAGAGGATTTATTTTCAATAGCAGAATTCATTTATGCCATTGTAAAACTTTGCTTTCTGTTAAGCAGTTTACTAAACTCTCATATGTAATAGGTGATTAATCTTTGTTCCAGAAATATAGTTCTTATTTTTAGTGAAGTATCTGTTATGGAAAACATAAAATCTTTAGAAGAAAAAATTAAGAAGTCTTCACAGAATTTCATAATGTCATGTTCTGTCACGGTTGCCTAAATCTGCAACCGAATTTTCCCTTAAACTGAGTTTCTCAGATTGAAGGGAATACAAGAAAAATCCAAGTTCTCTCCTTAAAGTGCTTTTAACTAAAATTTTAAATTTATAAGGAAACGATAAATGTTACATGTTTTACAGTTAAAACGGAGAAGAAGACGGTACAATTTAGTGACGATGTTCAGGTAGAAACGATAGAACCAGAGCCGGAACAAGCCTACATTGATGAAGTGAGTGATTTCCTGCCTGAGAGCATCATGCTTTCACTACTGAAGTTGCAATGGTTTTCTTCTCTTATTTAAAAAAATCAGTACTTGATTAATGCATGTGTTTTGTTGTTATACAACTTCAAACAATACAGACGAAGCAAAGATTCTCCTGGAAAGTTCCTCCCTAGTCCCATTCTTACCATGTCAGTACTTAACAGTTGTACCTCATTATTTTAATTCCTGCTTAATATTCCATAGAATGGAGTTATCATGACTTCATTATTCTGTTGTTGGACGGTTAGGTTGTTTTCAGTTCTTTGTGTTGTTTTTGCTATTACAAACACTATTATAATGAGACTTTTTGGGTATATTCAAAAGAATGTGTGACTTTTTTTTACATCTTTATCAGATTATAATTGCTTTACAGTGTTATGTTAGTTTCTGCTGTACAACAAAGCGAATCAGCTATACATATACATATATTCCCATATCTCCTCCCTCTTGAGCCTCCCTCCCACCCTCCCCATCCCACCCCTCTAGGTCGTGTGTGACTTTTATTTTTAAATGCTCTGGAAATTAAATTCTTTGTAACATTTTAAACTAATGATGAAAAATGAGATGTCATCTTTAAACTATGTGAGGGGATTTGTAGGTTTTTAGCCTTTTTTTAGGGGATCCAGAAGCAGAAAGTTTGAAGAGCGCTTTTTTAGCAAAACAGGTTGTAGAAGCTGTGCTGAGAGCCCCCAGAGAATGTACTGGAGTCAGGGAAAGTTAGGTTTGGCTGTAGCATTCCATCGGAAAATGCATGCTAGCGGTCTATCTAGAAACCTCATTTCTCTGATAGTAGATGATTTCAAATAGGTTGTAGAATTCTGTAAACAAAGAGAAGAGAAGTTATCCATGTGTTAGTTGACTCTCACTCTCATTTTACTCCCCTCCCCTTCTTTTTTTGGCTGTAGGCAAACTTTTCTGACATGTGCCTTCTTTTTTAGACTACTTAAAATGAAAATTGTGAATCTTTTACGTTGAAAAATAATATCCATTTCTAAATATGGAATTCTTTTGACTTCAGAAGAGTGTTTTAATATACATGTGTCGTTTTCACTCTCTAGTGATTAATTCATCTCTCAAATGGTTATCCTTCTGTACAGAGTATAGAGTTTTGTTTTGGTATAAATAACTACTTTGCTTAGAATTGGTAGTCTTTAAATTATTTACCTAAGTAACTATACTTAGTAGCATAACCATGTAAAAACCATGAATGGAGAAAAGTTTGTAATTATTACAGTAATATTCTTTGGTACATGAGATCTATATTTTGGTTTTTTAAAACTTAGGTATAGATACATCTCTACTAATATAATGTATAAATGTATTTATGTAATGATGCCTTCATTAGTTCTGTTGGTCTTACAGCAAAAGATTCTGAAATAGATCTGAGTCATTGCTTTGAGATGCCTTCCAGCCTTTCACATAGGAGAATAGAGAAGCCACAAATCTTCCTCCTTTTTTTGATGACAAAGTGAAGCATTGGTGGAAAGAGAATGTAGACTAAATCCTTCTGGTGCTACTTAGAAGAACAGCTGTACCAGAGCTGAGCTGTGCCTTAACTGAAACAGCTGCTGTATTCTCCCTGGTAGAGAAGTAGTAACGGAGCTGTTAGTCACAAGTACTGCCAGCTTGAGAGAGAGGTTACACCTGTCAGCATGGCAAGACTACAGCTGCCCCTAAACAAAGTGACCCAGAAGTCCACTCGCATGACTTAAGAGATTAAAGAATTCACATGCTGTAAGTTTAAATGTTGCTCTATTTCTTCTCATCTAGGAGAATTTCTGGTAGCCGTTTCAAAAGGGCTCTGACTTCACATGATAGTAAAGAGAATACACGGACAGTAAATTCATAGAAGCGAAATTGAAGTCTTCATATCTGTGCATTACAGGATTAGCCACTATCTAACTAATGAAGTGAGAAGGTATTGTTGCATAACGGTTTGTTACTTTTTATAGTAACTGTTTAATTCCTGTAGGATAAAATGGACCAATTGCTACAGATGTTGCAAAGTACAGATCCCAGTGATGATCAACCAGATCTTCCAGAGTTACTTCATCTTGAAGGTAAACTTTGTTTTCCATTTCCCTTGCAAATAAAGAATAATTAGGATTAAATATAGTGTTCTGTTACAGAGTGGTTTTATATTTAAATAAAATTGAAAATGATATAAACAATGTTAACATTTCTGACTCTTCTGTGACCGGTCTCACGTTTATATGCAGTTTAATTAAACCTTTGGTAGAACTCAAATTCTTATACTTTTCTACCCAAATTAAATATTTTATTCAACGTTTAAAATGTTGTAAAATGAAAATTGGTATTAAAAATTTCTGAGATCAATACAATCAATCTAAAGTATTGATTTTATAAATAGCTAGGAAAGTCAGTCTTGGATTCTGTGGGCTAAGATTAATTAATAGAATTTTTATTATTCCAAATTAGATCTTGTATTCCTTAAACTACATGAATATCCATCAGAGAGTTGCTTTCTTTTGCTGCATTTTCTTATATTTCTTTAAATCTGGTCATCTTAGCCATGTGTCACCAGATGGGACCTCTCATTGATGAGAAGCTGGAAGATATTGACAGGTAAAAGAACATGCGCTCCATCTGTATTGTGTACCTTCTTCCCCACAGATCTCTCTAAACTGCATATTGGAATAGAGCTGCCTTGTATTTTATTTTATTTTCATTTTAAAGATATGCCAGTTCTCATTCACTTGTTTTCTACTTCATGTGGGAATTAAAATTAGACCCATCTGCCCCCACTCCCGCTTTTAAGTGAGGATTTATTTGACTTTCACTATGTTAGTCTGTTTTAAAAATAAGGGTTGGGCCTCCCTGGTGGCGCAGTGGTTGAGAGTCCGCCTGCCGATGCAGGGGACACGGGTTCGTGCCCCGGTCTGGGAGGATCCCATATGCCGCGGAGCGGCTGGGCCCGTGAGCCATGGCCGCTGGGCCTGTGCATCCGGAGCCTGTGCTCCGCAACGGGGGAGGCCACAACAGTGAGAGGCCCGCATACCGCAAAAAAAAAAAAAAAAAAAAAAAAAAAATAAGGGTTAACTATTATAATCATACTTGCTGTAAGTGGCATCATCAGGGCCCACACATGACCCATCTGTTATTAATGAGGGAAACCTGGATATTTTGAGGTAAAGTCAAGTACAATAAGCTAGAGTCCTTCCAGCACAGCACCTAAATCTGAAACAGTTTTGGTTGCCTTGGAGCTAAACTATAGGGTTTTTTTTTTCGTTACAAGGTTAAATTTTTAATAATGTCTACTTATACCACTCTTTGCCATTTTTGCTATTTTGATGCATCTTGTTATTTAGAACATTATATCATTTAAATAGCAGTTATGTGTCACATTATTGTATAATATTTCAGGAAACATTCAGAACTCTCAGAACTCAATGTTAAAGTGATGGAGGCCCTGTCCTTGTATACCAAGTTAATGAATGAAGATCCAATGTATTCCATGTATGCAAAATTACAGAATCAGCAGTATTATATTCAGTCATCTGGTGTTTCTGGTTCTCAGGTAAGCTTTTGAAAATGCAAGTATTTCATTTTAAATTCTCAAATATATTTGAGATTATTTGGAATAGCTGTGTTTTTGTAAAACATGAAACTTTCTAAAAGTGATGTTTGGAGTAAAAATAAAGTTAAAAAGATTTTTTTCACTTGACAAATACAATGTGTAGTATGCTAGCTAATAGTTCTTGTTCTAAAATAGTATTTTTCTGCAGAGGTGCACATCAATCACTGTCAAGCTTTAAAAAAAAAAAAAAAACAGATACTTTGACTCTACCCAGACCTATTGAATCCAGGCATGAGGCCCAAACATCTGTATATTTTTAAAGCTTCATATCTAATTATCTGGTTAAGAACTACAATTTTTGTCTGTCTGAGTAAAATTCCTAATTATTACTAAATTCTTTTGAGTATCTACCATTTTCAGTTTTATAGTGACTTTCTTTAATCTGGATTTTTTCCATTCCTTTACATGAGAACGTGTATAATGCAACAGAGAGCCCTTTTTCCTCTCGTCATGCCCAGCAACTATTTCAAGAGCCCATTTCCCACAAACTCACTAAGTTCAGGGTATAGGGAGTAGTTAGCCAGACACAGCATTTTATCCACGTAGGGTAGCATAAACTTTGTGCAGATGAATTTTTTTTGGACGCAGTCCACTTCTGGAGTGAGGGGCCAGCACCCTGGAGAAGAGCAGCCAGGCCTGAGAAACGTGGGGCTGGATGACACCTACCCATGAGTCTCGATGACAGTGTGAGCCAGCAGGCGAAGAGAAACCCTTCACGTTCAGTTTGCAAAGTACAAACAATTGTATTTGTGAGGACTGGACTAGCCGCGTCCATAATGAAGACCTTTTGGACTCTGTGTGTAGTGAGTCTCATGTGGCTTAACACAGCCTTCAGATGATTGTTGTTTTGTTTCCTGATGAGTGTGTTACTGTGCTAACAGCTGCTACAAGTCTCACTCTCTGGACAGTGGAGTTCTGTTTTCAAACATGTGAAACGGAAGGATCTAACGGATATACTACAGAAAATTAGAATATTGTGTGTGTTTAAGATTCGGGGGACACTTAAGACTAATCTCTTTAGCTTACAACAAGTATAGTTTTTAGGTGCAGGGGTACGCAAACAGTGGCCCAAGGGCAAAGTCCAGCCTCCCACCTCTTTTTTAAAATAAATTTTTACTGGAACACAGCCGTTCTCATTTGTTTCTCCATCGTTGCTGGCTGCTTTCTCTATGGGCAGAGCCCAGTAGTTTCAACAGAGCGCACATGGCCCACAAAGCCCGCCCCATTTACTGTCTGGACCCTGGACAAAGAAGTATGCTGACCTTGCTTTAGGAGGATAGCTTGCTCTATGTTCAGTAAGCTGTAACTTTGGAGATATATCTCTGTGTAGATGCCTAGAAACAAATGCAGACTGTTGCTGTAATGCAGTGAATTCAAAGACACTTCTTCAGCATTTGAGGGTTCCTTTTAGGGAGATACAGTATCAACGTAGTAAGAGGGATTATATTTAGTATAAAATTTCAAGGTAAGTTTCTTTACTGCTTCTGTATGGAGACAGACATGAGTTTAGCTAATGTTTCCCTAAAAACAAAAATCATCAGAAGCCCACTTCACTGAAAAGCACTTTTTAAAACGCCTGTCGTAAAGCAACTGTACCCCAATTAAAAATAAATAAATAAATAAATAAAATCTACATAAAAAAATAAAATAAAATGTCTGTCACCAGAAGGAACTCCGAAAACCATTTCAGAGATGTAATTGTTGTGCTTTTGTCAGTGAACGCATGCCTGTTGAAATCTGAGGGGCCCTAATGTGTTTTGTCTCTGACTGTCCTAGGTGTACCCGGGCCCTCCTCAAAGCGGTGCTTACCTGGTCACAGGGAGCGCACAGCTGAGCCAGCCCCCGAGCTACAGCCTTCCCCCCGAGCAGCTGTCTTCTCTGAGCCAAGGAGCCGTGCTGCCTGCCAGCCCCGCCCTTCCCAGTCAGCAGGCTCAGGCTTCCTACCCCAAGTAATGTGATCATTGGCTCTTGTTTGTGTTTAGCGCTGTTAGAACTCTCAGGTGCCCTTGGTTGTCTGTAATCATAAAAAATGGATAAGAAAAATTCAGGATAGGGCTTCCCTGGTGGCGCAGTGGTTGAGAGTCCGCCTGCCGATGCAGGGGACGCGGGTTCGTGCCCCAGTCCGGGAGGATCCCACATGCCGCGGAGCGGCTGGGCCCGTGAGCCATGGCCGCTGGGCCTGCGCATCCGGAGCCTGTGCTCCGCAACGGGAGAGGCCACAACAGTGAGAGGCCCGCGTACCACAAAAAAAAAAAAAAAATCCAGGGTAGGTGTCATCACTGATGCCAGACGGTCAGCCCCGTCTGTGGTGGCAGGTGGGTTCTGTAGGACCCCCTGCAGGGCTGCAGTCCTAGCCAGCGTGCCAGCCCTCTGTCCTGCTGAGTCCTTGAACTGCTGCATTCTGGTTTTAGCTTTGTGTTTTTTATATTCCTTCCTATCATGATTTCTTTTGTTTTTATCTGAGTCTGTGATAATATTTGTTAAGAACTTCAATGTAACTTTAATTTATTTTGATAACTATAATTTAATGCTTTACACAAATGTCACATAAAAGCTGAATGTTCCTGTGGTTATTATTTTAGAATTTATAGTTCTGGGCTGTCTCTTAAAGACAAATATTCCCTTCTTTTTACCCCGTGTGGGAATTTAGTGTATCTCACAGCATGATAAACCACATGAAAAGAGACAGTACAAGAAGCTGTACGCCCCTGTGGTTCATGGGGCAAGTAGCTGAATATGAAATCACAGGCCCATTGTTCTGGTCATTTACTTAGAATGACCCTATCATGTAAATGATTATATTTATACATTATATTATTCATAATTTATAAATGCCTTTTCTACTTCAGTGGGCATCTAAGCTGAAGTCATCACTTTGAATCGAATAGGTAGGCTTAAGAATTCAGTAGTGTGTAACTCCAGAGGTCATGATGTTCTGACTCACAACAGAAGTTTCTTGGTGGCACAGGTACAGTTTCTAGGGACCTTTCCATCAATGTTGGAATTGCCCAGAATGCTCCTATATTGCCCTTACTATTGTACTGTTCATCCTCCAAAGAGTCACACTCTAGGAATGCTTGGGGATTGTCAAACATGATTTTGTGGTCACTTCTCGTATTCTGAAGTGACCTTAAGACGAATGGTGATGCGGAAGCCTGTTACAGGCATCAAAACAGCAGCAACAAGAAAACAGTGCTCCCTACTGGGTTATATAGCTTAGGAAAAAAGTTAGGTCTAACTCTGTTTGTCCAAGAACTTCTTTTTCTTTTCTTTTCTTTTTTTTTTTTTTAGTCTCAGTTTGGTAAAAAGCGAATACCCAGGCTTCCCTGGTGGCGCAGTGGTTGAGAGTCCGCCTGCCGATGCTGGGGACACGGGTTCGTGCCCCGGTCTGGGAAGATCCCACATGCTGCGGAGCAGCTGGGCCCGTGAGCCATGGCCGCTGAGCCTGCGCGTCTGGAGCCTGTGCTCCGCAACGGGAGAGGCCACAGCAGTGAGAGGCCTGCATACCGCAAAAAAAAAAAAAAAAAAAGCGAATACCCTTACATAGAAATAGATAGGGAGCAACTATTAGGAAAGTAACATGCTGCTTTAAAATTAGATAAAGTGAGTAGAGGTTGGTATTGCTGAGAAGTTAGCCAGTGTACTCGAGTAGTATATACAGGAACCTCTCAGATACTTTAGTATTAGCCAGAAGTGCCGCCTCTGTCCCAGCTAGTCCTCTGTTACCATGTCACATACTGCACTGGATGTCTCATTACTGAAGATTACTTGGGATCCATTCTTAATTCAGAGCCTTGAGGAATTATCCTTGTAAGTGAGATCCTCTGTTGGGAGGTTCTTAAAGCATGACGTGCTGTAGAGCCAGAGCACCTTGTGGCTGGTTGCTGGGGGCTGCTCTGTCCTCTTCTGCCATTTGGCTGCGAGACCCCTGTGCAGGCCCCGCGCTGTGTTCTAGGGCCTGGCTACCGACGTGCTGTAGCTGTAAATGTCACCTCTCCAGAAACACAAGTACGTTTCAGTAGGTGCTTTTTGCAGAGCGTTTCCTTGAAACGTTTAGCCCTCTTCACTGGGCTAATCGCTGCTCTTCTTCAGGTCTTCGCTTAGCTTCGTCTTTGGTAGAAGCTTGTCTTGCCCTCCCACCTCGCCGGCACTGTTCCTCCTCTGACGCTGTCTCAGGCCCCCAGCACGTCGTGTCACCGTGTTGTCTCTTTATCTCCACTAAACTCTCATATCTTGAGAGCTGGAGCGGCATCTTTCACCTTTAGAGCCACACTATGCAGCACAGAGTTTTACACCTGGTAGGAACTCAGTGAATATTTGATAAGTAAATGTTTTCATGGTAATTTCAAGGGCTGTGTTAGGCCAGTGAGATATATGTTTCAATTCCTTGAAAAGGCTTCACACAGGCTTTGAGGCAATTTTTAAAAAGATATATTGGGAACAGTTGTGTGTGTAAGTGTGCATGTGTGTGTTTTTGAATGAGAAAACTGATGGCAAAACAAACGTCGGCTCACAAAATTGGAAGGAGTGAGAACTGGGGGTGGAAGTGTACTTAATAGAGGTGTACAGCATGTTTTACTCAAGCTTTCTAACTGCAAATCGAGGTCAAGGAGGAATTTTTCCCCCCGTTTTTGGTAGGCAGGTTTTTTCATGTCCCTCAGTTTGTATCTAGGAGGCAATTTCTTATTCTTTTACATAGAATTTTCGTTTTAGCGTGGTCACTTTTCCAGACTTCTGTCACCCTAGGGTGATATTACTGATAACTGGGGAAGGTGGTACTGATACAGTTTTCTAGACCTACCTGAGTGATGGTGGCCACGATTATACTAAGGTGACCAAAGCTAGGTACTTACTTGTCAGTTATTTCATTTTACATCTGTTAAACACACGTTTTCTGTGTCTGAGTTTGACGTTGTAGGTACAAGTGAGATCATACGGTATTTATCCTTCTCTGTCTCAGGGGCAAGGTTTCCTTCTTTCTCACGGCTGAATACTATTCATGTGTGTGTGTATCTCTATCTCTGCCTCACACCTTCTTTACCCATTTATCCCTTGATGGACCCTTAACTTTTCCTGTTTCTTGGCTATTGTGAGTAATGCTGCAATGAACATAGGAATGCAGATATCTCTTTGAGATCCTGATTTCAGTTCCTTTGGATATATATGCCCAGAAGCAGCATTGCTGGATCATATAGTAACTCTATTTTTAATTTTTTGAGGAACCTCCATACTGTTTTCCATACTGACTGTACCAACACTGCATAGGTGTTCTCTTTTCTCTACATCTTTGCCAGCAGTCCTTACTTCTGGTGTTTTTGATCATAGCCAGTCCAACAGGTGTGAGGTGATACTGTGTGGTTTTGATTTTCTTTTTCTGGTGGATAGTGATGTTGAGCGCCTTTTCATGTGCCTGTTGGCCATTTGTATGTCTTCTTTGGAAAAATGTTTATTCAGGTCCTCTGCCCTTTTTTAAATCAGGTTGTTAGGTTTTTTCTTTATTGGAGTATAATTGCTTTACATTGTTATGTTAGTTGCTGCTGTATAACAAAGTGAATCCGCTATACGTATGCATCTATCCCCATATCTCCTCCCTCTTGTATCTCCCTCCCACCCTCCCTATCCCACGCCTCTAGGTGGTCACAAAGCACCGAGCTGATCTCCCTGTGCTATGTGGCTGCTTCCCATTAGCTATCTATTTTACATTTGGTAGTGTATATATGTCCATGCCACTCTCTCACTTTGTCCCAGCTTACCTTTCCCCTCCCTGCGTCCTCAAGTCTATTCACTACGTCTGCATCTTTATTCCTGTCCTGCCCCTAGGTTCTTCAGAACCTTTTTTTTTTTTTTCAGGGTTCCACATATATGTGTTAGCATATGGTATTTGTTTTTCTCTTTCTGACTTCACTCTGTATGACAGACTCTAGGTCCATCCACCTCACTACAAATAACTCAATTTCGTTTCTTTTTATGGCTGAGCAATATTCCATTGTATATATGTCCCACGTCTTCTTTATTCATTCGTCAGTGGACACTTAGGTTGCTTCCATGTCCTGGCTATTGTAAATAGTGCTGCAATGAACATTGTGATACATGACTGTTTTTGAATTATGGTTTTCTCAGAGTATGTTCCCAGGAGTGAGATTGCTGGGTCGTATGGTAGTTCTATTTTTAGTTTTCTAAGGAACCTCCATACTGTTCTCCATAGTGGCTGTATCAATTCACATTCCCACCAGCAGTGCAAGAGGTTTCCCTTTTCTCCACACCCTCTCCAGCATTTATTGTTTATAGATTTTTTGATGATGGTCATTCTGACTGGTGTGAGGTGATACCTCATTGTAGTTTTGATTTGCATTTCTCTAATGATTAGTGATGTTGAGCATCCTTTCATGTGTTTGTTGGCAATCTGTATATCTTCTTTGGAGAAATGTCTATTTAGGTCTTCTGCCCATTTTTGGATTGGGTTGTTTGTTTTTTTGATATTTAGCTGCATGAGCTGCTTGTATATTTTAGAGATTAATTCTTTGTCAGTTGCTTCATTGGCAAATATTTTCTCCCATTCTGAGGGTTGTCTTTTTGTCTTGGTTATGGTTTCCTTTCCTGTGCAGAAGCTTTTAAGTTTCATTAGGTCCCATTTGTTGATTTTTATTTTTATTTCTATTTCTCTAGGAGGTGGGTCAAAAAGGATCTTGTTATGATTTATGTCAGAGTGTCCTGCCTGCGTTTTCCTCTAAGAGTCTTGTAGTCTCCGGCCTTATATTTAGGTCTTTAATCCATTTTGAGTTTATTTTTGTGTATGGTGTTAGGGAGTGTCCCAATTTCATACTTTTACATGTACCTGTCCAGTTTTCCCAGCACTACTTATTGAAGAGGCTGTCTTTTCTCCATTGTATATTTTTGCCTCCTTTATCAAAGATAGGGTGACCATATGTGCATGGGTTTATCTCTGGGCTTTCTATCCTGTTCCATTGATCTATATTTCTGTTTTTGTGCCAGTACCATACTGCCTTGATTACTGTAGCTTTGCAGTATAGTTTGAAGTCAGGGAGCCTGATTCTCCAGCTCCATTTTTCTTTCTCAAGATTGCTTTGGCTATTTGGGGTCATTTGTGTTTCCATACAAATTGTGAAATTTTTGTTCTAGTTCTGTGAAAAATGCCAGTGGTAGTTTGATAGGGATTACATGGAATCTGTAGATTGCATTGGGTAGTATAGTCATTTTCACAATGTTGATTCTTCCAATCCAAGAACATGCTATATCTCTCCATCTGTTTGTATCATCTTTAATTTCTTTCATCAGTGTCTTATGGTTTTCTGAGTACAAGTCTTTTGTCTACTTAGGTAGGTTTATTCCTAGGTATTTTATTCTTTTTGTTGCAGTGGTAAATGGGAGTGTTTCCTTAATTTCCTTTTCAGATTTTTCATCATTAGTGTATAGCATTGCAAGAGATTTCTGTGCGTTAATTTTGTATTCTGCTATTCTACCAAATTCACTGATTAGCTCTAGTAGTTTTCTGGTAGCATCTTTAGGATTCTCTATGTATACTATCATCTGATCTGAAAACAGTGAAAGTTTTACTTCTTCTTTTCCAGTATGTATTCCTTTTGTTTCTTTTTCTTCTCTGATTGCTGTGGCTAAAACTTCCAAAACTATGTTGAATAATAGTGGTGAGAGTGGGCAACCTTGTCTTGTTCCTGATCTTAGTGGAAATGGTTTCAGTGTTTCACCACTGAGAACGATGTTAACTGTGGGTTTGTCATATATGCCTTTATTATGTTGAGGTACGTTCCCTATATGCCTACTCTCTGGAGAGTTTTATCATAAATGGGTATTGCATTTTGTCAACTTTTTCTGCATCTATTGAGATGATCATATGGTTTCTATCCTTCAGTTTGTTAATATGGTGTATCACATTGATTGATTTGCATTTATTGAAGAACCCTTGCATTCCTGGGATAAACCCCACTTGATCATGGTGTATGATCCTTTTAATGTGCTGCTGGATTCTGTTTGCTAGTATTTTGTTGAGGATTTTTGCATCTATGTTCATCAGTGATATTGGCCTATCGTTTTCTTTATTTTTGACATCTTTGTCTGATTTTGGTATCAGGGTGATGGTGGCCTCGTAGAATGAGTTTGGGAATGTTCCTCCCTCTGCTATGTTTTGGAAGAGTTTGAGAAGGATAGCTGTTAGCTGTTCTCTAAATGTTTGATAGAATTCGCCTGTGAAGCCATATGGTCCTGGGCTTTAGTTTGTTGGAAGATTTTTAATCACAGTTTCAATTTCAGTGCTTGTAATCGGTCTGCTTATATTTTCTCTTTTTTCCTGGCTCAGTCTTGGAAGGTTGTGCTTTTCTAAGAATTTGTCTATTTCTTCCAGGTTGTCCATTTTATTGGCATATAGTTGCTTGCAGTAAGCTCTCATAATCCTTTCTATTTCTGCAGTGCCACTTGTTACTTCTCCTTTTTCATTTCTAATTCTGTTGATTTGGGTCTTCTCCCTTTTATCTTGGTGAGTCTGGCTAATGGTTTATCAATTTTGTTTATCTTCTCAAAAGCCAGCTTTTAGTTTTATTGATCTTTGCTATCGTTTTCTTCATTTGTTTTACATTTTTTTCTGATCTGATCTTTGTGATTTCTTTCCTTCTGCTAACTTTGGGTTTTTTTCGTTCTTCTTTTCTAATTGCTTTAGGTGTAAGGTTAGATTGTTTATTTGAGATGTTTCTTGTTTCTTGAGGTAGGATTGTATTGCTATAAATATCCCTCTTAGAACTGCTTTTGCTGCATCCCATAGGTTTTGGGCCATCGTGTTTTCATTATCATTTGTTTCTAGGTATATTTTGATTTCCTCTTTGATTTTTTTCAGTGTTTTCTTGGTTATTTAGTAGTGTATTGTTTAGCCTCCATGTGTTTGTATTTTTTACAGATTTTTTCCTGTAATTGATATCTAGTCTCATAGCATTGTGGGCGGAAATGATCCTTGATATGATTTCACTTTTCTTAAATTTACCAAGGCTTGATTTGTGACCCAAGCTATGATCTATCCTGGAGAATGTTCTGTGAGCATTTGAGAAGAAAGTGTATTCTGTTAGTTATTGGATGGAATGTCCTATAAATATCAATTAAGTCCATCTTGTTTAATGTATCATTTAAAGCTTGTGTTTCCTTATTTATTTTCATTTTGTTTGATCTGTCCATTGGTGAAAGTGGGGTGTTAAAGTCCTCTACTATGATTGTGTTACTGTCAATTTCCCCTTTTATGGCTGTTAGCATTTGCCTTATGTATTGAGATGCTCCTATGTTGGGTGCATAAATATTTACAATTGTTATATCTTCTTGGATTGATCCCTTGATCATTATGTAGTGTCCTTCTTTGTCTCTTGTAATAGTCTTTATTTTAAAATCTATTTTGTCTGATATGAGAATTGCTACTGCAGCTTTCTTTTGATTTCCATTTGCATGGAATATCTTTTTCCATCCCCTCACTTTCAGTCTGTATGTGTCCCTAGATCTGAAGTGGGTCTGTTGTAGACAGCATATATACGGGTCTTGTTTTTGGATCCATTCAGCCAGTCTATGTCTTTTGGTTGGAGTATGTAATCCATTTACATTTAAGGTAATTATCGATATGTTTCCTTCCTATTACCGTTTTCTTAATTGTTTTGGGTTTGTTATTGTAGGTCTTTTACTTCTCTTGTGTTTCCTGCCTAGAGAAGTTCCTTTAGATTTGTTTTAAAGCTGGTTTGGTGGTGCTGAATTCTCTTCTTTTGCTTGTCTGGAAAGGTTGTAATTTCTCTGTCGAATCTGAATGAGATCCTTTCTGTGTAGAGTAATCTTAGTTGTAGGTTTTTCCCTTTTATCACTGTAAATATGTCCTGCCACTCCCTTCTGGCTTGCAGAGTTTCTGCTGAAAGATCAGCTGTTAACCTTATGGGGATTCCCTTGTATGTTGTTGTTTTTCCCTTGCTGCTTTTAATATTTTTTCTTTGTATTTAATTTTTGATAGTTTCATTAATATGTGTCTTGGTGTGTTTCTCCTTGGATTTATCCTGTATGGGACTCTCTGCACTTCCTAGACTTGATTGACTATTTACTCTCCCATATTACGGAAGTTTTCAACTATAATGTTTTCAAATATTTTCTAAGTCCCTTTCTTTTTCGACCCCTATAATTTGAATGTTGGTGCATGTAATGTTGTCCCAGAGGTCTCTGAGACTGTCCTCAATTCTTTTCAGTCTTTTTTCTTTATTCTGCTCTGTGGTAGTGTTATTTCTACTACTTTATCTTCCAGGTCACTTTTCCATTCTTCTGCCTCAGTTTTTCTGCTATTGATTCCTTCTAGAGAATTTTTACTTTCATTTATTGTGGTGTTCATCATTATTTGTTTGCTCTTTAGTTCTTCTAGGTCCTTGTTAAATGTTTCTTGCATTTTCTCCATTCTATTTCCAAGATTTTGGATCATCTTTACTATCATTACTCTGAATTCTTTTTCAGGTAGACTGCCTACTTCCTCTTCATTTGTTTGGTCTGGTTGGGTTTATACCTTGCTCCTTCATCTGCTGCATGTTTCTCTGTCTTCCCATTTTGCTTAACTTACTGTGTTTGGGGTCTCCTTTTCACAGGCTGCAGGTTCATAGTTCCCATTGTTTTTGGTGTCTGCCCCCAGTGGGTAAGGTTGGTTCAGTGGCTTGTGTAGGCTTCCTGGTGGAGGGGACTGGTGCCTGTGTTCTGCTGGATGAGGCTGGTATTGTCTTTCTGGTGGGGAGAACCGCATCCGGTGGTGTGTTTTGGGGTGTCTGTGAACTCAGTATGATTTTAGGCATCCTCTCTGCTAATGGGTGGGGTTGTGTTCCTGTCTTGCTAGTTGTTTGGCATAGGGGTGTCCAGCACTGGAGCTTGCTGGTCGTTGAGTGGATCTGGGTCTTAGCGTTGAGATGGAGATCTCTGGGAGAGCTCTCACCGGTTGATATTACGTGGGGCCAGGAGGTCTCTGGGGGACCAATGTCCTGAACTTGGCTCTCCCACCTCAGAGGCTCAGGCTTGACACCCGCTGGAGCACCAAGAGCCTGTCAGCCACCTGGCTCACAAGAAAAGGGAGAAAAAAAAGAAAGAAGGAAAAAAAATTACAATAAAGTTATTAAAATAAAAAAATTAAAGAAATAAAGTAATAAAAAAAAGGAAGAGATCAACCAAACCAATAAACAAATCCACCAATGATAAGAAGCACTAAAAACTAAACTAAGATAAACATATAAATCAGAAACTAGTCAGTCGCATACAGCAAACCCCACGCCTGCAGTTTCTTCCAAAGTCCATTGCCTCAATTTTGGGATGATTCGTTGTCTATTCAGGTATTCCACAGATGCAGGGTACATCAGGTTGATCGTGGAGGTTTAATCTGCTGCTTCTGAGGCTGCTGGGAGAGATTTCCCTTTCTCTTCTTCATTAGCACAGCTCCCGGGGTTCAGCTTTGGATGTGGCCCCACCTCTGTCTGTAGGTCTCCTGAGGGCGTCTGTTCCCTGCCCAGCCAGGACGGGGTTAAAGGAGCAGCTGCTTCTGGGGCTCTGGCTCACTCAGGCTGGGAGGAGGGAGGGGTGCAGATGCAGGGCGAGCCTGCGGCAGCAGAGGCCAGCATGACGTTGCACCAGCCTGAGGCGCGCCGTGTGTTCTCCCAGGAAAGTTGTCCCTGGATCACAGGACCCTGGCAGTGGTGGGCTGCACAGGGTCCCCGGAAGGGAGGTGTGGATAGTGACCTGTGCTCGCACACAGGCTTATTGGTGGCGGCAGCAGCAGCCCCGTCATCCCACGCCCGTCTCTGGGGTCCGCGCTGTTAGCCACGGCTTGCGCCTGTCTTTGGAGCTCCTTTAAGTGGCGCTCTGAATCCCCTCTCCGTGTGCACCAGGAAACAAAGAGGGAAGAAAAAGTCTCTTGCCTCTTCGGCAGGTCCAGACTTTTTCCCGGACTCCCTCCCGGCCAGCCGTGGCGCACTAGCCCCCTTCAGGGTGTGTTCACACCGCCAACCCCAGTCCTCTCCCTGCGCTCCGACCGAAGCCCGAGTCTCAGCTCCCAGCCCCGCCCGCCCCGGCGGCCGAGCAGACAAGTCTCTCAGACTGGTGAGTGCTGGTCGGCACCGATCCTCTGTGCAGGAATCTCTCTGCTTTGCCCTCTGCACCCCTGTGGCTGCGCTCTCCTCTGTGGCTCCAGAGCTTCCTCCCTCCCCACCCCCCATCTCCACCAGAGAAGGGGCTTCCTAATGTGTGGAAACTTTTCTTCCTTCACAGCTCCCTCCCAGCGGGGCAGGTCCTGTCCCTATTCTTTTGTCTCTGTTTTTTCTTTTTTCTTTTGCCCTACCCAGGTATGTGGGGAGTTGGTTGCCTTTTGGGAAGTCTGAGGTCTTCTACCAGCATTCAGTAGGTGTTCTGTAGGAGTTGTTTCACATGTAGGTGTATTTCTGATGTATTTGTGTGGAGGAAGGTGACCTCCACATCTTACTCCTCCGCTATCTTGAAGGTCCTCTTGAATTCTCCTGGATGGTTCCAACAAGGATGGTTCCCAGGGTAGGTTCTTGTGGCAGAAAGAATTCAGAGACAGAGAGGGAGGTCAAGAAAGCAAAGTGATGATTTATTTAAGCGATGGATTGTTAGGTTTTTTGTCATTGAATTGTATGAGTTCTTTATGTATTTTGGATATTTACTTCTTATCAGATAATGTGATTTGCAAATATTTTCTCTGATTTCATAGGTTGCCTTTTCGTTTTGTTGATGGTTTTCTTTGCTGTGCAGAAGCGTTTTAGTTTGATGTAGTCCCACTTACTGATTTTTGCTTTTGTTGCTTGTGTTTTTGCTGTATATTCAGAAAACCGCAGCCGAGACCAGTCTCAACAACCTTTTCCCCCTGTCTTTTCTTCTAGGAGTTTTACGTTTCAGGTCTTAAATTTAAGTTTTTATTCCATTTCAAGTTCATTTTTGTGTGTGGTGTAAGACAGGGGACTTTTTTCATTCCTCTGCATGTGGTTATCCAGTTCTCCCAACACCATTTGTTGAGGAGACCATCCTTTCCCCATTGAGTCTTCTTGGCTCCCTTGGCAGATACTAGTTGACCAGTTGATTTGGAGTTTTTGAGCCTCAAGGTTCTTAGGGGTAATGGAGGCAAACACACACAAAGAACGTTGTTATAACACAAATTACAAATAAAGGTATATGCAGAGTGCTTGAGGAGCCTCAGGGTTCAGGGAAGATTTCCAAGAAAAATATGCTCTTAAGACTGGAGGAAAAAGTAAGAATGATTGTCTGTCATGAACAAAGACGTGGTTCTCATGCTTTTGTTTGCCTGACATGCTGTGAAATGCATGGTACCCATGGAATGGGTGAAATGGGGAGCAGTGAAAACGCGCGGTGCTTGTTGGGCATTACCAGTGGTGCAGTGTTACTAAAGGGATAAAGTCCCTGGGGGGAGAAGTGAGAGAGATGCTTGGACTTACTGACAAGGATAATGGATGGTCTGAGGTACCGTGTTAAGGAGCTTGGGTCTTGTCTGGGGAAGCCCGTAAAGAGCTTCAGGTGGTGATAGTGTTGATGGATTCATAGGGACGAGATTAGGAGCTGGGCGGCTAGTATATTAGGCAAGAGATGATGAGTGTCTATAACTATAAGACAGGGGTGAGAAAGGGTTATGTAGAGATGAGCCCGTGATTGCCTGTGGGTGACACGGCGGGGAGAGAGTGCGGAGCAGAGATATGAGAGAACTGCTGGGGTTTAACCCTTGAACAGCTGGTGGATGGTACAACTTTTTTTTTTTTTTGCAGTACGCGGGCCTCTCACTGCTGTGGCCTCTCCCGTTGCGGAGCACAGGCTCTGGACGCATGGGCTCAGCGGCCACACTCCGCGGCATGTGAGATCTTCCCGGACTGTGGCACGAACCCGTGTCCCCTGCATCGGCAGGCGGACTCTCAACCACTGCGCCACCAGGGAAGCCTCTCCCCCTTCTTTCTTGATGATATCCCAGTGCCTCAAATAACAGTGTTTGGCATGTTATAGCTATTTACTAAGTATTTATTGAATGCGTTGCATGAATGAGTAACTGTTTCATGAACAGCTTTCCTGCTCATCTCTAAACGGCTGGGTAAATCAGTATTGATCTAACCGAGTGTTCTTTCCCCTGCACAGCACCATGGGCACGTCCGTTCAAGGAGGCACGTATCCCAGCCAGGCTTCAGTGTACAGTCCTCCTCCTGCCGCCGCCGCCGCCCCCGACGTCACCATATACCAGAACGCAGGGAGCAGCCTGTCCCAGGTGCCGAACTATACTTTCACATCAGCGCTGCCCCAACCGCCTCCGCCCCAGCAGCCACACTCTCCGAAGGCCCTGCTGTAGGGCTGGGATGCCTCTTTGTGGCAAATGCCTGCTAAACGCCGACGACAATGTCATGAGATTCTTTGATATCTTAAGATTTGTTTATCCTCAGCTTATAGGAATCGTATCTTGGTCAGCAAGTTCCAGTATTCAAGAAGGGTGACCTCTCTTCAATTTGCACTGACTTTTTAGAGGTCCTCCCCTCCCCCTCCCCCAGAGGAATGAAACTACTTACAACATCTAATTCCTTTCGTAATATGAAAGAATCAGTGTAAGATTTTTTGTCTCTTAAAATTACCTGGTCTGCAGAAAGTCAAACTGGCAAGCACCGTTGTGGCAGATGTGTGCATAGATCGCAGTGTAACTTCACTCGCGGCCACTTTGAACCACGGTGGTGATCATGTGAATATATTTAACACTGTTAACTTAATTGACATTGCTGTTTTATTTTAATCATGAGCAACTACCATGTTTCATAATGTTTTGTGTAAATTTAAGAGAATTACACTGTCCTTTTGAACTGCAAGAGAACAATGCTGTAGCATATGTACATGAAGGCATTATGTTGTCTGTGTTTCAGTTTCCCATTAAACCGAAACTTCCTTGAGTAATTGTGCGCTGAACACACGTATGTTATGTCGTTGTGTGGCCTCTGCATACTACTAGCTGTCATCACACCAGCGTACAGTAGCTAAATTTTTGGTGCATTTATAGGAAATGATGATGTTCCCTTTTAAACTTTTACATTTTGGCATGATATTTCAGCATACTGTGGGACCATGAGACAAAATTAAGTTGGACCACATTCTTTATATCTTACTTTTAAAGAAATAATGTTAATTTACTTTTTCCTAGTTGAAGATAGTAATTAGGTTTCTAAGCTGTATACTGTGTTTATTGGTGGCAGTGACACCAAAGATAGAGGCAATGGATAGAAGCTTTGAAACTGGAAAGAAAACATGAATTACACTACATTTTCAAAGTCTCTTGTAATTATTTAGGCTATAACAAAATTTGATTCATCTGTCTTATTCCACTGCTAGTCTTTTAAATATGTCTTTAATACAGTGTATCCTTCAATTCTTCATTAAAATGGATCTAAGTGGATGTTTCAAAGTCATCTAGATTCCTGGCTCTGCTTAACAGTTTGTTTATTTATTCTTGTCTTTCAAACTGGATTTATGGGCTGCTCTCTCTCTTCTAAAGTTCTAAATGGAATTATTTTGGCTTCTTATTCAGGAGTAGTTTGAATGAGTGCTTTTCTTTTAATCCATACGTAATATGTTTTCTACTGACATTTTAATCTCCTTAAATACTTATAATTTCCCTAGTTTTGTGCTGTTATTTAAACAACTGAAAAATTGAGTTGAGCATCGTAGTAAATGAATTGATTTAGTAACAGGTGTCACACCATCAATGAAGATTTAATTTATATTTTCTGAGACTATTATGATCAGGTACTTGCTTTCTTTTTGACAAATGATTCCATCTTTGGCAAGGTAGCTCCAAATTTAAATCTTCATCTTCAACTTAGGGTGTTTCACCCAGTGTTGTGTTTTCCTGAGTTTAGAGTATGTTGCCCTCAAATAGTAATTTTAAAATTTGAATTCAAACTTTACATTAAAATTTTTTTAATACGTTGTTTTTTGAGGAACATTGTCAAAACATTGTACTCTTTCTCATTCCAATTTGAATACTCGAGTTTAAGTGATACCCTTCGTCTCAAGTCATATTGTATTTTTCTCTTTGTCTTTTGATGAATTCCTATTTACCAATGGCACATGCATCATTTTTCCCATTTTATTTTGATATGTTTCATGATGTAAAATTAATGATATATTCTCTAGTATGTATTTTGCCCTGTAAAAGTCAAAGAATGGTGAAATGGAAAAAGACTACCCTTATTACAATGCATATGCAAGTTTCTTTACCTTTATAAAGATTTAAATGGTGAATCCTTCAAACTGATACTATATTAGTTTGCAGTTTTCACTTAGTAGGTATAAAAATAGCAGACGGAAACAATTCCACTGAAAAGGAACCACTGTATTTTCCATCTTTCAGATGACACGGCGAGGACGGAAATAGGGAAGGACCAGTTAGGAGCACACAGTGATTTTGTTCAGCAACCAGTGTGTGTGTTGCACTTCCGTGAAATCTTTCTCTAAAAGATAGCTGTCCCTGTGTAAAGGGAATAGGATTATTTAGAAAAAGAACTAACTACAATATGAATTTCTGTGGAGCAAAGTTTACTTCTCCGTTTATGTCCTTTATAAAGTTTGTGTATCCATAAGCCAGTGACATTTGAATGGAAACATTCAGCCCAGTTATATACTATCTAGCTTGAGTAGCCAACAAACCCCACAGTCAGTTGGATGGACAATATGTCAGTGCCCTAAACCTACCTAGTAAGAATAATATGTAGTATGTCCTTACCATGATTTTACAGTCTTTTCTAACTCCCTGGTCCTGCTTCACCGTTAACCTGTCTCGCCTACTCAGTGATGAACCTTTTCCTGTGCCCAGAGATTCCCTTCTTTATATTAAAAACTTCTGGACCTTGTTTCTATACCTCTTAATTTTTGTAATTAGAATGCTTAATAGACCCCTAACATTCTTTTCTGATAGATACAGTTTTCATATATGACATGTGTATAATTCAGCATGAAACTAGCTTTAGTCCCAAGCTTCAAGTTTATACAAGATAAATTAGTGTCCTATATGATAAACCATGTGACTGCAAAAACTATATAATTATTTTCTAAAATGAGGTCCATTGGTATAATTGGTCAAATTTTTATTTCTTTAATACATTAAAATTACTGTTTTCTTTTTCTCATCTTACTGATTGTATTAACAATTATATACCATCCTGTTATATAACTCTTAAAATATTTAATAACAAAATTATAGTTTAAATTCTTCACTCATCATTTTCTAATTAAAAAAATTTTTTTCATTGTCAATGAATCCTTGTACCCTTTAGAATAAATACATAAAAGAAACTTACCTAAATATTTTCTCAAAGACCTTATGTTCAGTTATCTTTTATTTTAGAATCATGGTTCGATTAAGTGTTCTAGTCAAATATCTAGATTATTTTCTATGCTGTTTATAATTACATGCCCCCCCTGGTTTTTAAGCAAAGCTGCCTTGAGTTTTATGTATTCTTTTTTAGTGTGGTCTTCCTTTGAAATTATAATACTTAGTAATTTTTTTCCCTGAAGTTTTGTAGCTTCAGCAATATTTTTTCCTTATAATATTCTAGAGCATTTTAAATTCCAGTGTTTAAAATATTAGATTTCCTTATTGAACAAAACCTAACATTTTATTGGTGATAACTTGTGGTCATACTGTTTGTTCTTTGTTGATTTTTCAACTCCCTAGCTTTATGTTAATACTTCCCTTGGCCATTATTCTCTGTTTCCTGCTTCTTTTAGAGTCAAGAATTTCTGATAAAGATTGCAGATTAAATTATTGTGTCGGTAAGCCCTTGTATAAACGCGAAAGCAACTGGTTCTAATAATCGTTTGATGTTCAGAGACTTAAAAAAAAAAGTTATGTCTATTTTAGAAAAGAGTATATACAAATTCGTTGATCTGCTGCCCTCATCAGTAACAAATATCTTTTGAGTTTATAGCCTCAAAATGTGTCTATGTATTTACAAATTATAGAAGTTCTACTGTAGTAATACATATAGTACATTATGAAACACACCAAAAATAGAAATCTTACAGGGCAAGAGATAAATTATTAATAGAAATTCTAACATTTCCTTCCCGTATCTCTGGTTCATTTAGTCTGTGCCCTAGGATGTATATGCCCCATTTGGAGACCACTGTTTTAGAGGTTAAGATTAAGCAGAGGGGAGTACGATGTTACTAAGTTGGCCCTTTGAAGTCAGTATCTGATTCTACAGGTGGTGCTCTTCCCAGCAACTCTTATGTTGAGAAGTTTCAGACTTACAGAAAGATTGAAATAATATATTGAACATCTGAGTACACTTCGTCCTGATTGACTAATCATTAACATTTTGTCACATTTGCTTTATCTCTTTATGTATGTTTATATATACGTGTGTGTGTGTGTGTGTATCCATGTTTGTGCACAGGTGTGTCTGTATGTGCATATGCACATATTCTTTATTGTGTGAATAGACAAAGTTACAGACTTTGCACTAAACTATACACCTAAGCATTTCATCATGTATTTTGTAAGGATAAGTACATATTCCTTCATAACCTAAACCTTTGTCACATCTAAGAAAATTAACAGTAATTCTGTAATATTACTCTTACCAAATATCCCCAAACTGTTTTATAGGGACAGTTTTTTTAAAAATCCAGGAAATATATCACATTTTTAATGTCCATTTATTCCCTATTAATCTGGATTGATCTCTTCTTTTTTTCCCTGCCTTTTTAAAGGTCTACACCAGTTGTCTCATAGTGTGTCCCACATTCTGGATTTATCTCTTCTTTCTTTATGATGTTATTTAATTAACTTGATGCACTGTTCTCATTATAGTACTCTTTATTATTAATTAATCCCCCCAAATTGCAGTCAAAACTATGTGACTTATGGTTACAGGGGATGAATCTAAATTTTTCAAGCTCGTATCAGAAAACTGTACATATAAATGAACATTGTTAGCCTAAAGTATGGTTATTCTGTATAAGAGACCGTGTGCTCAGGCCATTGATGCTACCATGGCTCAGGACAGTTTTGTGTTCTTCCTTTCAAATTGCATTCAGAGCACCTGAAGAAAATTTGTGCCCTTGAAAACAATAATTGGCTCCCCTTCTCCACCATTCAAACCCAAATGAGCTTTTCTCAAGCTTGTTCATGTACCTGATTCACTCTGGATGGCTTTTAGGTATTTTAGAAATGTCATCTACAATTATAGGACTTTGTTTTGGGATGTGTACATTTTGGCATGTTTGTTTAAAAAGACTACTTCTTTTTACCTTTTAGTCATATCTTCTATTAAGATATTGAAATCACTTCAGAGGAAGGGAAATCCTTTCTTTTTAAAAGTTCTAGTTTTTACTTATTTACCTCAAATTGGTTGCCAAATTGGAATCAGGCCAACTAAAATTTATACCCACAGTCAAGTTAGAAACACATGCAAGTTACAATAATGTACATTATCAGGTTGTGAAATAGCTTGTTTAAGCCCTTACATTATTTCAGTTGGTTAATGGCTTTAAAGAAAATAGAATAAATGTTTGGAATCCATTGTTTCTGTGGCAGGATATATGAAGTTTCTTAAGTGCAGGATAATTACATATCTTGTTACTTTAAAAAGATGTAAACAATTGAGAATGTTTTTGATTAATTGTGTGTAATATTATGTTAGGCATTTAAGATGCCAAATGTGAAACGTCCATACGGTATGATTATTTTCCTCAGAACTAAAAACACACAAAAAATACCTATATACTGGTCTTGGATTTTGTTCCTTTTCCCTCAGAGAAAAAAAAGTTTCAATTTAATATCTTTGATATTCTGTAATTTAAAAATACAATGATAACACTTAGTTCTGAAACATGACTGAAGAAGTTGTAGTGAAGAATACAGGTAAATTCATTTAATAATTACCAAAGAAGCTTCATTATAACAAGTCCATTTCTATAAATGTCAGACGGCACAGGATAAAACGAAAGATTTCAGTATTTGCATTGTAAAATGTATCCGTTTTGACCACATGGGTTTTTTTTGCAAAGGATGTGGTAATACTTTTGGTTGAGAAAAAGAATAAGAACTAAATTATGTTATGGGAGTTTATTGGAGTTCTATTCTGCTATGAAGTGGAAATTTCAGTTCATTGCCCTAGGAATTTAGATTTTAACCCAGATATATCTTTTCTCAAAAGAATATCTTGCTAGCTGTGTGATCCTGGGCCGTTCCATGAATCTCTGGGGCCTTCTACTTATTTATAAATGGTAGTGTTAGTGTAACTGTTACATGATCCTTTGAAGCTTGCAGAAATTCTGTGCTTCAGATCCTCAGCCTTCCTGCCATTCAGCCTGAATAACTCATCTGTGCCACTGCAGTTACCTCATAGCTCAGAGAAGGAAAAGGTACTGAAACTCGGGAACGTGTTTCCAGCACATGGTCATAACAGTATACTCCCTGTGAGTAATCTGGGGATACCTGATGTCCATTAGTAAACTCCTGAGCCTTTTGTTGATGTTTGAGTGACCCCACCAGGAACATCTTCACTTTCATTTGATAGTACTTTCACTTTCATTGGGGGAAAAATTAAATAATTACGACTCTGAAGCATATACTGTTTTCCTATCTTGCTTCAAGCTAAAGAAGAGAGGTAGCATTGGACTATATGAAATTTTACCGTTTTTGATGTTCTTGTAGGCAGAGTTGGGTTTATTGACGTGAAAATGATGATGAAGCCAACATACTATACTTGCCATCCTTTGGCTCTTTTATTTACTAAGTAAGCAGATTACCTGAAATGTTAGAGAACTATGGAAAGTAGCAGTTTCCATCTTTGAGGCTGGCCGAGTGAGTCTTTTTCTAATATTCCAAATAAGGTACACAATCAGCAATGGCATTTTTTTACATCACAAATATTTGGCCTAGAAAAATGGCGTTAGACATTGTTACAAGTTATTAATATTAATACACATAAACATTAGCTGTTAAAGTTTTTTTTGCTAGTCAACTTTTTTCTTATATGTCAATCAGTTACATGTGTCTGTTATTTTATATAGTTATATAAAACAATTCCAAGGGTAAAATATATATTTTTTAGTTTTCTTCTTTGCACTTTAGGAAATTACATACCCTGCTGGCATTAAAGAAAATTCTTTCCTAAATTAGTTTATGCTGAATCTGATAAAAAAAGGCTTATATCAAGTATTCAGTAAGGTAGATAAGCTTTTTCAGAGGGGGGGAAAAGACAAAATTTCCAATTGTTATCATTGGTTGTGTCATATTCTCCCTTTGTAAGCAGGAATAGTCACTGACTTTTTTTTTTTTTTTTTTTCTTTTTGCGGTATGTGGGCCTCTCACTGTTGTGGCCTCTCCCGTTGCGGAGCACAGGCTCCGGACGCGCAGGCCCAGCGGCCATGGCTCACGGGCCCAGCCACTCCGCGGCATATGGGATCCTCCCAGACCGGGACACGAACCCGTATCCCCTGCATCGGCAGGCGGACTCTCAACCACTGCGCCACCAGGGAGGCCCCACTGACTTTTTTTTTTTTTTTACATCTTTATTGGAGTATAATTGCTTTACAATGGTGTGTTAGTTTCTGCTTTATAACAAAGTGAATCAGTTATACATATACATATGTTCCCATATCTCTTCCCTCTTGTGTCTCCCTCCCTCCCACCCTCCCTATCCCACCCCTCTAGGTGGTCACAAAGCACTGAGCTGATCTCCCTATGCTATGTGACTGCTTCCCACTAGCTATCTATTTTACGTTTGGTAGTGTATATATGTCCATGTCACTCTCTCACTTTGTCACAGCTTACCCTTCCCCTCCCCATATCCTCAATTCCATTCTCTAGTAAGTCTGTGTCTTTATTCCTGTCTTACCCCTAGGTTCTTCATGACATTTTTTTTCTTAAATTCCATATATATGTGTTAGCATACGGTAGTTGTCTTTCTCTTTCTGACTTACTTCACTCTGTATGACAGACTCTAGGTCCATCCACCTCATCACAAATAGCTCAATTTCATTTCTTTTTATGGCTGAGTAATATTCCATTGTATTTATGTGCCACATCTTTTTTTTTTTTTTTTTTTTTTTTTTTTTTCCGTACGCGGGCCTCTCACTGTTGTGGCCTCTCCCGTTGCGGAGCACAGGCTCCGGATGCGCAGGCTCAGCGGCCATGGCTCACGGGCCCAGCCGCTCCGCGGCATATGGGATCCTCCCAGACCGGGGCACGAACCCGTATCCCCTGCATCGGCAGGCGGACTCTCAACCACTGCGCCACCAGGGAGGCCCCACATCTTTTTAATTCAACTGATGACGGACACTTAGGTTGTTTCCATCTCCGGGCTATTGTAAACAGAGCTGCAATGAACATTTTGGTACATGACTCTTTTTGAATTATGGTTTTCTCAGGGTATGTGCCCAGTAGTGGGATTGCTGGGTCATATGGTAGTTCTATTTGTAGTTTTTTAAGGAACCTCCATACTGTTCTCCATAGTGGCTGTACCAATTCACATTCCCACCAGCAGTGCAAGAATGTTCCCTTTTCTCCACACCCTCTCCAGCATTTATTGTTTCTAGATTTTTTGATGATAGCCATTCTGACTGGTGTGAGATGATTTCTCATTGTAGTTTTGATTTGCATTTCTCTAATGATTAATGATGTTGAGCATTCTTTCATGTGTTTATTGGCAGTCTGTATATCTTCTTTGGAGAAATGTCTATTTAGGTCTTCTGCCCATTTTTGGATTGGGTTGTTTGTTTTTTTGTTATTGAGCTGCATGAGCTGCTTGTAAATTTTGGAGATTAATCCTTTGTCAGTTGCTTCATTTGCAAATATTTTCTCCCATTCTGAGGGTTGTCTTTTGGTCTTGTTTATGGTTTCCTTTGCTGTGCAAAAGCTTTGCAGTTTCATTAGGTCCCATTTGTTTATCTTTGTTTTTATTTCCACTTCTCTAGGATGTGGGTCAAAAAGGATCTTGCTGTGATTTATGTCATAGAGTGTTCTGCCTATGTTTTCCTCTAAGAGTTTGATAGTTTCTGGCCTTACATTTAGGTCTTTAATCCATTTTCAGTTTATTTTTGTGTATGGTGTTAGGGAGTGATCTAATCTCATACTTTTACATGTACCTGTCGAGTTTTCCCAGCACCACTTATTGACGAGGCTGTCCTTTCTCCACTGTACATTCCTGCCTCCTTTATCAAAGATAAGGTGACCAAATGTGCGTGGGCTTATATCTGGGCTTTCTATCCTGTTCCATTGATCTATCTTTCTGTTTTTGTGCCAGTACCATACTGTTTTGATTACTGTAGCTTTGTAGTATAGTCTGAAGTCAAGGAGACTGATTCCTCCAGCTCCGTTTTTCTTTCTCAAGATTGCTTTGGCTATTCGGGGTCTTTTGTGTTTCCATACAAATTGTGAAATTTGTTGTTCTAGTTCTGTGAAAAATGCCAGTGGTAGTTTGATAGGGATTGCATTGAATCTGTAGATTGCTTTGGTTAGTAGAGTCATTTTCACAGTGTTGATTCTTCCAATCCAAGAACATGGTATATCTCTCCATCTATTTGTATCATCTTTAATTTCTTTCATCAGTGTCTTATAATTTTCTGCATACAGGTCTTTTGTCTCCTTAGGTAGGTTTATTCCTAAATATTTTATTCCTTTTGTTGCAATGGTAAACGGGAGTGTTTTCTTGATTTCACTTTCAGATTTTTCATCATAGTGTATAGGAATGCCAGAGATTTCTGTGCATTAATTTTGTATCCTGCTACTTTACCAAATTCATTGATTAGCTCTAGTAGTTTTCTGGTAGCATCTTTAGGGTTCTCTATGTATAGTATCATGTCATCTGCAAACAGTGACAGCTTTACTTCTTCTTTTCCAATTTGGATTCCTTTTATTTCCTTTTCTTCTCTGATTGTTGTGGGTAAAACTTCCAAAACTATGTTGAATAAGAGTGGTGAGAGTGGGCAACCTTGTCTTGTTCCTGATCTTAGTGGAAATGCTTTCAGTTTTTTCACCATTGAGGACGATGTAGGCTGTGGGTTTGTCATATATGGCCTTTATTATGTTGAGGAAAGTTCCCTCTGCCTACTTTCTGGAGGGTTTTTATCATAAATGGGTATTGAATTTTGTCGAAAGCTGTCTCTGCGTCTATTGAGATGACCATATGGTTTTTCTCCTTCAGTTTGTTAATATGGTTATCACATTTATTGATTTGCATATATTGAAGAATCCTTGCATTCCTGGAATAAACCCTACTTGATCATGGTGTATGATCCTTTTAATGTGCTTAGGATTCTGTTTGCTAGTATTTTATTGAGGATTTTTGCATCTGTGTTCATCAGTGATATTGGCCTGTAGTTTTCTTCTTTGTGACATCTTTGTCTGGTTTTGGTATCAGGGTGATGGTGGCCTCGTAGAATGAGTTTGGGAGTGTTCCTCCCTCTGCTATATTTTGGAAGAGTTTGAGAAGGAGAGGTGTTAACTCTTCTCTAAATGTTTGATAGAATTCGCCTGTGAAGCCATCTGGTCCTGGGCTTTTGTTTGTTGGAAGATTTTTAATCACAGTTTCAATTTCAGTGCTTGTGATTGGTCTGTGCATATTTTCTGTTTCTTCCTGATTCAGTCTTGGCAGGTTGTGCATTTCTAAGAATTTGTCCATTTCTTCCAGGTTGTCCATTTTATTGGCATAGAGTTGCTTGTAGTAATCTCTCATGATCTTTTGTGTTTCTGCATTGTCAGTTGTTACTTCTCCTTTTTCATTTCTAATTCTATTGAGTTGAGTCTTCTCCCTTTTTTTCTTGATGAGTCTGGCTAATGGTTTATCAATTTTGTTTATTTTCTCAAAGAACCAGCTTTTAGTTTTGTTGATCTTTGCTATCGTTTCCTTCATTTCTTTTTCATTTATTTCTGATCTGATCTTTATGTTTTCTTTCCTTCTGCTAACTTTGGGTTTTTTTTGTTCTTCTTTCTCTAATTGCTTTAGGTGCAAGTTTAGGTTGTTTATTCGAGATGCTTCCTGTTTCTTAAGGTAGGATTGTATTGCTATAAACTTCCCTCTTAGAACTCCTTTTGCTGCATCCCATAGGTTTTGGGTCATCGTGTCTCCATTGTCATTTGTTTCTAGGTATTTTTTGATTTCCTCTTTGATTTCTTCAGTGATCACTTCGTTATTAAGTAGTGTATTGTTTAGCCTCCATGTGTTTGTACTTTTTACAGATCTCTTCCTGTAATTGATATCTAGTCTCATAGCATTGTGGTCAGAAAAGATACTTGATACAATTTCAATTTTCTTAAATTTACCAAGGCTTGATTTGTGACCCAAGGTATGATCTATCCTGGAGAATGTTCCATGAGCACTTGAAAAAAATGTGTATTCTGTTGTTTTTGGATGGAATGTCCTATAAATATCAAGTCCATCTTGTTTAATGTATCATTTAAAGCTTGTGTTTCCTTATTTATTTTCATTTTGGATGATCTGTCCATTGGTGAAAGTGGGGTGTTAAAGTCCCCGACTATGAATGTGTTACTGTCGATTTCCCCTTTTATGGCTGTTAGTATTTGCCTTATGTATTGAGGTGCTCGTATGTTGGGTGCATAAATATTTACAATTGTTATATCTTCTTCTTGGATCGATCCCTTGATCATTATGTAGTGTCCTTCTTTGTCTCTTCTAATAGTCTTTATTTTAAAGTCTATTTTGTCTGATATGAGAATTGCTACTCCAGCTTTCTTTTGTTTTCCATTTGTATGGAATATCTTTTTCCATCCCCTCACTTTCAGTCTGTATGTGTCTCTAGGTCTGAAGTGGGTCTCTTGTAGACAGCATATATATGGGTCTTGTTTTTGTATCCATTCAGCCAGTCTGTGTCTTTTGGTGGGAGCATTTAATCCATTTACATTTAAGGTAATTATTGATATGTATGTTCCTATTCCCATTTTCTTAGTTGTTTTGGGTTTGTTATTATAGGTCTTTTCCTTCTCTTGTGTTTCTTACCTAGAGAAGATCCTTTAGCATTTGTTGTAAAGCTGGTTTGGTGGTGCTGAACTCTCTCATGTTGTCCCAGAGGCCTCTGAGACTGTCCTCAGTTTTCATTCTTTTTTGTTTATTCTGCTCTGCAGTAGTTATTTCCACTATTTTATCTTCCAGGTCACTTATCTGTTCTTCTGCCTCAGTTATTCTGCTATTGATCCCTTCTAGAGTCTTTTAAATTTCATTTATTGTGTTGTTCATCGTTGCTTGTTTCATCTTTAGTTCATCATATTTCATCTTTAGTTGTTTCATCTTTAGTTCTTCTAGGTCCTTGTTAAATGCTTCTTGCTTTTTCTCTATTTCCAAGATCTTGGATCATCTTTACTATCATTATTCTGAATTCTTTTTCAGGTAGACTGTCTATTTCCTCTTCATTTGTTAGGTCTGGTTGGTTTTTATCTTGCTCCTTCATCTGCTGTGTGTTTTTCTGTTTTCTCATTTTGCTTATCTTACTGTGTTTGGGGTCTCGTTTTTGCAGGCTGCAGGTTCGTAGTTCCCGTTGTTTTTACTGTCTGTCCCCAGTGGCTAATGTTGGTTCAGTGGGTTGTGTAGGCTTCCTGTTGGAGGGGACTAGTGCCTGTGTTCTGGTGGATGAGTCTGGATCTTGTCTTTCTGGTGGGCAGGTCCACGTTTGGTGGTGTGTCTTGGGGTGTCTGTGGACTTATTATGATTTTAGGCAGCCTCTCTGCTAATGGGTGGGGTTGTGTTCCTGTCTTGCTAGTTGTTTGGCATAGGGTGTCCAGCACTGTAGCTTGCAGGTCGTTGAGTGAAGCTCGGTGTTGGTGTTGAGATGGAGATCTCTGGGAGATTTTTGCTGTTTTATATTATGTGGAACTGGGAGGTCTCTTGTGGACCAGTGTCCTGAACTTGGCTCTCCAACCTCAGAGGCACAGCACTGACTCCTGGCTGCAGCACCAAGAGCCTTTCATCCACACGGCTCAGAATAAATATCTCACACAGAAGCATACACATACACACTCACAAAAAGAGGATATGGGGAAAAAATAAAAAATCTTGCTCTCAAAGTCCACCTCCTCAATTTGGGATGATTCGTTGTCTATTCAGGTATTCCACAGATGCAGGTACATCAAGTTGATTGTGGAGCTTTAATCCTCTGCTCCTGAGGCTGCTGAGAGAGATTTCCCTTTTTCTTCTTTGCTCGCACAGCTCCCAGGGCTCAGTTTTGGATTTGGTCCCGCCTCTGCGTGTAGGTTGCTGGAGGGCGTCTGTTCTTCGCTCAGACAGGGCGGGGTTAAATGAGCTGAGCGAGGTTAAAGGAGCAGCTACTTCCGGGGCTCTGGCTCATTCAGGCGTGGGGGGGTGCACAGAGTGCGGGGCGACGTCAGAGGCAGGCGTGACGTTGCACCAGCCTGAGGCTGCCCTGCTTTCTCCCGGGGAAGTTATCCCTGGATCCCGGGACCCTGGCAGTGGCGGGCTGCACAGGCTCCGGAAGAGACGTGTGGAGAATGACCTGTGCTCGCACACAGGCTTCTTGGAGGCGGCAGCAGCAGCCTTAGCGTCCCAAGCCCGTCTCTGGGGTCCGCGCTGATACCCACGGCTCGCGGCCGTCTCTGTAGCTCCTTTAAGCGGCGCTCTTAATCCCCTCTCCTCGCGCACCAGGAAACAAAGAGGGAAGAAGAAGTCTCTTGTCTCTTCGGCAGCTCCAGACTTTTTCCCGGACTCCCTCCCGGCCAGCTGTGGCGCACTAGCCCCCTTCAGGCTGTGTTCACGCCGCCAACCCCAGTCCCCTCCCTACGCTCCGACAGAAGCCCGAGCCTCAGCTCCCAGCCCCGCCCGCCCCAGGTGAGCAGACAAGCCTCTCGGGCTGGTGAGTGCCGGTCGGCACCGGTCCTCTGTGCGGGAATCTCTCCGCTTTGCCCTCCGCACCCCTGTGGCTGCGCTCTCCTCCGCGGCCCCGAAGCTTCCCCCTCCGCCACCCGCAGTCTCCGCCCGCGAAGGGGCTCCTAGTGTGTGGAGACCTTTCCTCCCTCACGGCTCCCTCCCACTGGTGCAGGTCCCCGCCCTATCCTTTTGTCTCTGTTTTTCCTTTTTTCTTTTGCCCTACCCAGGTACGTGGGGAGTTTCTTGCCCTTTGGGAGGTCTGAGGTCTTCTGCCAGCGTTCAGTAGGTGTTCTGTAGGCGTTGTTCCTCGTGTAGATGTATTTCTGGTGTATCTGTGGGGAGGAAGGTGAGCTCCGCGTCTTACTCTTCCGCCATCTTTCCCCTCTCTGCCGCTTTAGTAGAGATTATTTCTCTGCCCGGGGAGAAATTCCAGCGGCAGGTATGGGTGACACATCCTCTTCTTTAGCAGGTGGCAGCCTGGCAACTCCTTTTTTTCCTTTGTGCTTCGTCTAATTTCATGTGCTCCTAGGGTTCCGCATGCAGAGGTCCCACACCGGCACTTCAGACCCGATTTCCTGGTGCAAAATGGCTGGGCAGACACCTCAGCTCGCGGGGCCCCGTGCAGACTTTCGTCACTGACTTTTCAGAATCTTTTTTGCTGTCTCATGCTAATTTTTTCAAGAATAATTCCGGGAGTGAATACTGGTTGAGTTTTACCAAAACAGAGAAACAAGCAAACAAAAGAAAGTTATGTATTTTATGTCATAGTAAAAATCAATTTTGTGGTTGTACAGTTAATGTTTTTTTTATTTTTAAAAGATTACTTAGATTCAAATTGGTCTTAGTGAAATGATTTAATATCAAAACATCAGGATAGTTTAATTTCATTCATGGTTGCCAAATGGTAATTTACTTGGAGGAGGAGCAGGTAGGCCAGTGGATTCCTTTCAGGTTAACTTAAATATGCATTTTAAATAGGAAGACTTCTAGTATCTGGAATGGAACTATATTAGGCTGCAAGTTAAATTATTGTGCTGTTGTTTAACTCCATTAGACTAAGGAATATTTTGTCTCTGCATGCCTTTCGTTTATTTGAAAGAGAATTTCTTTAAGGTTTTTAGCATGATAGGAGCAAAGTTCTGTGTTTATTTTAACTCTTTTCCAGCCCTTGTATATATTTAACTCTGTGGACCTATTTGAAAAGCAAAAAACACCCCCACATTTTATTTTATTTGCAACATGACTCTGTTTATGCTTTCAGTGGGGAACATTAACATTGGGTAAGTGTCCAGTTTATACTAAATGTTTGTTTTATGTATGTTATAATTCACAATGGTCAGGGAAGTTGTTCTCAAAAATTAAGCAGAGAAAGATAGATTAATAGCTAAAGGAGCTGAGTTTAGGCATAAAACATTTTTGTTTTTAACAGTTTTGTCAAAAACACTTTGAGCTTCAAAACTTTGAAGTATTATTTTCCATTTTTGACGAAGAGGTAAGCGTCATTAAATTAAAATTGACTAGCATGATCTAAATTACTGTGTGTAGTATGTTTTGAAAGTCATATTTCTAAATATTCTTTTTATCTAGTAATTCACAGCTTATTAATCAAATGCTGTGTATAACTCATTTTTTTTCTGGGTATTTACAGCAAGAGCTATTGTCTGAGAAATGTAAAATTCTATACATAATGTTTGAAATCAGTTCAAGGGCAACCTTAACGTTGTCTAGCAGATAACTCCTGTATATTGGACTTGAATGGTGGTAATTTTGGTGACCTGGAGCTCATAATAGAATACAGGGAATTCTGCTGTCTTTCATGTATGTGCTCTAAAAATCACTGTGCTGTGCATAACTGCAAAATAAAAAAGCCTTAGGTTTTGTGGGGAAAACTGGTTAGAGTCACAACATTCCAAAAGTTCAGCAATGACATACTAAAGAGTAAAGATAAGAACCTAATATAGGGATATCCCTGGTGGTCCAGTGGTTTGAACTCTGAGCTTCCACTGCAGGGGACCACGGGTTCGATCCCTGGTTGGGGAACTAAGATCCTGCAGGCCGTGCAGCGTGGCCAAAAAAACCCCGAAAAATCTAATATAAACAGTATTACCTGTTTTTCATGTTAAACGGTTTCTAGATACATGAATATTACAATAAATATGGCACTTTACCTTGAAAACGACCTGAGGCACGCCTATGGGAGTGGGTGTGGGAAGGGTTGTGTTTGTGGATTGATGGTGAAGGTGGGCGGAGGGCCTGCTGGTGTCGGAGGGCAGGTTGTGACACCAGACCTGGGTGAGCTGAGGGCGCTGGTGGTGTGAGGTGTGCACGCGTGTGTATTCTGCCTATTCCTGCATGTGTTCTGTGTGTTCCCGTGCTGCTCAGTTTAGCTGGGTGCACTTTTCTACACTTCACCCACCATTTCTCCTGGACAGAGCCACGCAAACTGACATTTGCATTTTGCTCGCATTGTTCCTCAGTGTTAGCTCCTGCAGCAAGCTTTTTTTTTTTTTTTTTCTTTTTGCGGTATGCGGGCCTCTCACTGTTGTGGCCTCTCCCGTTGCGGAGCACAGGCTCCGGACGCGCAGGCCCAGCGGCCATGGCTCACGGGCCCAGCCGCTCCGCGGCATATGGGATCCTCCCAGACCGGGGCACGAACCCGTATCCCCTGCATCGGCAGGCGGACTCTCAACCACTGCGCCACCAGGGAGGCCCTGCAGCAAGCTTTTGTTTTCCAAGCAGTCATTATATCAAAACTGACTCTCAGAGTCATTTAGAGTTGGAGAATGAGTGGCTAGTCGCTATTAATTTCTAACTTTAAAAAAATACCTTTTATACTTTTAAGTGATTGATAAGAATTATGGATAGCTAGGATACAAAGCTTTCTTTCCCCCTACTAGATCAGAAAGGATCTCAGTTGAGCATATGAGCACAAATTCAAAGAATTATGCGTTTTGCTTTATTATAGTGAGAATATATGCCCTACAATCTCCTTCCAAAAAAGAAAGGAAAACCATTATATTCTGAGTTAAGTGGGCATAGCCACATGCCGTTATTTCCATTGATTTTTTAAAATTAACTATTAATTTGTCCTTCAGTTGGCTGACTTTTAATGTGTACCAGGTTTTCAAGGTTTACTAACTGATATCTAAATTTTTACCTATTTTGAAGCACTAAATATAGTAGATATTTATTTAAATATTTAAGTACTTTTACAAATCAGAAAATATAAATACAGGTTATTTACATGTTCATTTTGACATCAACAGATTTTTGTTTTGTTGGACAAAATTCCTCCATTTATTTCTAAAGCATGCTGTGTAAATGAGCGAGTCTTCCTAAGGGTGAGGTTATCCGTGTCGGTCACATCTACACTGGCTTATTGCATTCACTTTTCCTGGTCCTCAGTATTATCATCTATAAAGTGAGTTATGTCTCTTAAGTTCTGTTCCAGCTGCACTTCCTCCAGGTGATGTGAAAAACAGCATCGCTTTAATTTTACTTATTTAACAAGCACTTGTGTCGTTCTTACTGTGGGATGGGTACCACTCTAAGTGCTTTTCAGATAACTCATTTAAACTAGGGTGATGTTGGAGGTGAGGAAACTGAGGCAGAGAGTTTGGTAATTTGCTCAAGGTCATCCAGCCAGATGAAGGCGAAGCTGGGGCTCAAACTTAGGTAAAGGTTGCACTCTTGTCCATCAGTTTGTCATTGAAACGTTGATTCACTCTGTACCGTGTGGAAATTCTGGATGCAGCAGTGGAGAATGAGGCAGGCCCCTGTTCTCCAGAATCTTCTCACTAAGGGAGGATTTTGTACTCGTGTGTGTGAGTGTGTGTATCCCACAGAAGGACTCCAAGGTAGATACATGTGAGACTACCACATTAGAATGTAAAAATATACATTTTCAGGTTAAGTAATTGGTTCCACGTTTCTAACTGGTTTATTTAAGATGGTTTAAATAAACCACAGGGTTCTAATCTGATGGTGGTAAACTAGGTGAGATTCTTTCAGGGGACTATGGAGACACAATAGTCAAAAGGCCTACTTAATTGATACCTAAGATTAATAACATGTATAGAAATTAATATAGTTATGCTGAATCATTTACCTTAAAAGTTCTTAGTCAAACCAAATCCCCTGTATGTATGTTAATATGAGCTTCTTGAGGATCAGAATGGAATCTTTTTCATCTTTTTATCTGTATTGTACCTAGAATAATATTTTTCCCACTGTATTCACTTAAGTGTTGAGTGAATGATCAATTCAGTTTTACAGTGTGCAAGATGATTCTGCAGAGAGCTGTGTGTCTGTCGGGGACCTGCCAGGAAGTCGAGTTACACTCAGGAGGTCAACTGCACAAGCTTTCATGAAAGAACTACTTACTGAAGACTAAGGGAACGAGCAAGGGAAGTTGAGGCATCCTCTACCGTCAGGCCCCCTGAGTCAAAAGGGGTAAGTGCTCCATAGCAACTCACAGAGCCCAGTGAGAGCTGGACTAATTGGAGGAGGGACAGACAGACAGAGCTGTGACTGGCACAGCAGGCAGGAAAGAGGCGCAAGGGGAGTGAATACCCTAGTGTCCCCTGCTGCCCTCTGATCTCCTGCTGGGCCTCTCATTGGCTGAACCCAACTGGAATACAGAATGATGGGGACATCCATGGCGGGGGGGGGACAAATGGAGAACAGCCAGCATGGGAGAAACATATCTGGATGTGTCTTAGTCCATTCAGGCTGCTATCACAGAATGCCATAGACCGGGTGCCTTATAAGTAACAGAAATTTATTTCTCACAGTTCTGGAAGCTGGGAAGTCCAAGGTCAAGACGCTGGCAGATTCAGTTTATGAGGGCCTGCTTCCTGGTTCATAGCTGTCTTCTCACTCTAACCTCTAACGGCAGAAGGAAGGAGGTAGGCAGCTCCTTGGGGTCTCTCTTGTAAGGGCACTAATCCCATTCATGAGAGCTCTGCCCTCGTGACCTAATCGCCTCCCAAAGACCCCACCTCCAGACACCATCACACTGGGGCTTCGAATTTCAACATGAATTTTGCAGGGACATAAGCATTCGATCTATATCATGATTGAAGCGTGCCTTGTCATTGAATGCAATTTGATTCACTGCTTGCAAAAATATTAAAAAATTTCCTCTATCAATTGTATTATCACATATTTTATGAAAAGCCAAACATGTTCTAGGTGTTTTCCAGTTAATCATTTAATATTCACATTGCTAAGAGTTTACATAAAGTACTGAATTTAAATTATCAGTACGTGGGGCTTCCCTGGTGGTGCAGTGGTTAAGAATCCACCTGCCAATGCAGGGGACACAGGTTTGAGCCTTGGTCCAGGAAGATCCCACATGCCGCGGAGCAACTAAGCTCATGCGCCACAACTACTGAGCCTGCGCTCTAGAGCCCACGAGCCACAACTATTGAGCCAGTGTGCCACAACTACTGAGCCCTGTGCCACAACTACTGAAGCCTGCTCACCTAGAGCCCGTGCTCCACAACAGGAGAAGCCACCGCAGTGAGAAGCCTGCGCACCACAGCAAAGAGTAGCCTCCATTTGCCCCGCTTGCTGCAACTGGAAAAAGCCCGCATGCAGCAACGAAGACCCAATGCAGCCAAAAATAAATAAAATAAATTATCAGTAGGTGGTGCTGCTGAGATTGAATCCAGAAAAATCTATAACAGACACTTAACTGAAAGATTAGGATTCAGACAGGTTATGTGGGAAAGAATGTGACAGAGCCGTCAGTTTCTGATTTATTGTTTTTCATGACATCTGAAAAGCATTGATTTTTAGAATTTTGTTTTACTTAATATGTGGAATATTCTGGATTTGCCCAACGAAGGAGCAGCAGTGGATGTGTCTCCACAGAATCTGAAGGATAGGCATGTTATAGATCATTTTCTGACATGCTGCACTGGAGATTAACTATTGCCTTCTTGATTCATTGCTTTGAGATATAAGCAATGAATCAAAATGTGCATCAAGATTTTTTAAATGGTTCGATTTTAATTTCCTGGAGAGGAGAATTACATGCAATTTAACAAGTGCCCCAAGCAATCCTTGTGGTCACACTGGTTTGGAAAATGCTGGCAATATGCAACCTTCTTCTTCTGGCCTACGTTTCCTTATACACTTGGCCTGAGTTTTCACAAACATTCTGGGGTCACAGTCACCTTTGAAAAGGTGAAGAAAGCTATGGATCTTCTCCCCAGAAAAATTCTCCCACCTAGAGTGTTACATATAATTTCAGGTGTTTCAGAGATATTTACTTATTTATTTATATTTATTTATTTGATGTGGACTATTTTTTTAAAGTCTTTATTGAATATGTTACAATATTGCTTCTGTTTTATGTTTTGGTTTTTTGGCTGCGAGGCATGTGGGATCTTAGCTCCCTGAACAGGGATTGAACCCGCACCCCCTGCATTGGAAGGCAAAGTCTTAACTGCTGGACCACCAGGGAAGTCCTTCATAGATATTTATAGTCCATCTATATAGGCTATTTTATGAACCCCTGTCCTATAGAATCAGTTTAAAACTCCTCAGTCTAGATATCGAGGCTTCCCCTAACCTCGGCCCACCCCACTGATGGACCCTTTTGCCCCATTATTTCCATCATAACTCAGGAGGTGTGAAGGTGAACAGATTTTATAGATTATGTTCTTGACCATAATGGAAAAATTGAAATCAAAGAACCCGTATGGTTTCTGTACAGCCTATGTGAGTTCTTCATACTACAGAATACAGTCTATTGAGGAAATGATCTAGGCAGGATTTCATATTTTGCATCATTAGCATCTTCTAGGAAAAAAAAATGGTAAAGGAGATTGCGTTGACCTGTTAAGCCACTTTTTTCTAGACTCAAAGACAAGCCTTTTATTTCGAGCATGATTTTAGGGCCATGGCGTACCACAGGGAAATGTGTTCTGGCAGCACTGTGGTGAAGCGTGAGGGTTCACGTCAGGCTTCTCCAGTCTTTTTCCAAAACATCCTTTGGCATCACCAGGCCTGGATTCTACCAGCAGAGCTGTCAAGTCACTCAAAGTTTTCTTTTTATTATTGAGACTAATGGGTTTGTTACTAGTCTGAATCAACTTAGCAGTTTGCTACTGACTGTAATATAAGTTCAAAGTATTATTATCAATACAGAGGAAGGTCTATAGACTAATTCCAATATCTTAGGTCAGATCCCAAATAGATATTAAAAATAGAAATCATATCTGGGCCATTACCTCTGTGATGGTGATTTAACCACGACATTGTGTTCACTTCTATATTTATTATAATGATTAGCTAACTGTTTATGTAAAATTGGTTTATCCAAGCTTAAGTAATATAGGGGGAAAAAAAGCCATAGCTCATGTTGAGTGGCAAGACAAAGTTTTTAAAAACACATGCAGAGTTTTAAAATGTAAACATAGTTCTTTGTATATATGAGATTTTCATTTATTTATTTCCCATCATCTCATTTTAACAATAGTGTAAAGTTGAAGATGGAATTCAGCAGATGTTTGAGCACCAGGGGGATCTAACAACTACTAAGTGGACAGAAAAAAAGTTGGCATAGCGGGCCTGACTGCCATTTTTTTGAAAGTCCTGTTTCCAGGGTTGGCCCTTGGCTGGCATTTGGGAACTTGGATTTGAGGAGGGTTCCCACCATTCTCACAACTGACAAGAGTGGCTCACTGGGCCTAAACTATTTGCACCAATGATGTGGTTTATGCTGAACACCTGCTTTCCTTCTGGGAGTCTGGAATTTGGGGACGTGTCAGGTAGAGAGTACCTACATGATCAGCCCCAGTAAAAACCCCAGGCACTGAGTCTAGAGAGCTTTCCTGGTTGGCAACATTTCACATGTGTTGTCACAGCTTGTTGCTGGGGGAATTAAACTCGTCCTGTGTGACTCTGGACCGAGAACTCTTAGAAGCTTGTACCTGGTTTCCCTGGACGTCCCCCTACGTGCCTTTTCCCCTTGCTGGTTTTGCTTCAAGTCCTTTCAGTGCAATAAATTACAGCCATGAGTACAGTATGCTGAGCTCCGAGAGGCCTCCTAGTGAATCATCAAAACTGCGGGTGGCATTGGGGTCCCTACAACACAACAAGATCCTGTCACTGCCTTAAAGGAGGTCATGAATGTGTAAGGAAAGAAAACATGTACTTTAATACTACAGCACGAGGTAGAATTGAGTAAGGCATTCAGTACTATAAGAAGAGATAAGGGCTAATATTGCAACTGGGGAGTTAGATACAGGCTTTAGTCATTTCAGTGTTTTGGAGCAAATTTTTTTCTTCAATTTTATTGTGGTAATAATCGGTACACAAAAAAACCCACGTAATTAACGTACACCCTTTTGTGAGTTTGGACGTATGTATATACTCATGTTACCATCACCACAATCAAGGTGATAACTGTTTCCATCATCTCCAAATTGTCCTTGTGTCCCTTGGTTTTGTTTTTGTGGTGAGAACACTTAATATGAGATTTACCCTCTTAAACTTTTAAGTGCATAATACTTTACTATTAACTACTGGCACAATGTTTTAGAGCCCATCGTTGGAACTTACCCATCTCCTATAACTAGCTTTATGCCCATTGAACAACAACTTCCCATTTCTCCATCTCCTGGTACCACCATTATATTGTCTACTTCTGTGTGTCTGGCTATATTAGATGCCTCATATAAAAGGAATTACGCAACATTTGTCCTTCTGTGACTGACTTATTTCACTTATCATGTCTTCAGTGTTGTTGCAAAGAGTAGGGTTTCCTTCATTTTTTAAAGTCAGAATAGTATTCCATTGTATGTATATACCACAGTTTCCATATCCATTCGTGCTAGTGGACATTTGGGTTATTTTCATTTCTTGGCTGTTATGAATAAGGCTGCAATGAATGCAGAAGTGAAGATACCTCTTCAAGATCCTGATTTCAGTTCCATCCCAGAAGTGGGATTGCTGGATCATCTGGTAGATGTATTTTTTTTTTTTTTTTTTTTGCTGTACGCGGGCCTCTCACTGTTGTGGCCCCTCCCGTTGCGGAGCACAGGCTCCGGACGCACAGGCTCAGCGGCCATGGCTCACGGGCCCAGCCGCTCCGCGGCATATGGGATCCTCCCAGACCGGGGCACGAACCCGTATCCCCTGCATCGGCAGGCGGACTCTCAACCACTGCGCCACCAGGGAGGCCCTGGTAGATGTATTTTTAATATTTTGAGGCTGCTCCATACTATTTTCCATAGCAGCTATACCATTTTACATTCTCACCAACAGTGTACAACAAAGATTCCAATTTTTCCATATCTCTCCTCGCCAACCCTTATTCTTTTTTTTTTTTTTTTTTTTTTTTGGATAATAGCCATCTCAACAGATGTTGTCTTGTTCCAGATTTTAGAGGAAAAATTTTGCTTTTTCACACTGAGTATGATGTTAGCTGTGGGCTTTTCATATATGGCCTCTGTTGTGCTGAAGTAAGTTCTTCTATACTTGATATAATTTTTAGAGTGCCATGAAAAAGTGTTGAATATTGTCAAATACTTTTTTCTGCATGTATTGAAATAATCACATTATTTTTTGGTCCTTTATTCTGTTAATGTGATGTTGTCACATCGATTTGCATATTTTGACCTATCCTTATATCCTAGGGATAAGTCCCACTTGGTCATGGTTTATGATCCTTTTAATGTGTTGTTGAATTAAGTTTGCTAGTGTTTTGTTGAGGATTTTTTATATCCATGTTCATCAGGAATATTAGCCTGTAGTTTTTTGTTTTTTTTCTTGTGGTGTTTCTGTCTGGCTTTCCTATTAAGATGATGCTGGCCTAGTTAAAGGAGTTTGGATGTGTTCTCTCTTCTATTTTTAGAAGAGTTTGAGAAGGATTGGTATTAATTCTTCTTAAATTTTGATGATAGAATTTACCTATGAAGCCCTCTGGTCCTGGGTTTTTTTTTTTTTTTTGGTTGTTGGGAGATTCTTGATTATTGATCCAATCTCATTATTTGTTATTGATCTGTTCAGTCTTTCTATTTCTTCTTGACTCAGTCATGGTAGTTTTTAACGTTTCTTCTAAGTTATCCAATTTGTTGATATATAATTGTTCATAATAGTCCCTTTTTTTTTTTTTTTTTTTGCAGTACGCGGGCCTCTCACTGTTGTGGCCTCTCCCGTTGCGGAGCACAGGCTCCGGACGCGCAGGCCCAGCGGCCATGGCTCACGGGCCCAGCCGCTCCACGGCATGTGGGATCTTCCCAGACCGGGGCACGAACCCGTGTCCCCTGCATCGGCAGGCGGATTCTCAACCACTGTGCCACCAGGGAAGCCCAATAGTCCCTTTTTAAAAAAAAAAATTTCTGTGGCATCGGTTGTAATGCCTCCTCTTTTATTTCTGATTTTGAGTTTTCTCTCCTTTTTTTTCAGTTAGTTCAGCTAATGGTTTGCTGATATGTTTATCTTTTCAAAAAATGAACTAGTTTTATCTGTTTTTGTATTGTTTTCTATTCTTTATTTCATTTCATCAGTTTCTGCTCTAGTTCTTATTATCTCCTTCTTTATGCTAATATTGAGCTTAGTTTGTTCTTCTATTTACTTGAGGTGTAAAGTTAGGTTGCATGAAATCTTTCTTCTTTCTTAATGTAGGTGTTTATCACTGAAAGCTTCCTTCTCAGTACTGCTTTTGCTCTATCCCCTAAGCTTTGGTATATTTTGTTCTTTTTTTTCATTTGTGTCAAGATATTTTTAAATTTCCCTTTTGACTTCTTCTTTGACCCAGTGGTTGTTCAAGAGTGTGTTGTTTAATTTCCATGTATTTGTGTGTTTTCCTGATTTCCTTCTGTTATTGATTTCTAGTTTTATTTCATGGAAGAATGCAGTAAAATAAAGTAAAAAAAGATTTCAGTCTTCTTAAATTTGCAGTGACTTGTTTTGTGACTTAGCATGTAATCTATCCCAGAAAATGTTCCATCTTTGCTTGAAAAGAGTATATATATTCCACTGCTCTTGGTTTGGAATATTCTGTATATGCTGTTAAGTCAAATTGGTTTATCGTGTTGTGCAAGTCTGCTGTTTAATTATTCATCTGCCATCTGAAAGATACATCCATTGTTGAAAATGCAGTATCATAGTCTCCTACTGTTATTGTTTTGCTGTCATGATATGTCTTGATGTATTTCTTTGTGAACTGGTGATTTTCCATAGTGGTATGCTTTGATTTCCCTCTTCTTTATCTTTTTTGTGTCTACTGTTAGAGTTTGCTTTGCGGTTACCATGAGGTAAAACGTCTTAAAAATATAAAAGTCTATTTTAAGCTGATAAGTTTGATCACTTATAGAAATTCTACCCTTTTACTTCCCCCCACTTTATGTTTTTGGTGTCACTGTTTATCTCTTTTAATATTGTGTATACATTAACAAATTACTGTGTCTACAGTTTTATTTTGTTTTTTTTGGCCATGCCATGCAGCTTGCGGGATCTTAGTTCCTGACCAGGGATCAAACCCAGGCCATGGCAGTGAAAGCGCAGCATCCTAATAACCACTGGACTGCCAGGGAATTCTCTGTCTTTTTAATACTCTTGTACTTTAAGCTTTATACTAACATAAATGATTAACACACTACCATATTACAGTATTAGAGTATTTCAAATTTGATTATATACTTTACCAGTGTTTTATATTTTCATGTTTTCAAGTTACTGATTAGCATCCTTTCCTTGATGAAAAAGAAACTTGGAAGAACTACTTTTAGTATTTCTTACAAGGCAGATCTAATGGTGATGAAATCTTTCAGATTTCGTTTTTTGAGAAAGTCTTGATCTTTCCTTCATTTCTGAAAGACAACTTTGTTGGGTAAAGTGTTCTTGTTTGGCAGGGTTTTTTTGTTTGTTTGTTTGTTTCCCCAACACACTGAATATATTGTCTGACCCTCTCTTGGCTGGCAAGGTTTCTGCTGAGAAATTTGCTGATGGACTTATGTGGGCCCTTATATGTGAGGAATTTATTTATCTATTTTTTAAATTGTCTCTTTGTCTTTGATTTTAGGCTGTTTTATTATAATGTATCTTGGAGAAAATCTTTTTGAATTGAAATTTCAGGATGACCTGTTAGCTTCATGAACTTGGGTGTCCAAATCTCCCTCCAGATTGAGAAGTTCTCAGCCATTATTTCTTTTAATGAGCTTTCTGCCATTTCTCCCTCTTTTCTTCTGGGACTCCAATAGTGTGTAGATCGTTTCTCTCAATGGTGTCCCACAGTTCTTGGAGGATTTGTTCACTGTTTTTCATTCTTTTTTCTTATGCTGCTCTGACTGAAGGATTTCAAATGACCTATATTCTAGTTTACTGATTTTTTCTATTGTGTGGTCAAGTCTGCTAACAAAGCTCTCTATTGAGTTATTCAGTTCATTTTATTCTTCAACTCTAGGATTTTTTTTAATAGTTTCTGTTTCTTTGTTGAACTTCTTATATTGTTCACGCATTGTTTTCCTAGTGTCCTTTAGTTGTCCCTGCTTTAAGAGGGTTGTTTTGAATTCTTTGTGAGACAGTTCATAGATCTCCCTTTCTTTAGGGTCAGTCACTGGAGCTAATCATGTTACCTTGATTATTAGTGATCCTGTGGCTTTGTGTTTGTTTCTGTACATTTGAGGAAGTAGGCACCTCTTCCGGTCTTTACAGATTGGCTTCAGCAGGGAAAGCCCTTTACTAGTGAGACGTTCCAGGTGAACCATCTGGTGTTGTCTGTGGTTGGCCTTGCTGATGGAGGCCCTGGGCTGGTAGCTCTGGTGCCTGGATCAGCAGATGGGCAGGCTTGGTGCCTGAGTCCTTGTGGTCAAGCCTGGATCCTGGCTCCACAGAGCCAGCTAAGTGCTGTGAACCTGGGGTGAGCCCAGTGTCTGGGTCTGCAAGTGGTGGCTTGCTGCTAGGCTGGGCACCTGGCTTCATGGAGCTAACATGGTGCTGGGGTGGGTTGGGAGCCTGGGTCTGTGATAGCAGACCTGGCACTGGGCCTGGCTGGGAGCCTGGGTACATGGGGGCCAGTCTGGTGCCAGTGCTGGGATGGGCTGGGATCCTGGGTTTCCAGGAGCCCACTGGAAGCCTGACACCACAGGAGCCACCTGGGGCTGTGGAAGCTGGCAGTGCTGGGGTCTGCAGTGAAACTGGGTGCTCACTTCCTTCTCCTGCCACGGGAAGGATGTCTGTTTCCCCAATGGGCTGCCCAAGTTTAGGTAACCTCACAAAATGTGATTATCTTTCCTGCCATCTTCAATGGCTCTTTTCTTATTTCTGTGCTCCATCCAGGTGCTGTAATCCCTCACCTGGAACTCTTAGCTCTTCTGAAGGTATTTTTACATGTGGACAGTTGTTCCAACAGATGTTTCTGGGAAAGGATGGGCACTGGAAATTCTAATACTGCCATCCTGCTGATGTTACTCCCTCCCATTTTGTTCCTGTGTTTTCCTGATTTTGCTCAGTTGTTTATCTGTGTTCTCTTGTAGTCCATTGGGCTTTTTAAGATGATTAGTTTGAATTCTTTGTCAGTTTGTGGAACTCCATTTCTTTAGGGTCAGTAACTAGAAGTAAATGTTTCCTTTGGTGGTGTTTTGTTTCCCTGATTCTTTGTGATGTTTGTATCCTTTGTTGGTGTCTGTGAATTTCAAGACCATCTCAACAGGCTGGCTCCAAAAGGGAAAGGACTTCATCAGTATGACTCAGCCTGGCCTGGGATCCTGGGATTCTGTATTTTGGTGGCATCCACAGGCAGGGGGGGTTCACTTCCAGGGTCCTTGGGGTCTGTAGTTCAGTAGTGCTTGTGGGGTTTGTGATCGGGCAGGACTGGCTAGTGGGGTCTCTAGTTGAATGGGGCCAGCTGGTGGAGCTCTGTGGTCAGGTAGGGTTGTTTGTGTGGCTGCGGTGCCGTCTCTGAGATCTGTGTGTACTAGCCACTGAAAACCCCTACCTCTTTTTAACTTCTTAACTGTCCCCAGGTGGTCTAGCAGTGCCAGTTTCTTCAGTTTTCTGCATGAGGTGAGACAGAAGTGGGCCTCTTGAGGAGTGCCCTGAAATGCTGGGAAAGTTGGACATGCACCTTGGTCTCTCTTTTCTCCACTAGAGAAATCATGGGCCAAAGGGGGTCCTTCTTGGTGTTGATGTGCCGGCTTGGGGGGCGTTGGGGGGCAATGCAGACAAAGTGAAACTGTTCTTCTTATCCTTTTACATGTGGTTTTTCTTAGTTTTCATGCTCTATTGGGGTGCTGTAGCCTCTTCCCTGGGTTCTGGAATTCTCACAAAGGCATTCTTGTCCATGGATAGTTGCTAAACTGGTGTTTCTGTTGGGAGACTAGGGCTGGGGACTTCCCATTCCACCATCTTGCAGATGTCACACCTTGGAACAAACTTAAAAGTCTGTTCTATTAAGACCTTTGAAGGAATATTCTATTTCTCTAGCTAGACTAGTTTCTTGAGCTCGAGAATGAGCCTGCCTTTATTCAGGAAACTTTACCTGAACCTCTGGGTTGACCATGTCCCCTTCCTCTCTGCGCTAGAGATGACTCGGACACGCATCTCTCATTGCACTCGTACTGAAATGATTCATGGCTCTATCTGTCTCTTCAACCAGATCGTAAGCCTGTAAGGGCAGAGAGCATCATGTCTTGGTCATCTTTGTACCCTTGCATTAGCATAGTAGCTAGCATAGAGAGTCCACTCAGTTCATTTGTGAATTCATTCTGTCACTCATTCAACGAATAATTATTGAGATCTTACTATATGCTAAACACTAGCCTAGTATGAGTATATAACAGAGAGCAAAATTGGTAAAAATTCCTGCCCTAAAGAAACTTACCTTCTAGTTGGGGGAACAGACAATTAACACAATAAATAAGTCAAATAAACATTCTGCTATTAATAAGTAAAAAGAAAAAGTGGGGAGAAGGATAAGAAATTGAAGAGGGAGAATAGTGGAATTTTGGATAAGCAGTCTCACTGAGAAAGTGTCCTTTAAGTAAAGACCTAAAGTGAGGTAGTTGGCTCTTTGGATATCTGCAGGAGACAGCAAGGAGGAGGGCTGGGGGAAGCGTTGATGCCTGGCGTGTTTGAAGAATATTGAGAGAGAGTAATAGGAGATGAAGTCAGAGAGAAATGTGCTGAGCGGTAGGGCCTTGAAAATTCTGGTAAAGCCTTGGGCTTTTACTCTAAATGAGGTGAGAAGCCAATGGGGAGCTTTTGACAGAGAAGAGATCAGCTGACTTACTTCATTTAATGTTTCTCAAACTAAATAGTCCAAGAAGACATATTAATTATGTACCTTTATAGTCTAAATGGTAATTCAGGTCAGAAGATTCCAAACCCACGATATCTTTAAAACTATCCTCTGAAAACCAACCAAAACAAACCTGCACCGTGCAATGGAGTTAGGGAACATTGCATTTAGGCCAACCACTTAGAGATTTTGATCTAGCTAGATTAACCAAAATAACTGGATAATCGTCACTTCTGCATACTTTCTGAAGATACGGGTATATCTACTAACATTGTTCTCAAGTTATTTTATCTTAAGTAAGGAACAATTGGAGTGCTGCAAACCTACCATCATATCCTTAACCATGAAGATTTGGGAAATTTAGGTTAAATCATTCTTGTGAACTTTGGGATGAATATGCGGTAGTTAATTAGGGCTGCATCTACACTCAAATGGATTTTATTTCTTTGCTTAAATTTGTCACTTTGGAATACTCAAAAGGTCAACTAGATTATTGTAGTCCCTTAAAAAATAAAAGCTGAGAATTATTGTAAAGAATGAAGTGACTTCCTGCCCCTCTTTAATATTCTAATTCTTAGGTCCCATTTATATACCACTACACACAATTTGTGTTTATATAGCAGGAGTGGGAAGTTTTAGTTCTTCCTTTCTTTCCTGCTTTCTTGCTTTTTTGAGATCTGGACAATTATGATAGAAAAAATTTTACAAGAGAGCACCATTACTTTTAAAAAGTAAAGACATTCTAGGGCTTCCCTGGTGGCGCAGTGGTTAAGAATCCGCCTGCCAATGCAGGGGACATAGGTTCAAGCCCTGGTCCGGGAAGATCCCACATGCCGTGGAGCAACTAAGCCCGTGCGCCACAACTACTGAGCCCACACGCCATAACTACTGAAGCCCACATGCCTAGAGCCTGTGCTCTGCCACAATGAGAAGCCCACACACCGCAACGAAGAGGAGCCCCCACTCACCGCAACTAGAGAAAGCCCGCGTGCAGCAACAAAGACCCAACAAAGCCAAAAATAAATAAATACATTTATTAAAAAAAAAAAAAGTAAGGACATTCTATACAGTTTGTTAATTTGAAGAATAAAGTCACTAGATACCAGGTATTAAAAGGGTTACAAGAATGAATACGCTGTCGTCTTTGCTTTTACAAAGTTGTTTATTTATAAACAGCCACAGAGATGAAATTAATCCTTTCCCTATAATATGAATTTGTGTAGTCTGGACTATGACAGCATAACCTTAGTACAGGGGCTTACATCACGTGGTAACACAGTCTTACTGAGTTTACTTCAGGTGATTTATTTGATGACATCGTCTTCTGAGGATCAGTCATGTATTTTGGAAATACTCTTTGGAAATGATAAATAATCAGTAAATTAGGCGTAGGGACACACTTTTGCCTCTTCCCTGGGCTCTTCGTAGATCCAGCTTGGTCCCGAGAGCAGTTTCACTGCCACCAGATCCTGCCTTTTTGCATATCAACACCACATGATCACAGGAAACAAGCCGCGGATATGCCAGAACATTCCTGGCAGTTTGTACATTTTGTTTCACAGAACGAAATGCCGAAAACAATGAGCAAAACTTGAGATTACAAATGATCTTACTAACAAGTTAAGAGACTTTCAATTTTTGACTTCCTGCCTGCAGGAAGGAAATGACAGTTGGAAGTGTGGAGAACAGGTGCTGCCCTGGACAGCATGATATCTTCTGCTTACTAAAATAAAAACCACTGCATCAACACTCCTGTGTGGAAGTGAGTTCTAACCACAAGACTCAGTCTTTCCACCACAGACCCAGCTTCAGAAAACCAAATCTGTTTCCTACCAGGAAGTTGTTAAAGCCAGCATTAAAGAACAGACTCAGGGACAGAGTTCTTCAAATCAGTCTTGGACAAATCCAAGTAAAGAATTTGGGTGGTTTGAAAATGTCCCCCTCCGTGTCCTTCTAATTACTGGTAGTGCAGTTGCATGGCGGACTCATCAGGGGACTTAGAAGGGAAGGAATCAGGATTGGCATAAACTGGTCCCAGCTGAAGGGGTACGTGATCGTAAACCCTCTCCTGTATCCCTTTGTCTTTGTCTCCGAGTCGGGGGTGTGGCATTATTTTCTCCCCAGTAGCTTAATGCTGGCATCATGGCTTTCTTTTCCTTTGGCAAGCTCGCTAGTTACTCTATCCCTCATGAAGGAAACTTCCCTGCCTCCCAATCTGTTCTGGAAAATTTAGACAAATGATACATTGGAAGGGCTGAGGACCCTGAAATGATTAAAGGCTATGCCTCGAACCAGACAATTACCAGACAGTCCTCTCCAACCTCCTTCATTAACGATGCAAATTCGTCATGGATATGCATTGTTGAGGGCATGTGGGTTGGAAAATGTTGGGAAAGACATTGTAACATTGGGACCTATAAAGTCTTTGTGAATGCTTGTAAGGGGCATAGTCTTTTCCGAACATGCATCGTGAGATTAACAAGCTCTGCAATCCCCAGGGGTTTTATCCTTGGAGCCACGGCTATCTAGGAAGATAGGAAGATCTAGGAAGATGGCGGCTGTCATTGGGACCACTCAAGGACATTGAAACTCTTGAGCTGAGTGTACAGATTGTATTGGGACAGGTAGTACATGACTTCTTCTGAAGGGTCAGTGTAGGAACTGCATTCTCTTGGAATGAAAGACGAGTGAGCCATTTTCACAGCCTAGCACATTCTCCCCGCTGCCCACCACTTTTCTTACCCTTCATCTGTTCATTCCTTCCTTTCCCAAGTATGTACTAAGGGCCTATTATGTGCCAGGCATTGTGCTGAGAAATGATGGTACAAAGATGAAAGCAGGTGTTCTCTGCCTTCAAGGAGCTTGCGGTTTTGTAGGGAAACCAGTGTGCAAACATTGTAGGGAGACAAGTGCTCCAGTGGGAGTATTTGAAAGCTATTTTACATACAGGAGGAAATACTCCCTTCTACTTGGAGTAGGAGAGTAAGGAAAGGTTTCACAGAGGCTAAAACCCTTAATCTGGGGCTGAAGGGTGAAGACTACACTTATTCACACTCTCCTGTGAGGTCAGGAGAAGACATTCAAATTCAACCCTAACTGCCCAGCGAGGAAACAGTTCTTCAGGGCATTGCCCCATCTCCTGCTTGCCTCTTGTCTATTTCACTATTTAGTACAGCCACTGCAGGGATAAGTGGGGGTAAAATTTGTTCATTTTGCTTCTGCTTGGAAGTGAGGGAAAACAAATTTGTGGAGGGAAGATTCTAAAAGATAGAGCACAACACTTTTATTAAGCTGGAATTTCTCTGTTCAATTGACTTTTATTAGTCTAAAATTATTTTCTAATTTTTATGCTTGTGAAATATTCCAACTATGCAAATATTAATTTTAAAAAAACCGCAAAAACCCCCTCTGCCCCAACTCACCCATTTCCCAGGGATAGCACTCTTAACAGTTTGGTGGATTATCTTTCTGGATCTTAAATTTACATTTAAATCTACAACTATAGTATTTCAGAACAAGCATCCATTTCTTCTCTCTCCCACCCCTCCCCATCTCACTGCATCATGAAAATTCTTTTTTTTTTTTTTTTTTTTTTTTTTTTTTTTGCGGTATGCGGGCCTCTCACTGTTGTGGCCTCTCCCGCCGTGGAGCACAGGCTCCAGACGCGCAGGCTCAGGGGCCACGGCTCACGGGCCCAGCCACTCCGCGGCATGTGGGATCTTCCCAGACCGGGGCACGAACCCGTGTCCCCTGCATCGGCAGGCGGACTCTCAACCACTGCGCCACCAGGGAAGCCCCATGAAAATTCTTAAAATTATTTTTCAAAGAAAATATAATTATACTATATAGAGAAGATTGCTGTAACAATATATAGATCTTGCTTTGAGTCAATAGAAAAATCGATACGTAAGTTCATTTGTACCATTTTTTTTTTAGATTCCATATATAAGCGATATCATGGAAAAGAATCTAAAGAAGAGTGGATGTATGTATATGTGTAGCTGATTCACTTTGCTGTACAGCAGAAACTAACACAGCATTGTAAATCAACTATCCTCCAATAAAAATTTTTTTAAAAATAAAGGTTTCTTAGAATTCCCCTGTGAAACCAGAAAAAAAAAAAAAGAAGAGGAAAGAAAAGAAAAGAAAAATCAATACAGGCCAAAATTCACCTTCTCTAATCAACTGGACTTTGATTTTGTTTCAATCCTCTCCTCTGAATCATCCAGTAGTTTTACATATTGTTTCTGTATGATATTTGGCCCCTGCTCATAAACACATTTTTCTTTTTTTTGTCTTCTACTCAAGCCCTTTGGTTGCAGAGAATGAAAGCCCTGGTTTGTAAGAATACAGGTGACCTGGAGAGTCGAGCAGCTGGGGGACTGGTCTTCCTTGTGTGCTTGCATCGCCCCATCGATCTGTCCCCGTCAGCTCACTCTCTGGATTGACCTCCTATTCCCTCACCATTTGGCTTTCATTTGTTCATTCGTTCATTCACTCATTCAGCTAGTTACTGAGTTTGACCACATGTCAGGGGTGGTTCTAGCACATACAGTTTGAGCCGCTCTGATCCTGACTCAAAATCATGGCCTCCTTTAACTCCACTTGTCAAATTGTCCACGTTCTTTAGTTCAAATCCCTATGGGTGAGAAAGTGATTGGCCTAGGTTATGCCAGGCCATGTTTAGACGGCTGGACCTTCTGTAGCCCCGTGCCTGTTCATCCAGATGTGGCTAGAGGAGGGGGGTGGAGGCCTGGGCAGGCTAGGGCTGTCCAGCTCACTCCGTACACCTTCTTAGGTCCTACCTGTGTGTCTGTGTCATCTCCCTACCAAAGCGTAAGTCAACTCACTAAGCCTCTACCATGATCTACCATGATGTTACAAGGGTAGCACAATCAGTCTATCCTTTACATGGAGTTGGACTCGTTGTGGGCAGAGGATGACAGTCGTAAGCTCCCTTCCGCTCAGGGAAAGCACAGCTAGTATCAGGGCGTTCCCTGTGGTGGAGAACCAGCTGGTCCCATCACGTGAAGGTAACACTCTTGGCCTTATCTTTGAAGGTAAAGGTGAAGAGAGACTAGGAACCGGAGGAAGATTAGAGGCAAGAAATATAAGGTGACTCTCAGTTTCAAATTCCCATACATGGAAATAAATGGAATTACAGTCCAGGTAAGAGCCAGGCTGTTTTTACTTGGCACCTGTCTTGAAGTGCTCAGATCACAATTCCTATTAATACACAAAATTTGTGGAAGAAATTATAATACATTGTAGCACTAGATGACTCAAGACCGAGGGTTAGGAGGTTAAAATCTAGTTTGTATCTAGTATCATTTAAACAGAAATTTGTCAGGGATGATACAGAGAATTGATGTCAGTGGTATGCTATTAGAAATAGTTGCCTCAACAGAACCGCTGCTCAGATGGTTTTCTGCCCCCATCCTTTCGTATTCTTGCTGTCCTTCTTCCAAGTCTCTTCTTTCATTTGTGAGGGCTTCTGCTCCATGTCAGTGGATTCGAGATCAAAGAGAGTAACTTGACCGCTAGAGGAGCCGCCTGTCTGATTATCCTACAGTGGGAGGGCAGGAGGTGTGAATCCTCGGGGCCACCCCCAGAATCCTAGGTGCATCCCAAGAGCCAGGCAGCCCCGGGGTCCCTTCTGCGAAGGGCCTTGGGAGAGAGAAGCTGACAGAGATGCACGTGGGGGTCGGGTGGTGAGGTGGGGTGGCATCTGACAAAGCCAGCAGGTAGGAGGGGTTGGGTCAGTGTGTGTGGGTGCTGGACTCTCCTCGTCACTCCTGCACCTGATGTATAGGCTCCTCTGTGGCGCCCAGGTGGCTTCCCTGTCTCTAGGTTAATACCACTCCTGCCCTGCCTTCACATCAGCACCGTCCCTCTTTCCCAGGTGTTCAAGTGACTCCTGTTCAGAAAATGCTTTTTGACACAGACACACACGCGCGCACACACGCGCACACACACACACACACGCCCCAAATCCTTCATGGGACGTGGACGTTCTGACCCCTGCCGATTTTTCTAGCATCACTGTCCCCTGGGTCCTGCCATACACACCAGACTCTCACCACCATTCCTCCCTCCTGCCTGAAATGTCACTGACACCCCAACACCCACCTTCGGGCCTCATCATCATCTTTCTCTCCCCTTCCCACAGCCCAAAGAGGAAGTTCTCTGGGGTACCATGGCATTTAGGCTATACTTCTGACCTCAGTTAGTTTTTTGTTGCCGTAGGTTTGTTTCTTCCATGGATTGTGAGCGTTTTCAGGGCAGGAACCTTTGTCCCTCATTCACTGTCACACCGCACACCCAGCAGAGTGCTCATCACAGCTGTTCCAAAGCGGTTTGCATATTCATGGGGACCACTGTTGTCTTTTAAATATTTGATATGCTTTTGGACTAGAGGTAGATAACTCTGCATGTGTTGATCCTGATAACCAGTTCCTCGTATTGCCGTGTTAGCTTCCTGACCTGCAAAATAAAAATAAGGCTGGTCTGTGTTGCATAGCAATTAATGTGCAAGAACAAATAAATATTTCAAGTACCAGGAAGAAGTCTGGTTAGGAGACTGGCAAAGTGAATCCAAACTCCCTTTTCAAGCACTTGGAAGAAAAATGAGGGGTCATTCTCCTAGATGAAGACTCAGATTTTGGGTATTTCTCTTTGCCTGAATTTGCTTAGATATAAAAATAGGGGATTGGATTATGTCTCTTCTTCCCCTTTAACTCTAAAATTGTATTATTGCAATGGTTCTACTTAACAAGTGTTAAATATTACATAAATGTTTTTTTTGTGCTCAAATTCACAGTAAAGACTACATTAAAAGACCCCGCTTTTACCGATGCTCCAAAGCATATTCTGAAATCCATTTGACTTCTAGTAACCGATGTGCAAACACATTAAGTGATCATTTCCACAACTCCTCTGTTTCTTTAAGAGACCTCGGTTGTTAAGTTGGAAGATCATTGAACCAAATGAGGGTCAATAAAAGAATAAAAAGTCACTGGTTAGTGATTCGAGTACAAGGAACTTGATCCCAGTTCAGTGTCTGTGTGTCCATATGCCGCTCTGGGTCAGAGTGGGAGCATCTGGTCCCCAGGTGCTTGCCCTTCCAGGATGGCTTCGGGAAGACTGATGAAGCTGCTGTTTTTTGAGCTGCTTGAGCTTGCTGCTTTCACTGTCCCCACGCTGGTGATAATGGAACAGTTTGCTGATGCCTATCAAAGCACAAGGAGTACACCTGACAAAACGCATTATTGGCTGATTGTTTCCTGTTCGATCGCCTACGTATCTTCAGTGACTCTTTTGATTTGGGTTCCCGTGAAAGTTCTCTTGTACAGGAAACGTCATCTTTACCAAAAAATCAAAGGATGGTAAGTAAAAGAATTCTTTAGCAGGGAACCCCTGGGATGCTTTCAAAGAGATTTTCTCAGGTACTCTGGGTAAGGATGTTAGTGTAGCACACAGGTACATAATGTGAGATTAAGGAGAGGTAATAATCACTGTTTATATAAATGTGTTCCTATTATGGTATCTTCCATATTTTTTATCGGGTCATTTTTTACTGACGTGTTCCTAAGAGTTAGCATGAATCTCTGATACTCTGAGTAGTAATTGTTGTACTAATTCCTCTGTACACTGAACTGCACAGTTTTCACAGTTAATTTACAGAAATCATAATTGTAAGGTTCTAATATAGAATTTTTTCTTTTGTGTAAAACTGAAAGTAATGTCTATGTTAAAATGTTTACATTGCATTATTTTGTAGCTATAAGGCATCCTTTGAGCATTAACCAACTGAGATTTTTAAGCAAATTGGTTCCTTTACTTAGATTTAAAAACAATAATACTTTGCTATGTTGGTAAATTCTATTACCTTGGTGAGGGGAGGGGTAAGTAATTCAAATAATAACACAGAAATATTATAAATAAATCAAGGTTTAATATGGCTTGAACTCAGCTTAACTAATGACTGTATTGATCCATGTAAAGGTAACGAGAACATATAATTTCTGATCCTCATATATTTTTCCTTTTAAATCTTCAGATCTGGTTCTTGTCATCTGGGATTTCTTTGTTTTCTTTGATAAGTTAAATTTTTCTTTCATACTGATTTTTTTTTTTTTTTTTTTTACTGCATTGGGTCTTCGTTGCTGCGTGCGGGCTTTCTCTAGTTGCAGTGAGCGGGGGGCTACTCTTCGTTGCGGTGCGCGGGCTTCTCATTGCGGTGGCTTCTCTTGTTGCGGAGCACGGGCTCTAGGTGCATGGGCTTCAGTAGTTGTGGCACGTGGGCTCAGTAGTTGTGGCTCGCGGGCTCTAGAGCTCAGGCTCAGTAGTTGTGGCACACAGGCTTAGTTGCTCCGCGGCATGTGGGATCTTCCCGGACCAGGGCTCAAACCCATGTCCCCTGCATTGGCAGGAGGATTCTTAACCACTGCGCCACCAGGGAAGTCCCCATACTGATCTTTTAAAGGGACTTCCCTGGTGATTCCATGGTTAGGACTCTGTGCTTCCACTGCAGGGGGCCTGGGTTTGATCCCTGGTCAGGGAACTAAAATTCCGCAAGGCACATGGTGTGGCCAAGAAAAAAAAAATTGGACAACATAGAACACATTTGAAAAGCAAGGAGTCGGGAATTTTAACCCAAGCAAAGGCAAAAATGTAAAAGTAATAGACACAGCAGTATAGCGAGAAATCCTGTTGCGAGGGTGTGTCAGGGGAGGCATGAAGCGTGGGGCGCAGGAAGGGCTCTTTAGGTGCTGACACTGGGTGTCACCCCCAATCTCACCAGGGGACTTTCTCCCCCCGAGGGCAGAGCTCCTGTGAGGCTTCCGAAAATAAATCATGTAGTTGGCATCAGTGGGGTTTAGGTGTTTTCCAACACTTGACCCAAATCCTCGGCATCAACTAAGGGGTGGGTCTGAAGCTGAGCTGGGTCCTCCACCCCTCACACCCGCTAGGAGTGGCTTCGACTGTTGAAGACTCCTGGCCAGGCTGGGGAATGTGTAAGTGAGTACAGGAGTAAACCAGTGGCAAGCTGGTCATGCCCAGGAAGGTGCTTTTTGAGTTTTTTTCACATTGGCTCAATCCCTAGGACCTTAGGTCTGAATATCATTGAGGCAGCAAGCCTTCCCATGTTGCTTACTGTTATTAATATACTATTATTGTTACTGTAATTAAGCTATAATTGCTTCTTTACTGATCACTTATTATGTACTCTAAAGTTGATGTATGAATTTCATTTCATCCCGTACCACCTTGGGAAGTATATATTTTTTATGAGCTTATCATTATTTTTCCCAAGATGAAACTGATGATTAGAGAGGTTGAGAAACTTACCCGGTCACTTGACAAGTGAGTGAAAGGACTATACTTTGGACCTAGGTCCATCTGGTTCTGTAATTGGTACTTCTAACCACTACCTGAAACTGCTTCTTTGAAGGATGAGGTCCCAGTCTCTGGGGGCAATTGAAAGTAAGGAAGAGAGTAGTCTTTCATTTCTACCCGCTAGTGTTTGTGTTTGTGTTTGTTTGCTGTTTATGTCTGTACATCTGGTCCAGCTACTCCTCTTGTGCTATAAGTTGTCTTCGGCTGTCACAATTACATCTTCCAGTGATTTCTTTTGGGAAATACTTTTCCAGTCTTTTGTTTCTATTTGTGGGTGTGGCCGGCCATAAGTGTTCTAAATAGTTTTAGATAGAGGACAGTTTATCTATGATTTCAGTGAAACTGTGAAACTGTTCCCTCATGACCTCTTTTATGAGCCCTTATTATCTCTTACTGGCCTAGAAAAGAAGAAATTGTTACTGAGTACTAGTCTAGGAGCCTTACACATTCCGTACTGTTAAACTTAAACTTTATGACAACCTAGTAGGTATGCACTAGTATTCTTGTTTTATAGATGAAGAGGTGGAAACTTGAACATGTGATTAACTTTGTCTGGTGATAAAGCTTATAACTGGTGGAGCTGGGATTGGTGAGCCCAGACTGATCTTATTGTGTGCTGTTTCTTCTAACTTATGCAACTTCTCCTATATTTTTTCTGACTTTGAATGCAAAGTGTGATTCAAGAAAAATGCAATTCTTCTAGTGTCATTAGGATACATTTCCCCTAAAGATGTATATTTGGTTGTTATATATGAGTCCCAAAAACGTGTATAGGATATTTTAATATATGTGGTAACATACCGTGCATGTGTCATACAGCCTGATTCCTAGATGAAGATGATGCAAACATTATGGCTACTATAGAAAGTAGGGATTGAAAGTATGAATTATTTTTGAAGAATACTTAGATAAATAGTTGTGTATGTGAGATTTCATAGATTCTTAGCATTCACAGATACACTGTTGATGGGCCTATTTGAGAACCTCTCTGTATGTCCACGTTGGTGTCATGGGCCCTGTGAGGCTGGTATTCAGGAGAGAGTGAGTCAGCCAGCTAGTGAAGCCCTGACAATATGGCTGAGAGTTGCAGACCTGAGTTCAAATCCCAGCATTGACCCTGATTGGGAGGCGGTGTGTGAGTTCTTTAAATTCTTTAAATTTTAGTTTTCTCATGAGCAGAACAGGGACGACCTAGTTTCTTTATTAAGTTGTTTTAAGAAACTGAATAAGATTATGCATGTAAAGTTCCGAGCACAGTGCCTGGCACGTAGTAAGGACCCAGTGAATATTAGTGTTGTGACCTCAGACTGAATCATGTTTCCATTGAAAACATGATCTGGGGTAATCCTCAGAATGACTCTGAGAAGCAGTAGAAGTGATGATAAAAGTGATAAAACTGAAGAAAATTCTATGTTATAAGTGATACTCTGCGTATCTGGAGAATCTTGTAGGTCTCTTTTATCCTTTGAGTGTAATGAGGGTCAATAAAGTGGTATCATGAATATCTTACAAACTATTTTGCATATATATATAACATGCTTTTATTTTTTAATTTTTTTTAAATTGAAGTATAGTTGATTTATCATGTGTCTTATTTTCTGCCACATGGCAAAGTGATTGAGTTATACATATCTATACATTTTAAAATATTCTTTTCCATTATGGTTTATCTCAGGATACTGAATATAGTTCCCTGTGCTATACAGTAGGACCTCATTGTTTGTCCATTCTGTATGTGATAGTTTGCATCTGCTCATCCCAAACTCCCAGTCCATCCCTTACCCTCCCCTGTCTCCCCCTCGGCAACCACAAGTCTGTCCTCTACAGTGTGTGTTTTATTTTTCATTTTCTCGCTTGACCTGCACGCCTGTGTTGTAAAGTTGAGGGAATGGATATAATTGCCATTTTATAAGGCAGGGAACAATGTCAGAGAGCTTAAGACACACACTAAACCAAAAGTAGTCTGAACTTTTATCCCGTGTTCTTTCCTTTATTCCTGTTAAACACTTCCTCATTCTTTTGGAATGATTGTTCCTTTTTAGGATTGCCTGTCATAATTTATAAAAAGACTAGGGAGCTGGTTTGAGGAACGAAGAAAAGCTATTTATATCCACACCAAATTTTATATCCCAGTAAATAAGAGGAATCTTTGCCTGGGATACCAGTGAATAGGTGAAAACATTGACAAACTAGCCGGAAACTGAAGCAGATCTCCTCAGACAGGGTACCTTGGGGCAAAATAATCCTGGAGGACTTTGGGGAATTCCCAGACTGCTGTGGAAGTCAGGGCTATCCTGGACAGTGCTAAGTTAGAAAGACTCCAACATTTTGGAACATTTTCCCTTGTTTACATCCTTAACATATGCCCCAGGTTTGCTGTTGATTTGTTTCAGGCGGCAGTGGTGGTGGCAACAGCGATAGTTATAGCTGTCATCTTAGTAAAAGAAGAGCAGAGGGCGACTGAACAATTACTGTGCACCGAGGAGCGTTGTAAGCACAGTGCCTGTATTACTTTAGTTAATTCTCTAAGCTGTTTGAAGAAAGCGTCCATGCCCATTTAACAAGTGAGGAAATTGGGGCACACAGGTTAAAAGACCACCCAGCCAGTGAGTAGGGAGCCAAGACCAACCCCAGGGTGTCTGGGGTCTGAGCCCCGAAATGGTCCACAGCGACACGCATGGGTGACAGGCTAACCCGAGGAGGGAGCGCTCGCTCTTTTCAGCACCTCTGAGAAGGTCATCGGTGAGTGACCACGAACTAAACCCTGGTGCTTAACAGTTACCTCTTCCCAGAGCATCCCCTTTCTTTCAGTCTGTCTGTCATCTTCTGAAACACTCAGGACTGATCATTTTCTCCTCCTTGATTACAGGCTTTCTCTGCTTGTCCCACAATCTCCAGTAAAGCGGCGTGAGTGGATTCACTTTTGCTTTTCTCTGCTGCATATGCAATGTCGCCAGATTCCATGAGTTCTTTCTCTTTCATCTCTTTCTCTTTCATTCAGGACCTTTGCTCTCCGTGGCTGTTTTCCTCTCCCCAGTCAGGCGCTGATTTTCAGGGCCACCTGGAGGTGTGCCCTTGAGGTTCTGGCATAGTTCCCCAACTTTTCACCTATTCAGGTCCAGCGTCAGATCCCTTGTTCTGGTCGCTTGTGTTCAAAGGAGGCATGAAGACCATTTTATTAACCTTCTGTGGCTCTGGCAGCCTTCACCAGCTGCTGTCCTTGCCTTTGGCCTCTCTGTCCCCCTCATTCCCTCCCAGTCCTGTTGACAGAGTCATAATCTTCTTGAAAAATGGTGTCTGCATGTCAGTTCCACCTTTAAAACTCTACGCTTCCCCTTGCTTGTAGAATTCAGTGTTGGCATCATTCTGAAGCTGGAAGGCACCTTAGCGTTCATCTAGGGCACTATTTCTCACAAGACCGTCTGCCTCTGAGTTTAAAGGGAATTTACGACTTTTTGTGTCTCTAATTAGGAGAAGAGCCTTCCTTATTTCCTTGTATTGAAATAAACTCTGCCACCTTGTCGCTTCCTTCCAGTCTTCCTTGTACATGTCACATCCTCTGACCCCCTTTATATGCCAGTGAATTTGGCCATGGCCGGGAGCTCTACCCATTGCCCCTGATTTCCCCTTTTTATTGCTTTTTTCTTTTTATAAGACGCATCAAGTATTTTATTTATTTTTTTGAATATTTTTTTGATTTTTTTTTTAATTGGGGTATAGTTGTTTTACAATGTTGTGTTAGTTTCTACTGTACAGCAAAGTGGAGTTCCCTGTGCTATACAGCAGGTTCTTATTAGTTATCTATTTTATACATATTCGTGTATATATGTCAATCGAATTCTCCCAGTTCATCACCCCCCCAACCCCCTGCCCCTCACCCCGCCAAGATGTGTCAAGCATTTTAATTCGGAAGTTGCATACTTCAACTTGCATAGAAAAATTTGGCTTCATCAATCAGTCAATCAATTTTCAGTGATTCAACAGTCACCAATTTCAGAGTACTGTCCTTGTTATGAAATTACTAGCATGGCTACAGGCAATTAACTAGCCCCATATAATGGTCACTCTCAGTAGCATGAGCACATTTCTTTCTCTTCTAAAAAAATTTTCTGGGAGTCTAGTTGATGCACGGTGTTGTGTTAGTTTCAGGCGCACAGCAAAGTGAATCAGCTATACGTATACATATACCCCCTTTTTATTGCTTTTCGAGCACTCTCATCGGCTCTCATAAACTGTCACTTGTACAATGATGACTCCCCACGTTGTGTTTCTAGGGGTGACCTCTTCTCTGAGCTCACTGACATCTTCTCCTCTCCAGTGTCCAGGCTCCATCAGTATTTCTTGTCTTATGATTTCTGAACCTTTTACTCTTTGGGATGCCTCCTTGGGATGCTGGTTGGCTTGTTAATGTCTGAGTGTGGTCTCATTGATACCACACACCTTCAATTTATTACAAAGCACAATAACGCGAAACGTGGCAAAACAAGGTCTGCCTGTATATTGGTTTTAGCCAACAGTTCTAAGTTTTAAGGCTTGACAATAAACCTCTGTGTCTGGACACTCTGTCCCCTGGGCTCATCAGGGTGGTGGCTCCACCTTCTTGGCCTTGGGCAGCAGCCCTGCTCTCTGGATCTGAGGAGGGAACCCCTGGGCCTGTGGTGGCAGCAGCAGCTTCCCTGGCCTCTGAAGCATCGTCAGAGTCATTCTTCCCTTTTCTTGAAGGATAGTACATATTTGCAGCCATATAGCTCTGTTTTAGCCTGTTTCCTGCCGATCGTACCCAGAAGTCTCACAGCCTTTCTTCATTTTGTCCCATCTCTTTCCCCCTTCAGTTCAAGCTGTCAGGGTTTCTGCTGAGACGGTTGATTGGATTCACAAGCCACACCCTTACTGTTCTCTCCAGAACATGCTTTCTCATTTTTTGTATCTTTTGCAATATGGATAGGGTGAGAATTTTCTGAATCTTCAAGATTGGGCTTTTTTTTGTTTAACAATTCCTTCTTCAATTTATCTCTCTCCTCTTGCGTTTTACTCTAGTCAACAAGGAGAAACCAGGCAATGCCTTCAACACTTTGCTTAGAAATCCCGAGCTAAGTGTCGGAGCTCATTGCTTACAAGTTCTCCTTTCTACTCAACAGAACACATTTCAGCCAAGTTCTCTGTCACTGTCTAAAAAGGATCACCGCTCCTCCAGTTTCCAGTATCACAGTCTTCATTTCTGTCAGAGACCTCATCAAAAGGACTTTTTTTTTTTTTTTTTTTTTGCAGTACACGGGCCTCTCACTGTTGTGGCCTCTCCCGTTGCAGAGCACAGGCTCTGGACGCGCAGGCTCAGCGGCCATGGCTCATGGGCCCAGCCGCTCTGTGGCATGTGGGATCTTCCCGGACCGGGGCACGAACCCGTGTCCCCTGCATTGGCAGGCAGACTCTCAACCACTGCGCCACCAGGGAAGCCCCAAAAGGACTTTTAATATTCATATTTTTAGTAACATTCTGTTCATAATAATATAAGTATTCTCTAGAATGGTAGAGGCTTTCTGCACAGCTCTCCTCTTTCTGAGCTCTCCTCAGAATCTCCTTTAACTTCCATATTTCCAGTAACAGTCTCTTCTGGGTAATCTAGCCTTTTTCTATCGTGCATCTTCAGACTCTTCCAGATTATCCATTACCCAATTCCAAAGCCACTTCCACATTTTGGGTATTTGTTACAGCAGTATCTCACTTCCCTATATCAAAATCTGTGTTAGTTTCCTAAGACTGCCATAACGAAGTACTTCTAACTGGGTGGTTTAAACAACAGAAATTTATTGTGTCACAGTTCTGGAAGCTAGAAGTTCGAGATTAAAGTGTTGGAAGGCTTGGTTCCTTCTGAGGGCTATGAGGGAGAATCCAGTCCAAGCCTCTCTTCTAGCTTCTCATTTTTTTTTTTTTTTAACATTTAAAAAAAATTTTATTTTGGGCTGTGTTGGGTCTTTGCTGCTGTGTGCGGGCTTTCCCTAGTTGTGGCAAGAGGGGGCTACTCTTCATTGCAGTGCACAGGTTTCTCACTGTGGTGGCTTCTCTTGCTGCGGAGCATGGGCTCTAGGCACGTGGGCTTCAGTAGTTGCAGCATGCAGGCTCAGTAGTTGTGGCGCACAGGCTTAGTTGCTCCACAGCATGTGGGATATTCCTGGACCAGGGATTGAATACGTGTCTCCTGCATTGGCAGGCGGATTCTTATCCACTGTGCCACCAGGGAAGTCTCTCTTCTAGCTTCTGATGGTCTGCTGGCAATCTTCGGCATTCCTTGGCTTGTAGATGCATCACCCTGATTTCTGTCTTCATCTTCACATGGTGTCTTCCTGTGTTTCTTCATGTAATCTTCCTTCTGTACATATCTGTCTCCAAATTTCCTTTTATATAAGGCCACTGGTCTTATTGGATGGGGGCCTGCCCTAATGACCTCATTCTAACTTATTACCTCTGTAAAGACCCTATTTCCAAATAAGGTCCTGGGGGTTGGAACTTCAGCATGTCTTTTAGGGAGGACACAATTCAACCCATACCACTCATTAATAAATTAGAAGCATATGTTAGCAGTAAGTCAAGATTTTCAAATACAGGTTATCATTATTTCTGCTTAAATAAAACACAGATTTGGATTAGTATTCACTTATTAACTATTCTGTTCATTCATTTAGCATTTATTGAATTCCTACTCTGTGCCAGACATTCTCCAGGGTTATGGGGTTCTTGAACTTGGATGAGAAACAAGTTACATCTCTATTTTCGATAACCTCTGATTGAAAGATGGCCTTTCTTTCCATTATGAATGTTGGTAACAAACCACAGTAGTATTAGCAGGACCTATAATTTTATTACATAGATTTTTTTTTCATATCACATTACAATTGTTGCGGATACTTCACATTACGGTTTATGATCTTCACTACCTTGAAATTATGAGAGACTACAGTTTCCACTAGATCTTGAATGCTCCAAAGAAAATAAGAAGACACTGTATTCTTAGATAAGTGTATATATTACTAAATCAAAATTTTAAAAGAATGTGGATAACTGTATTTCAATATAATTGCTTTGTTTTGTAGTCTATGTATTTTATGCATTTAAAAATTCTATTCTGGGCTTCCCTGGTGGCGCAGTGGTTGGGAGTCCGCCTGCCGATGCAGGGGACATGGGTTCGTGCCCTGGTCCGGGAGGATCCCACATGCCGCGGAGCGGCTGGGCCCATGAGCCATGGCCGCTGGGCCTGTGCGTCTGGAGCCTGTGCTCCACAACGGGAGAGGCCATGACAGTGAGAGGCCCGCGTACCGCACAAAAAAAAAAAAAAAAAATTCTATTCTGAGAAGGATCCATAGGATTTAGCAGATTCCCAGGAAGTTTATTGTACAAAAAAAAGATTTAGAAACATTGTTCTAAATGCTGGAGCTAAAGTAATGAACAGTTCAGATAAGGTACATAGTCCCATGGAACTTACCTTGGGGATAGGCACACAGGAGCCAGACATGGAAGATCTATGATCTAGATTTAGGTCTACGATCTAGAGACACCCTGGCAAAAAGGAAGAGCCAGTGTAAGCCTCGAAGGTGGGGCAAGCTTGGTGTGATCACAGAATAACCAGAGTGCTAGTACGGCAGGATTAAGTGGATGGTGGGGAAGAGGCAGGTCATTCTAAGTGAAGAGAGTAGGAGAAGGAAGAGAAACCACATCACGTAGAACACTTAGGCAACAGTGATAGGTTTCAATTTTATTCTAATTACATTAGTCATACATTGAAAATATTTTTAAAATCCCTAAAATATACAAATGAGTGTATTTTGTGGTAAAATATACCTAGCATAAAATTTACCATCTTAACCATTTTTAAGTGCACAGCTCATTGGCATTAAGTACACGCACATTGGTGTGCTACCATCGCCACCATCCATCCACAGAACCCTCTTCATCTGGCAAAACAACCTCTGTAGCCATTAAACAGTAACTCCCCATTCCCCACTCCTCCCAGCTTTGGTGATTTTTGAGCAGGGCAGTAACAAAAGGTGTTTTACATTTGAAAAATCAGGCGTTTGCTCTATGGAGAAAATATTGCTAGGCAAGAAGAGGGACACTAACAGGAAACTGGTTACGAAACACTGCAGATGAGACATGATAGTGAGAGAACCACGGTGTTAGCAGAGGTTGATTCAAATTACATTTTGGCATTAAATCATCAGGCGGCATTTGATGATGATTGGAATGGGTATGGGTTATTGTTCAGGCATGTTAAGTCTGAGTTGCCTATTAGACATCTGAGTGGAGGTGACGAATAGATAGTTGGGTGTCCAAGTCCAGAGCTCAGGATAAAGGCCAGTGTATATATACTATAATCTATTTGTGAGTCATGGGCAAGTGGGTGGTGTTTAAAGCGATGGGATTGGCTGAGATCATCAAGGGAGATAATATAGATAAATAAGGGGTGCAGGAATAATCCCTGGGGCACTCTTTATTTTTTAGAGGTCACGCTGAGAAGAGGACTCTGTGAATGCCCCAGCTAGCCTCAGAGAGCTGAGTGCTGCAGGAATCTGGATCTGGGCTCAGAGAAGGAGGCAAAGCTACCAATTTAAAATTCTATCTTAACTCTGGTTTTAGCAGGTTGTACTGAGTCTGGCTATGAGACATGGGCTATCCAATGCCCTATCTTATGTCTATACCTAGAACATCTAGGATGGGACTGGGGTAGGGTGAAATGGTGGGACCCAGAAGAATTCTTAGTCATTTGTAAGACTCCAACAATACTTTTTGAACTTAAACACATACTATCCTATATATGTAATTCGTATAATACGTATTTAACTAAGGAAAGAGGGGGTAAATATTTCACTGTAGAAAACCTCTGAGTATATTTTAGTTATGTTAAATATACATTTTAATTCTCTCTGTCGTGATAGACTATTATATATTATATCTCAATAGCTATTTGATTGCTTGATCATGCAAGGCTTAAAAAGTGGTCCAAAAACAAATTTAAAAACTATGTGATTTTTATGTCTATATGATTTTTTTGGGGGGGTGGTTCAAGTAAAAAAATCCAGGTCGTCTTTAACTATCTAATAGTATATTGTTTCTAAATATATTTTTTGAAAAATCAATTTTACAACATGGGGTATAGTATCACTTGAGAAGGTCATGCTGTTCTTTTTTTCAGTCGGTCGCCAGACCCTGAACTCTTGGACAGGATTCTGATGAATGAATTTTGAAAATATTGAATGTCATTTGTCTTGTACTGTGATGCTTTTAGCAGTCGATGGTTTGCTAATTATTTGGAAACCTCTCACCCCTTTGTTCTAGAAAAGCATTCTGGCTTTTGTGTGTGTTCCCCTTTGCCATACTCAAACATTTGGGAAATGGAAATAGGGAAGTAGTAGCTTCTTAGAAAAACTATAGATGAATGGAACAGGAACTGCAAAATTGGCAAAATGTAACAGGAACTGTTGACCTTGTACATTATTGCTTTTGCTTATTTTTTCTCCTTTGCTAGGAGACCTGTTATGTTGATGTGTGTAGTCCTCACCACGCTTCCCAGCTTCAGCTTTTCTATAGCAGTGACCGAGGTATGGAATTTTGATTTCTTGTCCTGCAAGATTTTGAGTTTTTAAAATGTCCCCTGTTATTAAAATTTCATAGAGTGGTGTGCCCAAACAAATTTCTTGAAGTTTATTATCTCCGGTCTTATTCTAAGTTGCAATATATATATTTAAGGTCCTAAGATCATTGTTACCTCTGTGATTGTGGAGGAAAGTATAGCAGCCAATTAGAAAAATTGCTTCTGTGTTTGTATGTGTGAGAAAGGAAAGTTATTTGAAAATAATAAAAAAAAAAAAAGCAAGGAATTTGAGAGTAGATCCACATGTGTTTCTTCTAACCTGATGTTTTTCATGAGTGTCCTCGGTTCTAAATGGAATATCCAATCAATATCCAAGGGAACAACCACTCACATGCTAAAGCTTTGATAAGATTCCATTGACAAATAATTTGTACACGATGTTTATTTGAAAATAAATTTGACTTTATGTTTCAATAAATGCAGCTACAAAGGGACTCTGATGAATGGACATCTGCAGGGCAGGAATACTATAGGGAGAACTTTCAGCCTGTGAGGGCTCTATTACCCAGAGAGTTCAAAGCAGAATGCCCTGCTAATCTTATTAATTTTCAAGGTGCTGTGAAAGATGTAATTTTATTTATTTATTTATTTACTTAAGATTTTCACTTACATGCTGAGCAGGTAGTCATTAAGTGCTTACTACATGCCAGGTACTGTGTTAGAAACTGAGGATAGAGCACGTAGAAAATTTGACAGTCTCTGGCCTTCAGTAATTTTTTATTGACAGTAGAGAGAAAAATAAACAGGCAGTTAGAATAGGTATGATCAGTTCTGTGAGAGAGGTGAGTACCAGGTAGTGGATGACATCATTAGAAATTACATGACTGTTGGGAGATGTCCTACATGTAGCATTAGGACAATACACGAACACACAGAATAACCTCAGAAGGCCATACAGATGAACTTTGCATCAAGTTGCAACACACAAGTATTTTAATCTAGATTTATCATTTTCTCCTTCCTCCCCAAAGACCTTGTAAAGCACTTGGGAGGTTCCCAAGAGCTTTGAAAATTCAGTGCACAACACTTTCAAGCGGGCTTCCCTGGTGGCGCAGTGGTTGAGAAGTCCGCCTGCCGATGCGGGGGACACGGGTTTGTGCCCCGGTCCGGGAGGATCCCACATGCCGCGGAGTGGCTGGGCCCGTGGGCCATGGCCGCTGGGCCTGCGCGTCCGGAGCCTGTGCTCCGCGGCGGGGAAGGCCACGGCAGTGAGAGGCCCACGTACCGCAAAAAAAAAAAAAACACTTTCAAGGAACACCACTATCACAGATGATGCTCTATCTACAGTTTAATTGCCCTTTTTGGGGTTCTTTCCCATTATGTCTCACCCACTGTGGGATATTTTTCTTTCCTTTTTTCTTATTTTTCACTGAAGTCTAACACACAAACAGAAAAGTTTACACAACATAAATACACAGTGTTAATGGAATACCACAAAGCAAACTCCCATGGAAACACTACTCAGGTCAAAAAATAAAACTTTGTCAATGCCCTAAAAGCCACTTCCAATGACTACCTTTCCTCCATCCCAAAGGTAACTTCTATCTTAACTCCTAATACCACAGGTACCACAGGTTAGTTTATCTGTTTTTGAAAGTTTTATAAAGGGAAATCAAATTATCTATTATCTATCTACCTATCTATCTAATTTGTATCTGGCTCCTTTTATTCAAAAGTATGATTCATTCATTTTTTCTGGTTAGCTGTAGTTCATTCATTTTCATTCCTATATTTCATTTCATTTTATGAATTTATCATAAAGTATTTTATGAATTCTTTATGATATTTATCATTTTATGAATATATCACACTTTATTCATCAGTTCTACTCTTTTTTTTAAATGGGCAAAATATTTTAATAGACATTTCACAAAGAAGATCTACAAATAGCAAACAAGCACCTAAAAATATGCTGAACATTATTGGTCATCAGAAAAATGTAAGCCAAATCACAATGTGATACTACTACATACCCACAAGAGCGGTTAAAATTTTGTTTTTGTTTTTGTTTTTTTTAAATTAATTTTTATTGGAGTATAGTTTCTTTACAATGTTGTGTTAGTTTCTACTGTCCAGCAAAGTGAATCAGCTATATGTATACATCATCATTTCTGCTCTTAATGGCCATTTCAGTTTCCAGTTTTTGCTGCTGTGAATATCCTTGAACATGTCTCTTGGTACCCATGTGCAAGCATTTCAGTTGGTTAAATGTGTAGGAGTAGAACTGATGGGTCACAAGATGTTCAAGTACTCAGTTGTAACTGACAATGTCAGTTCTTCAAAGAGAGTATACTAATTTAGACTTCCACTAGCAGAGAATGAGCAGTCTTGGTGTTCCTCATCCTCAGCAGCACTTGTACTTTAAGTCTTTTTATTTTAACCATTCTGGTGAGTATATTCTTGAATTTCATTGTAGTTTTCAATTGCATTTCCCCAGTAATTAATGAGATTGAGCATATTTTTCATCTTGCCCATTTTTTCCTAATGTCTTGCTTATCTTTAAAACTTGATTTGGAAGAATTATTTGTATATTCAGATTTCAAGCCCTTTTTTTTTTTTTTTTTTTTTCTTTTTGCGGTATGCGGGCCTCTCACTGTTGTGGCCTCTCCCGTTGCGGAGCACAGGCTCCGGACGCGCAGGCCCAGCGGCCATGGCTCACGGGCCCAGCCGCTCCGCGGCATATGGGATCCTCCCAGACCGGGGCACGAACCCGTATCCCCTGCATCGGCAGGCGGACTCTCAACCACTGCGCCACCAGGGAGGCCCTCAAGCCCTTTTTTGATTATATGTATTGCAAATACCTTCTCACTCTGTGACTTCGTACTCTTAATGGTATCTTTTGATCGAGAGAAGCTCTTAATTTTAAAAGAGTCCAATGCATCAATTTCTTTTCTTTATGGATAGTTCTTTTGGTTACTTGTTTGAGGCGATTTTGTCATATTGTGAATCTGAACCTTTGAGGTCCTGAAGATACTCTCCTATATTATATTTTGGAGGCTATATTATTTTGCCATTCTCTTTTAGATTCACAATCCACCTGGAACTTATTTTTGTATATGTTGTACAGTAGGGAATTGAGTGTTTTTTCCCAAATAATATCTAATGAACCGAGTACCATTTATTAAAATATCTGCCCTTGCCACATTTATTTGCAGTGCTGACTTTGTTATAAATCAGATGTGTGTATACCTGGTCTATTCTGAGCTTTCTGTTCTGTACTGCCTACTTCTCTATTGCTGTGCCAACACCACACTGTCTTAATTCTTGTAGCTTTATAATAGCTCTTTATATCCAGAAAAGTAAACACTCCTATCTTCTTTTTCTTCTAGAATGGCTTGCACTTGGTATTCTCATATTCATTTTAGAATCAGCTTGTCATTTTCTACAGAAAAGTTGGAATTTTGATTGAGGTTGTATCAAATTGTATCATTTTTAAAAATCTTATTTTCTAACTCCTTGTTTTTGGTATGTAGGAATAATTTATCCATTTTGGGGAGATTTTCCCCACTTATAATCATATAGTCTATGAATAATGACAGTTTGTTTTTCTTTCCAATACTTACACTGTTTATTTCTTTCTCTTGCATTATTACGCTGGCTAGGACCTCTAGTACAGTGTTGAATAGAAATGGTCATGGTGTAACCTTTGTCTTATTCTTGATCTCAGAGGGAAAACTCTTAACATATCACCATTAACATGATGTTTGCCATAGCCTTTTTTGTAGATACCTTAAAGAGATGAAGGAAGTGCTCCAAAGCCGAGCTGGGTTTACCCAGATCTCTCTTCTTGGAAGACCCAACACTCTAATGTTTGCCCCCTTAGCTCTTTGAGCTAGGACTCTCAGAGGCTCTGCTTAGCAGTTGGGTTGGGAGAGATTCCCCATTCCACTATTCCAGGAGCCTACTGTTAGCTTTTTATGCACATTTACCAAGCTTGTCTTTAACTGAAAGTTCTTCCATTGATATGAATCCTTATTACATATTTAGAAATGGTTCAAAACCTTGTGGGGTTGAACACCTAAAAAGCTGAAAACCAAGCTTCTAGTCTTTTAGTAAATGTATGTATGATTAATTTAGCACTGCTTTCAAACTCCTCAAAGAATTGTGAACAAAGAAAGTACAAAAATTTAATGCTTCTAAATGGTCTTCTGAAAACAGGTTCAAAAGAATATTAATGGTTCCACTGGTATCTTACGGGATACGTTACCTGACCTGCCAGTCTCTTTGGTTCTGACCTGCTTGATCGTGGTTGATATTATTGAAAAACTCAGGACATATCCTCTTAGAGGGAGGCAAAAGAGTAAGTATTATTTTAAATACAAATATTTTTTAAAGTTTCACATATAGTTCACCTTTCTCCCACTCTTGTCTGTTGACAGGTTTAATGATATCTTTTAAGAGCTAACATTACAGATAGAAGATTACAAATGAAGATATCCAAATATAATTGTAGCTACTTTGATAGCTATACAGTTATTCTTATTTCTTTTTTGATTTTGATAGTACTGACAAATGGATAAAGTTACTAAGTATTTAATACTAAATCTTTAATGTTTACTCTAACATGAAAATTACCTAAGTAAATTATTATAGATTTGTATTTTTAGGAACTCTCTCAAAACCTTAAGTTGAGATGAATAAATAGAGAGTTTAGTCTGCATACCTTTGATACAGGAATTAATATGACTGCTGCAGATATGTCCTAGAGATTTCTGTGTTTTTAATCGTGGATTGTCAAAGAGCTAAAAGATCACACTCAAAACCAAGATATGGCACATTCTTCCAAAGGGAGCAGTTGAAACTAAATATTGGTTGACCTTTAAAAAAACTATTTTGTTAATTGAATATTTTGTTTGGTTAGTCAAAAATTCCCTCAACTTTCATTTAATTTTATGTGATGGTATCTGTGTTTGATTTACAGTATTTGCATGGTATGGTTATTGTATGGCAAAGATTTTGCAATTGAAATGGGTAGGTTTTGTTAATCATTCCCTGATGGAGTGGATGGGACAAATTCAGTGAGTCATAGCAGAATGCTTTGGGGTAATAGGGCAACTACTACAACCAGTAAGGAAAACACTAGACTCATTTCTTATGAGCCATCACCCCTCCAGTCACTCTTGCTCCTCAGATTGAAAAGCAAAACTGAGTTGGAGGCCTCCAGGAAACCTGAGACTCTGAGCTTCATATTTTGCACTTTGCCCTTGGGTGGCAGACGATAGAGTGTTAAGTTTAACATAACACAGGTGACAGGTAGATAAGATGGCAGCCAATGAGTCTGTTGAAGAAAAGGTACTCCCAAGGTACATCTGCCCTCCACAGACAAGTGTATTTGTCTTAAACTGAGGATATTTGGGAATCGCCAAATGCTTTACTACTTTTGTAGACTTCTTAATGACACAAGCCCATTTTGAAATTGGACTGTTTTTAATGAGTCTGTATTTTCCATGTTAATGTGAAGTTGCTAAGTTTTTAGTGAAAGTTCTCTTTTAAAAAATGCACATGTATATTTTTGGGAATCAGTTATTGGCGTTTTATATTTTAAGTGATGAGTTGGATTTTTAAAGGGGCGTTTTCTTTGTATTCAGAAGTAGTGATGAAAAGAGAATCAAAATAAGAGAACCCCAAGGAAGAAGTCAGTCTTGGGGAGAAGACTCTAGAACATCTTGTTCAATTGCTGCTTCTTAGTTGAAGTGCCTCCTTCTTGAGCTCTTTCTTCTCTGCTCAAACTTAGGAAGGTTAGTGTCTGGTTAAATAGCGCCACCGTTTAATAAAATCACACTTTAAAATACTAGCATTCATTCAAACTGCCTTTGTAAATATTAATTATATGTGTATTTAGTTTTTGTGCAACCTTTGAACTCAGTCAGTCTCCTATACTCATTTTAACAGGCATACTAATAAAATCAATTGCGTGAATTTTTAACCGATGGGGTATCCTCATTTATCCTCTGGAATGTAAATTGATACATAAACATAAATTATAATACATAAATCTGAATATAAGCAAGTATGCTATAAATATGGTTTCACCGCACGTGCTACCTCAGAATCAAAGCAGTAGGATAGGGGTGTGTGACAGCAAAGTTTAGAATAATGTGTGTCCCTTTAGAAAATGTTGAGAAAGACATACATTCTCTTCTTTGCTATCCAGATAGTTTGACACGCATCCATACTGGTCAACTTATAGCAGTTTTCACTTTATACTAGATGAAGCTAAGGTACTCTACACTGCTTGGATTTACGGACACGCTCGCAGTACCCTACCTTGTGTTGTTGTTGTCGCATCAATATATTTAAAAAAATTCTTTTAATTGAAGTACAGTTGATTTACAATGCTGCGTTAATGTCTGCCGTACAGTAAAGGGGTTCGGTTGTACATATATAAACATTCGTTTTTTATATATTCTTTTCCATTGTGGTTTATCACAGGATATTGACTGTAGTTCCCTGTGCTGTACAGTAGGACCTTGTTGTTTGTCCATTCTCTATATACTAGTTTGCATCTGCTCATCCCAAACTCCCAGTCCATCCTCCCCCACACCCTCTCCTAACTATACTATCTTAAATGCAAGCTACCACAGTTTGATCTTTGTGTAGTTTTTCTTTTTCTAAATTAAAAAATAAAAGTTCTATATTTGACATATGCTTAAAGCAGTCTTTCCTGGCCCAAAGAATCCTTTCTGCTAACTTCATACTACCAGTTGAAATACCTAAGTATCAAGTGATTGCCAAGCCGTAACGTTTAAGTGGATCATTTCCCGTAGACTGGGGCTCACTTGGGAATATTTTTTGGAACATAGATCTCTGAGGCATGGCAATCTCACAGATGCACATAGCACCTAAGAGTGTCATATCCTGGCCATGAGAACAAATAATAAGAATACAATATATAGCCTGCATGTCGCCCGCTCTTACTAGTACGTGGGTACAAATGAATACACTTTTACATTTCCATCTGAATTTTGCTATCTCAGTCCCAACCTGTTAGTGACTGGACCTCCATTTCTCTTCCTCTCCCATATTGTTCTCTCTCCCATGTTTTAATTTTTTTGTCTGCGTTTTGGGTCTTCGTTGCTGCACGTGCGCTCTCTCTAGTTGCAGCGAGCGGGGGCTCCTCTTAGTTGTGGTGTGCGGGCTTCTCCTTGTGGTGGCCTCTCATTGCAGAACACGGGCTCCAGTAGTTGTGGCCCGTGGGCTCCATAGTTGTGGCTTGCAGGCTCTAGAGCGCAGGCTCAGTAATTGTGGTGCACAGGCTTCGTTGCTCTGTGGCATGTGGGATCTTCCCGGACCAGGGCTCGAACCCGTGTCCCCTGCATTGGCAGGCGGGTTGTTAACCACTGTGCCACCAGGGGAGCCCCTCTCTCCCATTTTTAAATGGGACCCTAGGTGGGTCTCCCGTGGCCTCTTTTGTTGGTCTAGGCTGTTGAGTATCCTCTTGCCCCTGCTCTCCCCTCAGCTGTCTTTCTCACGTTCCGACAACGTGATGTGCTGCTGTCCCACCACCCCTGCTGGACTCTGCCCCACACACCCTAGTACTGCTGTTTCTTGCCTCTGGGACATTGCTTGCGTTCTGAACTGATGACCTTTCCCCTGCCATTGGAGGAGTGACTTCCCTCCCCTGAGTTCTACATTCCTAGAGAAGTCCCACACAGAGTCGTGGAATAGCTATTTTCACTTAGACACACAGCCCTTTCATCCCCAGATCGTATAAGGAATCACAGACTGTCTGGGCTTTAATGATTTCAAGTAGTGGCCATCCAATCCACTGGAAACCACTGTTTCCTCTCCTACCACTAGATCGTATGGCTGATTCTGGTAGAGCTAGACTCCTTCTTCTTTGGGAGTGGCGTGGTTTCTGAGGAGCCGCACAGTTTCTCCTTATGTCAGCCTCACCTTCGTTGTCTGAACCCCAAACCATGGTCACCGTTAGATTCTCCTCCCTGCCCTTGCCAAGATTCCTTAACTCCCATATAAACCAGTGACTGCAGACAGACATAAGGGAGTCTGTGGTTAGGAAGTGAGTTTTCAGTCCTCCCTGCAGGACTCATTAGAGTGGCATGAACCCAGCTTGGGCACCATATTACAAAGCGGTACAATAGCGTATCGTGATTAAAGTACTATACATAGGGCCCCAGGTGACGGCGAACTTCATTTTATCTAAGGTGCTGGAGGTCAGAAAAGACTAAGGGGAATACCTGGAATTTGTAGAAGTTTGTAGGCAGACATGGTGAAGAAAGCTTTCTCCACAGAAGGAAGGTTGGGTCTGTAGAAACTCAGGTGTCCACGTAATAAACGGGCATGTTTGGGAAGCAAAAATAACTTCGGCTGCATTTCTCATCCTGAGTAGGCAAACCTAGCGCTGGAACAGAAGTTGCCTTCTTTTTTTTTTTTTTTTTTTTTTTGCGGTACACAAACCTCTCACTGTTGTGGCCTCTCCCGTTGCGGAGCGCTCCAGACACGCAGGCTCAGCGGCCATGGCTCACGGGCCCAGCCGCTCCGCGGCATGTGGGATCTTCCCGGACCGGGGCACGAACCTGTGTCTCCCACATTGGCAGGCAGACTCTCAACCACTGCGCCACCAGGGAATCCCCCGGAAGTTACCTTCTTAAGACCAGCTACTGTTTGCTTTTCAAATAGTCAATCTGGAAACCTCCAAAGCTGCTCCAAGAGCTACTGTAAAGATCTTCCAGAGGTGGGGAGAGCAGGAGGAGGAGGCTGAACTGGAGTCTGTGGATGCCCCAATTCCTACTTCAACCAGAGAAACACAGCTTTTGTTTGCTTAGGAGTTAGTGTTTTATGTAAGATTTCATTGGAAAAAGTGCTTCTTCTAAATGTCTGCAAATCAGCGTAGGACCTCATTTAGAGTTGTTGGCTGTACCTATATCTGTACCTATATCCAGCCAATTCTCAGCATCTCCAGCCATTAGTCCCGTGATGACACTGCACAGTCTAGAGAAAACTGTGACCCCCTCCAAGGTCTTGTGACTGACTGTTGCTGCTCTGGGGTATGAGACGATGCAACGCAATCCAATCCCATCTAATACAGTGCAGTTCAGCTTCGCAGACAGAGCTGGATCATCCCGGTGGAGTACACACAGGTTTGAGACCCAACACATACAAAAACCAGGTAACATTTTTAACATTCCACTTTTGAATTTTTAAAATTTCCAGTGTTTTCTGTTTCTCCAAAATAATACATATTTATTTAAGGATTATCAAATAGACATAAACAAAAAAGAAGAAAATGGAAATCAACCAGAGTTCTACACACTAGAGATCTATAACGGATAGCATCTTGATGGGTGTTCTTTACTTAAGAAAACCTACTTTATAACTTTTTTTTTTCTCAACAGTATGTGGTGGGTATCATTCTTGTTAAAAAATGGTGGATATTGGGCTTCCTTGGTGGCGCAGTGGTTGAGAGTCAGCCTGCCAGTGCAGGGGACGTGGGTTCGTGCCCCGGTCCAGGAAGATCCCACATGCCGCGGAGCGGTTGGGCCCGTGAGCCATGGCCGCTGAGCCTGTGCGTCCGGAACCTGTGCTCCGCAGCGGGAGAGGCCACAACAGTGAGAGGCCCGTGTACCGCAAAGAAAAAAAAAAGGTGGATATTATTCTTGTTGTTACATCTTCTACTGCATCATTTTTGTTGGCTGAAAAATATTTCCGTGTATTAATGAGCCATGACTTACTAACTTATTGTTGGACAACTAGATTTTCCCCCTAGTTTTGAGCTATTGTAAACACGACTGTTAATGACTTGTTTGGAAGTGAGAAGGGTTGAGAAGAAAAGGACAAGGATGTGGTTAAAATGAGTAAGGTGGTGTTTGTTTGAGTTGGGCAGGGGAGACAAGCCAGGTTAGAGGACACAAGTGTGGATGGTGCAGGGGGTCTATGTTTTCAGGGACCCTGTGCTGTGTATGGGAGTCATCAGCCACTGTGCGAGGTAACTAGCCAAGCAGAGGCTGGGGCCAGAGTTGACTGCTGCTGGACGGCAGCCGAATGATGTCAGGATGATGACCATAGACAGTGTCCTCAGAAGACCCTGAGCATCCGCACATGCCCAGACTCCTTGGCAACAACGCTTGCCAGAAGAAAGGGACAATTATGGACTGGCTGCTCATGAGGACAAACACAGAGGGGGTCTCAGGGGGTTGTACCAAGGGGGTGGCAAGATGGTTTAGCTACAGTAGGGCTATCTGCATAGTCAGACGTGACTGGCTAGAAGTGAGATCGACAGGCTGTTTGAGTGGAAACCATCATAGCTCTGCAGAGGAGGCGGTTTCCAGCGTCACATCAGTAACAGGTGCGGCGTAAGGTTTTCAACTCAATCTGCTCTCATTGGCCCCACTCCAGTTCCTTCTGTGTAGCCTCAGAGACTTGAACCAAGTGCTGCAGGGACTTGGGCAGCACAGATGATTATTTCTTTAGGTGAAATGCCTCCGTGTGCGACTTCGGGCTCAAAGGATATGCAAGGTTTTAAGGCTGGCATCTGTAATTTTTTTAAAGTTCTCCAAGCAATTCTGATGCCCACCTTGATTGAGAGCCTTTAATTATACATTAGGAACTGACACAAAAACAAGTTAAAAGCCGAGAGACGAAATCCAAATTCCTAAAGGAACCTTCTTTCCAGATTTCCTTGGAATGGAACTCAGCACTCTGTAACCAAATAGGATGTAAGAGACGCCACAGAAGGTAAAAGAAAAAAAAAGGGGAGACACTACTTTTCTCTGAATAAAATGAATGGCGTTTTGAGTCCCCCTTTGCTTCTTTTTCAGAAAAAGCTTATCATACAATCTGAACCCAGTATGTGAGCTGGGTTTCCATAACGTGTTTTGCAATGTGGTTAGAGAGTACGTGTGAGGAACGCTGTTCGCGGCCATGCCAAGACGGGGGAGGATTTCCTTTTAAACCCTCCCTTTGCTGTTTAGAAGAAGGAAGTTTCAGGAAAGTATGTCAGCTCTAGGATTTGTTCCCCTTCTCAAGAAACAAGTAACCATTTACCGGACTGGGAGTGAGAGAAGGGTAGAATTTCTGATTTATACTTTCTACAGAGGGACCAGCTGTCAGGATTAGGACAGTGTAGACCGGGCCAGAAACTAGACTGCAGTGGGTCCCTGTGTCAAAAGGCATGGGGCATCAGGTGCTGCCAGAACTGAGTTAGGACCCCCTTTAATTAGGACAGCTTTCCACGATTGTAACAATTTGGCATTTAATTGTTAATTTTTTCCTAGGGAGGAAATAAAATGTATGAACAATTTTAATACATAAAGTGAGATTTTTGAGAATTGCAAGATATTTTCAAAATAAATATTTTCAAGGACTCTTAAGAGTAAGGGAACCTAAAGAATTCAGCATGCATTACTGTATAATAGCAACAAAATTTTATGGCCCCAGCAAGAAATTAAAGGCATAGGTTACTGATTTTCAGTATCTTGATTTCCTTGCGCAGGATTGAAGAGAGTGACACAGGTTGTTGAGCTGGTGGCCAGACAGCCTTTTGTTTACATCGGGTATACATTAGTGGTAGGGTCCAGTGCATAGGGACACCAGTTTGTTCAGACTCTGCTTTCACAGGTGATTTGAGGCCCCCAAGTCCCCCCATTTCAGGTGGGATGGATGTTCTAAAGCAGCGGTCCCCAACCTTTTTGGCACCAGGGACCGGTTTCGTGGAAGACAATGTTTCCACGGCCCCACGGGGGGCGGCAGAGGAAGCTTCTTCCCTCGCTCGCCCGCCGCTCCCCTCCTGTTGTGCGGCCCGGTTCCTAACAGGCTGAGGACCTGTACCCGTCTGTGGCCCAGCTGTTGGGGACCCCTGCTCCAAGTATGCTTCCTGTGAACTCACAAACGCTTTCTTCTGGGAACCACGCATCGGCGCTTTCATCCCCTGCCTGGTGCCTCCTACTTCCGCCAGTGCCCGGGAGGCTTTTGAATCCCTGAGCCACCCCTGGCGCCCCAGGGGTACCGCCCCTGGGGTTGCCGGCCCGAGTCCAGGGGCTGTGCAGGCGCCGCACCGCGCATGCACGCACTCTACTGGGCCCACAGCCAGCGGTCTTCCCTTACCGTTGAGCTGCACGGTCCCCAGGCTGCGCTGCTGGGAGCTCCAAATGCCTTTCAGGGCTTCTTTACCAAATCAGTCCATGGTCTCGCTTAAAGGGCTCCATCTAGGACCCAGGCCAGAGGATAGTCTGTGCAGGATTCCCAAGTCTTCCTGTGATGGGAGGGGATTGAGAGCATGAGGGCCGGGGTTGGGGGGAGGGTGGGTATTATTCAGCCTGGTTTTGACGCTTTGGCTTACCTGCCTTAGTGCAGATTTTTTTTTTTTCTCTAGAATGCGCATGGCTCCATCACGCTCATAGTCTCCGGAACAGGAATTCCTCCCATCTTTTATGCAGCAAATCTTTGTGGAGGATCTGTTCCATACCAGACACTCCACTAGGCTCTGGGAGTGAAGTGATGGGTGAAAACAAGCAGAGCCCCCATTGCATGGAGCTCACCGTCTAGTGGGTGTGGTACCACATTTCTGAAGGACACTAACAAATACCTATAATTAAAGCTGAGGTAAGGGCTCTGAAGGCAACAAGTCAGGCTCATTCCCGCATGTGTCCATTTGTGTCACCCTGATTGGGCTCACACTGGGGTTTCTAGCTCTGGTCTCTATCCAGGCACTTAACTAGTAAAGGAATTTCAAACCACTTCGAAATCTAGAATTATTTATTGTATACATTAATGCATATTATATATTATATATTTATTACATTGTTAGCATAATTCATATGATCATTATTATAGTATACATACTATATTAATGTAAATGTAGAAAAATAAGTTTTCTACTTCTGTACTGAAAATTAAATTGCATTCTCTCAAAAGCAAATACCGTATGCTAACACATATATATGGAATCTACAAAAAAAAAAAAAAATGGTTCTGAAGAACCTAGGGCCAGGACAGGAATAAAGACGCAGAGGTAGAGAATGGACTTGAGGACATGGGGAGGGGGAAGGGTAAACTGGGACGAACTGAGAGAGTGGCAATGGACATATATACACTACCACATGTAAAATAGATAGCTAGTGGGAAGCAGCCGCATAGCACAGGGAGATCAGCTCGGTGCTTTGTGACCACCTAGAGGGGTGGGATAGGGAGGGTGGGAGGGAGACGCAAGAGGGAGGAGATATGGGGATATATGTATATGTATAACTGATTCACTTTGTTATACAGTAGAAACTAACACGACAATGTAAAGCAATTATACTCCAATAAAGATGTTAAAAAAAAGGGTAAAAAAATAAATTAAAAAAACAAATTAATTACATTCTCTGATATAAACACATATCAAAGAGGAGAAGGACCAGAATATCCCAAATGAAAAGCTGAAGATTAGAAAATGAAGAAAATTTTCTCAACCTTAACAAATGGGATTTTTAAGAATTGATAATATTGTCAGTTTTTAGCAATTCTTGTCCAGTATTAGATGAATCTATAGAGGGAAAGATGATCTTTAAACTACCAAGCCTTCCTGCCGTGTCCTCAGACAAAAGAATTCCCTTAGAATTTCACATTGCCTAAAATTCAGAAATGAATTTATTTCTTGTCAGATTTATGCAATGCCTAGCATGGAACTGAATCTGAGGGCTTTTGAATTTACCGGATCACAATACAATGCCTTTTTTAAAGAAAGTTGTCACAGTTGTCTCACAACTGATAATGTATGCCCAAGAGGTCTTGCAGAACTGATGATAAGTTGAATTCATTAGTATTATTAATTATTATTATTTGATGAAACCTTGCATACAGTTTTGAGCACAGAGAGTAGTACACTGGTCAGTGTTTAAACAACTGTCTCTCCTGGTGGGGGTGGTGGGGAAGCCCTGATTTGTAACATTTGCCAATTTTTTTCTGGCGTGAATACTCTCACAGTGACCAATTTACAGATACCAAGGTAGTATCGCTGAGCACTGATCACGGAATTGAGAAGAGGTACACATGACTGGCTCTCATCAGCTGGTGCAAGCTGTCTCTGCCTGCATAGGGTATATCTGTGCAGTAGCATATTTCTTTGTAAATAGGCAAATCTAAGAATTAAAGAATTAGTCTCTGTTAGTTTGACACTATGTCTCCAAATTTTTGACCTCCCCTGATATATGGGGTACTGGGTAGCCGTGTAACTATAACCAAAGTTTAACTGTAATCACTGTTTACTGCATTCTATTTTCTATTCTCTTCTAATTCATTTAAAACAATTATTTAATGCACATAGAGCTGTTTCTCTGTGTCACACACTATTTTAAATGCTTTACAAATGTTGACTCAATCCTTCATCATAACCATGCTGGGAGGTCGGCGCTGGGTTTCATCATTTATTACTTGGCAGTGACATTACTTGTCTTCCCAACGTCAGACGTGCTCCTCAAAGGAAACTGTGTACAGACACAGGTCAGCGAGTTTAGTCAGTGGAGATGGTGAAAATAACAATGTTTGTAATTTGTATTTTAAACACTTAAGAGTATCAAAGTGTTTATTTTAGACAGAGTGTATTTTTTTATTTGTATATTTGTTTTATTTTATTTTTTTAAACATCTTTACTGGAGTATAACTGCTTTACATTGTGTTAGTTTCTGCTGTATAACAAAGTGAATCAGCTATATGTACCCATATATCCCCATATCTCCTCCCTCTTGCATCTCCCTTCCACCCTCCCTATCCCACCCCTCTAGGTGGTCACAAAGCACTGAGCTGATCTCCCTGTGCTATGTGGCTGCTTCCCACTAGCTATCTATTTTACATTCGGTAGTGTATATATGTCCATGCCACTCTCTCACTTCGTCCCAGCTTACCCTTCCCCCTCCCTGTGTCCTCAAGTCCATTCTCTACATCTGCGTCTCTATTCCTATCCTGCCCCTAGATTCTTCAGAGCCATTATTTATTTATTTTTAGATTCCATACATATGTGTTAGCATACAGTATTTGTTTTTCTCCTTCCGACTTACTTCACTCTGTAGGACAGACTCTAGGTCCATCCACCTCACTACAAATAACTCAATTTTGTTTCTTTTTATGGCTGAGTAATATTCCATTGTATATATGTGCCACATCTTCTTTATCCATTTATCTGTCGATGGACACTTAGGTTGCTTCCATGTCCTGGCTATTGTAAATAGAGCTGCATTGAGCATTGTGGTACATGACTTTTTTTGAATTATGGTTTTCTCCGGGTATATGCCCAGGAGTGGAATTGCTGGGTCATATGGTAGTTCTATTTTTAGTTTTTTAAGGAACCTCCATACTGTTCTCCATAGTGGCTGTATTAATTTACATTCCCACCAACAGTGCAAGAGTGTTCCCTTTTCTCCACACCCTCTCCAGCATTTATTGTTTGTAGAATTTCTGATGATGTTCATTCTGACTGGTGTGAGGTGATACCTCATTGTAGTTTTGATTTGCATTTCTCTAATGATTAGTGATGTTGAGCATTCTTTCATGTGTTTGTTGGCAATCTGTATATCTTCTTTGGAGAAATGTCTATTTAGGTCTTTTGCCCATTTTTGGATTGGGTTGTTTGTTTTTTTGATAGTGAGCTGCTTGTATATTTTAGAGATTAATCCTTTGTCAGTTGCTTCATTTGCAAATATTTTCTCCCATTCTGAGGGTTGTCTTTACGTCTTGTTTATGGTTTCTTTTGCTGTGCAAAAGCTTTTAAGTTTCATTAGGTCCCATTTGTTTAATTTGTTCTTATTTCCATTTCTGTAAGAGGTGGGTCAACAAGGATCTTCCTGTGATTTATGTCATAGTGTGTTCTGCCTATGTTTTCCTCTAAGAGTTTGATGGTGTCTGGCCTTACATTTAGGTCTTTAATCCATTTTGAGTTTATTTTTGTGTATGGTGTTAGAGAGTGTTTTAATTTCATTCTTTTACATGTAGTTCTCCAGTTTTCACAGCACCACTTATTGAAGAGGCTGTCATTTTCCATTGTATATTCTTGCCTCCTTTATCTGAGATAGGGTGACCATATGTGCATGGATTTATCTCTGGGCTTTCTATCCTGTTCCATTGATCTATATTTCTATTTTTGTGCCAGTACCATACTGTCTTTGATTACTGTAGCTTTGTAGTATAGTCTGAAGTCAGGGAGCCTGATCCCTCCAGCTCCGTTTTTCTTTCTCAAGATTGCTTTGGCTATTCGGGGCCTTTTGTGTTTCCATACAAATTGTGAAATTTTTGTTCTAGTTCTGTGAAAAGTGCCATTGGTAGTTTGACAGGGATTGCATTGAATCTGTAGATTGCTTTGGGTAGTATAGTCATTTTCATAGTGTTGATTCTTCCAGTCCAAGAACATGGTATATCTCTCCATCTGTTTGTATCATCTTTAATTTCTTTCATCAAAGTCTTACGGTTTTCTGAGTAGAGGTCTTTTGTCTCCTTAGGTAGGTTTATTCATCTTATTCTTTTTGATGCAGTGGTAAATAGGAGTGTTTCCTTGATTTCACTTTCAGATTTTTCATCATTAGTGTATAGGAATGCAAGAGATTTCGGTGCATTAATTTTGTATCCTGCTACTCTACCAAATTCATTGATTAGCTCTAGTGGTTTTCTGGTGGCATCTTTAGGATTCTCTATAGTATCATGTCATCTGCAAACAGTGACAGTTTTACTTCTTCGTTTCCAGTTTGGATTCATTTTATTTCTTTTTTGTGTCTGATTGCTGTATCTAAAACTTACAAAACTATGTTGAATAATAGTGGTGAGAGTGTGCAACCTTGTCTTTTTCCTGATCTTAGTGGAAATGGTTTCAGTTTTTCACCACTGAGAATGATGTTGGCTGTGGATTTGTCGTATATGCCTGTATTATGTTGAGGTAAGTTCCCTCTATGCCTACTTTCTGGAGAGTTTTTATCATAAATAGGTGTTGAATTTTGTCGAAAGCTTTTTCTGCATCTATTGAGATGATCATATGGTGTTTATCCTTCAGTTTGTTAATATGGTGTATCACATTGATTGATTTGCATATACTGAAGAATCCTTGCATTCCTGGAATAAACTCCACTTGATCATGGTGTATGATCCTTTTAATGTGCTGCTGGATTCTGTTTGCTTGTATTTTATTGAGGATTTTCACATCTATGTTCATCAGTGATATTGGCCTGTAGTTTTCTTTCTTTTTGACATCTTTATCTGGTTTTGGTATCAGGGTGATGGTGGCCTTGTAGAATGAGTTTGGGAATATTCCTCCCTCTGCCATATTTTGGAAGAGTTTGAGAAGGATAGGTGTTAGCTCTTCTCTAAATGTTTGATAGAATTCGCCTGTGAAGCCATCTGGTCCTGGGCTTTAGTTTGTTGGAAGATTTTTAATCACAGTTTCAATTTCAGTGCTTGTGATTGATCTGTTAATATTTTCTATTTCTTCCTGGTTCAGTCTTAGAAGGTTGTGCATTTCTAAGAATTTGTCCATTTCTTCCAGGTTGTCCATTTTATTGGCATATAGTTGCTTGTAGTAATCTCTCATGATCCTTTCTATTCTGCAGTGTCAGTTGTTACTTCTCCTTTTTCATTTCTGATTCTGTTGATTTGAGTCTTCTCCCTTTTTATCTTGGTGAGTCTGGCTAATAGTTTATCAATTTTGTTTATCTTCTCAAAGAACCAGCTTTTAGTTTTATTGATCTTTGCCATCATTTCCTTCATTTCTTTTTTTTTTTTTTTTTTTTTTTTTTTTCTTTTTGCGGTACGCGGGCCTCTCACTGTTGTGGCCTCTCCCGTTGCGGAGCACAGGCTCCGGACGCGCAGGCCCAGCGGCCATGGCTCACGGGCCCAGCCGATCCGCGGCATATGGGATCCTCCCAGACCGGGGCACGAACCCGTATCCCCTGCATCGGCAGGCGGACTCTCAACCACTGCGCCACCAGGGAGGCCCTCCTTCATTTCTTTTACATTTATTTCTGATCTGATCTTTATGATTTCTTTTCTTCTGATAACTTTGTGTTTTTTTGGTCTCCTGTCTCCAATTGCTTTAAGTGTAAGGTTAGGTTGTTTATTTGAGATGTTTCTTGTTTCTTGAGGTAGGATTGTATTGCTATAAACTTCCCTCTTAGAACTGCTTTTGCTGCATCCCACAGGTTTTGGGCCATTGTGTTTTCATTGTCAGTTGTTTCTAGGTATTTTTTTTTTTTTTTTTCTCTTTGATTTCTTCAGTGATCTCTTGGTTATTTAGTAGCGTATTGTTTAGCTTCCATATGTTTGTAGTTTTTACAGGTTTTTTTCCTGTAATTGATATCTAGTGTCATAACATTGTGGTCAGAAAAGATACTTGATACGATTTCACTTTTCTTAAATTTACCAAGGCTTGATTTGTGACCCAAGCTATGATGTATCTTGGAGAATGTTCCATGAGCACTTGAGAAGAAAGTGTATTCTGCTGTTTTTGGATGGAATGTCCTATAAATATCAATTAAGTCCATCTTGTTTAATGTATCATTTAAATCTTGTGTTTCCTTATTTATTTTCATTTTGGAAGATCTGTCCATTGGTGAAAGTGGGGTGTTAAAAGTCCCCTACTATGATTGTGTTACTGTCGATTTCCCCTTTTATGGCTGCTAGCGTTTACCTCATGTATTCAGGTGCTCCTATGTTGGGCGCATAAATATTTACAATTATTATATCTTCTTGTATTGATCCCTTGATCATTATGTAGTGTCCTTCTTTGTCTCTTGTAATAGTCTTTATTTTAAAGTGTATTTTGTCTGATATGAGAATTGCTACTCCAGCTTCCTTTTGATTTGCATTTGCATGGAATATCTTTTTCCATCCTCTCACTTTCAGTCTGTATGTGTCCCTAGGTCTGAAGTGAGTCACTTGTAGACAGCATATATATGGGTCTTGTTTTTGTATCCATTCAGCCAGTCTATGTCTTTTGGTTGGAGTATTTAATGCATTTGCATTTAAGGTAGTTATCCATATGTTATGTTCCTATTACCGTTTTCTTAATAGTTTTGGGTTTGTTATTGTAGGTCTTTTCCTTCTCTGTGTTTCCTGCCTAGAGAAGATCCGTTAGCATTTGTTTTAAAGCTGGCTTGGTGGTGCTGAATTCTCTTCTTTTGCTTGTCTGGAAAGGTTTTAATTTCTCTGTCGAATCTGAATGAGATCCTTGCTTGGTAGAGTTATCTGGATTGTAGCTTTTTCCCTTTCATCACTTTAAGTATGTCCTGCCACTCCCTTCTGGCTTGCAAAGCTTCTGCTGAAAGATCAGCTGTTCACCTTATGTGGATTCCCTCGTATGTTATTTGTTGCTTTTCCTGTGCTGCTTTTTAATTTTTGATAGTTTGATTAATACATGTCTTGGCGTGTGTCTCCTTGGATTTATCCTGTATGGGACTCTCTGCACTTCCTGGACTTGACTGAGTATTTCCTCTCCCATACTAGGGAAGTTCTCAACTATAATCTCTTCAAATATTTTCTCAGTCCCTTTCTTTTTCTCTTCTTCTTCTAGGACCCCTATAATTTGAATGCTGGTGCATTTAATGTTGTCCCAGAGGTCTCTGAGAGTGTCCTCAATTCTTTTCATTCTTTTTTCTTTATTCTGCTCTGAGGTAGTTATTTCCACCATTTTATCTTCCAGGTCACTTATCTGTTCTTCTGCCTCAGTTAGTCTGCTATTGATTCCTTCTAGAGAATTTTTACTTTCATTTATTGTGGTGTTCATCATGGTTTGTTTGCTCTTTAGTTCTTCTAGGTCCTTGTGAAACGTTTCTTGTATTTTCTCCATTCTATTTCCAAGATTTTGGATCATCTTTACTATCATTACTCTGAATTCTTTTTCAGGTAGACTGCCTATTTCCGCTTCATTTATTAGGTCTGGTGGGTTTTTACCCTGCTCCTTCATCTGATGTGTGTTTCTCTGTCTCCCCATTTTGCTTAACTTACTGTGTTTGGGGGTTTCCTTTTCACTGCCTGCAGGTTCATAGTTCCTGTTGTTTTTGGTGTCTGCCCCCAGTGGGTAAGCTTGATTCAGTGCGTTTTGTAGGCTCCCTCGTGGAGGGGACTGGTGCCTTTGTTCTGGTGGATGAGGCTGGATCTTGTCTTTCTGGTGGGCAGGTCCGAGTTTGGTGGTGTGTTTTGGGGTATCTGTGATCTTATGATTTTAGGCAGCCTCTCTGGTAATGGGTGGGGTTGTGTTCCTGTGTTGCTAGTTGTTTGGCATGGGGTGTCCAGTAGTGTAGCTTGCTGGTTGTTGAGTGGATCTGGATCTTAATGTTGAGATGGAGATCTCTGGGAGAGCTGTCGCCGACTGATATTACGTGGGTCTGGGAGGTCTCTGGTGCACCAATGTCATGAACTCGGCTCTCCCACTTCCCAGGCCTAGGCCTGACACCCTGCCAAAGCACCAAGACCCTGTCAGCCACATGGCTCAGAAGAAAAGGGAGGAAAAAAAAGAAAGAAAGAAAGAAAGAAAAGAAAAGAAAAGTAATTAAAATAAAAAATTTTTTAATATTATTAAAATAAAAAAGCAATTAAAAAATAAGAGAGCAAGGAAACCAATAAACAAATCCACCAATGATAACAAGCGCTAAAATCTAAACTAAGGTAAACATATAAATCAGAAACTAGTCAGTCGCATACAGCAAACCCCAAGTCTACAGTTGCTCCCAAAGTCCACCGCCTCAATTTTGGGATGAGTCATTGTCTATTCAGGTATTCTACAGATGCAGGTACATAAGTTGATTGTGGAGATTTAATCCGCTGCTCCTGAGGCTGCTGGGAGAGATTTCCCTTTGTCGTCTTTGTTCGCACAGCTCCTGGGGTTCAGCTTTGGATTTGGCCCCGCCTCTGCGTGTAGGTTGCCAGAGGGCGTCTGTTCTTCGCTCAGACAGGGCGGGGTTAAAGGATTAGCTGCTTCCGGGGCTCTGGCTCACTCAGGCTGGGGTGGGGGGGATGGAGGGAGGGGCACGGAGTGCGAGGCGAGCCTGCGGCGGCGAAGGCCGGCGTGACGTTGCACTAGCCTGGGGTGCGCCATGCGTTCTCCCGGGGAAGTTGTCCCTGGATCCCGGGACCCCGACAGTGGTGGGCTGCACAGGCTCCCCGGAAAGGGGGCGTGGACAGTGACCTGTGCTCGCACACAGGCCTCTTGGCGGCGGCAGCAGCTGCCCCAGCGTCCCACGCCCGTGTCTGGGGTCCGCGCTGATACCCGCGGCTTGCGGACGTCTTTGTAGCTCCTTTAAGCGGTGCTCTTAATCCCCTCTCCTCGAGCACCAGGAAACAAAGAGGGAAGAAAAAGTCTCTTGCCTCTTCGGCAGGTCCAGACTTTTCCCGGACTCCCTCCCGGCCAGCTGTGGCGCACTAGCCCCTGCAGGCTGTGTTCACGCCGCCAACCCCAGTCCCCTCCCTGCGCTCCGACCGAAGCCGAGCCTCAGCTCCCAGCCCCGTCCGCCCCGGTCGGTGAGCAGACAAGCCTCTCGGGCTGGTGAGTGCCGGTCGGCACCTATCCTCTGTGCGGGAATCTCTCCGCCTTGCCCTCCGCACCCCTGTGGCTGCGCTCTCCTCCGCGGCTCCGAAGCTTCCCCCTCCGCCACCCGCAGTCTCCGCCCGCGAAGGGGCTCCTAGTGTGTGAAAACCTTTCCTCCCTCACGGCTCCCTCCTAGAGTGGCAGGCCCCATCCCTATCCTTTTGTCTCTGTTTATTCTTTTTTCTTTTGCCCTACCCAGGTACGTGGGGGAGTTTCTTGCCTTTTGGGAGGTCTGAGGTCTCCTGTTCAGCAGGTGTTCTGTAGGCGTTGTTCCACATGTAGATGTATTTTTGGGGAGGAAGGTGATTTCCACGTTTTACACCTCCGCCATCTTGAAAGTCCTCATTATTTTTTTAATCTCTGAAAGTACTTTGACTGAAAGTGCTTCATATGTTTTTTAAAACTTTTTCATAAGACTGTGACTTTTCTTCTATTCCAGATTTTTTTTTTTCTCTCAGCATGTTATATTTAAATCATTAGCAGTTTTCTTTCTCTAGACCATTTTCCTCTCAGGGAAAAATTGATTTCGGGGACTGTGTATCAAGACTAGTCATACTTTTTCTGAATGAGTCTTTAATTCGATCTTCTGGTTGCTGTTGCTGTGAGTTGAGTAACAACCTCATTTCACATCAGCTGCCTTGACGGCCTCAAGAGCCTGTTTGATGAATCCCCAGGTCCTCTCTAGCTCCCGTGCCCTGCATTGTCCTCATCTTTGGTGAACTTAGAATAAACTTACAATGAATCCAAAACGTTTATCATGGCCCATAAGCTCTACATCACCTGGCTTTGCCACGGACAGTGTTGTCTAGTGCTTAAGGGTCTGTGGTTCACGCTCCATCCCTCTCCTTGCTTGCTGTGTGACCCTGGAAACAATCCTTAATCTCTTTCTGCCTTAGTTTACTCATCTTTAAAATGGAAACATAATAGTATCTACATCATAGAGGTTTATTATTATTATTATATTGAAGTATAGTTGATTTATAATAATGTGTTAGTTTCAGGTATATAGCAACGTGATTCAGTTATATATATTGTATATATTTCAGATTCTTTTCCATAATAGGTTATTACAAGATGAATATAGTTCCCTGTGCTCTATGGTAAATCCTTACTGCTTATCTGTTTTATATATAGTAGTTTGCATATTCCTAATTTATCTCCCCCGACACCTTTACCCTTTGTTAGCCACATCATAGAGTTTTTCTAAGGATGAAGTGAATGGATGCATAGAAAGGACTTAGAAGGGCACCTGGTATGGAGAAGACACTTAGTAAGTCTTAGCTTCTCTCCTCTTCTTCCCTCTCTTGCCCCCCACCAGCCCCTCACCACACTCTCCTCCTTTCAGCTCATTTTAGCTGAAGGAGCTTTACACCTACTCTTCCTAACACCTGGAAAGTTCCTTTCTCCATTCTCACATAATTCATTCCTATTTATTCTTCAGTCTCTGCTTAACTGTCACTTCCCAGATCCAGGGGGCGGAGTGGTGAAGGCACGGACATTATTCGCTGCATCATTCTCAGTGCCCAGCCTAAGCTTGGAACAGCACTCTACAGTGTGTCTGCTAACAGCAGACCACTTGGGTGTCCAAGTGTTCTAGCCCTTAACCAACATCAGGTGCAGTCTTTTGGCCGCGCCATGCGGGGATCTTAGCTCCCCAACCAGGGATCGAACCTGTGCCCCCTGCAGTGGAAGGTAAAGTCTTAACCACTGGACCACCAAGGAAGCCCCCGTCAGGAGTGGTTTTGAAGCTGTTGTTTGGAGAGGCAGTTTTGAAGCCTGTCCCCCTACTAACGGCACTACCTAGCACTCGCCTGCTGTTGGCACTTGAGTCCCTTCCCCCTCAAAAAGGCCATTTTACCCCTAAGCTGAGATTTCCCTTTTCCAAGTTGCCTTTATACAGTGAAATTTTTGAATGAATAAAATTAAAATGTTGATTTCATTTAAAAAGTGCATTTTTAGTAGCAGTGTCATTCCTGTCTTGTTTTTAGGTGCCCTTTTTTGTGATTCTTCTCTCTCTTTTTGCTCTTTTTTATTTAAATAACTTTTATTGCTTTCTTTTTCTCTTTGCAAGAGGAATACATGCTCACTCTAGAAAATTCCTCACTACTGATTTGTGATGTTTTACTTACACTTTCCCTGTAAGTGATCTAAAACTTTTTGGTGAACAAGTTAGAGATAGAAATACATCACTATGAAGAAATAATCAAGCAAAAGAGGTGTAAGTTACCTACTTAAACATTTATCTGTTATCAGAATTGCATTTCCTTATTTATTTGGCATGCACGGTGAGGATAAAAAGTTGTTTTGGTGGCTGGCATCAGCTGTGGGGAACTGCGCAGCAGGCCTGCTATTTTTACTTTTTATTTCTTATGTGTTGTATTTCTTTCTTTTTAAATTAATTAATTAATTTTTTGGCTGCGTTGGGTTTTCATTGCTGTGCACAGGCTTTCTCTCGTGGCGAGCGGGGGCTACTCTTCGTTGTGGTGCGTGGGCTTCTCATTGCAGTGGCTTCTCTTGTTGCAGAGCACGGGCTTCTGGGCACAGGGGCTTCAGTAGTTGTGGCACGCTGGCTCAGTACTTGTGGCTCTTGGACTCTAGAGCGCAGGCTCAGTAGTTGTGGCACACAGGTGTAGTTGCTCCGCGGCATGTGGGATCTTCCCAGACCAGGGTTCGAACCCATGTCCCCTGCATTGGCAGGCGGACCAGGGAAGTCCTCTACTTTTTTACAGGGCAACATGAGCCTTTAAGGAAGTGAGTAGATTGCTCTCTTTGTGTTTATATCTTTTACAGATTTTGCACAAATAAATATAATTCTCCTCAAATAGAACCCTGACAACTAACAGCAGCAATAAAAAGAATGCCAGCTATAAGTGGAAATTTTAAAAATAATAATTCGGAGGGAAACTAATCATGGAGCCGAAGGGAATAGTATTGAATACATGAAGGCTTATGTGACTGGAGGATAAACTTGCTGGTCTGTTCTAACGACCAAATGAATTCTTGACATCCTCAGCTCTACCCTGCCCTTTGGGAGGCCAGCAGAGCTTTCCAGCTCACAGTTATAATGCTTTTTACTTGGAAAGGGGACAGCAGAGACCCTAAACTAGTCCCCAAATCTAAACTAGTCCCTAATAAGCCGTGGAGAAATATGAGGCTGATTTTACCAAATACACATGGATTAGGGCTTTTGTATTTCATTAAAAATGAACCCTAGCTAAGAATTCGTTGTTTGTACCAACAGCTCTTATCCTCAGATATTACGACTCCCAATGACTGTTTAAAAAATGTTAATGTGTCACTTCTTAGATTGCACTTCCTGGCTTTGAAACAATGCTGAATTTGCAATCATCCTCAAAAGCCCCAATTATATGGTTTGTTCCTCATATTGACAAAGGAATTTGGATTTTCATTTGAATACCTTGATCTACTACGAGAGGTGAAGGAGAGTGCTCTAAGACATGACATACTCTAAGAAACGTATTTTCTATATTGATTTTTTTTTGGTAAAGTAAGAGATACAATTGATGCAAGCGAGCATCTGAGTTTAAAAACAGATGATATTATGATTGTTAAAATAATAGTAATTAGCATATATTTTTCTCTCTTGAATGTAATTTGTCAGAATGATTCCTTTCTCTGTCTGACTTACTTCATTAAGTATGATAATCTCCAGGTCCATCCATGTTGCTGCAAGTGGCATTATTTTTTTCTTTTTTATAAATTATTTTTTATGGCTGAGTAATATTCCATTGTCGTATGATATCACTTATGTGTGGAATCTAATTTTAAAAACAACACAAATGAACTTATTTACAAAACAGAAACAGACTCACAGATCTCAAAATCAAACTTATGGTTACCAAAGGGGAAACATAGGGGGAAGGGTTAAATTATGAAATTGGGATTAACAGATACACACTACTGTATATAAAATAGATAACTAACAAGGATCTACTGAGCACAGGGACCTACTAGAGCACAGGGAACTCTACTCAATATTCTGTAATAACCTATATGGGAAAAGAATCTGAAAAGGAATGAATATATATATATATATATATATATATATATATATATATATAACTGAATCACTTTGCTGTACACTTGAACTGACAAAACATTATAAATCAACTATATTCCAATTAAAAAAAAAAGATTCCTACTCATGCCACTGTGACATCTAAGTTTGATAAGGAAGTTTCTAAGGGTCATGGTTCCTAACATTTATTTATGAATGATTCATACCAGAAGTAAATAATATCTCATCAAGAATTTAATTATTTTTTAGTTGATAAATGTACTCAACTCACACTTAAAATTTAAAAATAATTAATTGTATAGAAAGAAAACTGAGGTTTGTCCTTTAAACAACTCCTACTTGTAATCAAGCCTTTTATTAGTCATTAATCATAATAGCTCATTTGTTTTAAAATGTTTTCACTTCAGCTCAATACATCTCAACAACTTTTATTGACTTTGTGTCTTTAACCTTTAGAGCTATTGCATCTAATGACTCTCTTTAAATTTTGTCTTATCAAGTAATGTGGCAGCTCAGCACATTTGCTGAGTAAACTTTGTCAAGACCTGAGAAGTTCTTAGCAATGAAAATGGTGCTTAAGTGTTCAAATATTTGGAAAATATGTGCTAGTCCTTTCATGTAGAAAAATCATACCATCAACAGTAAGTTCTGAGATTTGAGCTTCCTTCATAACCCCAACCTCAACACCCATGTGTATACAGAGAGACACACACATCCCCTCTCTCTCTCTCTCTCTCTCTCTCCCTTTCTCTCTCTCTCTCTCTCTCACACACACACACACACACACACACACACACTCACTCTATGATGCTGATGAGGAAACACCCTACTCATTCAGATGACTGACATGTTGACCAGCCACAGCTTCATGGTCACAAATGAGATACTTTAGTCTAACCCATCGCACTGACGAGTTCAAAAACTCTGGGGGAAAGAACAGCTTAAGAATCTTGGATACAGAATGTTATCCTTCACTAAGACTCTCTCATGCTCTCTCATGCTCATGCTCAAAAGACCCTCTTAGCACCAGACTCTAAGCTTGGCGATCTGGGTTGTAGTGATCTCTGTGGGCGTCTTATAAAATAAGATTGGACCATTGAACTTCTGATTCATTTGATTTTATGATATGTATCTGTTTTATAATTAGCATGTGATGTATTGCCTCTAGAAAGTGCTAGCAGCCATAAAGTTAAGAGATTGTCAATTGGGGTCAAACAAGTCTGGGCGTGAATTCCAGCTCTGCCCATTCCTAACTGTGTATTTGAATTTAGGCATCATTTCACCTCTTGTACTCCAGTTTCTATATTTATCGAATGGGATAGTAATCCCTATCTCTCAACTTTTTATCTGAGGATTAAATGAGATAATGTGTCAAAGTGCTTACTTAGCTCAGTAACCAGTAATGGCTATTATTCTGAAATGGTAAAAATGACTTAGGATCCATACCCAGGGAAATACAAAGACACAAAGAGCCTTCTCTGCCTCTGTTTTTTTTGCACTGTGCTACTCATTGCTATCTTGAAATTCCATGTGTGAAACAGACCTCAAATAAGAGAACACTTAAATTTCATTTTTAAATTTAAATAAAATTTTAAATTTACATAAAAAATTTAAATATCTCACTTTAAATAAAAATTTAAAAATCACAGTTAAATAACATTTAATTTAAATAACAATTAAAATTTAATTTAAATAACAATTAAAATTTAATTTAAATTAAAAAATTAAATTTAAATAAAATTGAAAAAAGTTAAATTCTAAATTAAAATTTAAATAAAAAATTTAAACTTAAAATTAGAAGAAAAGTTAAATTCTAAATAAAAATTTAAAGTTAAAATGTAAATAAATCAACTTATTGCAGGTAACGAAGACAGGCACATCCACACGACCAGTTTGCAGCAAATAAAAACTGTGACGGATGAATTGAGGCAAAATGAAGAAAACCTGACACCGCAGCCAGCCCAGAGGACCCGGCTGTCGCGGCTACCAGGAGCCACCACAGGGGGCTTGACTCCTGAGCTGGAGGGACCCCAAGAGCCCACCTTCGAGCAGGGAATCCTGAGAACGATGTCGCAGAAGGACGTGCGTGCTGAGATCTTCCTCCGGAGCTTTCTGCTGTGGTCGGACACCATAGAAATGGTGCGGGTGGCCGGGCACCCCAACGTGTACAAGTCAGGCTGGGTCTACCCCGTCTACATCTTCAGTTTCATTTCTCTTCTTCGAATGATACTGACTCCCCAGAACCCGCTTCTGAATTCCCTGGGCATCATGCTCCAGGATCTACCCTTTATCTTTGTTAGACTTAGTTTAATCATTGTCCTGGGAACGGTCACACCCATCTTGGGCCTTTGTAAAAATGTACTCGTGACTCTCTCTTATGTTTACTTCAATTACTTAACCAAATTCAGGATTTTCTCTCCCTTTGAGACATCTTTTTAACAAGGAAATGTCCCATAGTCAAACCTCTTTGTTATGCACATGTGCACATTTGTAATCTTTTTGGGGGGCAGGGATAAGTTTTTGCACTATAGGAAGAAGTGAAGAATAGATGCTAGAGAAAAAAACTATTTTTAAAAACTGTAGCATGTCAATTTTTACAATGTATACAAATGGTGCTAAATTTAAGCAAAGTTATAGTCTTCTAAGTTGGTTCCCCTTGATCTCTAGAAAATGTTAATAGTTAATTTTAGTTACGTATTCTGCACTTTTTCTAAAAGCACCCTTCAATAAAGACTCTTAAAAATTAGAACATATTTTCCCACTAAGTTAATCCAAGAATGAAATTTTTTTATTGTTTATATAAAGTGCATCACAAGAATTAATTAGTTAAAATTAATTTTAGGAAATATACTTGTAATTATGGAATAATGTTTAGATTCTTTAAAAACATTTGAATTATAGTTTTAGGGTCTCCTTCAAATATGGAATTACGCTCTTTATTCCGCTGTGGCAGGCGACTTTTATGTAATCAATTGATTTCAGCATAGAAAGCAGTAAATTTAGTTTCAGACATTTGACTCAGTTTAATATAATGAAGTCAAGGTACACCAGTAAGACCTAGATAAAGTTTTATAATAGGAAGCCATTAATTGAAGAGGGAGATTTCAAAGTAAAAGAATATCTTATTTGTGGAATTGGATACCATCATGAAAACAGTCAGGTACAAGCCCTGTTTAAAATTAGAAGTTCAACTTACAGATATGACAGCAAATGCATTAGTGTCTTATGTGATAATAAATAATGGTTATCCTGATGTTAAATAATTAGATACAGAATTATGTGATTTGCTTTCATGTTGGGATGCTCTCAGATACTCATAGCAGGGGCTCTCCATTCTGCATACATTTTCAGATGCTAGAAAGATTTCTGAGAGGCTTATGTGTGCAGAGTAATGTTTAACATAGGCATTCTCTGCAGTGATCTGTGATAACAAATAGCCTAAAGAATGGGTAACTGAACTTGCCTGCCACTCCACCAAATCCCCCAATCTCACTCTCCCCTTATGCTTTATGGTTTTTCCTTACACCATAAGAGGAGATCTATTCACAGTTGTTGGAAGCTTAGCTTCTGGCTTTATGACTTGGGGCGAAATCTTTGACTACTGTAAACCCCAGTTTCCACATCTAAAAGATGAGCATATTACTAATACTTTAATAGGGTTAAATAGTACTTTATAGGATTGAGAGGATTAACCAAGATAGGGAATGTTCTCATTACATTGTCTGGTGAACTATAATAACCCAATGAATACTAAGTATTTTAATTGTACCCTATAGAGAAACAGGTAGCTTAAAGCATTGTTTAAATTTTCCTGTTTTATTCTTTTCTGTGTTCTACTTCCCCTCTGGGAGTAATAATTTAAATCATGCATTTGTGAAAAGTAAAATATAAAATCTTCAGATTACCTCAGACCATAATTTTTCATCAAGTAGTATTATGTCCAGAAGTGAGTAATCTACTGAATATACAGATTAAAGTTGAAGTATATAAGTATTCATTCATCAGACATTGGAGTGTCCCTCTTATGAGTTCTCATAGAACCCTAACTATAGCACTTTTTTAAGACTTTCATTATGTGTTTACTTTTCTGAGTTCCCCATTAATCTTTAAATTCCTTAAAGAAAGGCCTGAGGGTATCTTGTTTAACAATGTATCTTTTTCTTCTTCTCTCAATCCCACAGAAACTTACAATCCTTATAATTCTAAAAAAAATTATCATATAAATAATTTCTTTCAAGTCATACCATGATAATCTTCTTTATGAAGAAGAATTTATAACCAAGTAGTTGACTCTAATATTCTTAAATATGAAAATATTTTACATACATTTATATTTATCTTTGTATTGGAATTTATAGAGTGAACAATGCTCAGATAAGCTGAAAAGTATTACTTATTTGAGTTTAGAATGCATTTTGTATCTAATATTTGAATATGAATATGCCTGATATTTTGGTAAGTGGCAACACGTTGTATAAATAATGAAGGTGTGTACAAAAGGCTCCATGTAGGAGGAAAATTATTGAGTATGTAATTTAATTTAATAGTTTACTAAGGGTGTACACATATTTATAAAGTTCAAGTCTATGGTATTTAATAGACATTGCAGCAAATTATGCTAATGAAACGTTAGTAGTTCTACACTGTGTGATTAAACGTTATGCTATTAAAATTATATTGTAATTCTCATTGCTTCTAATGGTTTTTGGTATTAAGACCCATGTAGCTTTTGTGTCCTTATAAAAAGTTATGAAGTTAACTTTACATATAGATTAAAATTAAATGGATGGAGAAAAATATACCATGCTAACATTAATCAAAAGAAAGTAGAAGTACTTATATTAATTTCAGACAGACCAGACTTCAAAGTAAGGAAATTTTTCGAGGGTTAAGAAAGGCATCATTATATAATAATAAAGGAGTCAGTTCTCCAAGGAGACATATCCTTAATGTGTATACACCTACTAACGGAGCATCAAACCACATAAGGCAAAAACTGATAGAAATGCAGAGAAATAGATGAAACCACTATTATAGTTGGAAACTTCAACATCCCTCTCTCAGAAATGGACAGTTCCAGCAGTCAGAAGATCAGTAAAGACATAGTTGAACTCAATGACACTATCAATCAACTGGATATAATGGATATCTACAGCCTACTTCATCTGACAAAGGCAGAATACACATTCTTCTCAAGCTCACAAGGAACATTTACCAAAATAAACCACATTCTGGAGCATAACAGAAACTAACAAATTTAAAAGAATAGAAATAATATAATGTCTGTTCTCATAATGGAATTAAATTAAAAATCAGTAAAAGGTAATAGAAAAATCTCCAATTATGTGGATATTAAACGTTTCTAAATAACACATGGGTCAAAGAAGAAATCTCAAGAAATTAAAATATATTTTGGAGTAAATAAAAATGAAAACAAAACATTGAAATGTGTAGAGTGTAGCATAAGCAGCACTTAGATGGAAACTTATAATACTGAACACACACATATTAGAAAAGAGAGATCTACAGTCAGTAACTTAAGTTTCCACCTTGGGAAACTAGTAAAAGGAGAGCAAATGAAATGCCATGCAAGGGGAGGAAAAGAAATAATAAGGATTAGAGCAGAAATCAGTGAAATTGAAAACAGAGAATCAATAGGGAAATCAATAAAACTACAACCTGGCTCTTAGAAAAGATTGATAAAGTTGTTATGCCTCTAGCCATGCAAACTAAGAAAAAAAGAGAAGACACAAATTAGCAGCATCAGAAATTAAAGAGGGGATATCACTGCAGATCTCACTGAAATTAAAAGGATAACAAAGGAATGCTATGAACAATTCTATGTCCACAAATTAGGTGACCTAGACAAAATGGATCGACTCCTTGAAAGAAGCAATCTGTCAAAACTCACACAGGAAGAAATAGATTATCTGAATAGGCCTATACTGAGTAAAGAAATTGAATCAATAATTAATATCCTTCCAAAACAGAAAGCACCAGGTACAGATGGGTTCACTGGTGAATTCTACTTAACTTTTAAGGAAGAAATTATACCAATTCTCTGCAATCTCTTTTAAGAGGACAGAGAGGAAGGAATATTTCCTAACGCATTCCACGCAGCCAGCATTATCCTAATACTAAAACCAGACAAAAAAATTACAAGAAAACTACAGAACAATATCTCTCATGAACATTGAGGCAAAAATCCTCAACGAAATATTAGCAAATCAAATACAAAAAGATATAAAAAGAGGGAGGCGGACTCAAGATGGCTGCATGGAAGGACGCAGAGTTCCTGTCTCCCCACAAGTAGGGCACCTGCCAGTTGCTGGTGGGAGACCTCAGCACCCAAGGAGATGGGAGGAACCCCCAAGAGACTGGGTAGGACATGGGGGGAAGTGAGGGGGGAGGAGAAGTGGAGGCTGTACAGGACTGGTGCCCCGAAGGGTGGCTGGGAGAGAGGAGGGGTTCCCATGTCTGGAGGGACCCTGGGGGGGCTCGGAGGATAACGGGGGAGTGTGCCTAATATGTCCCCTGCCCAATCAGCCCTGGGAAGCCTGCTGGGCTCCTATTTGCAGGACAGGAATAGAAACGTAGATGTAGAGAATGGACATGTGGACATGGGGGGGAAGGGGAGGGTGCGACCAACTGGAAGATTAAGTTTGACATAAATTCACTACCATGTGTGAAATAGATAGCTAGTGGGAACATGCTGTATAGCATGGGGAGCTCAGCTCAGTGCTCGGTGATGACCTAGATTGGTGGGATGGGGGTGGGTGGGAGGGAGGTCCAAGAGGGAGGGGATATAGTTATACATATAGCTGATTCACTTCATTGTATAGCAGAAACTAACACAACATTTTAAAGCAATTATACTCCAATTTAAAAAAAGCTATAAAAAGAATTACACACCATAATTTAGTGAAATTTATCCCAGGTGTGCAAGGCTGGTTCACCATTTGAAAATCAAGTAATGCAGTCCATCATATCAGCAGACTAAAAAGGAAAAATCATGATCTTATCAATTAATGCAGAAAAAGTGTTTGAAAAAATCCAATATCTATTGTTTTTAAAAAATCTCAATAAACTAGGAATAGAGTGGAACTTTCTCAACTGCATAATGACTATCTACAAAAAACCTACAGCTAACATCATACTTAATGGTAATAAATCTAAAGCTTTCCCATTAAGGTGAGGTATAAGGCAAGGATGTCCCCTCTCACCTCTACTTTTCAACATCATATTGGAAGTCCTTACTAATTTAATAAGGCAAGTAAAGGAAATAAAAAGTATACAGACTAGGAAGGAAGACATAACACTTCCTTTGTTCACAGATAACATGATCATCTATGTAGAAAATTCATAAAAATTGGCCAAAAATCTCCTGGAACTAAAAAGTGGTTATACCAAGATTGCAGGATACAAGGTTTATATACAAAAGTCAGCTGCTTTTCTGTATATCAGGGGATGAACAAGTGAAATTTAAAATTAGAAGCACATTAATATTTACATTAGCGCCTCCCCAAATGCAATACTTAGGTGAAAATTCAACAAAATATGTATAAGATCTATATGAGCAAAACTATAAAACTATAAAATGAAAGATTTCAAAGGAGAACTAAATAAATAGAGAGATATTCCATGTACATGGATAGGAAGGCTCAATATTGTCTAGATGTCAGTTCTTCACTTGGGCTGATCCAGAGTTGATCAACTATATAGCAATTGTATCAACTGGTCTATATCTGTCAACTTGATCTATAGATTCAATGCAACCCCAATAAAAATCCCAGCAAGTTACTTTGTGGATATTGACAAACTAATTCTAAAGTTTATATGGAGAGACAAAAGATCCAGAATAGTCAACACAATATTGAGGAGAAGAACAAAGTTGGAGAACTGACACTACCTGACTTCAAGACTTATTATAAAGCTGCAGTTGTCGAGACAGAATTTTATTGGCAAAAGAATAGACAAACAGATTAATGGAACAGAACAGAGAAGCCAGACATAGACCCACATAAATCTGTCAACCAGTTTGAGAAAGGAGCAAAATTAATAAAATGGAGAAAAGATAGTGTTTTCAACAAATGGTGTTGGAATTACTGGACATCCACATGCAGAAACATGAATCTATACACAGACGATATACTCTTCACAAAATTAAGTCAAGATGGATCATAGATCTAAATGGAAAACACAAAACTATGGAACTTCTAGAAGAAAACATAGGAGAAAACCTAGTAACCTTGGGTATAGTGATGCGTTTTAAAATATAACACCAAAGATATGATCCATGAAAGGCATAATGGATAAGCTGGACTTCATTAATATTAAAAACCATCTGCTCAGTGAAAAACAATATCAAAAGAAGTAGAAAACAAATCACAGACTGGGAGAAAATATTTACAGAAGACAAATCGATAAAGACTGTTATCTAAAATATACAAATAACACTTGAATTTCAACAATAAGAAAACAAGCAATCCAACTCAAAAATGGAAAAAAGACCTGAACAGACACCTCATCAAAGAAGATATACAGATGGGAAATTAGCATATGAAAAGATGCTCCAAATCATATGTCATCAGGGAAATGCAGATTAAACCAACAATGAGATGCCACTACATACCAATTAGAATGGCCAAAATCAAAGTACTGACAACACCAAATGCCAGTAAGGATGTGGAGCAACAGGAACTTTCATTCATTGTTGGTGGGAATGCAAAATGGTGCAGCTACTCTGGAAGACAATTTGATGGTTTCTTACAAAACTAAACATACAGTTACCATCTGATCCGGCAGTCATGCTCCTTAAACCCAAGGAGTTGGGAACTTATGTCCATGCAAAAACCTGAACGTGGATGTTTTTAGCTGCTTTATTCTTAATTCCCCAAACTTAGAAACAACCAAGATGTCCTTTGGTAGGGGAATAGATAAATTAACTTTGGTATATCCAGACAATGGAATATCATTCAGTTCTAGAAAAGAATCAGCTATAAGGCCTTGAAAAAACATGGAGGAAGTTTAACTGTATACTAGGAAGTGAAAGAAGCCAATTGAAGAAGGCTACCTACTATATGGTTCAAAACTACGTGGCATTCTGGAAAAGGTGAAACTGTAGAGACAATAAAAAAAAATCAGTAGTTGGGGTGGGGTGGGGAGGGAAAAGAGATGAACAGGAAGAGTACAGAGGATGTTGAAAATGAGGGAGGCTATCATGTGTGGGAGCAGGGGAGGAGATGGGAAGTCTTGTAACTTCCTCTCAATTTTATTGTAAACCTAAAACTGCTCTAAAAAATAGTCTTTTTTGAAAAAGTAGTCAAATGTAAAATAGATAGCTAGTGGGAAGCAGCCACATAGCACAGGGAGATCAGCTCAGTGCTTTGTGACCACCTAGAGGGGTGGGATAGGGAGGGTGGGAGGGAGGGAGACGCAAGAGGGAGGGGATATGGGGATATATGTATATGTATAGCTGATTCACTTTGTTATACAGCAGAAACTAACACAACAATGAAAGCAATTATACTTCAATAAAGATGTTTAAAAAAAGTAGTGTAGTCGTAAATATATAAAAAATGATTTTATATGTTTTAGGTATAATTACTAAAGTACTATTTGCTGTGAAAATTTGCACTTACACATTCACAAATCTCAATTTTCCAGAATGAGCCTATTAAAACTCTCATAATTTTCCTTGCATTGAAATTGGAATATTAATGGATTTTTCAGAAAAGCCTTCTTTCTCTAAAATGCATTTCTTTATTTTTCTTTTTAAAGATGTAGATACCTGAGGGAATAGATTTTCCAGAATATTTTAATGAATAAATAAAAAATATTACCTTCTAAATAGCTAAAAATTATAGGTAGTGTTGCATATTTGGTGTAATTCTGAAGAAGATGCCTACTATTATTGGTCTTGATTTCCATCTATAAAATTTGGGTCATTTTTAGATCATAAAAATACATTTTTTGTCTTATTCTTAAATGTTTTTCAAATATTAAATGGGTCACATAATCTTATACTTAAATTTTTTTGTAATGTTAAGTAAGTATTGGGTGGACCAAAATGTTTGTTTGGTGTTTTCTGTAAGATGGCTCTGGTAGCACTTAGTTGTCTTTAACTTCATTGGAAACAATTTTGTTAGCGTGCATTTTAAAAAAGACATCAAAATTGGTGAGTTTTTGTGTAGCCATTTTAATATTGAAGATGGAAGGAAAAAAAGCAACGTTTTCGGCATATTATGCTTTATTATTTCAAGAAAGGTAAAAACGCAACTGAAACGCACAAAAAGATTTGTGCAGTGTATGGAGAAGGTGCTGTGACTGATAGAACATGTCAAAAATGGTTTGCGAAGTTTTGTGCTGGAGATTTCTCGCTGGATGATGCTCCACTGTCGGGTTGACCAGTTGAAGTTGATAGCGATCAATCGAAACAATAATTGAGGACAATCAGCGTTATACCACGCGGGAGATAGCCGACATACTCAAAATATCCAAATCGAGCATTGAAAATCATTTGCACCAGCTTGGTTATGTGAATTGCTTTGATGTTTGGATTCCACAGAAGTTAAGTGAAAAAACCTTCTTGACCATATTTCCACATGTGATTCTGTACTTAAATGTAATGAAAATGTTCTGTTTTTAAAACAAATTGTGATGGGCAGTGAAAAGTGGATACTGTACAGCAATGTGGAACGGAAGAGATCGTGGGGCAAGCGAAGTGAATCACCACCAACAACACCAAAGGCCGGTCTTGATCCAAAGTAGGTGATATTGTGTATATGGTGGGATTGGGAGTCTTCTATTATGAGCTCCTTCCAGAAAACCAAACATTAATTCCAACAAGTATGGCTCCCAATTAGACCAACTGAAAGTGGCACTCAAAGAAAAGCATCCAGAATTAGTCAAGAGAAAACGCATAATCTTCCATCAGGATAACACAAGACTGCATGTTTCTTTGATGACCAGGCAAAAACTGTTACACTTTGGCTGGGAAGTTATGATTTATCTGCTGTATTCACCAGACATTGTGCCTTCAGATTTCCATTTATTTCAGTCTTTACAAAATTCTCTTAGTGGAAAAAATTTCAATTCCCTGGAAGACTATAAAAGGCACCTGGAACAGTTCTTTGCTCAAAAAGATAAAAAGTTTTGGGAAGATGGAATTATGAAGTTGCCTGAAAAATGGCAGAAAGTAGTGGAACAAAAGGGTGAATACGTTTCTCAATAAAGTTCATGGTGAAAATGAAAAATGTGTCTTTTATTTTTACTTAAAAAACTGAAGGCTTTTTGGCCCACCCAATATATTATAAAGATGTATGCCATGCCAAACAAAACAAAACAACACATTGATTGCAAAACTATAAAACTCACAGGCTCTTCAAATAGTCTGCATGTACTGTAGATTACAGGGAATCTAAATATACCATCTGAAGAGAATTACAAATTAAAGTCAAATTTTAGATAAATAATCCAATACAAAGATTTTTTGATTGCTATAAGGTAATTATTTTCTATTAAATTGCAAATGCATTATTGGTGTTTTGATGTATTTTGATAGGATTGGAAAATCGAGGAATAAGAACATAAAAAACCAGTTTTCTGTCTTTACATTTTTAAAGTTTTTACTTAACTGCATCATTGTATCTTCTTTTTTCCTTCTGAGTTGAAATTATCTTGTTATCATTTGAGCAAACTTGCCCATTAAAAGATAGAGATGGTTAAACAAAACAAACTTCTGCATCAGTCACCAGTTTTAACTAGGAGAAATGGTAGAACAGGTTACCAAATAATTTGTGGAGCTAATTTTCTTGAAATTGTTTGGAAGAAAGGAGTCACTATGTTCATCTTATATGGAATTGAGTGGGTGTGAAGAGAAAGTCTAAGAGGAAATGAAATAGTTCAGCAATTGTCTTACCAATTAGAAAAAATGAGGATTTCCTTTATTTTATAGAAATCCTTCTTTAGCTTGAAGGAAGTACTAGTTGAAAAGAACCACTGTCATCGATAGCAAACCAAAAACCAGAACCAAAACTTAGTAGAAGGGTATAAAGAGGATGGTAAGAGTTGGATTTCATTTTAATGTGGTAAAATATACATAACATAAAATTTATCATTTTTCATGTACAATTCAGTGGTTGCAAGTATATTCACAATGTTGTGCCACTATCACCACTATTTTCAGAACTTTTCATCATCCCCAAGAGAACCTCTGAACCCATTAAACAACAGCACTCATTCTCGCCTCCCACACCCGTCCCCAGTAACCTCTATTTTTCCTGTCTCTATGAATTTGCCTATTCTACGTTCATCGTAGAAGTGGAATCATGCAATATTTGTCTTTTTTGTGTCTGTATTACTTCAAGATTTTACATGCTGTAGCGCGTATCAGAATTCCTTTTTATGGCTGAATAATATTCCATTGTATATATATATATACCACATTTGTTTATTCATTCGTCTACTGATAGACACTTGTATTGCTTTTACTTTTTGGCTACTATGAATAATGCTGCAATAAACATTGGTGTACACATATTTGTTTGAGTCTGTGGTTTTAATTCTTTTGTGTATATACCTAGAAGTGGAATTGCTGGATCATAGGGCAATTCCACATTTAACTTTTTAAGGACCTGCCAAACTGTTTTCCACAGTGGCTATACCATTTTACATTCCCACCAGCAATACACAAGGGTTCCAATTTCTCCACATCTTCATCAATGCTTGTTGTTTTCTGTTTTTGTTTTTTGATAATAGCTATCCTAATGGATGTGAAGCGTTATACCATTGTGGTTTTGTTTGCACTTTTCTGATGACTAATGATATTGAGCAGATCTGTTCACACACTTGTTGGCTACTTGTATATTTTCTTTGGAGGAATGTCTATTCAAGTCCATTGCCCTTTTTAAGAATAAGTTGCTTTGCTGTTGCTGTTGAGTTGTATTTCTTTATATATTCTGTATCTTAATCCCTTATTAGGCGTATGATTTGCAAATATTTTCTCTCATTCTATGAGTCAGCTTTTCACTCTTTTGATAGTATCCTTTGATACACAAGTTTTTAATTTTGATGAAGCCTAATTTATCTACTTTTTTCTTTTGTTGCTCTGCTTTTGGTGTCATGTCCAAAAAGAAAAAAATCATTTGTCAAATCTAATGTCATGAACTTTTTTCCTGATGTTTTCTTACAAAAATTTTATAGTTTAGCTCTTAACTTTAGGTTTTGATCCATTTTGAATCCTTTCTGCATTGAATGGTCTTGGTACCTTTTTTAAAAAATCAATTGAATGCAAATATGAGGGTTTATTTCTGGCCTCTCTGTTCTGTTTTATTAGTCGTTATGACTCATTTATGCCAGTACCACACTATTTGATTACTGTAGCTTTGTAGTAAGTTTTGAAATCAGGAAATGTGAAATCTCCAATTTCTCAAAACTGTTTTGGCTAAATGGGATTTCTTATGAATTTTAAGATGGGTTTTTCTATTTCTGCAAAAAAATCATTGGGATTTTGATAGGGATTGCATTGAACCTGTAGATCTCTTAGGGTAGTATTCTAAGAGATAGTATTGTAAGAAATAGTATTCTAAGAGATATAGTAGTATTGTCATCTTAACAGTGCTTTGTTTACCATTCTATGAACATGGGATAGTTTTCCATTTATTTAGGTCTTCTTTAATTTCTTTCAGCAATGTTTTGTAGTTTTCATTGTATAAGTCTTTTGTCTCCTTGGTGAAATTTATTCCTGAGTACTTTATTCTTTTTGATGCTATTGTAAATAGAATTGTTTTCTTAATTTCCTTTTCAGATTTTTCATTAATAGTGTATAGAAACATAACTGATTTTTGTGTTTTGATTTTATATTCTTCAACTTTGTTGTATTTGATTATTAGCTTTAGCAGTTTTTTTTGGTTTTGTTTTTTGTAGAAGCTTTAGGGTTTTCCACATATAAAATAATGCCATCTGTGAAGAGAGATACTTTTTCTCCTTTCTTTCCAATTTGGATGCTTTTACTTTTTTATTTTTAACATCTTTATTGGAGTATAATTGCTCTACAGTGGTGTGTTAGTTTCTGCTGTATAACGAGGTGAATCAGTTATATGCATATGCATATCCCCATATCCCCTCTCTCTTGCTTTCCCTCCCACCCTCCCTATCCCACCCCTCTAGGTGGTCACAAAGCACCGAGCTGATCTCCCTGTGCTATGTGGCTGCTTCCCACGAGCTATCTATTTTACATTTGGTAGTGTATATATGTCCATGCCACTCTCTCACTTCGTCCCAGCTTACCCTTCCCCCTCCCTGCATCCTTAAGTCCATTCCCTACATCTGCATCTTTATTCCTGTCCTGCCCCTAGGTTCTTTAGAACCATTTTCTTTTTTAGACATCATATATATGTGTTAGCATACAGTATTTGTTTTTCTCTTTCTGACTTACCTCACTCTGTATAGACAGACTCTAGGTCCATCCACCTCACTACAAATAACTCAATTCTGTTCCTTTTTATGGCTGAGTAATATTCCATTGTATATATGTGCCACATCTTCTTGTATGCTTTTATTTATTTATTTTTTCTTGCTTAATTGCTCTGGCTGGTACTTTCAGTACTATGTTGAACAGAAGTGGTGAAAGCAATAAGAGCGCAGTCAGCCTTCAGAACACACAAGTCTGATATTTGGAGGACAAGTTCCTGACGGTCTGTCCTGGTTCTGGCAAGCTGCACCAAACAGTCTGCCACCCTCACTGTCACCTGCCACAAAGATGGGGGAGTGGAGGATGGTAGCCACTACCACAGGGGAGAGGTTGAAACTCACTGATGTTTAGCAGCCTCTCCACCAAGCTCTCCACTGGATGCTCCCAGGTTTCCACTAGAGTCTAGAGTTCCAAAATAGTTCCTCCAGACACTTTCTGCCAATTCAGTAGCTGTCAAGGTAGACTGATGGATTTCTAGAGCTTCCAATTCCACCTTCACTCCCCCAAGAGTTGGATTTCCTTTTCTTTTAGCCTGTTAAATCTTTGTTTCAGTAAGGTCAATGTCATGGGGTAAATTCTTTGTGGGACAGTTGGCCTCCTTTTGTTTCAAAGTCACAGATTCTACCACTGATCCTGGTTGGCCATATGACACACTTGTGTAATTTAAAAAACCCTGAATGTGAGTGTAGGGAGAATTCAGTTAAGTTTTATTTGCTTCTGAAATTAATAGAAATCCACATTAGGCCAAACTTTTTTAATTTATAGAATTGATTTACATTTAAAAACCATGAATGCCTCATTTAAAATATTTTTCTTCTCATGATAAATCAGTGAAGCACTGTTTTAGAAAACAACATTTTGTTTCATCTGCTCTGTTTTGTAACCAACTTTTTTATGTCAGTGAAGCCTTAGCTTAACAAAAAAAGAAACATTTTTCTTGTGCCCTACATTTTTACCATCTTTTTCATCCTGTCAGAATAATCTTAAATTTAGAATGCTAAAAAAAAAATCAGTAAGAGAACGATGTCACATTTTTTATTAGGAAGCAAAGTTTATAACATTATCACAGAGGTGTGAATCTTTGTGTGAGCTTTCCACTCGAAGACAAACTATTCATTTAAAATTTCAAAGAATACAATGTTTCCAGTAGCTTCTTTTTGACTGGCTAACATTTCCCACATGCCAGTTGTGGGTTGGCTATCTAATTACTAATATCTGCTTCAAAATGTTCTTAATTCATATTTCACTTCTGAAAAAAATAACAAAATAGATGTTTAGGGTTAATATGGTGCTTAATGAAATACCTGTTTCCATTTTTTTAAAAGAAAGTATTCTGCCTATCTTGTAATGAATATACATCTTTTTGACCAAATGAGCAGGTTTTCTCCCAGCAAGAGGACCCTAGTGAACCTGAAGAAGATCACTATGGTCAAGGATGGGCCCCGAGGCTTTACTGCAAATCCTGTCACTGTTTTCTCTGGCTCTCTAGAGAAGTTTCTAGAAAAAGACTTCTAGAACTTTCTCCCTCCTGTTATGACTGAGATTCTTTCCTAGGCTTAGCCTCTATTTCACTTTTCTTCTAGCTAAAAGGAACAAAGCTCCACGTGAAGTTTCTTTTGAAGATTTCTAAGGAAAAAGGAGGCTCTAAGCACTGAATATGGAGAACGAGGTGGGTCCGTTTCAGCTCTTACGAGGATGTTTCCCCCAGAAAACTGTCCTTTTGCTTAGGGCCTGCCCTCTCTACCATGTTCCGCTGGGATTTGTCTGCCGAGGGTCCCCCGATTCAGTGGCTTCCCAGAGGAAACCTGACTTTTCCAGGCCAGGTAGTGGCCTCCAGCTTGCCCTCCCCCTGGCCCCATCCTCCGAGGAGGGCCAGGAGGTCCAGAGCTGTTTCACTTCCCACTGCCCTGCAGGCCGGCCCGGCTGCTCCTTGCTCACCGGCCCCCTCTCGCCTCCCCCCTCTTCCTCATCGCTGTCCCCCCACGTGTCCCTCTCTCCCCTTCCCCTGTGTCTGCTCTTCTGAGAAGTTAGCTTACAAAGCAAAGTTGTAACTTTGAATTCCTGTTTTTCCAACTGCCCTCATGTGACAGGATATCTCCGTATTGGAGGTTTTCCCTAATTTCAGAAGCCCTTTAAAAGTGGGCCCTCCCTCCAAGCGTCTTTTCAGCCGGTTGTTCAGAGAGGGGGGGGAGGGGCAGGGCGAGCCGGCGCCCTCACTGTCTTGGTTCTCCCGGCTCTCTCCTCTCCATCCCTGCAAGAAGAGGATCAAGCCTGGGCCATGAAGCTGTCCGCGCTCCTGGCTTTCCTCTCTCTCCTTCCGGTTGCCGTGCAGCTCCTGGGTAAGTGGGCTCTGACCTGGAAGCTTTCTGACTTGGGGCGTGGGGTACCCCCTCCCCTCTGGGTCAGGCTTGAGGGATTTCTTCCACACCTGCGGGGAAGAGAAAACAGGGCTTCCGCACCACCAGCTCTGCGGCAGACCTCCACCTGGTCCCCAGGCCTGGAAGTGGGGCACCCGGAGAAGGCGGCCGCTTGGCAGGTCAGAGGGGCCGCCTGACCTGAGCGCCACGGAGCCCCGTCTTCCTCTTACCTCTTCTCTCATCTGCCATCGCCTCTTCCCCGCTTTATTCTTAGAGCGATTTCCTCAGTGGTTGGCCGATTCTAGTTTTCAGTTTCTATCTAACCCCCAACCAACAACTTCTGAGTGTTTTTGGCCAAAAGGGAGGCGGCACTGGTGTCTGTCTTCATGGTAGGTCTAAGGATGGATCGCAGATCGTCCCCCCGCCCAAAGGTTCCATGGGAGTTTTAGAACTCATCTTTTTTTCTGTGAATGAGCCATTAAATTTTTTCTTAATTGGATTATAGTTGATTTACAATGTTGTGTTAGTTTCAGGTGTACAGCAAAGTGAATCAGTTATACATATACGTCTATCCAAGCGTTTTTAGATTCTTTTCCCACACAGGCCATTACAGAGTACTGAGTAGAGTTCCCTGTGCTATCCAGTAGGTCCTTGTTAGTTATCTGTCCTATATACAGCAGTGTGCTTATGTCAGTCCCAGTCTCCCAATTTATCCATCCCCCCCTTTACCCCCTGGTAACCATACTTTTGTTTTCTACATCTGTGACTCTATTTCTGCTTTGTAGGTAAGTTCATTTGTACCCTGTTTTTAGATTCCATATATAAGCGATGTCATTTGATATGTGTCTTTCTCTGACTTACTTCTCTCAGTAGTGAATGAACAGTCTGATCTGCTTTTCAGAAGCCCAAAGACATTACCGAGTCTCTCTCTTCTATTTCTCAGTCTCAACCTGCTTTACCCTTGGAATGAGAGTGCCTGTAGGCATTTTTATTTCCAGGTCTCTTTTGACATGAGATGAATGGGGTTTCAGCTTTGAAATGCTGGCTCCCCGATCTCCCTTCATTCCTCTCAAATCAGCAAACGCCGCCATCTGCGCCCAGCCTGTGCGAAAGGGCGCTCCATGCCCTGTTGAGTTGGAGGCGGGTGTGAGTAGGGGCCACGGAGGAGACGGAAACTCCCCACCACCAGGAAGCCTCCCAGGGAGAGTGTTCCATCACAGAAAGCGTTAACGCACCATGAGCCCGAAGTAGTGGGGATTATAAAAACACAAGCAAAAGCAGTATGGTTTGCACCTGGCCCCTGCCAGGAAGCTGCTTAATTTCTTTGTGCTTTAATTTTTCTGTGTGTAAAGTAAGGAGCATTGTATTACTTGCCTCATCGGTTGTTGCAATGATTCAATGAGTTGAACTGTGTAAAATATTTAGAACATAATATGACCCAGAGTAGTTGCGTCCGAAGTGTCAGCTGCCAATAGTAGTGACTTCTTTTTTTTCCCATGATAGCAATCAGTTGTTCAATACAAGCAGTAGAGTTAGCATTTAAAGGAGAAGTTTGCCAAAAAACAATGCCGAGGAAAGAGTCCTGGAGCCTGAGGACACATTTTACCTGAGTCCTGGCTACCGAGTGCATCCCTCAGAGAGTGAGGAGGAGTGTGACAGGAAGGCAGGCGAGCTCCACATCACCCCAGTCTTCATCTTGAAAAACTGTCTTGTGCAAGAGGATTAATATATTCTTTGTGACTCCAAAGGTTAAAACTAAGAGCAGTGAAACTCTTCTAACGGTTGAGCTGTCTCAAATAGAATGTTCTGCTTAGGGGTAAGTTCTCTGTCACTAAAGGTCTTCAGACAGACACTGGATGAGACCTGGACCCTAACCCAGCACTGTCCAATAGGTACATCGTCAGCCACATTATGCAGCCACCTTTAAAAAAGTAAAAAAGGGGCTTCCCTGGTGGCGCAGTTGTTGAGAGTCCGCCTGCTGATGCAGGGGACACGGGTTCGTGCCCTGGTCCGGGAAGAACCCACATGCCGCGGAGCAGCTGGGCCCATGAGCCATGGCCACTGAGCCTGCATGTCCGGAGCCTGTGCTCCGCAGCGGGAGAGGCCACAACAGTGAGAGGCCCGCGTACCGCAAAAAAAAAAAAAAAAAAAAAGTAAAAAGAAACATTGATTTTATGAATATGTTTTATTTAACCCAATGTATCTAAAATATTATTAGTCGACATTCATCAGTATAAAACTTATATTTTTACATTCATTTTTTAAAATTAAAATTTCAACATCCAATGTGCATCTTATACTTACAAGGCATCTCATTTCAGGCTGGCTTCATTTCAAGTGTACAATAGACCCTTGGGGCTAATAGCTACCATAGTGGGCAGCACAGATACCACAGATACAGCCCCTAAATTTCTTTTTTGTCTTCTTCTTCTTCTTCTTTTTTTTAGCCACACTGCGTGGCTTGTGGGATCTTAGTTCCCAGACCAGGGATTGAACCAGGGCCCTTGGCAGTGAGAGTGCAGAGTCCTAACCACTGGACCGCCAGGGAATTCCCTAAGTTTCTTTAAACTTGCTCTTAATGTTTTGGGGGCAAAAAGTCTTTCTCACTTTGCTTAGGCAGTTTTCCCTCCTGGAGACGCAGGATGCCTTGCTCTGATGAATGTCTTCCTCTTCATAGACACAACTATGGGAGAAGCAGGAGGGTGCTGAAGGATCTTTACTTAAAGAATAAAAGCAAAACAAAAACAAAAACATGTATAAGGGAGCTTTTTCCAGAAAATTTTTTATTAACTTGAGAGCCTTTAATTCTTATTTGACCTTTTCTTGGCCCAAGTGGCACATGAACAGAGGCGTCTGGATAAAAGCAGAGCGCCTAGTTAGTTAGCAGTAGAATAAAGAATATACAAGCTCTCCGTACCCCCTCCCCTGGACTCCCTTCCCATTTATATAACCCACAAAAAAGATCTCCCTGCTTGCTGTGGTTTCTTTCCAACCCAGAACCCTTTCTCCCACTTCCCTGAGAACATCCCGCATCATCAATACCACGAGACCCCTTGTTGTACCTGGACGGGGCCGGGTGGCCAAGCATAGCAGAGGGAGAGTGACTTCTTGATCTTGCCCTGCTATCTCTTTAGCAGGAAGAACTGCATTCAGTGCCAACGTCTAGACCTCAATGGGGATATAATTGTGGTAGAGATACAATGAGAGTTGCTCAGGCACAGAGGTTTAGCTCGAAATTGGGACGGTTTGGCTCACAGGCAGTGCAGTGGCGGTAAACTTAACAGTTGGTTCTCAGAAGAGAAAAAGCACTGACTTGTGGCCTGGAGTGATTTCCACGGTGTGAGACTCCCACCATGGTGGATTTTAAACTACCAGCGTGATGCCACTGGAAGCAGAGTTGGGAAGAGGTGTCAGTAAGAGGCTCTCACTGGCCCGTGAGGGTGAAAAAAAACAAAAACAAACAGAGTGAATGTGACCTCTAGCACACTGCTGTGCTGCATCCAACCTCCTCGTTTATGGGTAAGAAAACTGAGGTCCTGACAGGTTAAGTGATCTTTCCAGGGTCTCACTGGTTAGTGGCACAGCCTGCTGAATGCTCAGGACTGCAGGCTCCCAGGGCAGTGTTCTTTCTATTAAACAGAAGCAATGTGTTTTTGCTCAACAAATGGTTGCTTTAATACCAATCTTGGACGTCTTCAAGGAACAGTTGCCCACTGCCTATTCCCTTACTAGTTTTCATTTTTCATAAAATTTTCCTTATAATATTTCTACTTTTCTTCTTGTCTTTCTTCCTTTCTTTTTCTTTCTTTCTTTTTTCTTCTTTCTTTCTCTCTCTCTTTCTATCTTTCCTTCTTTCTTTCTTCCTTTCTCTCTTTCTTTCTTTCTTTCCTTCCTTTTCTTTATTCCTAGTCTCTCATCTCTTCCTTCATACGTATGACTTGTTTTGGATACCAGATTTAAGACATACTTTCTGACATTGTTGACCAAAACCAAGTTTTCATCATCTTTCTTTCTTCAATTGCTCTTATAGTTGTCCATTTTTCATGTTGTTGTCCCAGATGACCTCTGATTTTTCTATAATTCAGAGATGAAGATCTGTGGATGTAGGATATTCCAGATACAGGTAAGAAGACAATTGCTTTGTTGAGTGACATTTCAGTGCCTTCTGAGGGTGTTGGACCTAATTTCTGGGTAGGAAGAGTCACCACTGGTTAAACGTGAGCTTTAAAGAATCAAATACGCTTGAAATAAGTCAGAAAGAGAAAGACAAATACCATATGATATCACTTATATGTGAAATCTAAAATGTGACACACATGAACTTACCTATGAAACAGAAACAGACTCATAGAACAGACTTGTGGTGGCCAAGGGGGAGGGGGTGGGGGAGGGATGGAGTGGGAGTTTGGGATTAGCAGGTGCAAACTAGTATATAGAGAATGGATAAACAGCAAGGTCCTACTGTAGAGCACAGGGAACTATATTCAATATCCTGTGATAAACCATAATGGAAAAGAATATGAAAAAGAATGTATATATATGTATAACTGAATCACTGTGTGCAGCAGAAATTAGCACAAGATTTTAAATCAACTAGACTTCAATAAGTTTAAAAAAAAGAAAATACAGAAGGTAATCTGTCAAAAAAAAGAAGAATCAAATACACTCAACCTCAGTTAAGACAAAGACCCTTGTCTTCAAAGGGACCTGGAGATTACAGTGATGACACTGATCCCGAAACCTGGTCTGAGACTGAATCTTGAGCAGCTAAGGGAGAACCAGATCACACATCACAAGGGGAGTTGCACAGGAAAGTAGCTTCTGAAGTGGTTTGTTATCTGCATGGCAGAGAGAGGGAAACTGATGTCGATGTGAGAATGGCAGTGTCCTCTCGCCTCTTGGCGACCATCAAGCACTGTTGAATGGAAATACCATATGGTTACATTGGTCCATAGAGGGAACTAGTGAAAATCAGGTAGAATAAAAGTGAAAGTAGAAGGAGATAGGAAGGCAAGTGCCCTTTCAAAAAGAATGAAAACTGACAGAGAAGTAAGCACTGTTGGACAGATTCTTCTAATTACAGACCAAGTTAAGGACACAGAGCCCTTTCAGATCTTTAATCACTTTAAGTAATTGCTTTCAGATCTTTAATCAGATCCTTAAAACAACCCAGTGAGATGGTTTGGGTGGGTGTTACAATCCACATTTTACTACACGAGGAAACTGAGGCTTGGAAGTCAGCTAGCCATTAAGGACCAGAGCTAATTCTTGACCATGGTCTTCTGGCTCTGAGGCTAAGAAGTAGATGTAATTTACCAGCTGGAGTGTGTCCATCAGGAAAGACATAAACGTGCTTCAAAACAACAGTATGTCAAAGAAGGACTTAGTCCCTCTCTTTGTATCAATTGTTTAGACTTTTCACTTGGAGATGGGAAGGAGGACACTAACATTTGAAGGTTTACTCTCTGCAAAATGATATGCTGGGTGCTTTGCTTACATTATCTCATTTAGAAAATTCAGAGCACCTCTATCAGAGAGCATCATTATACTCATTTTACAGATCAGGAGTTGAGACTAGAATGATTAGCTAAGGCAACACAGCTAGTGAACGGTGGAACCAGCATTTGCCTGCAAGTTTGCTGACCTGGAAGAATATACCTCTCTCCACCACATCACCTGGAAACTCTGGAGGTCTCCATTGTCTCTGTCCTTCTCTTTGGGCTGCTGCAAAGGTTCTCTGTTTATCCGGTTTCATCCTGTTCTGGACCGTTTCACATTGCCTTTAAGACTGATTTTTCCCAAGTTAGTGATAAGAATACACTTACATGTATCAAGCAATTTCTGTGTCAGGAACTGTTCTCAGCGCTTTTTTTAGATGATCTCATTTAATTCTCACAACAACTAGCAGGTCCTGTGCTTTCCTCCTCATTCTTTGGGGTGGGGGGAAAGGCAGCACAGAGTAGTTTAGAAACTTGACCAAGGTCACACAGCCAGTGAGCAGTACAGCTCTGATTATGTCAAATCAGGTGAACATGATACATAAAGATTAATTAGTGTGGTTGAGTGGAAGAAGAAAAAGCTGTGTAGTGTCAACGTCTTACCTACAGGTTTTGTTTGTTTGTCTTGAAATTGGGGGAGAGGCTGGCATTCTGAGGTTGAGGATATAGGGGAGAAAGGGAATAGTGAGTAGAGCCTCAGGAGGGGATGGAATCCAGGACACAGGTAAAGGGATCAGGAGGCTGAGGGAGAGCTACTGAGATGGGAGTGAACGAACCCAGGGAGGGTGTAGATATTTCTGTCTTTAGGAGGGGAGGCAGGAAGTTGGCAGAGTTCCTTATCCCAGCCTCTATTCTTTCCTTGAGGTCACAACCCATATTGGATTCATACTTGGACCTCCCCCAGATAGCCAAATGCAGGGACTTAAATTAGTAGGTTCTCTGGAGATTTGATGAATGAATGAAGGATGGAAGTGGTAAATAAAATCATTCTCAATTTTTCCTTTATCCTTTCGTTCAACATCGCTAAACCTAATAGCATGATCCTTAGTTTTTTCCCCTGCCCCCAGCACTTGTTGTTGTTTTTTTTGCATATACTAGGTGCGTAATAAATATTTATTTTTAACTTATAAACATTATAAATTTATAAAAATAAATATTTATTTATTAACTTAATTTCAGTTCTTTGGAGACACATCTGTGGGTGTACATTCACTTATAGGGGCTAATGGATAGATTCTTAGTTTGGATGGCTCAAGGTGGTGACCTCTGACAATGATTTGAGTGAAGTAGTTTATTTGGGAGCCAGTCCTGGGAAAGACTAGCTGAAGGGTGCAGACGTGAGACCAGAATAAAGGCCGCTGGTCCATGGTGGGTCCAGGAGCCAGTGACCCCTGTGGACAGCTGTAGCTCAGCCTTGCTAGGTGCCCTGGGTGACAATGTAGGATGTGCGCCTCAGAATCATCCTGCCCACGGTGCAAAGATTGGGGCTGTTTATTTGTTTATAGCCATTGGTCACTGGCAAAGGGCTACTCCTAGGAGGTGTTCGTTCTCTGACCCTACTGGTCTTCGCAGTGTGTAAAGTGTTCTCTGATGGCCAGAAGATGCCCCCCAGCCCAGAGATGTGGTGATGCCACTGGGGCCCGGGGCTGGTGCTCACTAAAATGGCAAAAGGCAGGAAGAAATGGTTCTGGTAGCATCTGCTACAGAATACCCACTTATTTTCCTCTTATCCAGCTTCTCTGTCTTCCAGAAGTTATTAGCTTTTATGCTTTCATGTCAGCATTTTATGTATTGATGGTGGGGAAAGCCTAAAAATATATAAGGAAGTACAGCATATAATAGTTATATCTCTAACTTGTCACCTTTAGTAACGTAACTTTCTTTGCCAGTAAGTTTGGAAATTTAATGACTTGCTCAATGTTATTATTTTAAAATGGTTAAAATGTGCTTAAAAGAAAATTTGGGGCTTCCCTGGTGGCGCAGTGGTTGAGAGTCCGCCTTCCGATGCAGGGCACACGGGTTCGTGCCCTGGTCCGGGAAGATCCCACATGCCGCAGAGCGGCTGGGCCCATGAGCCATGGCCGCTGAGCCTGTGCGTCGGAGCCTGTGCTCCGCAGCGGGAGAGGCCACAACAGTGAGAGGCCTGTGTACTGCAAAAAAAACCCCAAAAAAAAACATAAAAGAAAATTTGTACCTGTGATATTGGATATGTAGGTTTCAGCCATTTTAAACCTGAGGCATTGTGTGGAAACTTCTTGCTGCTTTCCTAAATGTATTTTGACCTTTGATATTTCTCCCCTTGAAGTGTGGGCTCCTTGTGGCAGGGAATTTGTGTCTGCTTTGTCTTTGCATTGTCACTAGCATGGTGCCTGGCACCTATCTGTTGAAAAATAAATGTGAGGTGAGTAAGATTGAGTTAAGATGGATGACGGGTCTCTTCAATTCTGTAAATACATTTCTGATGTGTAAGTATCATCTGTTATCATTTGTTCAGCTTTGCAATATTTCTGTTACAAAAACATAATTAGTATAGAAAACAAAAATTGAATGTTTATCCAAATGAAACATTGGTCTGGTTAATAGTGACAAAAATGCCACAAGCTGTTTTTTGGTCAAGGTCTTGAATCACTTTCAGAGGAAGAAGTATGACATTTTAACTCAGAGACATAGCACAGAGACAGTGATAAAAGCAAAACTTACATGTTGACTAGTTGAGGAGAAGAATAATGTATGAATGCAGGATCATAAAGCGATGATTTTACATTTCCTTCTATTGTCTAGCAAAGGCAATATCAAACTTGCACTGCTTCCCAATGTCAAAGATAAATAAAGGAAGCAAGAAGAGATAAGTTTGTATTGAAATAGAAGCTTTTCATTTCCAAGTACCCTTTTAAAAATTTTATTTATTTATTTATTTATTTGTTTGTTTGTTTGTTTATTTGGTCGCTTCGGGCTCCTTAGTTGTGCCTCTCCAGCTCCTTAGTTGCGGCACCAGGGAAGTCCCCAAGTACTCCTTTTATAAGTATAAACATTTATAAATCACTCTTTGGTAAAAATAAAATTTCAAGGGAAAAAGTCTTATGAAATAGACCCATCGTCATTAATCAACTATTAAATAAAAGAATGTAACTGGGTTTACAGTCAGGAGATGCTTCAGATTTAATAACTATTCTTTTATTCATTCAACTAATATTTGTTGAGGCACCATTATGCTCCAAAAAGAGAGAATACAGTACTGGATTGGAAAGATAAGTCTTTCTACTCAGCGAATTTACATTCCAGTAGGGGCACAGACAAAACACAAGTAAACAAATTTTTTAAAATATATATTTTAAGATGGTTATGAATAGTATATAGAAAATAAACGAGTAAAATTTGGATTGTTAGCTCACTAAGGATTTGGCACTTGAGTTGGAACCTTAATGAGTATTTCAAGAAGAGGGAACTTGAAATACAAAGTCTCTACGGTGAAAATGAGCTTAAAGTTCTTGAGGAGCAGAAAGGCTTTGTGGCTGGAAGGTGGTGATTGAGAACAAGGGTGGGAGAAGGTGAGAGCAGAGGGTCAGCAGGGCTGGATCGAGCCCCATCTAGTAAAGCTGTGACATGGAGACTGGAGGGGTTTTTTCCCACGTGTGGAGTGGTCCTCTTGAAGGGTTTAAATTTGGGAAGAGATATGGTAAAAAGCAAAATCTCTTCCAACCTAGAAAACCTCTCCCTGAAAGTAGAAGAAAAAGAAAATAATTTTATTATTGAATAACTGTTCAAGCCGACTGTGATATGCACCATCGACCTGCTAAAGAGATTGCAAAACAGAGAGAAATCTGACTCCTTTATATGGCTAAGTAGAAACATTCCATGACATTAGGTAGGGTTTACAATTTGGAGTCAGGTGACATGTTAAGCCCATCTCAACCAGGAAACTGGGAGATCAGGCATTATCTCTGATGATTCCAGTTTCAAAGCGAGGAAGAGCAGAGGAAGAACATGGTGACTTAGTCTGGGGTGTGGCAGTGGAAATGAAGAGAAGAGAATGGATTAGGGTATTTGTATTAGTCAAGTTTCTCTGGAGAAACAGAACCAGTAGGGTGTGTGTATGAGTGTGTGTGTGTGTGTGTATCTCTGTGTGTGTCTCTCTACCTATCATGTGTCTATCTATCTATCATCTATCTGTCTAGCTATCATCTATCTATCAATATCTTTTCGGAGAGATTTATTTTAAGGAATTGCCTCGTGCCATGGTGGAGGCTGGCAGGCTGGTAACTCAAGAAAGAGTTGATACTGCAGTTCAAGTCCAAAGACAATCTAGAGATAGAATTTCCTCTTCTTGAGGGGACCTCAGTCTGTTTTCTCTGATGGCCTTCAACTGATTGGATGAGGCCCACCTACAGTATGGACTGTAATCTGCTTTACTAAAAGTCTACTGCTTTAAATGTTAACTTTATCTAGAACACGAACACAAAACAAAAAACCTCCCAAAACAACTTCACAGCAATATCCAGACTGGTATTTGACCAAATATTTGCATTCCATGTCCTAGCCAATTAGACACATAAAAGGAACCATCATGGTATGTGCTGGGTAAAGCCAACAGATTCTACTTTTGTCCTAGAAAGTGCAGGAAAGCTGGAAATCTAGAAGACTCCTCGGTTTTTGGCTTATGGATCTAGGTGGATGATGGTGCCCTTAATGAAAAAGAGAATATTGTATGTTTGCTCATTAAATACCATCATATTTAGAGTGAAATTAAGATGGAACTACGGACAAAAATTAAGTACATGAAATAAAAGTCAGGTAAGTATACAAACTCTGAAAGAGGAACACTATTCATGCAATATGACTTCCAAGCACCTTGCCTTAAATGGTTGGTTACCAACTGGTTGGTTGACTGAATTTAGACAGTTACTAAGTGTTGACCACTCAACAGTAAAATCAAATGGCTGAAGTAGGAGGTGGAAGAGAGATTTATTGTTGGGATGGTACTGAGAAAAACTGTGAAATGTGGAAGGTAAGTCTAGATAGGAAAAGAACAGGTGGAATAGCCAACACAAATGAAATGTAAAGGGCAATATAGCTGAGTCTACAGATATCTATGGTAACATTTTCAGAGTTTAGTACCTTTTTAGATTAGCAGATTTACATTTGTGTATGGTAAATTATCCTATAACTGTTTCTAAAGAACATTTTATCTTCTTATTTCCTGGGTTTTACTATGAACAAAACAAATATTATTAACATTTTAATTTTATTGCCAACGCACAGAGTTACTCATTTTGCCTCACAAAGATCAAGCTTGGGAAGGCCTTCAGTTAGATGGGAGGAGACTGGATCGACACTGCATGTTCTGTTGACAGGCATCAATTCCAAAGATGCCAGCAGAAGCAGATGTTCTGAATTCAGGCTCTAGTGAGTCCCGATTCCAAGAAATCAAACCAGCAGACATGAGGAACCCAGCCAAGGAATCTAGGCAGAGGTTCAAAGTAGCACTGAATTAGGAACCCAGGCAAGACAGAGGCAAGAGGTCTCTAACAAGTGTAGACAAGAGCAGATAGAGCCGGAGAACATAACCTTTTGAGGCAAAGATCCATTATGACCTTGAAGTTGATAGTCCAAGACTGATCTCCGAGTGTAAGTGGAGCCAACCCCACGGGGTGCTGAGGACAGTAGATAGAATTTGGCTTGTGGAAGCAAGGGCCTCTCTTAGTGGCACCATGATTACTTTAATAATGTCACTGGGATGACCTGATTGAAATAGGGATGAGCAGATGCAAACTATTGTATATAGGGTGGATAAACAACAAGGTCCTACTGGATAGCACAGGGAACTGTATTCAATATCCTGGGATAAACCATCATGGAAAAGAGTATGAAAAAGAATGTATATATATGTATAACTGAGTCACTTTGCTGTACAGCAAAAGGTAGCACAACATTGTGAATCAATTTATACTTCCATAAAATCAATTAAAAAAAATAAATTGAAATTGAAATCAAGTGTAAAAAAAATACCAGGCTCATTCAGCCAGACACTCAAACATCTGTAATACCATACCAGCTCATTTTGAAAGAACCTCTTAAGTAGAAAGAATTTAGTTAAACTTCACAAAAAGTGTTTAATTTATATTTGTGCCACAAAAATAGTCAGTTCCTTTCATTTGTCTATTGAACAATAGACAAAAAAGAAAAAACTTTACATGATGAAACATGAAATCAATTTTGATTTAAAGGACAAAAATACGCTTACCAGACCTTTTTATTCTTTTTCTCTTTTTGTCAAGAGGAAGTTGAGTTTTGCTAGCTAGCAGCTATGTACTATAAGCATAAACTATGTATACATACTTATTTAAAGTACCAGCCCCAAATTACAAGTATAAAAAAAACTTTATAAAGTTACTCTCATAAATACTACCTTAAATGATATAAAACCTACATTTATTCAACCTTTACTGCAAACTTCACAAATTATAACACTATCAAATGCATTTTTGTATCTTTTTGTTATGCAAAGTTTAGGTTAAATATGCCAGTGAAACGAAAGACACTAGATGTCCAAGTTACCTATTGTTGGATGGGAAAGAAAACAAAAAAACTTCTCTAGTTGCCCAGACCTCTGGGCTTCCCAGAAGACACTTAGCTCAAAAATTTGCTGGACATTAAATGAATGTAAAATTTCCTAAAATAAAATTGTTTTGTTTGTTTGTTTGTTTGTTTGTTTGCGGTACACGGGCCTCTCACTGTTGTGGCCTCTCCCATTGCGGAGCACAGGCTCCGGACGCGCAGGCTCAGCGGCCATGGCTCACGGGCCCAGCCGCTCCGCGGCATGTGGGATCTTCCCGGACCGGGGCACGAACCCGTGTCCCCTGCATCGGCAGGCGGACTCTCAACCACTGTGCCACCAGGGAAGCCCAAAATTGTTTTTTTAAATATGAAAAACCTTACTAATGTTATAGTTAGAATCACTGGGTATAGGTTTCATCTATCTCAAAAAGGGTAGGGAGAGTCGGACTTCAAAATTCTATTCCAGGATACACAAGTGTTTAATTTTATAGCTTATTGTATTCATCCCCAAATTTGCTTTTCTCAGATGAGTATTATTTCTTCCTCTGTTACCTACCTTTTATGTTTACTTCACTACAGTTTGTGTGCATTTAATGCATTTAAGTCTTTTCATAAGGTTCCTTGTCTGAACTAGGACATCTTGAAGATTTCCAGCCACATGCTCCCAAGAGGCCCCTCAACCCGGTCTCTCTCCAGCTTCAGGGACCCACGGAGGGAGCGGAGCTGGCCCAGGCTGAATCAATTTCAACCCTTTTCCTGTGATCACAGGTCTTTCGGGAAATGGAAACATTGAGAACTTTTGACCTAAAATATTGTCTTTGTCCTATGTATCCACTTAAGCATCCTTTCTTTCTTTCTTTCTTTTTTTAACAGACACTAGGCAATTTTTAATATACAATGAAGATCACAAGCGCTGCGTGGAAGCATTAACTCCCAGTGCAGTTCAGACTGCAGTTTGCAACCAAGACAGCGAAGCTCAGAAATTCCGATGGGTGTCTGAATCGCAGATCATGAGTGTTGCCTTTAAGTTATGCTTAGGGGTGCCATCAAAAACTGACTGGGTTCCTGTCACTCTGTATGCCTGTGACTCCAGGAGTGAATTTCAGAAATGGGAGTGCAAAAACGACACGCTTTGGGGAATCAAGGGAGAAGATTTATTTTTTAACTATGGCAATAGACAAGAAAAGAACATCATGCTTTACAAGGGATCAGGTTTATGGAGCAGATGGAAAGTTTATGGAACCACAGATGATTTATGCTCTAGAGGTTATGAAGGTAAGAAGATTGGAATTTTTTTTTTTCCTTTCTGTCAAGTCTTTCTCATCCTCTTAGTTGGAAACTAATTCAAGGAAATAAGCATATTCTTGTTTAGTCTGTACTAGAAGTATTAATTGATTACTTTTGTGTTTGGAACTGTTCTGTGTTCTGTGAATGAGGAAATGTGGTACAAAGTCCTAAATGATACTTTAACTATTTGTAATTAATGGGAAGACATTTCTTGTAACTTTTGCTAAGATTTTTTTTTAACAGTGGGTTACCGTTTTTAGAAATTACTTTTCACTGTAGTCTTTGACCCAGTGCCTTCCATTTTACATTGTATGATTGTCGTGATAAAAGAGTTTAACGAAATGTTTCTTTTCCTTTGTTTACATTACCTCTGAACAAATGATCCGTGGAACAACACTCTTTACCAATTCAGACTGTGTAAAATGAAATCTCGACAATTTTGGTTTCTAAATGTTTCTAATTTATTTGTTACCTTATGGGTATTTAGAGACATTATGTAATAATCAGCAAATTAGAAAAGCTAAGGAAGTAGCTTACAAACTAACCTTCAGCGTCTTTAGTCCTGCTGTTTTAGAAAGTGGTAGCACCTGTGGGGCAGGAAATAATTGTGTATGTAGTTGGTTCCTTCAGCTCGTGAAGGTTAAATAAAATCAGAGTATCTAGTCTTCTCTCATCTTGGTGACTAGTGACTGCACAGAAAAAAGATAAACAACAAAAAAGAACTTGAAGCCCTTTACAAAGGCTTCTTGAGTCAGATGATGTTGTAACCACTTTCCAGGTTTGGACACTTGATTTCTGTGAAGTGTTATCTAGAACGACCTCAAGGTCAGAGAAAGAGCCTGCCTCTTGGGGCAAGAGATTAAGCTGTTTGCAAAATTACTGTGTTACTGAGGCTGCAAAGGTTGGTTGAACTTAGCTTACGGCAGGTACACAGATCATCGGAGTTCAGCTCTTTTCAAGGTGATGATTTGACAGCTTTCCATTTTCCTTCTATGTTCTATAAAGAGAAGAAGAGAATAGGAACTGAAGAAGAGTGAGGAGGAGGGCTCAGAAAGAAGTTATCCCAAGGCTTTTATTGAACATAATGTAGGTTTAGAAATTACCTAAGAGGCAACCTAAGCAGCACAGCATTTCAGGCGAAACTTGTCGGAAAATTATAGGGCAGGACAAGAGTGAATCAAACTTGACTGAGTCAAATTCCACAGGTGGGACAATAGTTCTGATTGAGGAATCCAACACAAGGAAGTTTGGTGCTAAGAGATCAGAATTCTCATTTTATTTTAAAAGATATCGCTGAAGTTCTGTAGTCCTCTCTCCACCCCCTGCCCCTGCTTTCTGGTCTTCTGTTTGCTTTGAGAAAAATATGCATAGGATTTAGGATAGTGGTTCTCAAACTTTAATATGCTTAATAATCATCTGGAGACCTTGTTAAAAATACAGATCCCAAGGTCCCCCCTCACCTAGATTCTAAATTAGCATATTGGGGGAAGGGCCTAGGGATCTACTGAATTATTTTTATCAATACTGTGTGGTTGGATGCAGATGGTCCATTGACCACACTTTGCATACTCCCTAAGTCTCTCCCAATACTTAAGATATTCCTGCTAGAAGATCTAGCCCTTCAGAGTGATCTTGCAATCGATTCATTGGAATATGCATTAGAAGTAAAGACAGTGCAGAGAGGATGTATGCAGAGTCTTTGTCTCTCTAAAGAAAACTTGGGGAAGAATACTACCTGAGGCCAAGGATTTAATTTTGAGTGATCGACTCAGATTTTGTAGACTTGGACGGATCTGAGGATTGTCTGGAAGTGTGGCCCACAAGAGGAAGAGTCAATTGAGTGCAGTGACATGATTTGTTAGTCAAGTTGGCCTCCTCAGTGCTTTGTTTAATAAATCAAGTTAGTCCTTAAAAAGACATTTCTGATTGACATCTGTAAACTGAGTACTGAGAATTCCTTGGCTAGCTGAAAGAACAGTACCACTAGCCCTAGGTGGTCTTATCACGTTTTCTTCATATGAAGGAACAATGGTGTAATTATTACAAATCCAGCATGTTCTTTATACAATCTATGATTCGGAAAACTAGTCCTGTAACTTAGTGCAACAAAAGCTAGAGTCACATTTTATTTTTTTTTGTTTGTTTTTTTTTTTTTGTTTGTTTGTTTTTTTTTTTTTGCTGTACGCGGGCCTCTCACTGCTGTGGCCTCTCCCGTTGCGGAGCACAGGCTCCGGACACACAGGCTCCACGGCCATGGCTCGCGGGCCCAGCCGCTCCGCGGCATGTGGGATCTTCCGGGATCGGGGCACGAACCCGTGTCCCCTGCATCGGCAGGCGGACTCTCAACCACTGCGCCACCAGGGAAGCCCTAGAGTCACATTTTAAAGTTACTAACAGCCAGGCAATTGGCAAAAGAGTCATTTTGAGGGAACTGAGAATAAACCTAGCTTTTAAGGTGGACAAAATAAGTACGAGCAAAGGAAAAGGAAAGGAAGTAAGTAGCTTATTTTTGTTGTGCTCTTTGCATATGTTAGATGCTGTGCTATGTGTTTTACAAATATTATATTATCTTAATGACTTTCAAGATGTCTTTAAAGAAATTTTTAAAGTCATAGAATCTATGAAACTTAAGTAGGAAAAGAGTATTCCTACCTAGAAAAAATTCTGAATATAAACTTGTCACAAGAGACTGAATATTTCAATATAGAGGATTATTTATCTCCCAAAGAGGCATCCCTACAAAGGTGGACTGAACATACTGGAGCATTTAGCTACTTGAGTAGTTTGGTTGTCAATGGAGATATGAGCTTCCTTTTGACTTAAGCCAAACCGTGATCCATAACGATTCTCTCTATTTTTTTTTTAATTAATGTATTTATTTGGGCTCCGTTGGGTCTTCATTGCTGCATGCGGGCTTTCTCTAGTTGCGTCCAGCAGGGGCTGCTCTCGCCTGTTGCGGTGCACAGGCTTCTCATTGTGGTGGCTTCCCTTGTTGCGGAGCACAGGCTCTAGGCGCGAGGGCTTCAGTAGTTGTGGCTTGCAGGCTCAGTAGTTGTGGCTCATGGGCTTAGTTGCTCCATGGCATGTGGGATCTTCCCAGAGGAACCCATGTCTCCTGAATTGGCACGCGGATTCTTAACCATTGCACCACCAGGGAAGTCCACAATTCTATATTTGTTTCAACTTTCCTTTCTAGGTGAACCTAGAGCTTCACATTTTGATCTGTTTGGACTCAGTTTTTTAAAAAAGACAAATACTGATTATAGATAGTATCTAAGGGTTTTAAGTGATTTCTTTCCATGATGTGAATTAGAGATTTATGCTAAAGTTCCTACCCTTTCTCGTAGCCATTGTTGAGGGACTCAAGTGGAGTCTGGCTGGACAGGAGTGGTTGGAGGGGATTGAAGTTTTGACTGTGTGTTTGGGTTACACAGCTATAAGGTTATTTTTCAGTCTACAGATTTAGTAATTCTCTGATTCCAGCCAAGGGGAAGGATGGCCTTTTCTCTATTTGGAGGAAATGCAGAAGTCAAAGTTGTTGTCAATAGAGCTGACTGCTTTTGGCTCATGAGAGCAAAGAGGAAAATCTTCCTGCAAAAGACAGCAGAATAGAAGTGGTGCTAGAGTTTTTCCTGAGGACACATGTATCCAGCAAAACACAGGAGTTGCAAGAGAAGGGAAATACAAAGGAATTCCCTGTGTTAGTGTAAGAGCTGTGATCAGAAACATAAGACCGATCCTTGCAGTAACCTTCTGATTGGAAAGTCATCGTTCAGGAGATTCACATCCATTCTAAGTACAAGTCAATGTGTCTCTTCTAGCCATGTACACACTCCTGGGCAATGCCAATGGGGCAACCTGTGCATTTCCATTCAAGTTTGAAAACAAGTGGTATGCGGATTGCACAACTGCTGGGCGGTCCGACGGATGGCTCTGGTGTGGAACCACTACAGACTACGACATGGATAAGCTATTTGGATATTGTCCATTGAAATGTAAGTAACTTTATCATCAAGACAATTTTGGCACGTTTAGTATGGCAACCTAGTGATAAGACTTTGTGTTTATCGAGAACATTTCTTCCTCCAAGTGATTTCTCATTTCCTATCTCATCTATCCCTCTACAGGTGTCATTGTCCCCATTTTATAATGGAGGGAGTGATCCATATTGGCTAAAGACAAGAATACAGATCTTCTGACCCTCAGCCCTAGGCTGCCTCAAATGACCCCTTTATTTTCACTAACTCCTATTTCTCCTCAAATTCCACTGTTACTGTCAGTTATTTTCTAAGACTTCAGGGCAAATTATACTGTATATGATGCAATATATACTTAATGCCACAGGTGGGCATCCCATTTTCCAATCTCCCCAATGATTTACCTTTATCAACCTATAGATCAAAAACAGAATTTAAGCAATGCCACAGCATTGGTTTTGATGGAGAGAGAGAGAGAGAGAGATGGGAGTGGCTCCTGAATTTTGTGTCAATGTAATGAAAAGGGTTCCTCACTGTGAAAATGATAGCAATGCTACTTTTCTTAAATTAAGTTTAAGGAGAGTATTATTTAATTTAACATAGCTTCAATGGAAGTGAGTTAATGTCTATGCTTGAAGGGGTTTTAAAATGAAAATGTAGTCTTATTGCAATGATGCAAAATAAGTGGCATTGCGTTGTATTGAAGTGAGGGGGCCATAAAAATTCTTGGTGTCCTTTCCATGCTCAAGAATTTATAAGGAAGCAGGCCAGCAGGTTTCGGGTGGGGTGGAGGAGGGCATTCGTGTTGGAAGGCAGGGATTGGGCTGAAGAAAACAGAGGAGGAAGCGTTCTTGGCTTCCCTCTCCCCATCACCCCACACCCTCCTCCTGCTGCCAGCATCTGCCTTCCTTTTCTTCCCCCTGAACTTCTTACCCCCAACCTCTTGCTACTTCAGACTCTGTGGATCAGAGCTCCTGTTTTCTGCTGTCCTGCCAAGGGGCGGGCACTGGGTCAGAGCCTCAGATACAGTCTGGGCTGATTGTGAGACCACCCGCATTGCAATAGCGCTGCGTACCCCACTAAATTTTCAGGATCACACATCCACATACCATCACGGTATTCCAAGCGTTACTGTAAAAAACAGTCCAATTTACAAACATATCTTAGTTTGTCAAGTTAAAGACAGAATTCCAAGAATTGTGCTTATTTATCTCTTTTGATTTTTAATCCCTAAATGTCTTACTAAAAATTAATTTGATTTCTCAACCCCATAGATTATTGTACTTCCCCTCTGGGTCCAGTCCCTCGGTTCTGGGTGAATACCCAGAAAAACTCAGTCTTCCTGTGTTCATGGTGGAACCGCTCTCCCATTCTTGGGGGAGGTAAATGCATTTCTGTTTTATAACAACTTTTAAAGGTTTGATTCCCGTGAAAGGTTGACTGATATCTGATCTCTATATTAGAAGGCTTTTTGTCTGAAAACAAAACTGAACTTTTTCCTCATAAGATAAAGCAAGACTTGTTTTTCAGTGATTGAGGAGCATCTTCCTCTGGACTTTGTAGTAATGGTATTTTCTAAATCCATTATCATGGAGTGTCTTGGGGCTACAGATCTCATGGGTCCAGCTATAACATCCTGCACTTACATGGTGTTGACAGGGACGTTGTTGGCTGCATGTATGATTTAATGAATCATTAAATGGAGGACAAATGGCCAGCCACTAATCATAAAAAAAAACAACACCTTGGCTAGACATGTGTTTTAGGGATCAACTGGGTAGGCTCTAGAATAAGCTTTTAGGCTCATTGGTTCCAATTTATGTCTTCCAAAGCAAATTATATATTTGGCCTAGTTAATTGCAAAAGTAAAATAACTGGACATTTAAAACACCTTTGATTTCAATATGCATTACAATTTTAAAACACATTTTATACATTCCATGCCTTTCTTGAAGGGCTTTGCAGTTTCCCAAACTCTTTCCTTGTCTTTGCTTTGTGTTTTTTTTTCAAAAGAACATTTTATTTTATGTTAGCCTTAAGCTAGCAGATTCAATACAGGAAGATGAGGTCCCAGCTATTGACCTAGTGACACTTAGTATATGCTCTTCATTGTCCTCTGTAGTGTTTATTGTAATGTTTTCCTTCTATTTAGACATTTATTTTCAAGTATCAGGAGAACAGGAAAAGGAAAAGACTCCTTTCTCTCAATTCCCCATAGCTTGCAATTTTAGCTTTCAGCATCAGTTGTTCTGGTTTACTGTGGGAATTTGAACAGTTTGGGGAGATGTAGAGTCAGCAAACCTATGCATGCATTGAGAAATAGGTCTTAATTCCTTGATTTAAAATGCAAACTATACTTTCTTTACATGAAGAGAAGCGTAAACTTGCATTTCTTTCTTTGGTCATTTGTAGCCCTTTCCTTCATTTCTGGTTGAGAAAATCATCCCCGCCTTCTTTGTTATCTCACACTTTCTACCACACTACAAGCAAAACCTCAAAATTTCTAAAAATATTTATTTAAAATAGTTCCGTCTTCAAATAAACCTCAAACCAGTCTCATTTGAGTGATCTCACTTACAGGGCGAAGAATCCATTTGCACATTAAACTAGTAAGCCCTCAGACTGTGGTAATTTAAATTTAACATTACTAATTCAAATGTATTTTTTATGTGAATATATAATAATTTTATAGTTAAAACATCTTAGAAATGTCTATGGTGTTGCCCAAATGAAATGTTGAGATATTTTTCTTCCTCTTTGGTGTTTCATGAACCACAAATTTCATATCATAGTGTGTGGTAAGTATATGAAAAAGATCACTTCCTTGTCAGATACAAAGAATCACAATTACATGCATATATAAAGCGTGGGCTATATGTGTATATATAATGTTGGCTGTATGCATATATATGGTGTAGACTCTATACACACGGACAACTGTCCAATTTGTTAGCAAGTTGAATACTCCTCAGAAAATTTGAGAGTTTACGTAATCTTTTCCTTATAAATAAATGAAAGGATTATGACTTCACATGACTTGTAAGTAGAATTTTACATTATTAAAAAGACAAAAGAGAAGTTTTTATATCATGAAGCACACAAAAATATTTCATCTGTTGACTCATTTCTCAAACATCTTATGTGTAAAATGCAATCAATAATATTTATCCATCTATATTATTGGCCTTTCATAGACTATAGCCACGTTTATAGAGTATATTGGGAATCATAAAATAGCAAAGGAAAAAATAAAGTAAAATTTTAAAAATTAAAAAAAAAATTTAAATTAAAAAGTGTTTTATTCTGAGGGAAGAAAAGCTAACAATCAGCTATTGCCAGGAGCTACCTATGTTTAATACGTGCTAGAGATAAGAACATGAGACTCCAGAGGTGGTTAACAATTTAACTAAGGTTGACTCACCAGTGAGTGACAGAGTCTGGAGGCAGGTCCTGGTCAGTCTGTCTGTGGAATCTATAACCTTCCCCTCTAATGCCTGTGTCTTTGGTCTAAAAAGACCAAACTAGAATGTGCAGGTGAAATATCCATTGCTGAGAGAAGACATATTTGTTTTCTCTTCTCCCTTTATTATTGTTTTTCTATATTAAGGAAGTTGGGCTGGCATCTCTATTCTTAGTCTATGTATTTGCCTCACTTCCCAACTCATCTGATCTCAAATGTCCTAATGGAAAAATAGAGATGGTGAGTCCCTGTCTTTCTGGAGGCACATGAAGGAGATGGAATGCAGTCGATCTTTGAAAACTCCCCCTCTTCATTTCAGGAGTAAAGAAAATCTCATAGTCACTTTAAAACTGATTAAAAGAAAGAAAAAAAGGAAAAGATAATGCTTTAGGCAATAATGCTATGAAGATTGTTTAAAAAATATTGTTCACTGAAAATTCTTTCCATGCATAATGTAGTCAATTCCTTTTGACTTCTTTTACAGTTGAGGGCAGTGAAAGCTTATGGAATAAAGATCCGTTGACCAGCATTTCCTACCAGATAAATTCCAAATCTGCTTTAACTTGGCACCAGGCGAGGAAGAGCTGCCTGCAACAGAATGCTGAACTCTTGAGCATCACAGAGATACATGAGCAGACATACCTGACAGGTAAAGATGTGAAAAGAAAACAAAGTTGTGAAATCATGATTATTTTATTTCCGTATAGTTTAACTTAAAAGCATACGACACAAATAATTCTAGACATCATGATAGAGTCAGTCCTAAACAGATGGTGCAGAGAGTTTGACAAATGTGCACCCTGAAAAAGACACCTGGGATGGCGAATAGGTTTCATCTCATGAGCCAACTTTCTTCTCTCAGTTGTGTCAGTGTCTAGAACTTGTGCTGAGAATGATTTGGAGGATTAATTTGGGCTCAGAGTAGAAGATGCTACAATCAATTAGCGATGCCGTTCTTGGATACAAGACACGGGTGCCATACCGGTCAAATATTCTAGGTCTAGCTTGAAGCCAGTGGTTTTCCATTAGCATGGGAGAATTTAACATGATAAACTGAAGAGCTGCCACCACAAACAGGGACAAGTGAAGAGCTGTCCTTTTGCCTCCTGTCTTTCAAATTCCCAGACTCTAATGATTTTCAGGTCTTATTGATACTCTTTCTACAATGTTTGTTTTTTTAGCATTTGTTCTTGTGAGGTTGTGAAGATGAAAAGAGCTAATGTTTGCTTGAGATGAGAGGGTCTGTTTTAGCTTCTGCAATCCACACTTGAGGAACGGAGAGATCAGGACGAGAAACAAGTGTGGGAGAAATAGCATCCTCAATTCCCTGCTCTAATCCCCTCCCTCCCGTGCACCCTGACCCTGCTTACTAGCTAAAAGTCTCTCGGATCCAGTGACCGCCACGTTCAAGAACTCTTAGTGGCTTCTGATTTCCTATCAAATAATTAACAGCACACCTTTGCCTGACATTCAAGGGCTGTCCCCTGTCCACTGACTGCTGTTCCCCTTTGTGCATTTCGCAGTCTTGACAAAAGAAAACTTTTGGGTTCCTCACCTATGTCTCATACTTTCTCACCTCCACGTCTGTCCCCATGGCATTTCTTGTACCTGGAATTCCCCACATTTTATACAGTTGAAATGCAGTCTTCTCTATTTCCATCTGCCTTTCTTTTATTTGTTTACCACTTTTACAGTGGTTACTTACATATGTCCCACTTACCCTGCAAGACTATAAATACATTCATTTTTTATACATTCATTCATTCAACAAGATGGGTGGTTTCTCTGTGTGAGGCATTGTGCTAGCTCCTGGGGACACAGCAGTGACCAAAGCCTGCCATGTCCTGTCCACCTGGAGCTTAAAGTCCAATGGGGAAAACACATAGACAAGAAAACAAGCAAATAAATACAAATTATAGTTAAGTACCATGAAAAAGCAAACTGAAGGCTGTATAGAGAATGGATTTGAGGGGCAGATGGCTGAAAGTGAGGAATGTCTTGTGAATATGTATGTCCTCCCCACCCCTAAAGAGATTCACACAGAACCTTCCGGGAAGACAGTCTCAAGGAATGTTTGCTGACTGACAAAGGAGGATGCAGCACAAGAAAAACCATTATTTAGAAATTCAGCCTCACGTTTGGACCAGTGGTCAGTTTATGGCGAGAAGACAGTGGTTCTTAAGTGTGAAGTTGCTTATCAGTCACCAGGGAACTTTGTTAAAGTGAAGCTGCCTGGGTGCAAACCCCAGAGACTGTAGATCAGGAGGTATGATGTGGGGTCCTGGAATCTGCATGTTATCAGATTTCCAGGTGATTCTAGGGCAAGTGGATGGGGACCACACTTGGCAAAGCACTGTGTACAGTACCTGCTGTATCAGCAATGCCTACAGATTGCATCTGCCTGGACAGCAGGCAGCAGAGCTCAGGAGTAAGGAGCATAGACTCAGGAGGCTGACCGCCTGGGCCCTGGCTCTGTGAAGCGGGGGGACCTTGGGGGCGATTACCTGAGGCTGCTATGCTGCAGTGGGAGAGTGTGTGTGAACTGTTGCAAGGGACAGAGCTGTCCCCAGCCTTGTCTCATCACCTAGGATTCCCTTTCTCCAGCTCTTTTCGGATGGTCCTCTCCATCGACTGGAACACACTTCTCCTATAAGTTATTATTTTTTAATTGAATTTGAAGATGATGATTGCATTCTATTTGGGGCAGAAAAAAATGTAACATGAATTTTTTTTTAGCGCCACCTTGTGAAATACACAAAGCATTATTAGGTAAGAAAGATTTTTCTACTTCTAGTCCATTTCTGAGGACTAAATCAGGAATACTAGCTCCACTGTAATGAAATCTTTCTTGTACCAAGTATAACATTTAAACATTTTCTGCTTTCAGTATAGGCTGCAAGCCACCATTTTCTTTCAGCCATCATTAAAGAGATTGACAATAGAAAAGCAATAGGACCTCACTATGGGCATTCGTGAGCTCAGAGATGGGGTTCTGCCTCCGTCTGCTCAGTGATTCTGTTTTGTGTTGGTCCATGGGGTCTTTGTATGCAGTATTGGGGCAAAGTACAGAGGGACCAATGTTTGCAACCATGTGTAAAAATAAGGAGAAAAAGGGGAAAACAGAGACAGAGATAAGACTAAATTTATGTAGGTGATTAAGGAAGAGAGAGAATGAGTAGAGACAATCCTGGTGTGATTTGTGCTGGCTTGCACGGGTTAGAGAAACCTCAGAGTTGAAATGGTTTCACTTGGCTTTTTTTTTTTTTTTAAGGCATCTGTTTGCGGGTTGTGTTCTCTTGACTCTTCTGAGTTTTGCTTGTTTTCTGGCTTTCTGGAAGCCAAGGGGCAGGGCACAGGTTACTTTTGAACTCCTCCCCAGTTGCTAGGGGAAGGAGGCTATGTGAGCAGGACAGCATCTCTGGGCCCTCCACTCGCTTCCTCATTCCTGCCTCCACTATCAGGCTTCTGGCTGCAGGAAATGCTTCTCTAATCAGCAAGGGCTAGTACTGTGTCCCCAGGAGCGCAAACAAGCCCTAAGAGATTGGGAGGCTGAGTTCACCTCAGATACTTATTTGAATCTTATCCAAGCCTCCGGAATTTCAGTCAGCAAATTTTAACTGAAATCCGGGTAGGAATGACTTCTCGAATGAGATTTGTAATATTTCCTGCTTTTTCTTTAAGTCAACAATGCCGTGCATTAGGGGACAAAAAAAGGCTGACGGGGAATTTAAAAAATAAACCAGACTTTTGTTTTCTAGAGGGAAGATATGCATGACATTTATCAGCGTATATTGGGGAAGACTAGAAAGTCCTGGTGTGAGTGAGGGATTGTCATCTCCTCCATTCTGGAAAATGGGGCGCTAACATTTTTTAAAAACCACACATAGTTACCCTTTTAAAAAATGATTTCTTTTATGTGAGAATTTTGAGTAGTAAACTTCATTTTTCAAAAAGGTATAAGCCTCTTATGAGTCTGAGATCAAATTAGCTGTTATTTATTAAACAGCTGTTGTGTGTCAGACACTGAGCTTTATTTCTAAAGCTGACACCAACCTTGTAAATGAGTAAATATTGTCCCCACTTTATAGATAACAGGAGGGAGAAGGTAGGAATTTTGCCTAATGTCGCACGTTCAGAAAATAACTGAATTGGAATTCAGCACTGTCTTTCCATTATGCTCTGCCTGCGTCTCACTTAAAAATAAGCAAGGATTTGGTGGCCCCCAAAGCTTTAAAGAGAACATTTAATTTAGATGTCAGCAGCTCCTTGCTCCAGTAAATTTATTCTAAACTGGCAATCTGATTTCACATTATCTGCTGGGTTAACGGCTTCTGCCCAGCGGCCAGTTCTTATATCACCCAGAGTCATTTCATCATCTCTTCTTCTTCTACCCTCAAAGATGTTGGGACACCCTATTGAATCCTCAGTTCCTGAATCAGATTTATAACCATGTATGCGCAGGATTAGGATTTATAGAACTGAAATAAGATATAGGAAGTGAAATTGGCTAGCTGCTTCGATTCTTTTTGCCAGTTTCCGTATGGTGCTGGGTGGAGAACAAATTGGACCACAGTATAGAAAAGAACAATACAGTGTACTATTGGACAGTAATACGTCTTCTATTACAACTAAGTTCAAAAGTAGGTATAAACTGTTTCAGACGATACATGCAGGAAAATTTAACATTAAAAAGTTTAGCATGTGGAATTGATACTTTGTGTAATAATACTAAAAAAATTTGGTCATCTTCTTTAAAAAATTACAAACACATTAGAAAAAAATTGTGGATGACGCTCATCAGCTTTAAGTGATATATTTAACACAAAGCTTGAAATTTGTTTGTAAATCACACTTTTTGCCAACCCGAATTCAACATGGAGTAATAACAATAATAATAATATTAAGAATAGCAGTAGCTTACATTTATTGGGCATATACTGTGTATTAGGCCCTGTTTTAAGAGGTATTACTTAATTTAATTCTTCAAAACAAGCGTAGGAGTACCTAGGGCAGATAAGGAGAGTCTCAAAGGATAATTTCCTTAAAGAGTGATCATCTTTTCTCATCCTGCCAAACGTAGTAATTTAAGTAAGAAATCTCAGGCAAAATCTAATTTATTTATTCCTACAGTTCTGTTCAAAACTTCATAGTTTTGAAAACTTAGATATGCATAGTTTATTATAAGTTTTAAAATATACCAGAATATTTGATTTTGGGGAATAGCTATATCCAACATATACAAGCAACTCATACAACCCAACATCAAAAATAGACCCCCAAAGCCTGAGAAAAACCGAAACAACTTGAAGAGACATTTTCTCAAAGAAAACATACACATGAAAAGATGCTCGACATCATTAATCATCAGGGAAGTGCAAATCACAACCACTGTGAGATACCACTTCACACCGGTTAGAGTGGCTATTATCAAAAAGACAACAAATAGCAAATGTTGGCAAAGATGTGGAGAAAAGAGAACCCTCACGTGCTGTCAGTGGGGATGTGAACTGGTGCAGCCACTATGGGGAACCTTATGGAGGGTCCTCAAAAAACTAAAAATAGAACTACCATGGGATCCAGCAATTTTACTTCTGATTATTTACCTGGAAAAAACCCAAAAACACTAATTCAAAAAGACAGATGCATTCCAGTGTTCATTTCAGCATTATTTACAATAGCCAAGATATGGATACAACGTTAAGTGTCCATTGATAGACAAATGGATAAGGAAGATGTGGTATATATACATACATACAATGGAATATTACCCCACCATAAAAAATGAAATTTTGCCATTTGTGACAACATGGGTGAATCTAGAAGGTATTATGCTAAGTGAAATAAGTCAGAGACAGATGAATACCTCTTGATCTCACTTATATATGGAATCTAGAAAACAAAACAAAATGAAAACAGATGCATAGATACAGAGAACAAATGGGTGGCTGCCATAAGGGAGGGCAGGTGGGGAGTAGGTGAAATTGTTAGAGGATTAAGAGGTACAACCTTCCAGTTATATAACAAAGTCATGGGGATATAATACACAGCATAAAGAATATGGTCAATTATATTGTAATAACTTTGTATGGGCACAGATGTTACTAGACTTATCGTGGTGACCATTTCATAAGGTATGCAATGTCAGATCGCTATGTAGTATACCTGAAACTAATGTAATATTGTATGTCAACTGTATTTCCATAAGAAAAATAATTTATGAAAAAATCAATTTTCAGTGGTATTTAATAGAATAATTATTAACATAAAATATAGTATCAACATGACACTGATCCTAGAATGACATTTCTAAGGTACAGACTAGTAGACAGGCATCTCCTCCTGACACCTTATAAGTTATCTATTTACATGAATGAGGTGAGATGGCAGTTTTTGTTGGTTTCTTTAATTTACCCTAATGAGACATAAGTAATAGTTTAGTACTCAAAAGAGTTTTAATAACTATGTAAAATAATTAATAAACTAAAGGGAAACCATCAGTGAGATGGATAACTATAAAATTGATTTACTATAAATGAATTTCTATCACTTCATTATCAGTATTTTCTTTTTAATGAATGCAGTCATAGTTGATGATGCTCATTGCAGAGATTTAAGACTAAAGAAATATTAAGATTTTCCCTTTGATAATGTCATTTCCTTGACATAGCTTGTAATAAGTATTTTATTTTTTGGTAAAATTCCAACTTTGGAGAACCAAATGCTGAGTCTTCACAGGTAACCAGAGTGAGTTCTGCCATGGACTATTGTTTGGGGAGGGATGACATTTATCAGAAATATCTTTTTAGTTCATGGTTCTTTACTTAAAGGTGTGCTAACATCTAAACTTATCTGGAAAGTGTATTGTATCAATAATAGTAACTCATAGGCAAATTTAATTTAAACAAGGGTTGAGTTCACTGGAAACACCAAAGTGAACCCTGGGTGCAAGTCCTAATTTACTAATCCTCTGTTTCACTCTCCACAAGTTTCTTAACATCTCTGTCCTCAGTTTCTTCATCTGTAAAATGAAGGCACTGGATGAGATACCTCTCAAGGTGTATAAAGTACCTAAGGGCAAGAGCTGTACTAACTCAGACTTTTTTTTTCTAGAACACTTGATAAAGATAAGTGAATCTGAATTAATTTTCACTGACTTTTTACATGCTAGTAGTTAATTTCATCCCATTTTTATTACTTTATTTAAAGAAATTACACAATAGGGTTTACTTTTCAGTAAATAACTCCAGTATTGGATTCAGTTCAGTCCATTAAGCATCAACCTACCTAATCAATGTCAATCGAGTCAATATCCTCAAGTGGGTTCTCCCTTTGTCAGTGCCTTTCTGCCAGATGCTGAATAAACTAACAGCATTCAGGTCACATTTCTCCAAGAACGTGATCTGTGCTTTTATGGGGTTGGGGAGCAAAAAATTTGAGATATGATTCTGGGGCATCGAGTCACTGTAATCCCCTTTCATTTGAATTTGTGACATGAATGTGTATATATATCAGCTAATGAAAAATTGGGGAAAATTTCGGTGAATTTGGATAGCTTAGTTGGTTGCATCAGAACTAAAGGGTCTGGGATTTGATGTCATAAGAACCCAGGTTTAGGGACTTCCCTGGCGCTCCAGTGGTTAAGACTCCATGCTTCCAATGCAGGGGCGTGGATTTGGTCCCTGGTCGGGGAATTAAATCCCAAAAAGAACCTAGGTTTAAATTTCAACTCTGCACATGACATCTAAACTCTTTGGGTGTCAAATTCCTCATCTGTACAATGGAGATGGCAGTACCTAATTAGAGTTTGTGGGGATTGAAAACGAGTGAAAACAGTGCCCTGAATATAGTAAGTGGTTATTCTCACCATTGAAAAGATTTGACTGGGGAATATATCCTCTAGAGAACAGTAAATATAAAGTGGTCCATTTATGATTACCCTTTATGTTTATAGACACTTCAGGTTGGTGTTTTATTTAAGGCAAAAGATAGTTTTCCTTTTCATTAATTCTTTTAAATCAACTAAAAAGAATACAGAGAGAACAGCAAATCCATGGTTTTTAAAAAGTCATAGGTAATAACACATTAGAGTTGTTTAACCTGAGTGGACTGAGGTCCCTGTTGCTTCTGTTTTGTTTTTTATTGCATCTCAGGCCTAGCACAGACTTTGAAACCTTGTCATTATGATTTATTAGCTGCCTAAGTAAAGTGTTATTCATAGTAGCACAAGCACTTAGTGTTTAGATTTTAATCATCATCTTAATGAGGAAAAAAACGGATTTTTTAAAATGTCATCAAATAAAATTCTGAGAGTAAGTTCTAAAATATGAGGTTGGGTAATAACTTATGAGAGTGATATAGATTGAAATGTGTATTAAACTTTTTCATGATAGAAAATGGTGACTTTGATACAAAATAAATCTTAGTTTTACTCTAAAGTGAAGTAAACATGTTTCTGTTTGATGATAGTCAAAGAGAGTCTTCTCCAAATTAGAAGCACATTCGCACGATCCTATAGAAGTCATCAAGATGCTGGGGGCTGAAGCCTAGTCACATCTGGGTTAGACCCTTAGCAAGACCGTTCCTGGCTTATCTGTGTTCTCACCTCAGTTTCTTTACATGCCCATGGAGGTAATGGTTGTACTTGCTTCCCGCTGATGAGAGGATCAAAGGAGACATGCTTGGCATGTTTTTCATTACTTCTCTCTAGTACATTTTGATTCAAGTACCTAATTCTGAATTTGATTTCACCATCTTTTCTGAATGTCAGTTTTGTTTTTGTTTTGCTTTTGTCATAAAGGGTTAACCAGTTCCTTGACTTCAGGACTCTGGATTGGACTGAACAGTCTGAGTTTCAACAGTGGATGGCAGTGGAGCGGGGGCAGTCCGTTCCGATATTTAAACTGGTTACCAGGTAGGGTTAAGCTCATCTGATTAACTTGGTGGCGTTAAGCTGGTTGAATTCATCTGCATTTAATTTAGCTAGGTACCATGGAGACCTTCATCAGCTCACATGTAGATCTCAAAGAGAAGAATTGGGAGATTTCATCAAGTACGGTTTATTTCTCACCTTGCTTTGAAACCTGCCAACTAGATTTGAATACTCTAACACCATAAGGTTATTCCAGCTTTCTGGGATAAGGACTTGTCTGGAAGAATGATCACACAAGTCAATAGAGGACTCTGTTAAAGTATATATTTGCAGAGCATCGTTGATTTGCTAGGTATTATATTCAAAAATTTGATTTTATATTTATGACATATATATATAATATAATGCTACATAGTATATTCAAAGATTTTACACATATTTATTTATATCTGCACACACTATGAATTTAAAAAATTTAAATTGTTTTAGGCTGGAGAATTTCTCATTATCTTGAGCCATGAGGTATTTGCAATATTTCTGTCATCATTATAATGATCTGAAGGTCTACGTTGACGCCATTTTCTCCTATTTTTAATCGACTAGAGTTGGATTAAAAATAATACCAGCCACAGATTGTAATATTCCATACTAGCGTAATCATTCATGAGCAATTTTGTTGACAGTTTGTAATTTAGTTGTAGAAAAACACGGGATGATCAAGCCTTCAACGGCTTTCCCATTTTTTGGAGGACAGAAAATGCTCTGAGCTAATATTTCTATATTGTTGTAACATAGAGGTAACAGAACATAAAAGGAGACTAGATGATAAAGATTTTTTACATATACAGAAATTATTCTGAGAAAACAAAAGGACCAATGATGACAAAAAGTCTTCATCTTATTCACCAATACCAACCATTGTTAGTGGCTGCTTAAGGCACTCTACTGAGTATAATTCTCCACTCCCAACCCAGGCCCCATCCTGTACTAATCTTGATTTATTAGGAACGTGTGCAGGTAAGGATTAGTGATGTCTGCCGTAGGTGTGGGAAAGGACGGGTCACATTTTCATTTACCAGTTCTGCTATGGAAAATACTGGTGTGGTGTTTCTTCATATGGTCAGACTTCTTTTTTAAAGCCATCGAATGGTTTTTGCATTTGGCTTAGAAAATTAAACTCTCCATTTTCCATGTTACCGACTTATGGTATTAAAAAGAAAAAGAAAACTTTGAAATAAATAGATAATATTCAGAATATGCTAAAACATAAGAGGGAATTTTTAGAGGACATACATTGGTTTAAACTGATTAGATTTTACTATGAAATTTGACTTTCAATTTACTCCTTCAATGCATGATGTTTACAGGGCTGTCACTAAGAGTCAGCTCTGCTTTCCTCTGGAATATGGTAAGTAAACACTGCTGCAAGGGAATATAAGATGTGCTATTTATGAATGAGAATTTGATTTGTCTGCTTACTGACTCAGTCACACTAAATTGGAGAATGCCAATTGGCTTAGTCAGATCATTAGACAATAATAATCATTTGTTGGGGGATTAGTTTATTCTTTGCTGCTTAATTATTGTAGGCAGATCATTTTATTTATTACTCAATTTTAAGTGATGATTATTGTAATATTTAACCACTTCCATTCTGAGAGTTCAGTGAGAAAATTGAGGGGTCTAGATTCTGTGAAAGTGAGGAATAAAATTGGAATACTAATGAGAAAGGAAAAGAAATGTCCTTCCTTATTAAACCAATTCCTGAGAAGTAGGCACAAAATTAAACCACCTTCTGAAATAATATGAGAGTTTCTTCAAATGAAAATTAGAAACCTTGTGGAACATTAGAAGTTGTTATTGTATAAATTGTTCAATCACCCTTCAATTGAGTAATTAACAAGTAAAGCATCTATTAAAATACATCTACATTTGAAGTGAGGATATTTTACACAAATGGTATAGAAGTGTGAATTCAAATATATAACTATAGTAACCATTTAAAGACAAAGAGTTGATATATTAAAGTAGGTATTGGTGTTCTATTGATAAATAACTGTATTACTATGATTTACCAGCTCATATATTAAATAATAACTGTTAGCTGTAAAATACATTATCGTTTCCAGAAGTTTCTTTCTAGTACTGGTACCTTCTCTGTTAGTTCAGTTATACTGGAAGTTTGGTCATACTATCAACACATGTAAAAAACATCTTTATCCTTACCACTAACAATTTTTTCTTTGCGTGCTGTTCAAGCAACTTCCAAAAATTTTTGACAAAGGCTTTATGGAGCAGGTGATGTGATTCCCATCTTTTGGGAAGGGGAAGTGTGGTCCAGGTCCAGGTCGTAAACACGTGAGAGGTCACAAAGCAGAATCATTGACAAAATGTGACTCATCAACCTGTCTTCTCTTGTGAGATGGAGCAAGTTTTTAGAGCACTCGTTTCAAAATCATTTATTAAAGTGGTGGAAAAGCATGAGAAATGTGGGTACCTATGCATGATTCGATTGCATTAAGAAAGTTGACTTGACCTGGTTCTTTAATCCGCTTCCAGTAAGCAATGAGGTGAGAGGTTAGCTGCTAAAAGTATCCTTCAGTAGGCTGAGTTGAAAATCTTGAGAGGGAGTCTGAGCTCTGGGAGTCCTTTACCAGCGTTTACTATGGCACATTGCTGCTTCTAGCATCTCTTTCCTTCTCTTTCTCGCATTGCCTTCTTTCCTGCCTCTTCTTTCTAATTGGAGAAAGTTTTTCCATGTCCAGAAATTCTCTGGCTGGTCCACAGTTAGCTTGACTTAGGTTTTTGGGGAGGTATCGACAGTGTTGAATATGGCTGATTTGGAACATTGTATATTCTTTTGTTATTTACCCCCCTATCATACATAAAATAACCCAGTGTAAAGATTGTTCAGGGTTTAAGGTTTAGCTTTATTGTTTGATATTGTGGGGAAAAATTTATTTCAAAGAAGTAAACTTATATAATCAACATTTCAGGTATTGGAATGATCCAACAATGAGAAAACAAATAGACACCCAACATGTCTTTTGCTCTGCAGGCAGTAAATATTTATTTGTGAATGTGTAGCAGAAAGAGTGGGGATCCAATAAATGCCAAGGATAAACACACGAGGCTCTGGGGGTCTATCTACTTGTAATTCCTATAATAGTCCCACTTTTATTTTTTCTTTTCCCCAAAGGAAGTCCATCAGCAGAACCAGGAAAAAGCTGTGTGTCACTAAATCCCGGGAAAAGTGCTAAATGGGAAAATCTGCAATGTGTTCAGAAACTAGGCTATATTTGTAAAAAGGGCAACACAACTTTGAATTCTTTTGTGATCCCCTCAGGTAAGTGATCTATTTGATCTGAAGTGTATAAAATATTATAATTTAAAGATCAAATTACAGTCTAGTCCTAACTGTAGGCAATGACAGGTTTTGTTGATCATTTATGGTATCAACTTAATGATATTCCTACAGAATGTCTTTTTGTTGGTTGCTAACCTTTGCTGAGTGTTCTGAAGTGTTTGGGCATGAGCAAAGCCTTTGACACAGCATTAATAAAAATTTTATCTTCACAGCTGCCCTGTGAGGTAGGTATTATTATTCACACATTTTAGATGAGGAAAAAGATAGTCAGAGGATATAAAAAACTCGCACATGTGACAAAACTGGAATCCAAGCTAGGAAATCAGTATCTGAAAGGAATGTTTTTATTATGTCCTCACTATTTAATGGCGTATCTGGGCACCAGTGTTATTTAGTTTAACATATACACTGAAGTCTTCACCAAAATGGAATAAAACATCCCAGAAGTAGTCACTGAATTTTATATATAGGCTAGACCAGTGGGAAAAAATGCAATTATGCTCTCTATTATAATTTTATAGAAGAATTAAGCTACTAAGCCCAGAATGCATTTTTTCCTTCAAATTGACAAAAAGCAAACTAACTATTGATACATTTTTTTCACTATCAGCTGTTTTTGGAGAGACGCTTAATACTTCAAGGTCATTTATGTATGTATATATATATTCTGCTTGGGAAATCTGACAGCGTGGCATTCTTTACTTTTTTTGCTCCTTGACTTTTAAAAGCAATTTCATTTATTTTAAAATATGATCGACATGGCTAGAAAGTCCATGGTACAACATGATAAATAATAATAATTTCTTCCAGTTCTTACTTCAAATTTGCAGTTCCTCTCTGAATAACTGTGTCTGGGTGTATATCCTTACCTAGTTATTCTATGACTATATGAATAAATATGTTTGTAATTCTTTTTGTCTGTTTTATACAAATGACAGCATATGATACACTTTGCTCTACTTTTTTCACTTAATAACAATTTTGGGCATCCTTCCATACAGTACATAGGTAGCTTCTGTGTTCATTTTTATGGCTGTACGTTAGCCATTGCAGGGAGAGACCATGTTTTTTTTAACCAGTCCCCTATTAATGGAACTTTAGTTTACTTCCAATTTTTTATTATTACAAACAATCCCACAGTGAGTAACTTTATACATATGTCATTTGATATGTGTGATTATTTCTAGAAGTGGAATTGCCAGATCAAAGAGTGGGTGGGTTTGCCATTTTAATGGATACAAATATGGCGGAGCTCTCCAATGGATATAGATGAGGGTCCCATTATTGGGTTTGATTATACTTTACAGGGTCACCCTTATGGCTGTGGGCACGCCTCAGGGAGACCTCAGTCATTTTTGTATTTCATCTCCTCTATTCCTCCCATACGAGAAATGGTACTGATATAATCCTTCCCTCTTGGAAGAGCTCGTATAATTCTCCTTCAGAAGATTTGGAATTACCACTTAGGGGATGAGGAGAATGGTGGTTTTATCATGTCTGAGGTAAGGAGGTGGAATTCTGTAACTTGGCCTTGTTCCTTAACCCCCCAGTTTTAGTTTCCTATCTATTAAGTGGAAATACTAACATTTGTTCTTCCTGTGAATGTTTGTTCATATTGTCAAGCACTCAGTCCATTATTCTTATTTCTCTGCTATGGCTGTTACTGGAACCAAACTTGGGTCTGCTGGTCTGCGTGCAGTAAAGCCAATCTACTGACACCGGGTTGTGGTGAAGGAAATTGCAGGGTTTATTGCAGGTGCCAAGCAAGGAGTCCAGGGCAGCTAGTGCTCAAAACACTGAACTCCCCTATGGGTTTCAGGAAAGCATTTGTAAAGTCCAGGTGAGGGAGGTGGGTTGCAGGGTATGTGATCAGCTTGTGCACAATTCTGTGATTGGTTGATGGTAAGGGAACAGGGCAGTGTCCCAGGGGTTAATGTTATCAATCCTTAGGTGCCAACACGCTCCTGATCATGAAGTAGTTAATTTCTTCCATTTGGTGGTGGTTTTAGCATCTGTAAAACAACTCAGGAAATGTCCATCAGATACTATTATCTGGGTACTTCAGAGAGGAGCTACAGCAGAGGATATGGGGGAGGGGCTCTGTCCCAGGAAGGCTCCCTAAGGTCTTGCTCGGTTACATGCCTTACTTGCTTCACTTGCTAACTTTCACTTCCCATTGGTTTTTGAATTTCTCTATACTTCCTGGATTAATCATTCTATCTTATCTATAAACTCAAATAAACCAGAGCTTGGAAAAGCATATCAGAGTTAGGATTATGAGGCATACATTATGGGTGACTTTCTTGGGCAAGGGTTCCACCTCGTCCCCTGTTTGTCTTTGCAATGCCACCCTGTTCGTCCATGATCCCTAGGTTGCTAGAGCTACACTGTCCAGTTCAGTAGCCACTAACCACATGTGACCACTGAGCACATGAAATGCGGCTAGTTCCAACAGAGATTTGCCGTGAGTGTAAAATACACGGTGGACTCACAAGACGTCGCATGAAAAACAAAAGTAAACGATCTCATTATTTTTTAATTGATTACATATTGATATGATAATATTTTGGATATATTGGGTTAAATATGATGTATTCTTATAATGAAAGTTACCTGTCTCTCTTGAGACTTGTATTTAACATGGCAACTGGCAAATGTATAATTCCATACGTGGCTCCCATTTGTGGATTATGTTATATTTCAGTCAGACAGTGTTGCTGTACAGGAATAAGCCATTTTTTGTGGCTGCCCCAGGGGACGCCTCTACATTGGTTGTTTTCCTGTTTTGAAATATTTTAAAAGTGCATCTGTTTAGTTTTTGAAGCCCTCAGCATGTGCTGGCATCATTTTCAGCTTTCTTGAGCAGCAAAATTAAAATATCCCACAAGAGGGCTCCAGAGTGATACTAACCTTTTTTTTTTTTTTTTTTTTTTTTTTTGGTAACTACTGGAACTGTATAGAAGGAATAGATTTTCTAAAAGTATGCATTTCTCTGTTATAATAATACAGTGTTTGGATCTCAGGACTGCCTATTTACTTGAATGACTCTACTCAGAATCTTGAGCTTATACAAAGGTGATGCAGACATTCCCAGACTTTGAGAGACTATGGAACTGATACATGAAACGGATAACAAAGGTGCCCTGTACTGAACCTTTACTAAGGCAGCACATTTGAGAACATTTAGTATCAAACTTAAATATAGAAATTGACATTCATTTGGCAATATAGTCCCTCTTTAAGCAAGATATATTGCTCAATTGCTGTTTGAAATAGTATCCATAAAATGGTCATAATAAGCTGTTGTATAGTGAATATAACTTCAGTTCTTTTTCTTGACCAACAATTCATGACACTTACTCTGTGCCAGGCCCTGTGCCATTTCAGGGCCTATATGAGGATGAATGAAGCGAGTCTCTTGCCTTTGAACATTGTTACTGACACTTTCCCTGGCTCATTACTGTCACAGTGCATATTTGTCATGTATAATCAAGGTCATGACATTTTTTCTTTTTTTCTTTTTTTTTTTTTTTTTTTTGCATTATGCGGGCCTCTCACTGTTGTGGCCTCTCCTGTTGCGGAGCACAGGCTCCGGACGCGCAGGCTCAGCGGCCATGGCTCACGGGCCCAGCCGCTCTGCGGCATGTGGGATCTTCCCAGACCGGGGCACGAACCCGTATCCCCTGCATTGGCAGGCGGACTCTCAACCACTGCGCCACCAGGGAAGCCCAAGGTCATGACATTTGACCCTGACTACTAGTAGCAATAATTAGGACATTGGTCACTGTTACTGGTTTGATTAAACATTGTTGTCATATTTGTAATTTATAGTCGTATTATCTCAAGTGCAGAAGAACACAGTGAGGATGGGTAGTTTAATATTAGTACTAGTATTAATATTATTTACAATTTTTTTTTCTTTTTTTTTTTTTTTCTTTTTGCAGTATGCGGGCCTCTCACTGTTGTGGCCTCTCCCGTTGCGGAGCCCAGACTCCGGACGCGCAGGCCCAGAGGCCATGGCTCGTGGGCCCAGCCGCTCCACGGCATGTGGGATCTTCCCAGACCAGGGCATGAACCCGTGTCCCCTGCATTGGCAGGCGGACTCTCAACCACTGCGCCACCAGGGAAGCCCAAGGTCATGACATTTGACCCTGACTACTAGTAGCAATAATTAGGACATTGGTCACTGTTACTGGTTTGATTAAACATTGTTGTCATATTTGTAATTTATAGTCGTATTATCTCAAGTGCAGAAGAACACAGTGAGGATGGGTAGTTTAATATTAGTACTAGTATTAATATTATTTACAATTTTTTACATACATGGATAGTTTGGTTCATGTGATGTGACTGACCCAACATCACACAGCTTGTGGCAGATTCAGATTTTGCCTGAAAGACTTCGGAATCGAAGTCCCTGTGATTTCTGCACTGTTATGTGTCATCTTCTGGGAGCAAATCCACGGCAATGGGTTAGTTCAAAGGCACAGGTGGCCGGCTCACACTGCCATGGTTTCAGAAGCTCCTTGGTGACCCCCCTCCTGCCCCCCACCCATTCTAGGCCCTGTGTCAGCACATCTTTCTCCTGCCTGCCTTGTGAGTCTTGCCCATCCTCTGAGGGATGGATGGCTTCCTAATGTCCGTAGAATAGAGGTAACTTGAAATCTTCTGAGGAATGAATACATTATATGGCAAAGCTCTTGTGCTTCCAGTATTTATAGAACATGCTTAGGACAGGTATGCCGATGATAAAATGCAGATGAAATGAGACAATCTGTTGTATTTTGCTGTGGCCTTGTTGTAGGTACAGTTGAAAATAACAGATTTCTCATTTGGCTTTATTTTAAAATGAAAGATGACTTCCATATCATCTTTAGTCTGAAAGCAAACACAATCTCGTCTATCTTTTGTGAATACCTGTGCCAAAAAATGGAAAAATAAATATTAGCTATATTTGCCTATGACTATGAATTGTTTCCTATAGAGAATGATAGAAAATATTGTTAAATTAAAAATTTTTAAAAACAATAAAAAAACCTCCTTTTAGGGCTTCCCTGGTGGCGCAGTGGTTGAGAGTCTGCCTGCCGATGCAGGGGACACGGGTTCGTGCCCCGGTCCGGGAAGATCCCACATGCCGCGGAGCAGCTGGGCCCGTGAGCCATGGCCGCTGAGCCTGCGCGTCTGGAGCCTGTGCTCCGCAACAGGAGAGGCCACAACAGTGAGAGGCCCGCGTACCGCAAAACAAACAAACAAAAAACTTCCTTTTAAATGTTTTCCAAACTCTTTTTCTTTTTTTTCTAGAAAGTGATGTGCCTACCAACTGTCTAAGTCAGTGGTGGCCGTATGCAGGTCACTGTTACAAGATTTACAGAGAAGACAAGAAAATCCAAAGAGATGCTTTGATTGCATGTAGGAAGGAAGGTGGTGACCTAGCAAGTATACACAGCATCGAAGAATTTGACTTCATTATCTCCCAGCTGGGCTATGGTAAGAACTTCATCTGTAATACACTTGATTCTCATCTTCCTGACTTACCACCCATCTTTGGAAAATTTAATCATAAATGTTAAATCTAATAATCTAATAAATTCAAGTTAACAATTCAATGAACAATTTAGTAACAAATATTAATCATGCCTAAAATATTAAAATTATATAGTAATTTAAAGAATTTCTACCACTAAGAGAACATTTGAGTTTTTTTAATATGGAATCAACTTATGCATAGTTTTAAGAATACTGTGTTTCTATATATAATCTGTATTCAGAGCAGTCTACCTTACATTTGTGAACAATATTTCACTAGTTGGAATTAGTTGTGTGTATGGATGTATTTTCTCTTTTAAGGCCCATATTTTGTCTCACAGGAAAGGTCTCTAAATGAACCATCTCATCCTTTGAATTTTACTTTCTTTATTAATCTAGCTAAGGCTGCTAGAATGATGAGCAGAGAAAGAAAGAATTTATTTGATTGGAGCGGTTAGATGGTGGCCTACACCTTTTAAAGAAATTTGCATCTCGATTTTAGGACTCTAAGAGATGAAGAGAAAATGTAGTAACTAAATATTGTAAAGTTTTAAAAGATTGGCCCTATCAAAAACATTTAAAAAGTGAGTAAAATGAGTTGGGGATACTTATCCTGAAGAGGAGGAGGGCGAGGAAGGAAGTAGTGATGACGGGTGCTCAGTCATACTTGCTGATTAAATGATGATCATTTTCTGCTTCCACTTACGATACTGCAGAATAGCTGGACCTTTTCGTTTCCAGAGAGCAAAACAAGAGGAAATGGATGGTGGTGATGGTGGGGACTGCTTCCTGACACTTACTGCCTGAAAATTGATAGGAGCGGGGGTAGGGGAGAAGAAAAAAACAATGAACAAATAGATGAGAAAAATAAAGTAGTCTCAGAGAAAGATGTAAAATATCCCCACCACTGCTGCTGTTCGTGCCAGTGCTGAATGGAATCCTTTCTCCTTTGCTCACCTCACTGAGTTTGGTAGGGTGATGATGATATTCTGCTACAGCCCATAAATAATTTCTTGATTAGCCTACATTTACCTATCCTGTAGCATCTGGACTCCACGGTAATAATGTAATCAAAACCAGTGTATCTGAATAATATCATGACATAGATGGCATGATACTTATAATAGGGAATAAAGTTTGCAAGTGACTCAGTGGAAAACACATTAGTTAAGGGGCTGTAGGGCTAACGTGCACATTTTGCTCTACTTTATATAATATGGTCTAGTAATAGGAGAACCTTATATATTTATTGCTAGAGTTATTTTAGGAGTTTGGATGGCGAAGGTTGCTTTTAAACTCAGCTGGAGAATTAGTAAACTTTCACTATGGAAACCTTCTGTTTTTTATTATTGATAAAGGTTTATTTATTTAAAACAATACAAACAATATTGATAAAGGTAAAGGAAAGTTATAAAATTAAAATTATTGTTTCTAAGTCAGAAGCCTAGAAAACCTTTTTTTAGCTAGTTGAGTTGATATCTTTCATGTTAATCATGGAAATACAGTGGATAAATTGGGACCTACACATATAAGTTATGACTCCATCAACAAAGACAGCTTCCCTAACAGATTGATAAGTCCGTCTAACAACTTTATGCTCACATCTTATATATTTTTGTCGGATCAAGCTTGTGCCTACGAAAGCTACAGGGGGGGGGAGAACAGTTTAGTGTGAAAAATGTTTATCAGAAACTCTTAATACTTTATTATAATTGTGGGACTTGGGAGTTTAGGTTTTCATTGGTCTTGAACCTAAAAACCTTGAGGGGTACATGAGGTCATTTTGGAGCCTATATTTACTGCCCAAAGAACATGATCTGCCAGATTAAGTGAAAGGAAAAGGGGTCATCCTGACAATGCCATTCATGTTTCATGGTGCTGGAAACATCTGCTGGGACTGGCACCAGGCCAGTCAGGGACTTCTCCAAAAGCAAAGATGAGTGACAGTTTTAGGAGGAAGAGACTAAACCATTTAGGGAAATTCCTATACAATGCGGCATATTTCTCATTTTCTACTACAACGTCATCTTTACAAACTTTTGGCAAGTAATTTTATTTAACTGTTTAAAGAACATATGAAACTTAAATAGATATTGAATTGTGTATTCCTTCGATTTTTAAAATATGGAAATGTGTATGATTTTAGTCATGAGACCTCAGGCCTTCTATTTTGTCCCATTTTTACTTATGATATTTAGAATTCTTAGAATTAAAACTACTGATAAAATCAATAATGCTCTTCATAGAATTTTCAAAACAGAATGATCATCTTTTATATCTATACCTGGTTGTTTTTATTTTAACTTTTGTTTGTTATTTGGGTTTTTCTGGTGTTTCATAGTGAAAATGGTGGCAGATTCATTCATATACATAGACTAATAAATAAGTGCTAAATGCCAGAAGACAGCCCAACCCTTCAGTTTATATATTTTCTCACTGTATGGATCATTTTCACTCCTATTACAGTGATTAAACTTTAACAGAAACACCTAGAATGTTCTTGATAACATCTTCAGTAAAATAGGAGTGGTTTTTAATTTTTATTATTTTAAAACATTCATAAGATTTAATCGTAGTCAAATAGATTTATATATAAATAAGCTACCATATTTCCAGCACACCATGAGTGTGGTTGGTATGATAAATTATTTATAACAAAAAAGCAGCTTCACAAGATAGAGGATAATGATAGACCTACTTCAGTTTCCATTTAACAACTCCCAGGAGATAGAATTTGCAGTAGCACAACAAAAGAATACAGTCATATCCACAATGTGAAGAATACATTACACATTTTAAACTAAAATTGACAACATAAAATGTAGTTGACATCTCAGTCTACAGAGGTAGATCCGTTTAAAGCTCAAGAGGATGGTCTTTCATGATAGTGATAATATCAAGGGAGTTGTTGATAAAGAATGGGTCTTCCTTTCCTGATAACCTTCTGATGGTTAGAAAGAAAACTTTGGGTAAATGACTTCTGTGTTTTTCTTCCTGTTTAGAGCCAAGTGATGAGTTATGGATTGGCTTAAATGACATCAAGATTCAAATGTACTTTGAATGGAGTGATGGAGCCCCTGTAACATTTACCAAATGGCTTCGTGGAGAACCAAGTCATGAAAACAATAGGCAGGAAGACTGTGTGGTGATGAAAGGCAAAGTAAGCCAACTTTAGTTACTGATACCTAGCAAAAGCCACAGGGAAATTTTCCTTCCATCCCACTTATTACCTACGATTGTTTCCATTGTTTCTATTCTACTGAATTGACATAGATCAAGGTTGAACGAGAATTCAGGTTCAGTTTTTTGAGTCTCTCTCAGTTGTCTGGCACACCCAAATTCTCAAGAGGACTAGAAAAGCAACAGACAGAAACTTTCATTTCAAAGATGAAATTAACCAATAACGAACGCTCATATCATTTCTATGCTTGGTTCTAAGTTTGTTTTTTTTTTAATTTTTATTGGAGTATAGTTGATTTTCCATGTTGTGTTAGTGTCTACTGTACAGCAAAGTGAATCAGTTATGCATACACATATATCCGCTCTTTTTTAGATTCTATTCCCATATAGGTCATTACAGAGTATTGAGTAGAGCTCCCTGTGCTCTACAGCAGGTCCTTATTAGTTATCTATTTTATATATAGTAGTGTGTATATGTCAATCCCAATCTCCCAATTTATCTCTTCCCCCTTTCCCCCCGATAACCATACGTTTTCTACATCTGTGACTCTGCTTCTGTTTTGTAAATAAGTTTATTTGTACACTTTTTTTAGATTCCACATATAAGTGATATATATTTGTCTTTCTGTGTCTGACTTACTTCACTCAGTATGACAATCTCTAGGTCCATCCATGTTGCTGCAATTGGCATTATTTTGTTCTTTTTTATGGCTAATATTCTGTTGTATGTATGTACCACATCTTTTTTATCCATTCCTCTGTCGATGGACATTTAGGTTGCTTCCATGTCCTGGCCATTGTAAATAATGCTGCAATGAACATTGGGGTGCATATATCAAATTATAGTTTTCTCTGGGTATATGCCTAGGAGTGGGATTGCTGGGTCATATGGTAGTTTTATTTTTGTTTTTTGGAGGAACCTGCATATTGTTCTCCATAGTGCCTGCACCAATTTACATTCCCACCAATGGTGTAGGAGGGTTCCCTTTTCTCCACAGGTGGTGGCACATGTTTTTACATGGCTTGATGAATCAATTCAGAGCTTTGGTCCTACTTTTAGCTGGTTGCTCTGAGTGGATGGAGACCTAGCTAGATCTACTCTGGGTCCAACAGCCTAGAGTCTGTGCTTGGAGAGCTACAGATTTTTTTTTAGGTTACAAAGAGGTGCCAAATATGAAAAAATGGCTTCCATGTCTTAAATATCACTCAGCGACTGAAGTATATCATCAAGTAATCTTTTGTTAATAGAGAATGAAGATGGTGGTTAAGAGGCTTGGTTTTGATGCATGGCTTATTTCCTCATTTGTAAAATAATAATAATAATCATAATCATACCCAGCTCATATGGTGGGTATAAGGATTAAATGGGTTAAGGTGTATAACGTGCACAGTGCCTGGCCCGAACTTCCTGCTCAATAAGTATTAGCTACTGTTTTTATCATTGTGGTTGTTATTATGGTGATAAATTGAAAGCTTAAGAAAAGAGTATGGGGCTTCCCTGGTGGCGCAGTGGTTGAGAGTCCGCCTGCCGGTGCAGGGGACATGGGTTCGTGCCCCGGTCCGGGAGGATCCCACGTGCCGCAGAGCGGCTGGGCCCGTGGGCCATGGCCTCTGGGCCTGAGCGTCCGGAGCCTGTGCTCTGCAGTGGGAGAGGCCGCGGCAGTGAGAGGCCCGCATACAGCAAAAAAAAAAAAAAAAAGAAAAAAAAAAGAAAAGAGTATGTGTTAATTATTGAAAGAATAGGCAGAAGTGTGTCCTGGGAAGGGGAGACCAGAGAGCATCCTACTTGTAGGGAACTCAAAAGACAGTATGGCTGAAAGCATGGAGGGAGAGGTAGAGGGGTGTGTAGGGAAAATACTGGCCATGAGAAAACATGCATTAGCCTGGGAGTAGCCAAACCTAATCTGCAATCTGCAAATATTACACTGGCTGAAGAGTTGAGTACCAGGTTGTAGTGGGTATGGAAAACATTTTACAAGGTGTTTAGCAGTTAAGGGAAGGAGAAGAGAAATCTTGTAATGTGAAATCTCTAAGGAAGGCAGAAAGGGTGGAATTTGAAGTAGAGTGAAATATGGTACCTTAGCTCGGGGGGGACCCTCATCAATAGAAATGGGAGGAATGGAGGGAAGAAAACTGGTTTCAGGTGTGTTTTCAGGTTGGGCATGTTGCTTGGGGCCTTCTTTCTGGGTGGCTTTACATGTACTCAGTTAACTTGAAAACAGCTGCCCATAGGATGGATGAGGAGGTAAACCTTCTGTTGGGACCATTTCTTAAGGGCTTATGAGCAATTTTCGTTTCTCTCTAGATCCCCCTCCAGAGTGGCTTGACAGCAAAGACATAAAAAACATACTGGGGCTACAATCTCTTTATATCTTTGTAGCCAAAGTCAAATTTGCAGTTGCCTGGTAAAATGTCCATTTACCTTTCCTTTTCATAGATACCTTTTTCTCTTAATAACCTCAAATCTTATTTCCCTTTTCAGAGGTGCAGTTATGAGGAAATAGCACCAAACAACTGATGATCATTGAGTTGTTGTTTTTTTTTTTCCTTTGCTTTCTGCAGGATGGGTACTGGGCGGATCGGGCCTGTGAACAGTCTCTTGGCTACATCTGTAAGATGAAATCACAAGCCCAAACTCCAGGAATAGTGGAAGTGGAAACAGGCTGCCAGAGAGTGAGTACAGAACGCACGCAGTGGTTTCAAATCAGCAAATATGATGTGATAGCTTTATTTTTGTCTGTGAAGGTACTTAATAATAGGGGCCAACTGCTTCACCTTACAGGTAGTGGTAGTCTATGACGCTATGGGTCATCAAGGACATTTCCAGTGGATAACCTTAATTTGCAGATAGCAAACAATCCTTAGTCATTTTTTCCATTTATAATATTTCTGGTGAGCCTGTTTCTGGTGGGGAGTCTTCTCAGTAGATTACTGAGGGTCTGGGAGGCAGGAGGTCTAGGCTCTAGTTGGTAGTACCAGGTAGTAAGTCAGTTAAACCAAGTCAAACCATGCAGTCCTATCGTGCTTTATTCTCACCTGCACCACAGTTAGTAATACCTCCCCGCAGGTCTTATCTTTCTTTGAGGTTAAAGTAAGTGATTTCTGTGGAACTGTTTCTAAAAGCGTAAAGAAGCTGCAAAATACGGGATGTATGGTTATCATTTTCCTGTTTGATCGCTGAGTTGCCCATCTTCCTCTTTTTTCCTTTCTCACTTCTCTTGGATAAAAATAAAGTTGCAACTGATTTTCTATCCAAGAGCGTCAAGTTGTGATCAAATCATAGCAAACACCAGAATTCATGAAACATAATTGAGTACTGAACAAGTAAACCATAAAGAAAAATAGAGCAAACACAGAAAATCATACAATGTGATAGACAGAAAGGATCTTAGTGATGCTTGAAAACCCCCTTTTAATTTTTGTGTCCTGGAAATTTCAGCCCAGAGAAGTGATAACTTTGTATGAGTCACACAGACGTAAGGCTAGAACCCGAGTCTCCTGCCAAGTACACTTTCACCGCTGGTTTCACTACCAGTACTCTTACATATTCTTTGCCTAATCATAGGCAGGTACAGGAGATTGTCTATTATTGTAATTTTCTATAAGTAATAAACCAATCCTCAAATTTTATTATTTCTACACAATCAAAATTTTGTGTATATTTTTTCTGTGAACTGTCATGTCTATTATGATAAAATCCAATTTAATCATTAGGTTAAATAAGAAAAAGAAGAAAATATCAGCCAACTGTTTGTTGAGTGTGGTTATTATGCTTTCAGTGATCTTAAAAGATAAACATTATGTTTCTAACTAAACAGGAGAAGATGCAAGAACTCAGAGATATTAATTTAGCCTGTTTAAAAACACATGCTCTAGGCACTGATTTCCTCAAATCACTGGAAAGTCTAGAAAAAAATCCACTTGTCAGCAAAGGAAGATAATAGTTTTTTTGTCTGGGCCTGGGTACTTGGTGGTGTAGGGGTATTTCTGAGAATTCAAAACTCCAGGCCTTCTGTCATAAAGATCTGGGATTCAGTTTTCAATTCATTGCTACCTGTAGGGGAAACCTTGATCTAAGAAATTAACATGAAATGGTCCCAAGTTGCTAATATTCCTGGATGTCTGACAGACGCAAGTGTAAATCCTCTTTATACAGAAGTCCTACTTCCCAGGCTGATTGGGAATCCCACAGATGAGTGTGAAATCCAAAATTATAAAACATACCACCAGGAGCTTAGATGGTGGAATTAATGGATATGACATTAAAGTGACTGTGTATTAAAATGTTTACAGAAATAAAAGGTGGAATTGAAACCATGGACCAGCCACCAAGTTTTGTTATGTGGTGTTTTCATATGATTAAATTATAAATATTTTTTATTTCCATTAAGGTTTTTTTGACCCATGAATTATTTAGAAATGTGTATGTGTGTGCTTTCATAGTGGTAGAATTTGCTGGTAGTGATGGGGTTTTGTTTGTGTTTTAGTTCCTAAATAATTGGGAGCTACTGTTGATTTAAATTTCACTGCGTTGTGCTCATATAAAGTTTTTGTTGTTATTTGTTGAGATTTTCTTCATTATCTAGTTCATAGTCAGTTTTTATAAATATTCCATCTGTGCTTGAACAGAATGATCTTTGATCTGGGGGTTCAGGGGTCTATATATGGTGACTAGATAAAACTTAGCAATTATATTATCCAGATATTCTATATTTCTAATATTTTGTCTGCTTGACAAAATATTCTCCTTGTAATTGTATCAAGCTTGATTTATGTACTTTGATCTGTATTATATCTTCTTGGTGAATCAGTCCTTCAACTATGTAATTATTTCTTCATTCATAATAATGCTTTTTTATCATAAAGTCAATTTTAAATAATATTAATATTGCCACAGAAACTATCTTTTGCGTGATATTTCCCTGGAACCTCTTTCTCCAGCTGCTTGCTTTTAATCATTATGTGTCATTATATTTTAGGAATGGCTATTATAAATAAATACCTGCATTTTCATTTTTAATCTAATTTGAGGAACTCTGGCTTTTAACTGGTAAACACCAGTTTTGTGGAATTGAAACCATGGACCATGGGCATGACATTGGTTCTATTGAATATATTTATTCCATTTTCCTCCTGTATGGGTTTGGAAGTTATACATTCTTACTTTTTAAAAAAAAAATTGTGGGCCTCCCTGGTGGCGCAGTGGTTGAGAGTCCGCCTGCCGATGCAGGGGATACGGGTTCGTGCCCCGGTCTGGGAGGATCCCATATGCCGCGGAGCGGCTGGGCCCGTGAGCCATGGCCGCTGAGCCTGTGCGTCCGGAGCCTGTGCTCCGCAACGGGAGAGGCCACAGCAGTGAGAGGCCCGCGTACAGCAAAAAAAAAAAAAAAAATTGTTACCCTTATTATTATTATTATTTTTTGTACGTGGGCCTCTCATTGCTGTGGCCTCTCCCGTTGCGGAGCATAGGCTCTGGACGCGCAGGCTCAGCGGCCATGGCTCACGGGCCCAGCCACTCCATGGCATGTGGGATCCTCCCGGACTGGGGCACGAACCCGTGTCCCCTACATCGGCAGGCGGACTCTCAACCACTGCGCCACCAGGGAAGCCCCCCCTTATATTTTTAACATGCATTCCTGACTTGAAGTTAACCAATATCTCTCTCTGCCTCATGAACAAAATGAATGTTAATTATTCCACTCAAACATTCAAAATTTTTCAAATTTTGAAGTAATGTTAGACTCACAAGAAGTTGAAAAAAAGAGTACCGAGAATTCCCCTGTATCATCCACTCCACTTCAGCCAATGACAACATTTTCTCTAACCAGAGTACATGATCACTACAGGTAGTTGGCATGGATACAATATTATTGACTAAACTACAGATCTTATTACTATTCCATTCTTCAACTTCCCACCACCAATTAGGTATCTTTGCTATTTGTCCAGGCAGTTAGACCTGGATTTACCGACATTTATTGACTTCTTTGCTCAGCGTAGACTTTTAGTCCACTTGCTCCTCTTGGCTTTCCTTTCTTGCCAAAGTAAATCTTCTAGAAGTGCTTTCCCTGGGATTTGGGAGTGGAAAACTCTGTCTTTGTTTGAAAATCTCTTGAATGTAATTTAGGCAGGTCATTTTAGAATTCTAGATCGATAGCTGTTTTCTGACAGCACTTTACATATTATTTCATTTTCTCCTGGCCTTTATTTTTGCCATTGGAATTCCTACTAGACTAAATCTTCTTTTTTTAAAAAGTGGATGCTCTGTATTTTCTCTCTGATTGATTTTAAGATCTCATTTTCTCTGTCTGTAAGTACAATATGTTCAGTTTTGGATTTATTTTATTGGTTCCATTTGGTATTGAGTGTGCCTCTTCGTTTTGAGGATTTGTATCTTTCCATTCTTGAAAATTACCAGTCATTAATTTTATTCAGTGCTTCTGAAACTTCTCTCAGGTTGATTTTCAACCTTCTCATTCTATCATTTATATTTTCTATCAATATGATTTTTAAAACATCTTTTCTTATTCTCATCTCTCTTCTACATTCAGTCAATTTACTAATCTTTCTGAAACCATATTTTCTATATTTAATCTGGCCATTGAGTTTTTAACTTCATATTTTTCTTTTCTAGAAATTCGTTTTTGTGTGTGTTTGAATCCTCTCGTTCTTTGTTCATAATATTTTGATCTTTCATCATTGATTCTGTTTCTTCTTTTGTCACTTAAATCATCTCAACATGCTTCTTTTTGTATTTTTTCCAGATTGTTTTATTATGTTAAACTGTTGACTCTCCCTTAAAATGAGACATTTTTCTCACATGGTTTATAATTTTTGATTGTGAATTCGTCCCCATCCCATCCCCACCCTGACCCTCAAATGTCATAGTCTTAGATGACCTGGATTATGGAAATATTTCTGTCGTGTGGTTTTACATTTTACTTCTCAAAGTGCCTGCAAGATTCTCCTTCTGTAGACTACATTTTATACTGTACTTTTTGGGCTGTAGATTCTCATGCAATGTGGGTAGTGTAAAGTTGGGACTGGCACCCATCTATGGCACGGACTTGGTATTTATTTTCAAACAGAAGAATTTTTTTCTTCCTTCGCCCAGAACCCCAGGCAGGTGACAAGAATCTCTGTCATTTCCTCCTCCTGTGGGGGGAGTTTTCTCGCTCTCCTTTCAAAGAGGGGCTACCCTTAGTGGGTATCATCTTTACACAAGGACTTCAGTTCTATCTCCCTGCCTCAGGTGGGCTGATGGCCAAATATCCTAATCTGTATGGACATTAATACCCCAGCCCCTAGACTCTAGGACCTTAATCTTGGTCTGATACATAACCAGGCAACTACAGTCTCAGCTTGTGCATTTTCCATTCCAGCTTTTTAGTTTTCTAGTATTTATTTTTGATACTTGGAGATTTCCCCTTCTTTCTCCCAAATTCTAGTATGGATTTTCTGTTTATTGTTATGTTTTTATTTAGCATGCTTTTATTTCTGTGTGTTTGAAGTGTGGGAGAGGAAGCACATCAAATCATGTTGCCAAAAGTTTGATAAGTACTATCCTGTGACCAGATGGTACAGCTTTATACTCACTATCTACTACTGGCTTCAATAGGTGACTAGGCTTGTTATTCTTCAATAACAAGTTACCTATTCTAAAACTGAGATCTTAGCCATTTTGTTCAGTTTCTTGGGTAAACATGTCACAAATCATTTTTGTTGGAAGTTGCATCAGAAGTGGAGAGAATGACTCCCCTCACCCCATTTTGTATCATAATTGCCATTTGAGGAACAATGCACTCCTGTTTTCCTTATTCACATAAATTGTTTTCATTGCATGTCAAATTATTCATATTTGTGTTCTTTACACACTTCTATTATTTATCAATTTGTGTTTCATCATAGAGGAATTATTCAGATAATATTATATCATAAATATGCATGATAATCTGCTTCATAACATCAATAGGGCTGGAAAAGACATGGCTTCTACTGCTATTTGATTGGACACACACTTTCAACATTTACAGAAGCAAACCAAACCTGTGTGAATGAGAAGGCTTACCTAACAACTATCGAAGACAGGTATGCAACTATTTTCATGTTTTAAAAAAAATGTATCAAATAATGAACCATTTCCAAAAAAGCATATCAATGTGCTCTAAATTTCTGAGTAAATTACATTGAATCTTGAAGTATGGTTTGTAAACATAGGAGCATTAAAAATCATGTTTTTATTTGGATTCTTCATTGAAAACACAATAAAATATTTTGCTACTTTTAGTACCATAAAACAATGTTCAGAACAGTTTGCTAATGCTCTGGTAAATGTTGTTTATAGATCTAACTTTATTTATTTATTTATTTATTTATTGGAGTATAATTGCTTTACAATGTTGTGTTAGTTTCTGCTGTACAAGCAGGTGAGTCAGCTATATGTATACCTATATCCCCTCCCTCTTGGACCTCTCTCCCACCCACCCCCATCCCACCCATCTAGGTCATCACAGAGCACCGAGCTGAGCTCCCCGTGCTATACAGCAGGTTCCCACTAGCTAGCTATTTTACACATGGTAGTGTGTTTATGTCAAACCTAATCTCCCAATTTGTCTCACCCTCCCCTTCCCCACCGTGTCCACATGTCCGTTCTCTACCTCTACATCTCTATTCCTTCCCTACGAATAGGTTCATCTGTACCATTTTTCTATATTCCACATATGTGCGTTAATATACGATATTTGTTTTTCTCTTTCTGGCTTACTTCACTCTGTATGACAGACTCTAGGACCATCCACGTCTCTACAAATGACCAAATTTCGTTCCTTTTTATGGCTGAGTAATATTCCATTGTATATATGTACCAAATCTTCTTTATCCATTTGTCTGTCGATGGCCATTTAGGTTGTTTCCATGTCCTGGCTATTGTAAATAGAGCTGCAGTGAACATTGGGGTGCATGTGTCCTTTTGAATTACAGTTTTCTCAGGGTATATGCCCAGTAGTGGGATTGCTGGGTCATTTGATAGTTCTATGTTTAGTTTTTTAAGGAACCTCCATACTGTTCTCCATAGTGGCTGTATCAATTTACATTCCCACCAACAGTGCAAAAGGGTTTCCTTTTCTCCACACCCTCTCCAGCATTTCCTGTTTGTAGACTTTTTGATGATGGCCATTCTAACCGGTGTGAGGTGATACTTCATTGTAGTTTTCCTATGCATTTCTCTAATAATTAGTGATGTTGAGCATCTTTTCATGTGCTTCTTGGCCATCTGTATGTCTTCTTTGGTGAAATGTCTATTCAGGTCTTCTTCCCATTTTTTAATTGGGTTGTTTGCTTTTTTGATATTGAGCTCCATGAGAGATCTTTTTTAACTTTTTTTAAATGTAGCAGATCTCAAAATTTTTAAAGCAAAAATAGTAAGTAAAATTTGTCATGTCAAAAATCAAACTCTCTATCTGTACTACCACCTCCAACAAAAAAGGCAGAGAGACTTACTGAATATTTTATTCATTCTTTCCAGTCTTCCATTCTTTGTTTTGCTTTGCTTTGCTAGGTTTACTAGATTATTAGGTCCAGAAAATGATGTGAACACAGAGAATTTTATGTAACTTTTAACATCTAGAGTCCCATCCTTCTTTAGGTTTTAGTATTTATTTTTCTCCTGCTTTTTGCAAAGTACTGGATCAGGCACAGAAGAAACTTAAAATAAAATTTTAAAAATGTCCATCTGATTGGAACTAAATAGGTAAAAATTATTGAGTTTTAATACAGTAAGTTATATTTATTGACCTTTCAACGCAGACCCAATAAAATGTAGAGGATGCTATTGATATTAAAAATTCTTTGACAAAATGAAAGATGTCATAGAATTCATATAGTTTTTATAAAAGAACTTGTTTTTCAACATTCTTTTTTCATGTATAATTAAATGTCTGATACATTGTAACACCCTTATACAATGCTAACCTCTGAAAATAAGAACATAGATAATTTTTATCTTATGACCTGGAAGTGAGCTATACGTTTTTAAGTACTGTGGGAGCATGTTCTGATCTGTACTGTTGGTCTTTGGGTCTACTGGAATAGAGATTTCCCTAGATTTTCTATTTTAAGTTTGCTTTTCTTTATGTGTTTTCTGTGATACTTGTGTTCAGGAACTCACTAACTCTGTGGTTCAATTTGGTTTTGGGGCTTTAAGAAAAATTGAGCTGTTCCTTTTTAATTTTTTTGGTTTGTTCAGTTTAGGGAATGACATTATTCAGACTAGGGTCAAACAAATGTTCTGTTATTGTGGCTTTCTCTCCATTGCCCTCTCTGTTCTCGCTGGAGCCATCTACAGCTCCCTTTGTTCCTGGAAACTTTGGACATCACTTTTCTTTTGCTCCAAAGAGATATTTTTTTGCATATGTTGCTGCGTCATTGTCTGTTTATCAATTAAGACAAATTTGGTTTGCCTTACCAACTACATTGTATTATTACCAGATTACGCCAAATATAAGGATGGGATCCAGAGGAGAGCAAACGCTGGAATTTGTGATTCTGCTCCCAGTTCTTTCTAGAGATTGAATCTCTAGTTCTCTGTATTTCTTGATAATTTTCTCTTTTGTTTCAGAGCTGAAAAATGAGAATGACATTGAGGGGAAAATTCACACAGATTTTCTAATTGTTTTGTCCTCGATCATGTTACCACCTCTCCACTTACTTCACCAAGAATTGTGTAGAGCATTTGAAATATTTGAACAGTGGACTGATTTTCAAACAATGTATTTTAAAAGGCGATAGTTTTCTCCTTGGCGTTTTCAGAGTTCTCTTTCACTTTTAGGAGGAGCAGAAGGGCTGGTGAGCAATAGAGAAAATAGTTTGGGTGCATTTGAATGATTTCATTCAATCAGCTGTATGATATGTTTCCTTCAGAAGATCACATTTCCTTAGTGAAAATTTGCATTATTTAAATGACATGTAAATAGAACACAATAGGTTTGAGTTGCCAACTAAAGCATAGCTCAGGCATACAATTGAGGTACTTTTCATGTGGATAATTAGAAAAATTCACATTTTTCTAAAATTTAGTTAATTTTTTTTTTTTTTAAAGATATGAACAAGCCTTTCTGACTAGTTTGGTTGGATTGAGGCCTGAAAGATATTTTTGGATAGGACTTTCAGATGTACAAAACAAAGGAACTTTTCAGTGGACCATCGCGGAAGGGGTTCAGTTCACCCACTGGAATTCAGATATGCCAGGTATGTTCAGAGCTTCGGTCTTGTTTCAGGTGGTCTGGTGAGGGGACCAAGAATCTGTGTTCTTTTTTCTTCTTTTTTGGCCGCACCACGTGGCATGAGGGATCTTAGTTCCCCAAGCAGGGATGGAACCCCTGCCCTCTGCAGTGGAAGCGTGGATTCTTAACCACTGGACCACCAGGGAAGTCCCAGCACTTTGGTCTTGGGTTTCCATTTACCCTACACGTCGTCTATCGGGCCAAGCCTGTAATTCCTTCACGGCACCTTTCCAAACAGACTTATGTATGTAAATTAATTGTGCTCTTTAGATTTTATTATCTTATATTTCATTCTCTTTTTGCTTTTTCTTTTAAAAATGTTCCCATTAGTTTGCAGTGGTCTAAAAAAAAAAAAGGGAAGAGAAAACTGCTAGGTTATCTGGTACCGCTCTATTTGAAGTATTTATGAAACAGTGATGAAATCCTGAATGGTCATAAAGATTCCAAATGGTTAACTTACTTCTGAGAACTTAAAATTGTCCTCAAGGGATATAAAGCTTTTCAATGTAACTATGAATAGAATTATGACTGCGCTAAATCTGGAACAAGATTTAGTGCTTATGTGGAACTCATTATTTCAATATCTTGAATGGGCTACCCCGTTTAGCCCTTTATATGCCTTGGATTTAATTTTACCCTTATAGGAAACCTGCAAGGTAAGTTTAAGTATCCTCATTGTAAAGAGGTGGAAACTGGAACTTGAAAAATTTATAAGCACGGATTTAGACTAATCTTTGTAATTTCCAAATCCAGGCTGTTTGCACTAAGATCACCCTCCCTCCCTATAAATTTTGATTTGCCTTTTTTAATAAGAAGTTTCTGAAGTAGACTCTGAAAGATTCTTTGCTTTCTTTATGCACTGGTGTCTAGCCTATGACGTAATTCAGTATGACTGCATTTAGGAAATTCAACATCCTTATAGCAAGTGTTTCATTGTGCCTAGATAAAAAGCTAAAGAAGGAATAATATAGCTTAAGGGCACAAATTAACTACTTGGCCTAATAAGTCCTAATCTTCAGAAGTTTTAAAAATTTGTATCCTCAGCTGTCAATAAGGAAAAGAGATCAGTAATTTGGATAGTGTGATTTTTTAAAATTATTGAACATTCTGAAAAATAGTAAGACTTCAGTTTATTTTGAAAGAACAGGGCAGTATATTAAGAGCGTGTGCACATTTTTGTTTTTTTGAAGGGTGGTAATTCTTACTCTCCAGGCAAAACTCCTTAATTTCACTGGTGTTGATCATTTAGCAGTAGGATTCTGAGAGATTAATCCTGTAACATCCTTAGGGAATAAAAATGGATCAAACCAGAGTCATAGGGAATTAGCAATCTTACAGAAAATATTTTGGGAAAAATATACCTCCCCAGAACTTTGAGAGTTACTTCTAAACATTTACTGCCTTTAAAAGGACAGCAATCAAAGACTATCTCATCTTAGCAGCAAGGAATCCTAATGTTTCCAAAGCTCTATCTTAATTACTATTTTGAAATAATGATGACGGTAAAACAGAAAGCTTCAAACCATGAAGCTTAGTATAGTCCACACTGTCTTTTATGTACTCTTTTATCCATTAAAGCTGGCATGCATCACAACTCTGTAAGGTAGGTAGCAGTATTTGCATTTTAAGACGAGGAAATGGGTTCATAGTAGTTGAGTAATTGATCTAAAATCTCTAGCTCAGGCGTGTCTCATTTTGAAGTCCAAAGAACTTCTGTTCTCAGATATCTACATGGACCCCAGGGGGAAAAATAACAGATCTTAAATAATTTTTTTTAAAAAGAAAGAAACATCAAAACCCCATTATTTTTGGGTATATGTATGTGTATAACTGAATCACTTTGCTGTACACCTGAAACTAACACAACATTGTAAATCAACTAGACAGCGATATAAAATAAAAAATAAATTCAAAAAAATCAACTTCCTTGGGAAAAAAAACACAAAACATTATTTTTGTCATTATGGTAAATTTTATCATACTAAAACTATTGTACTGTTAAATGTCTGTGTTGAGGGGGGCACCCTGCCAGATATTAGAAATACAAAATGTTACCAAAACTCTGACATTTGAGATTATAATTCAGTTGGGGATACAGGCCACACAAATAAAAGGTAAATAATGGTTCAAAAATAGCACAAATCAATTGCCAAATGCTGCAGGATCTCTCCTCTACATTTTCTCGTCACATGTAGATTTGATCCCACAGCTTGAGGCTCAGGTTTGAACTGTCTTCTGTGAACACAGCTGGCTTTCACAATCCCTTGTTGAGTGAATTCTGCTTTGTTACCTGCAGGACGGAAAGCCGGGTGTGTTGCCATGAGAACTGGGGTTGCAGGGGGCTTGTGGGATGTCTTGAGATGTGAAGAAAAGGCAAAATTTGTGTGCAAACACTGGGCAGAAGGAGTAACTCGCCCACCAGAGCCTACAACCACCCCGGAACCCAAATGTCCAGAGGATTGGGGCACCTCCAGTAAAACAAGCTTGTGTTTCAAGGTAAGTCTCAATTGCTAAGCTCTTAAAGAATTTGGGATATGCTTCAGCCTAAAGAATCACCTAAGGAATGGAAACAAAACCAATGCCCAGGCTCCACCTGTAGAAATTCTGATTTTATTGATCTGACAGGGGGCTTGGGCATCCACTGTTTTTTTTGTTTTGTTTTGTTTTTTTTGGCGGTACGCGGGCCTCTCACTGTTGTGGCCTCTCCCGTTGTGGAGCGCAGGCTCAGCGGCCATGGCTCACGGGCCCAGCCGCTCCGCGGCATGTGGGATCTTCCCGGCCCGGGGCACGAACCCGCGTCCCCTGCATCGGCAGGCGGACTCCCAACCACTGCGCCACCAGGGAAGCCCCCATCCACTGTTTCTAAGGAGCTCTCCTTGGGTGGATTGCTAAGGACCAGTTGCTTTGAGACCAGCAAGCACAGCCCATGCCACAGACACAACTCGCAGCAGCCTTTCTTCGCCTGCTTTGCCTTCCTCACCTCCCACTCTTGGCGTCTTTCCTCTCTCCCATGCTTGCTTGCCCTAGTATGAGCTCGCACTTCTCTTTATCTTAATGAAAATTTCTTCTCCCCCCCATGCTAGCCTGTTGCCTCCCATTTTGGCTCTGTCCTTGGAGCCCAAGCTTTAGGCTAAGTGAACTGACAAACGAATCTGCGATCATGTCACACTGGAATTCTAGAGAGAATACTCCCTTGTTCTGATTTAACCCCTGATTATTATGCCTGATGGGAGATGAAAGACTTCCCGTAGGGGCACATGGCCGTTCAGTGATCTGTAAGTGACAATTAGATATCCTGCTGTCAACCAGGACATTCCTAGACTGGACCATCCATTTTCTCCTTATGCAGTCAAGCTCACCCAAACAAAAAACATACCCCATACCCCAGTGAATTAAGCATTTGGGGTTTTTTTCTCTCTTGTAAATCATATTCTTTCTAGAGAAGGTTGTGTTTAGCCAAATATAGCAATGTACTTATCTACCACTTAATGACGTAGTCTCTAAAGGCCAGTTCTCTGGACTTCTTTTGTTCAGTCCTTTGAGGCATATGGCCCTGGCATGTTTTGTAAGACAGTTACACAAAGCTGATGAAGAACCTGAGTTACTAACGTGTCAGAATGAGGTTGTTTAGTCTCCTCTCACTCAAGGGCTAGTTGAGCTGGTAACTTCTACTTAGCAGCAACAGAGACTCATTAGCTGTTCAATCCAGATTAGCCAGTCAAAGCTAAAAGCATAATTTACATAGAAGGGAACATATTGAGCCAAGACAGGAGAGGATTTTACAAATGGATTGAGGACTAATACAAAGCCAATCAGGTATTTGATTGCTGCCTCTGGAAACTTTTGAGTTATTGCACAAAGGCCAGGTTCGGCCTATGCACAGCCATCCACCTGAGGGTGGCAGGCTATGGAGATTAGCTGCAGAATTTTTGAGAGAAGGAGCAGAATTCTCCAGAGCTGGGAAGTGAACCAGGGGTTCCAGAAGATGTTATCCAGGTGGATGTACAACGAATCCAAATATGTGCTTCCCTAGAAATTATGGTTTTAGAGGTGCTTGGGGTAGGGTTTGTTTGAAAACATATAGACCATCTTTGTACATATTAAGATGTGAGAATTAGTAATAAAATTCAGCTGTTAGTAAATTGATTGAAGAAAATAAAATCTTATATCACCATCTAACAAGTTGAGATATTCACAGGAGTCTTGAGAATTACTGCAGTGGAAAGTTGCTCAAGTTACCTGTATCCAGATAACTCAAGTAAGGTCAAGGTGAAGATTGCCTTGTGTTGCTCTATGACAACTGGGCAACCATAGTCCACTGGAAGCAAATCCCTTTTTCTACAAGCCTGCAATGGTGGGGACCACGTCTCATGAGAAATAATGAATGAAAATTATAAAAGTTGGTGGATACAATGAACTCCTTTACTGTTTGCATCCTGATGGATATTTCCCATACTATCACTGTGGATAATACGACATATTCTCTAAATTCTATAAATCTTAGCTTTAGGTTCGCTTATATCCCATCTTTATAGATGCTCTCCCCGATAAGTGTCAGTCATGACACGTTCTCCAATCGTTGTTAAAATATACATCCATAAGGAAAAAGGAAAAGGCAGTTTTAAGAACATAACAACAAAGTGTTGGAAGGCTGCTGGGTTATTCACTGTTTAAGCTAAACAGGATAACAAACTGTGGTTCAATCTTAGAGAGGTTATTACCCTTAAATTTTTTAAATTCATGTTTACTTTCTCTATATCAAGTTTCTTTTCATTCTCTTCCATCTCAATGCCACTTTTTACACTTAACCAAATTAATCCTATCTTCTACAAGAAGCTGTATGCCAAACCCATACGCCTAAAGCTTTTAATCTGACTTTTCCAGGTTCTATAAAGGAAGTTCATTTTCTAAGGTTTTCTCAACAAAATCATCCCCCAAATTTTGTTACCCAAATATTCACTCATAAATTGATTTTCAGCCAAGAGAATTACATTGTTTGGGGCCATTGTAATGTCTTGCTTTTCTATAAATGAAATCTCATCAAAAGTAGATTATTTCTCTTGGTTTGATAAGCTATGAAATGTAAAATAAATTCTGAATCTGTATCACCTTTAGCTGTTTACAAAAGGAAAACATGAGAAGAAAACATGGTTTGAATCTCGAGATTTTTGTAGAGCTCTGGGTGGAGATCTAGCTAGTATCAATAATAAGGAAGAACAGCAAACAATATGGCGATTAATAACGTAAGTAGCTTTTCTATACAATACTCCTTCCTTTGACCCGTTGGGTGTTAATGATGTTGAGAAAATTCTCATATTTCCAAAATTGTTGGCTCCTTATGCTGCTTTGGATACATATATCATATCCTGAATCCGTGGGCACTTTTTGATTTCATTTCACTTCTAAATGCTTTAACTTTATAGATATAAATCCTGTGATGAATTGCTCTATAAACGTATAAGACACTCAGTACATATTATTAAATGAATAAATGAATGAGTATCTTCCAGTGCTTTACAGTTCTTTCAAACAGCAGCTTGTTTTCAGGATATTTACAGGTTGTACCAAAATGCACAACTGTTGCATAAAGCTTACATTTAGTCATTGAATCCCTTTACCTGTGTACTAACTAATTTATGTTTTGGGGGTCATTTTCAAATTTGATTAGGACTCAGAGGTAACCAAACTTGGTTCATAAGCTACCTTTATGTCTTGTATGTTGCAGAGCTAGTGGAAGCTACCACGAACTGTTTTGGTTGGGACTGACATATGGAAGTCCTTCTGAGGGCTTTACTTGGAGTGATGGATCTCCTGTGAGTAATTTGACTTAACAGATCATTTTCTTACTTTATCATGCATTTATTTTGATATTAACCTTCTGGCTTACTCCAAATTTTTGGTAAGATGGGTTATTATGAGAGCTAGAGACCTTTTCCGACGCAAAATGAATGCTATTTTAGAACCATTATTTTGCCCCTTGTCCCAGTACATTTCTCCTGTTCACCCAAGGTGGAACATGGTGGACTGCATGAAAAAAAAAATTAGGAAACTCATTCCTCTAATTGATATAAAATAATGTCTTCATTCTCTCATGCCAAATTGGTATGCAAGTGGCTAAACTTCTTAAAAATTGTGTGTTTTATGACCTCTTATAGACTAGGAGGTATGGCAACAACTTTGGATACTCCATTAGAAACCATTAGGCTTTGTCAGACTTCTCCATTCTCAGGAACAGGGAAGGGAGAGGCTGTGGCACGTGCTGGCCGTCATCACAGGAAGTGATTTTGTGTACTATCAGTTCTACCTCCTGTCCCAACCCACCAGCAGCTTTTCAAGGTGCTCCGTAGGGTGGATTATTTGATGGCTCCATTGTTAACGTGGATTTTATATTTAGATCTCTGGAAAATAGATCATGATGCTTATTCTAAAACCTTGTGGGCTATGATTCCACTCTGAGAACTCCGTAGAGGACCTAATCCCAGCCCTCCATTTATTTCCACTGTTCATTTTGGCAACGTTTGGTAGCTTCCTTAGTAACATTTCATAAGTCTTTTCTTCTGTAAGGAGAACTAATTATATTTCTCTCTCCTACCCCTCTAGTAAAAAGAAAGTTTCCAGTATCACAATGAAATATTATCCCTTAAGAATGAGTTATAAATTGAGGAACTCCCAATACTGAGAAGTGGAACTTTTTGCCAGGTTTTTTCTGTATACAAATCCCACTTTCATGGACCTGGATCCATTCTATTTAATAAGGGGGAAAGAAAATTTTATAATACTTAATAGCATACTCTATTTGACTTCAGAAGTTTCCATGTAATGACAGCTATTTCTTTCCCAGCTGTGTTCATAAAACTTGTTTGCAAAGCAAACCTATTGTGGAAAAAAACTGAAGTGATTAAAAAATGTAAACATCTTTCCTTTTGTGTTTGGATGGTTGATTGGCATTGGCCTGATAAAAATGGCTAATGGTTGTAATGTAATGTTTCTAACATAGGTTTCATATGAAAATTGGGCTTATGGAGAACCTAATAATTATCAAAATGTTGAGTACTGTGGTGAGTTGAAAGGTGACCCTGGTATGTCCTGGAACGATATTAACTGTGAACATCTTAACAACTGGATCTGCCACATACGAAAAGGTATGATGATCTGTCCTCTCCTTTATCTCAGATTGGAGAACTAACCTCCAGTGATCCCAATATCTTCCCTTTATCTGTGGAACCAAACAAACAAAATAACAAAATAAGGGAATTGGCAGGGGCCATCATTTCACAGGATAAGAATGAAGTCGCTGAGCACAGATAAATGTTCCAAAGGCACAGAAGATCAAAAGGCCACCCGGGAATCCTGGACCAGAGTCACGTCCTCCAAAATAATTCCCACGAGCTGCGGGTCTTGCTCAGGTCCTATAGGCACAGGAGTGGGTAGGTGTACTACCTTGTAAGCAGAGTAATGAGGGTGCAGTTTCTGTCTGGGCATTTCTACCCTCTTACCCACGTTAGTCATCCAATAGGTGAAAGTTTCCCTCAGTCTGAATATGCTGTTTATGGATTTCTCAAGGAAGTGTTCAATCAAAGAACTGGCACCATTCTGAGGCCCCTGATGCTGTAAGACCCACCATGTTGTTGATGGCCTCAAATGATCAATGCATACTTATCCGTCATGATTTGTGACTCAGAAAGTTCCACATGTCCAAGTCAGATTCTTTTCAGATAAACAAACAGGTCCACCCTTGAACCAAAATATGTATCACTTGCTCCTCTGTGGACAGATAAATGGAACCACGTCGCCCCCTGCTGTCGGGGATCCTTGGCTACTGTTCCAGCTCCATCGCTAAAGATACTGTGTCGCTCTCCTACTGTCTGTCTGCTTATTTTCCTTACTCTTGCTTAGAGGAGTGTTTACAGTGTTTTCAGAATGGAGGAATAAATAGTGGCCAGTTTTTCTTTAAAAGTCTCTTAGCTACCAAAGACTAATTTCCTTTTGTATTATTAGTAGCTCTGTTCTTACAGATGGTAAATTCATTAAACCAAAAGCTAAGTAACTTGAGTCCTTTTATCGGATTCCAGCAAAGTCCAAGTATTAGTAACTACTTGGAAAGAAAAATATTTTATGTAATGTTTCATAAAACAAACATTTAGTAAGAATAAGTTTTTTTTTTCTTTTTAATTTATTTTTGGCTGCGTTGGGTCTTCGTTGCTGCAGGCGGGCTTTCTCTAGCTGCAGTGAGCGGGGGCTACTCTTCATTGCGGTGCATGGGCTTCTCATTGCGGTGGCTTCTCTTGTTGCGGAGCATGGGCTCTAGGCGCACAGCCTTCAGTAGTTGTGGTGTGTGGCCTCAGTAGTTGTGGCTCGCAGGCTCAGTAGTTGTGGCTCGCGGGCTCTAGAGCGCAGACTCAGTAGTTGTGGCGCACAGGCTTAGTTGCTCCGTGGCATGTGGGATCTTTCTGGACCAGGGCTCGAACCCATGTCACCTGCATTGGCAGGTGGATTCTTAACCGCTGTGCCACCACGGAAGCCCCAAGAATAAGTTTTTTGAAGAAACTATATTTTGTAAATAAATAGTTCGTATTTAATGGTTTCAAATAATGAAAATTGAGGTACTTTCACAGCTCATTATAAGATGCACCACTGTAAAACTAACATCTATTGAGCACTTTCTAAATACAAGTAACTCTCATATTTTACCCCATCTCTTTACATATGTGACTAACTCCTTTTTGCAGTTGAGAAAGTTAAGGGTAAGACATTTAAACCCCAAACTGGGATTTGAACTTAGACTTTCTGATTCCAAAACTCATGTTATTTCCTTTCTTTTTTATGACATTACTTTTTGGGCCTAAAAAACTGTCTTCCAATTTCTGGTGGTATTGCTGGACCTGATCTGATTAACTCTTAACTCCTAATTCTGTTTCTCTTTATTCTTCTTCCCTACAACTGATAGGAGAACTGAAGATTAGGAGGGAGGAAGAGAAAGAGAGAACAGTTAAGTTTTTAGCTATATTGACCCGTGAAAATAGTGAAACAAGAAGGATATGTAATAGCACAAGTTCAAGCACCGTTTATACCTAATTTTCTTTTGTTTTCCAGGACAAACACCAAAGCCTGAGCCAACCCCAGCTCCTCAAGACAGTAGGTGTTTCCTTTTTTTCCTGATTTCTATATTGATAGAAATAGATTCCTTTTTTTCCTCTTTCCTTTCTCAATGGAAAAACAAACAAACAAAAAACCTTACCCTAGGAAGGTGGAGAGAAGAGGTTCTTAGTATCTTTGAGAATGTCATGAAAGTTTGGATTTACTCCTCCAGACAGATACTTCCATGCACAGACATAAGGCATGTTAATATCACTTCTCAGCTTTCATGAATCAAATCCAAGGCCCTCATGTATTAGTTTCCTATGGCTGCTGTAACAAATTACCACAAACTTGGTGACTTAAAGCTATACACATTTATTCCCTTACAATTCTGGAGGTCAGAGGTGTGAACTCAGTTTCCCTGGGCTGAAATCAAGGGATAGGCAGGACCATGCTCCCTCCAGAGCCTCTAAGGGTGAATCTACTTCCTTGTCACAAGCTTCTAGAGCTGCATTCCTTGCATTTGTTGGTTCACGGCCCCTCCCTTTATCTTCAAAACCAGCAGTGCAGCATCTTCCTTTGTTTGTCACATCACCACCTTCTTCTGTACTCACATCTCCCTCTGTAAGGATACTTATGATTTACATTTAGGGCCCACCCAGATAATATAGGGTAATCTCTCCATCTGAAGGTTCTTAACTTAATCATGTCTACAAGGTACGTTTTTCTGTATAACAGTCACAGATTCCAGAGATTAAGACCTGGGCATCTTTGGGGCTTTTACTCAGCCCAGAACCATAGAATTCCATAGTTGGGAAAAAGCCTTTGGAGCCCACCTGGGACCTGAATTCCTTGGTTCTTCAATTACACACTGAAGCACCCAAGTCCATCTTTTACAAGTTCTTTGTTAGATTAAGATGAAAGCTGCTTTCTCACAGTTTCCACTCTTTGAACCTAAAACATCATGGGTGCGTGTATGTCAATCATTCCAGCTCCTATTGATGAATGTAACATTGGGAGTTCTTTTACCCAATAATGATCCATGGAACTTAGCTGAGAAGAAAAGTAACTAGTTTTTACAGAGTTAGTGGAAAGTAGATATTTGGATTTAGGTGATTCAGTCTGTACTGGCATCAACTTCCTTCTCCTTCTGAGCTCTCAGCGTTTCAGATACCTCTGATAGGGCTACTCTGCTTTTTTCACTTTGGTGTAGCATACATACCAGATTCTTGAATTTGTCTAAATAAAATTCATCACCTTTTTTTCACGAATTTTTCAGATCCACCAGTCACTGACGATGGGTGGGCTATTTACAAAGACTACCAGTATTATTTTAGCAAAGAGAAGGAAACCATGGACAAGGCACGAGAATTTTGCAAGAGGAATTTTGGTGATCTTGTTTCTATCCGAAGTGAAAGTGAAAAGAAGTTTCTATGGAAATATGTAAGAATATGATTAATTTAAGAATGGAACAGTGACATGTGCTAAGCAAAGACAATGTCTATGATTGCTTCCCCATGGTGCCTTTTCCAATTATGTGCTGAATTTGAACCTCCTAAGGTCAGGGGTCAGGGCAGGGGTGCTGGGTATTGGCCATCGCAGAAGTGAATGACCTGATTGCTGGAGTATTCAGTGGAGAATCAGAGAACCCAGAAACAGTGTTTAGCCTGGGCTTTGGGAGAATCCAGACTTGATGGCTTTGAGTTCACTCATTTGATTTTCAAAGATTATCATTCGTAACTAGTTGTTATATATCAATCCTGGACCCTTTGTGTTTAGTGCAAGTTGATTATAATTTATGTCTTAATCTTAACCAGATTCTTGGTTAATAGATAGTACAGCTTGGTTATTCATATAAAACTCTTTTTTGGTTGTGCCAAAATTGTCAGCTAACAGCGAAGGTATAATTGGTTTTTTTCCAAGCGTCCTTGGCTTGATCTTTCTCTTTAAAAATCTTCATGGCATCTTTATTGTTTTCCAGAAAGGAGGTAAGAGGGAGAGAAGGAAAAAAATAAGTTCTACAGTAACGAAAGAATAAAAATTCATTTGATCACAAAGGTATTGGAGTGTTATCTCCATCTTCGTAGATATACCATGGTTTGAAATTCTCAGGATATTTCCTAATACTGCACCAGTATATATGTGGGTGAAGAAGTCTTTCCTTAGACACATAATCCCAAATGGCTACTTTGTTTTAAAGAACGTCTTTAATAGTGTCTAATTACTAATGGCATCTGATGTTACAGAGAATGTCTTAAGGTATTTGCTATATAAACGCAGGTTTTTATATAATGTGCATATTTTTCCTTTTATTTCTATGAAAACCATTGAATATACAACAAAGCTTCTGTCTGAATGCCTCCTTAGAAAAGTCCCCAAATAGCTTGCCTCATTAATCTGTAGGTTTTATTTAAGAATTTGCTTATCATATAAGTACAGATTGAACTATATGTAAACTTCCATGTTCTAGGTAAACAGGAATGATGCACAGCCAGCATATTTTATTGGTTTATTGATCAGCTTGGATAAAAAGTTTACGTAAGTAAATCAAAATAAAACAACTTTGCTTAGGACAGTGCTCTGATGAGCACCAAAAAGTGATTTTCAGACTTTGGTTCTGCTGAATGAATGTAAAAAAAATCCTGCTGGGCTCTCAATCTACAAAGCGTCTTAAAAACAAAAACCAATTTTTAAAAATCCTGTTAAATACTTCAATGTTATAAATCTCAAACAACTCAGACTCTGATTGAATCTTACAAAATGTCACCTCTCTTTGCTTCAGGAGGTCATCAACTGTTAGTAAATCGTCTGCTAGGAAGATGTATTATACAGATACGAATATTGAACTTATTTGAAAAATTATTCCCATTTGGACTGTCCTTGGTGCCTAGAACCAAAGGGGCCTTTCGTGTTGCCCCTCTTGCTGCTTTCGGAGCCCTGCTTTGAAGTATTCTTTCAACTGCCTGAAATGCTTTCCCTTCAAAGGAATGACTATACTGTTTTTCATTAGGTTCAGGGGCCAGCAAAAGCTGCAGGAGGGAGGAAATTAGTACATTTTGGGGGGTTTCTTTCCTTGTTCATTAGTACCCACGTTCTTTTAAGTTTGAAGAGCAAGTATGTCTTCCTGGCTCCTGCGTAGATGTATTAACCACATACGTTCCATGTGACTGCTATTGCCATTTTTGGCAAGAAAGACCCAAAGTCACTCTCATTATTTTTAAAGATCAGAAATGTCTGATGCTCCTTTGGACAAGCATCCATTTTAACCATCCTCCAAATGAGAGGGTCGAATTTGGTGATCTCCTGGTCTCCTTGCAGCTAACGAACGGCCCCCGAATTTCCGTAATTTATGAAAATGAGTATTGGCTCACCTACCTTAGGGGAAACCAGAGTAAACATGAAAATCAGAGAAGAGGCCCAGTGAGAAACTGTATTCTCCGTCTCTCTGTGGGTGGTTTTGTTTTGTGGGACTCATGCCTAAGAAGTCCTATCGGAGGATGTTTACTTCTGGTCCACTTCCAGGGTAACTGGGATCTCCATTTATTCTCTCACATCAAGACTAGAAGTACTGGGCCTCCCTGGTGGCGCAGTGGTTGAGAGTCCGCCTGCCGATGCAGGGGATGCGGGTTCGTGCCCCAGTCTGGGAGGATCCCATATGCCGCGGAGCGGCTGGGCCCGTGAGCCATGGCCGCTGAGCCTGTGCGTCCGGAGCCTGTGCTCCGCAACGGGAGAGGCCACAACAGTGAGAGGCCCGCGTACAGCAAAAAAAAAAAAAAAAAAAAAAAAAAAAGACTAGAAGTACTTCTTCCAGGAAGAGAAAAGAAGGCAGACGAGCCAGGCATCCAGTTACTACAGGAGATCTCAGTTCCCCGGGGGAGCACCGATGACCTTTGGGGGTTTCCTGCTGCTCTCTCTAGAAACCTCTCTTCTCTTTGCTTCGCATGCTGTGCTGTCTTCATCTTGATTGACTTGCCTGTTCCCACCACTAGGCTGTAGCCAACTCTTCTGATTGGATTTTTGCTAAACGGCTGAATTTTCTTTTCCAGTTGGATGGACGGAAGCAAAGTGGATTATGTGGCTTGGGCCACAGGTGAACCCAATTTTGCAAATGATGATGAAAACTGTGTAACCATGTATTCAAATTCAGGTACACAAGATCACAATCTTCTTGAATCTGCCTTGTGGTGTGATGTGTCATTTGCTACAGCCTTAGGCTAAAAGTAGCAAGTTGTGTGCTTAAATCAGACAAGAAAAGGAGAGAGAATGAAGGAGAATTCTAATTTTAGCAACATAACTGTTCAATTTGTAAGGAGAATGGATGCTTAACATTTACTCTCATTAAATGACACAATCTTCTCACTTCTCATTTTATGAAACATTTCTTCATGTTCTGAATGAGGAAAATATCCAGAATGTTTATCTATCTCCTTTATCTCTATGTCTTTATCTGTAAAATGGGAATAATAACAGAATGTATCAGTTGTCGAGAAGATTGAGATAATACATCTAAAACACTAAGCAAATGCTTCGTATATAAAGTTTATTAGATTATTATTATTAGCAATTACTGGCTATTTAGATAATAACCTGCAACATCTAGTATGTGCTTTGCTCATAGTAAACTCTCTATAAAGTTGAACTATTATTGGTTTAAGTGAAAGCGCAAAAGGGTATCACATAGATCTTTCTTGTCTTGTGTAAAAATGATGTTTGTAGTATAAACCATTTTTGAGAATCCTTATAAAATATAAACACATTTTTAAAATTTATTTTTTGGGGGGTAAGCTTTTTATTATCTTTTTTTTCCTTTTTGGTTATTTATTTTAAATATAGCAGTGTATACATGTCAATATCAAGCTCCCTAACTATCCCCCTCCCTCTTCCCCACCCCGGTAACCATAAGTTCATTTTCTAAGTCTGTGAGTCTGTTTCTGCTTTGTAAATAAGTTCGTTTGTATCATTTTTTTTTAGATTCTGCATATAAGCAGTATCATATGATATTTCTCTTTCTCTGCCTGACTTATTTGACTCAGTATGACAGTCTCTAGGTCCATCCAGCTTGCTGCAAATGGCATTATTTTATTCTTTTTCATGGCTGAGCAATATTCCATTGTGTATATGTACCACAACTCCTTTATCCATTCCTCTGTTGATGGACATTTAGGTTGCTTCCATGTCTTGGCTATTATAAACTAAACACATTTTAAAAAGTGTTTTTAACTCCTATATATAAAATAGATAAACCACAAGGACCTACTGTATGGCACAGAAAACTGTATTCAATATCTTGTAATAACGTATAATGGAAAAGAATTTGATATATATAACTGAGTCACTGTGCTTTACACCCAAAGCTAACACAACATTGTAAATCAACTGTACTTCAATACAAAGGTGTTTTTTTTTTAAAAAAGTGTTTTTTAAAAAGTTTTTTAAAAAAACTGTTTTTAAGCATGTAAATCTAATTGAACTATTCTGTTCTTTATCAGGGTTCTGGAATGACATTAACTGTGGTTCTCCAAATGCCTTCATTTGTCAACGCCATAACAGTAGTATCAATGCCACGGCTTTCCCTACCACACCCTCGGTCCCAGGAGGTTGTAAGGAAGGTTGGAATTTTTATAATTACAAGGTACTAAGAAAACTTAGTTGTAGTCACATCACTGACTAGTGTGGAGAGTGGCAATGCAAATCTTTCAGCTTCAAGTTAATGTTTGCTTGCCTCATCACTTTAAAAAATTTTAGGCAAGAATATGTGGAAATTCCATGTTAAATTCTCTGTGGGAATTGATAGTAGAGTTGACGGTATTACCCAAATAGTTGTGCCCTTTGTTCCAAGGGAGAAAAAACTTTGCAAAGAAAGCTGATGGGTAATAAAACTAACAATTTTTTGCATTTCTATTTGGTTGTGAGCAAATGTATATTTAGCTCTAATCTTCATGGATCATTTTGATTTCTTTAGAGCAAATACTGTTATCTTTATGTAATCCCTATGATTTTTTTCTCCTTCCATCCGAGTGTTTCAAAATCTTTGGATTTGTTGAAGAAGAAAGAAAAAATTGGCAAGAGGCACGAAAAGCTTGCATAGGATTTGGAGGAAATCTGGCGTCCATACACAATGAAAAAGAGCAAGGTGTGTGGGCCATTGTACAGTCAGTGATGCACATAAATATGTAACTTTTTTCCCTAAAATGGTAGAATGTTGCTTATAGTAAATGATTTTTTGGTGTTCCAGAGTAAAGACTAGGAAGGGAAAACAAGCACATACTGGGAGCTATTTTATGAGTTGTAGGCCTTATGCTGAGCATTTTATATGTAAATTGCCTTTCCATTTTCATAACAAGTCTATGAAGCAGGAATCATTAGTCCCTTGTGAATGAGGAAATGTGCTCAGGGAGACTTAGATCAGGGAGCTTAGAGGGTAAAGGGTAGGACTGGGAATCAAACTGGGTCTTCCAGCTTCAATTCCATCTGTTTCTGCCAAACCAGTTTTTTCACCAAAGAGTCAAAGAAGAAGAGTAGTTCCAGGAATAAAATTAAAAATTGCTCATTTTCCATTTACTGCTCTTCTAGTCACTTGATATAGAATTTATAATGCAATAAAACTAATTTTTCAATATGAACTTTGAACAAATTGAGAAAAAAAAATTTGATAAAACATAAGGATAAGCCAGAGCTTTGAAGAACGGGATGAAGAATCACACCACTTACATATAGCAGATTGTAAAATTCGTTATATTGTGGTCAAGAGAAAGGTACTTGATCCCTTTCGCATGGTCTTTTTGGGGCCACCTTACCTGAAGTAGATATTAGGTTAAATTAGTTACTTTAAAAATGATGTTGACCAACTGCGGGCCTTTCAGATGACAGCAGCTAAACTGATGAAGGTTTGGAAACCACAGCCAGCAGCGAGTGAGGACGGTTTGAAAGACCCTAGGTTTCACAGCCTGGAAAAGAGGATGTGAACTTTGAAGGGTCGTCCCACTAAAGAAGGAAGACTTAGAACCCATGAGTGGCAGTTACAGGGAAACAAATGTAGGCTCAAAATTAGGAGGTTATTCTAACAATTAGAACTAATTGGATGGGATGCTTTGTGAGTTTTTTTAAAGGGCTGTGAAAATGCTTTTGTTGGAAGGTACTGAAATGGGTGCTGCAGAGTCACATGTTGACTGGTATGTAGCATGGAAGATGCTCAATGCATATTTGTTGTGTGTAGGAATTTATGCGATGTCATTGGGGAAAGATGTAGGCTGGATGATTTCTAAGTTCCCTTTTGGTTCTGAGGTTCTTTGACTTACAAAATCATTTATTGGAAAAAAATGATATACCTCAAAAAAGATAAGAAAGAAGAGAGACCTTGGAACGCTGTGTGGCACTCTCCTAAATGTTAATTTCACTCCATAAATGCTACCATGTGCTTTCTTGGAACACACTCTACAGTAAATCAACCAGGCTTGCACTGAGAACCTTTGACAAGTTCAGCAGCTTGCCAGACTCTGGAAGAAAAGTGTCAAACCATAGCACACACAAAAAATTCAGGAATATAATACTCACAGTTCTCTAACTGGTCTACCACATTCTGGGCTTAGCTACCCAGCAGAGAAACACAGTAATTGATTCCCTCTCTTAACCACAAAGAGCTAATTCTTGCCATAACAAAATTAGAACCTGGGCCATAGAGATGTGCAGAAGGGAACAATTTTCAGATAAACTAACATTATTCCTGGCAACACAGGCACACGCTGTTGAATTCTTTTTGTGGTTCTTGGCAGAAAACAAGTCAGTGTTGAAATATTGGCAGGTAGAGCTTTTCCACATTTCATTTCAAGTTGGGGATAAGGCAAGAGTTATGATCTTATTTAGGAAATAAAAAAGAAAACAAAGTAAATATCTACCCATGCTCTTTTCTTTCTGAAAAATATTGTAAGAAATTTCTTTTTGTTTTTACTTTGAGTTAATTGAGAAGTAAGCAAATCTCTGAGCAGTGTAGTGGCGTTTATTGCTCTGCCGAAGAGTAAGCACGTAAAAATGACCCTTCTGTGGAACTGTTTGTTCATGAATAAACAGATAATCTCTGTGGCCTTCTTTCTATTCTACATTTTCTGTTAGTAACCCAAGTGCTTAGTCATTTGGTTTCCTATTTGCATTCAGGAGTCGTGTTTAAGCAGAGTTTGGAAATTGTCCTGTAGAGTCCGTGCTCATTCACTCGGTGTCCATCTAGTGTCCTTGGTGTCCACAGCTCCTGGCAGGTGAGGTTGCTGGCCTCAGAAGGCAGCTGCCATGGTGTGGCAGGCATGGGGATGGGCTGCTGGAAAAGGGATGGGGAACAAGTACATTTAAGCCTTTTACAGTTTCTGGATATTTGCCAACATCCTGTCTGCCACAGAATTGATAAAGAAGCAAGAGGCCATATTTGTCCTGCTTTCTCTGATTTTCTCTCCCAATGATGTGAGCACTTAGCACCAAGATGCCCCCTGGGTCCAAGCATGCGCAGTGGACGTGGTTGGCTGCTGACCCCTAGGAACTGGCTGCCCTGGAGGAGTTCCATTTGGGTAGCTCTTTTGGTTTGGCAGTCCAAGGTGGTGATCATTTGACAGCCTAATGCTTTTTCATTTTGACAAATAGTTTTTATTTTCAGAACTTTTTTAGATTAAGAGCTCTCTTTGGCCCCTAGTTATTATTATGTTGGCCAAAAAGTTCGTTCAGGTTTTTCCATAACATTTTTTTTTAATCTCCATGCCTTTCTTTTTAACATCTTTATTGGAGTATAATTGCTTTACAATGGTGTGTTAGTTTCTGCTTTATAACAAAGTGAATCAGTTATACATATACATATGTTCCCATATCTCTTCCCTCTTGCATCTCCCTCCTTCCCACCCTCTCTATCCCACCCCTCTAGGTGGTCACAAAGCACCGAGCTGATCTCCCTGTGCTATGCGGCTGCTTCCCACTAGCTATCTGTTTTATGTTTGGTAGTGTATATATGTCCATGCCTCTCTCTCACTTCATCCCAGCTTACCCTTCCCCCTCCCCGTGTGCTCAAGTCCATTCTCTAGTAGGTCTGTGTCTTTATTCCCATCTTACCCTAGGTTCTTCATGACCTTTTTTTTTTCCCTTAGATTCCATATATATGTGTTAACGTATGGTATTTGTTTTTCTCTTTCTGACTTACTTCACTCTGTATGACAGACTCTAGGTCCATCCACCTCATTACAAATATCTCAATTTCGTTTCTTTTTATGGCTGAGTAATATTCCATTGTATATATGTGCCACATCTTCTTTATCCGTTCATCCGATGATGGACACTTAGGTTGCTTCCATGTCCTGGCTATTGTAAATAGAGCTGCAATGAACATTTTGGTACATGACTCTTTTTGAATTATGGTTTTCTCAGGGTGTATGCCCAGTAGTGGGATTGCTGGGTCATATGGTAGTTCTATTTTTAGTTTTTTAAGGAAACTCCATACTTTCTCCATAGTGGCTGCACCAATTTACATTCCCACCAACAATGCAAGAGGGTTCCCTTTTCTCCACACCCTCTCCAGCATTTATTGTTTCTAGATTTTTTGATGATGGCCATTCTGACTGGTGTGAGATGATATCTCATTGTAGTTTTGATTTGCATTTCTCTAATGATTAATGATGTTGAGCATCCTTTCATGTGTTTGTTGGCAATCTGTATATCTTCTTTGGAGAAATGTCTATTTAGGTCTTCTGCCCATTTTTGGATTGGGTTTTTTTGTTGTTGTTGTTATTGAGCTGCATGAGCTGCTTGTAAATCTTGGAGATTAATCCTTTGTCAGTTGTTTCATTTGCAAATATTTTCTCCCATTCTGAGGGTTGTCTTTTGGTCTTGTTTATGGTTTCCTTTGCTGTGCAAAAGCTTTTAAGTTTCATTAGGTCCCATTTCTTTATTTTTGTTTTTATTTCCATTTTTCTAGGAGGTAGGTCAAGAAGGATCTTGCTGTGATTTATGTCATAGAGTGTTCTGCCTATGTTTTCCTCTAAGAGTTTGATAGTGTCTGGCCTTACATTTAGGCCTTTATCCATTTTGGAAGAACCCGAACGAACTTTTTGGCCAACCCAGTATAATCAGGTTATCTTATTTATAGAAACAGGACACCTGCTGACTAGTACAGGATGACCATGCGTGAATTAGAAAAATGTACCTCTTCCTGCAGAATGGTAGGCAGCCACAACCCAGATCTGGGTGTACAAAATGGAGGGTGGGGCATAGGGTGGACTTCAGCCCTGCCGGCCCCAGCGCCCCAGTGTCCTTGGGTAGGGCACAACCTATACAACTATCTGCAGTGACCCAGGTAAAACCTAGACTTTTATTATGAGAAAATTTTCAAAGTCCAAAGCTGAAGTGCTAACATGCTGCTCAGGTTAGACTGTGTTTGTTTTCACGGTAAGTGCTTTTAAATGATAATAAAGGCATTGATCACATGCTCGGTATTTGTAAATTAATGTCTTCTGAGTATTTTTGATATCGGAGTCTTTCCCCTCAAAGTTCACAATTATCTTGTGAAACTTTCTTTCAGCATTCCTTACATATCATATGAAAAACTCCACTTTTCACACCTGGACTGGGCTGAATGATGTCAATTCAGAGCACACCTTCCTTTGGACGGATGGCCGAGGAGTTCATTACACAAACTGGGGGAAAGGTTACCCTGGTGGGAGAAGGAGCAGTCTTTCTTATGAAGATGTAAATATCGCTGTCCGGTCACCTCTCCATACTCTGTCCGTTTGCTTCAGGTCGCCATATTAGTGGTTAATCTTCTGTGAAAAATTCTGCCAGAGTACTCCTTGATCCGATTCATTCTTGCACATTTTAACTGTTTCAGACTGAGCCAGCCTTGAAGGAAGGGTTATACATTCAGTTAAGGACTCTTCATCTTTGGGTTGGGGGTGGGAGGACATAGATGGTGATGGTAGTGAGGAATAGGGAAAGCCAGCTCCAGTATGGGCCCAGGTTGTAGTCAGCATGTGCACTTGAAACCAGAGTTAGCGATGTTCTTTGCATCAGCTACCCCTAAACTCTTGAAACTGTTGTAGTCTTTGGGGTGTAGTTCTGCAAGCTCCTACTGCTTCTAAAGTTATCATCATCATCATCATGAGCTACTGTTCGCAGAGTGCTTACTCTGTGTCAAACACTCTGCTAAGTGCTAAGTGCATTAACCTAAAAGACAGACAATTGCTTCTTTTTAAAAAAAATTTAAAAACATTTTTTAATTATTTATTTTTAACATCTTTATTGGAGTATAATTGCTTTACATTGTTGTGTTAGTTTCTGCTTTATAACAAAGTGAATCAGCTATACGTACACATATATCCCCATATCTCCTCCCCCTTGCGTCTCCCTCCCACCCTCCCTATCCCACCCCTCTAGGTGGTCACAAAGCACCGAGCTGATCTCCCTGTGCTATGCGGCTTCTTCCCACTAGCTATCTACCTTACGTTTGGTAGGGTATATATGTCCATGCGTCTCTCTCGCTTTGTCACAGCTTACCCTTCCCCCTCCCCATATCCTCAAGTCCATTCTCTAGTAGGTCTGTGTTTTTATTCCCGTCCTGCCCCTAGGTTCTTCATGACCTTTTTTTTTTTTTCTTTAGATTCCATATATATGTGTTAGCATACGGTGTTTGTTTTTCTCTTTCTGACTTACTTCACTCTGTAAGACAGACTCTAGGTCCATCCACCTCACTACAAATAGCTCAGTTTCGTTTCTTTTTATGGCTGAGTAATATTCCATTGTGTATATGTGCCACATCTTCTTTATCCATTCATCTGTCGGTGGACACTTAGGTTGCTTCCGTGTCCTGGCTATTGTAAATAGAGCTTCAATGAACATTGTGGTACATGAAAATTGCTTCTTTATTTCACTATTTTTAATCTTATATCACTGAAGCCGACTAATCAGTGTTAAACACCATACTAGGCATTGTGGAAATCATGAAGGCGCATAAGATTTTATTCTACCTTGAAGAAGCTTACACCTAAGCTACACCCCAAGTCTTCTACAAGAAAGACGACAGGAACAAAATGAAAGTGTGTAATGAGAAGATCAGCTATAAAGCATGATAGTAGTTAGGAGGAAAGAAACTTCCTGTGGGATGTAGTGATCTAATCAGGCAGCACATATCTGTGGAGCTCTTCATTTGATGGAAAGGAGGCATGTGAAGAAGAATGTGGGTCTTTCTTCCCAAGAAGTTTAAATCATGATTAGGGGATAATGGCAAGAGGATGGGGAAGGTCGTGTTAAGTGGGAAAGGTGAATAAAGTCTTTAAGAAAAAGGCACAAGATGGGTTTGGGCGGAAATAAAGAACTTCAGATATAGTAGAAGTTTTATGCAGAAAAGAAGTAAGCATGAACTTTAGAACATGGAAAGCAGAATTCAGAGAAATTTAGATGCCCTAAGAAAGAGTTTGGACTTTGTCAGATAGGCAGCAAAAAAAAAAAAGGTTTGAGCAGAAAAACAATCTCATCAAGATGATATCTTTATGATAATTAATTTGGTAGCTATGTGTAGTTTAGATATATTCTGGTTGTGGGTAAGTGACTTTCTGGGGAGAAATTCTTTCAATCCTTATTACATAAATGAGGGCTGAAAAGTAGACTGGAGTGAGATAGGGTTTGCTTAGAAAGATTTCGTGGATGAGTGGTAAATTTCATTTAAAACAAAAAAATCCATTGTTGCACAAGTTTTTTTGTTTTTAGAACATAATGAAAAGGAGAAACAACAGAAACAAACAAAATCTGTAAACTCACCTTCCAGGAAGAAAACCCCACTGTTTTGTTGGTTTTCTTCCTAGATTTTTTTCTTAGCATGTATAAAAATATAAAGTTTGTATTCCACAAAATTGGAATCAAAACACATATATTGTGTTGTTACAATTTCAGGACTGTAAAATGAAGAGGATTAAATACAGTTTGATAAAGAGAGTGGGAGAGAAACGTTCACGTGCATTGTGTAGTGGAAACATGCTTGTTCTGTGTAGGTTTCCTGGTTTAGAGCAGAGATGCTGGGCCAGGATAATGAAAGATAAGAATAGCTAAGAAGGGAGATGGGGATGCACAGAGAATCTTTGAAATGTACAGTTAGGGGTTCCTGATAGTTGAGGCTCATGGGATAATGAGGCTGGAGGCTGAGAAGACCGCTCTGGCCCTGGTGAAAGCTGTGGTAGCTTTCAGGGAATTAATGAGATTTCTGACAGCAGCATTTCTCAGAACCAGCTCCAAAATTTATCCAACTCTGCTTAATTTTCAATTAAAATAGCAAGGGTTCAGTGAGGGATCTGCATGGAAGTTGGCCAGTTGCGTGGAAAGTAGGGATGAATTGAACATGCTGTAAATGAATTAGGACTATCCTAACAGTTGGAGGTTAGGGATAAAGGATTTTTTGTTGTTGTTGCTTATTAATGAATTGGTTTAAATAATTATCCATCCACATTTGGCTTTTTTTTTCTTCTCCATGAATATACAGGCTGACTGTGTTCTTATTATCGGAGGGAAGTCAAGGGATGCAGGAAAATGGATGGATGACACCTGTGACAGTAAGCGAGGTTATGTATGCCAGACACTTCCCGGTAAGTCCTACCAGACCTCGCTGGGCTGTAAGAGGTGGGGTTTTTCCATACTTTTTAAAAAGTGACATTCTTCTCAATTTTGCTGTGAGTCTTAAACTGCTCTAAAAAAATAAAGTTTTGTTTTAAAAAAGTGACCCTTCCCTTGCACATCAACACGTTGGTTTAAAAAAATTTTTTTAATTAAATAATTAAATTTTTTTTTTGGCCGTGCCATGTGGCATGTGGGATATTAGTTCCCCGACGAAGGATCGAACCTGCACCCCCTGCAGTGGAAGCACGGAGTCTTAATCACTGGACCGCCAGGGAAGTCCCCATCAACATGTTTATTTGATTCTCCCTTTCATCCACGGATGGCTGTGACAGACAAAAAGGATATTTTCCGTAATTTATTCATGAATGTGCCCCCTTATCCATTACCAGAAAGTTTGCGTAGATTAAACTAGAGGTTGAAACTTTTTCTAATTTTGTTAGAAATTTGGATGTTTGCTTACCTCTACCTTAAAAGAAAAAAATGTCAGAGTAGGGATACCTCACTTCAATTTGTATAATTTGAGAACCATTGCCCCAAAACACCCTATCTGCCTCATTACTTGTTATATATTCTGTGTCTCTAAAAATGTAGATGTCTTATTTGTGGTCCTTTTTTCATCTTAGGAAGCCTAACTATGGTGCAAGGAAAATAAAACAGATGTGTGGATATTGACCAAGAATCAAGATTATGGTCCTGTGCATTTTAGTTTCAAGTGAAATTAGAATAGAAGCGTTTGGCTACATGAGAAGAGGTTCAGAAAATCAAGACAGATTAGAGATGAGGGTTGAAGGTGAGGTGGGTTGCTGTCATCCTGAGCAGAGCCCTCAGAGGAGCTTGAATTAGAAGCTACTTGATCTCCCGGATCTAACAAATTGTTCTATACTTTCTGGGGAATCAGGGAACTGATATCAATTCATGACAATGACTGAAAATCACTGAAGGTATTTTCAGATGATTGCAAAGTCCTGCAGGAATTCTAACCTCCTATTGATCCAAAAGAAGGCCCAGGCCAGGCCGCTCTTCTCTCTCTGCTACACCCTTCGAGCACCAGAATCTTAGGCCACTGGTAATGCATCTGTGCTTCCAATCTTTGGGGAAAGAAGGGAGTCCCCTTCCAGGAGGGAATGATGATTCCTAAACTTGTTTAAAATCTTTCTCTTCTTCCTGTAAACACAAGGGATAGAATATTTGCTGCCGACAAAAGATATTTTAACAATTTTTAATGACTTAGGTTTCGGGAAAGGTCGACAGTGTTAACGTAAAAAAGGCAGAATATGAAATTTTATAGATTACTGATGATGCAAAAAACACTTTGAACCCCCTTAAAAAAAAAAGAACAAGAAGGCAATGGAAATGCCTCAAAATAGGAATAGTGGATATGTTTGCATCGTGGGATTAAGACCTTTAGTTCCTTCATTGTACTATTGTATTTTTCTTCATTTATCAAAAACTGTCTCTTTCTGGGCCTCCCTGGTGGCGCAGTGGTTGAGAGTCCGCCTGCCAATGCAGGGGATACGGGTTCGTGCCCCGGTCTGGGAGGATCCCATATGCCGCGGAGCAGCTGGGCCCGTGAGCCATGGCCGCTGGGCCTGCGCGTCCGGAGCCTGTGCTCCGCAACGGAGAGGCCACAACAGTGAGAGGCCCGCATACCGCAAAAAGAAAAAAAAAAAACAAACAAAAAAAAAACTGTCTCTTTCTAACGCTCTCTCTCTATGTATATATATTTGCATTTATATTATATATAATATGTCTATACATCTATATATATCTCTCTATATATAACAATTATGAGGAAACACTAAAATATTGAGGTGGTTAGATTCTAAGTAATTTTTTTCTCATTTTTATGCTTTTCTATATTTTCTAAAATTTCAGCAAAGAATGTGTGTTCAGTATTTTTTAAAAGTGTTGTTTTCAGAAAGTCCCTGGTGGTCCAGTGGTTAGGACTCAGGGCTTTCACTGCTGGGGCCTGGGTTTGATCCCTGGTTGGGGAACTAAGATCCCGCAATCTGTGCGGCGTGGCCAAAAGAATAAAATTAAATAAATAAAAAGTAAAACAGTGTTGTTTTTATTCATATATATGAGTATGTATGAATGAATATATATGAATTCATGTAAATATAAAGATACATAAATAAAAACATGAATGAATACATATGAATATAAAGCACTTAAAAACAATCCCTTGATGAAACACATGTCCCTTGATGAAATTTTAGAAAATACAGAGAAGCATAAAGAGAAAAAATTACCTATAATCGAACCACCTGAAAATAACCTCTCAGTAATTTAGTTTTTTCCTTATAATTTTTTCTATGAGTGTTTTAATAAACAAGCTAATTGGATAAATGAGCTAATTTCCTGGCTGCATATAGCCTTTGGTGAAGCTTCTTCAAGCTTTATCTCAAGCTTCATTGGGCACTTTTAGCAGTCCAAAACTTTTCCCATGTTGTTAAGACAAACCCAGCTCTCTCCAAGCTGGGAAATGATGAGACTGTTTACTTCCTACTGGCTGTAACATGTAAGGATCCGGGGCTGGGTCTCTTGGTTTAATGCTATTCTATCAACACACGGTGGCAGCAACAGCAGAAGAAAGGGGAGGCTGCCCTCCTTGCTGAATTAAAATTGTTGCCTCACCAGAGTCTTCAAAAGAAAGTTTGGCGTTCTTGGAGTGACAGAACAAGGCACATGGTGGGTTGCGTTGGTATATGCAGTGGAACAGGTTGGAGAATTGGCCAAGACAACATCAGTAGACAGGGATATCTGGAACCCTAGACCAGGGGTTGGCAACCTTTTTCTGTAAGAGACAGATTATAAATATTGCAAGCTTTGTAGACCATAATGTTTTTGTTGCAGTGACTCAACTCTGCTGTGATCGCAGACAATCGTAGACAGTACGTAAACAAATGAGCGTGGCCGAGTTCCAATGAAACTTTATTTATGAACACAAATTTGAATTTCATGTATTGTTTACATGTCACAAAATATTTTTCATTGTTTTTTTTTCCCCAACCATTTAAAAACTCATGGGCTACAAAAACAGACAACAGGTCAGATTTCACCCTCTGGCTGTCATCCGCCTGCCTCTGTTCTGCCCTAAGGCATCAGCTCAGGCGCCCAGAAACAAGATTTTTTTGGGTCTTGACAGTAAGTGGCACAAAGTATGGGTGGGTCTAGAGTAGTTATTAGAAATGCATGCTGAGAGATTGTGGAGGAAAGATCAGAAAGCCAGAGTGACGCCAGCTTGCAACGGCTTCAGTTTGGATAAGATATGGGGTTCACATGGGAAATCATAAGATTAAAGCTTGATCCTGGGATCAAGGTTAAATGAAGTGGAAACTGTTTTATGGCTTCATTCCAGAGCATAAACCAATTTCTTGAAGGTACATGATTCACAGGTGAAGTCAAATAGATACAAATAGATGCAAATTCATGGGTGGAATGGAACAGAGTCGGGTGGGGGAAGGGAAGGAGAGGAAGACTGTTCTTGACCTTAAAATTCGACCAAGATGGAAAAAAATAAAAAGATTCGTGTTGACAGGATGATAGATGTTCTTTAATTTATGAGATTAAACTGTGGTGTGTCTTTCATCCAGATACTAGATCTCATAGTATTTGCAAGTCTTTTTGGTTTTATAGTTCAGAAACTTGATCGTGTATTTACCTTAATATTCTAAATAGAGTTTGGAAATGACTTAATTCAATCAGGTGTACTGATTAAAAAACAGAACTTTGTGTTCTGGTATGAAATGGCTCATGAAAATATGTTTAACACCTGACGGTTTGAATTGTGCTATTCAGATTCTTTTTAGGATGTGTGAGGTATAGAAGTCATGTACTGATGACACTCAGGTAATGTTTAATATTAATGGAAATAATTTTTTATTCCAGACCCTTCCTTGCCTAGTTCTCCAACAGCAATTCCAACAGATGGCTTTATTAAATATGGTGAAAGTAGCTATTCACTCATGAAATTAAAGCTGCAGTGGCACGAAGCAGATGATTATTGCAAGCTTCACACTTCCCTGATTGCTAGCATTCTAGATCCCTATAGTAATGCATTTGCATGGATGCAGATGCAAACACTGAATGAACCTGTGTGGATCGCCCTGAACAGTAACTTGGTAAGATGCTGGAAACATGTGCGACTTGACATGATTGATAAATTGAATATGATTCTCTTCTGTTCATTCTGTTGAATACTTGTTGTGTGTAAAAACCTGCTGGGCTTTGGAAATGATACTGACATGTACAAGACCCAGTCTCTCTAGGACCCAGTGCAAGGATCTAGCAAGTTAGTGATGTTATGTCAGAAATCAAACTAAGACTTACCTAACTGATATTATTATTTTTACTTTACTTAGGTTTTTAATATACAGGGTTACTGTATATTTTGAGTATGAAAATTCAGTTCTGCATCTAAACAGTTTTATTTATTAACTTATTTCTTTCTAGTGTCATGATTACAACTATGCCATAGGAATTAAGAAAGCGTCAGGGGCATAGTTCCTGGGCGATGAGGATATTCCTTATTTTTTGTGAAAAGTCATTCTAGAGTTGCTATCTGTTCTGAAGCTGTGCAGCTTCCATCCGTGTATGACAGATTTCATTGAGGTCAATTCCCTGTATTCCATAACAGAGAAGGAAGGTTGGCAAAAGATGGTGTAAAGTGAAGGTTGAGGCACAGAAGTAAGAGCGGTGTGGGAGTTGCCAGAATTTTCCTAAAATGAGTCTTCCCTGATGCCAGGGGATCCATCTATCCTCCATCCATCCATACATCCGTCTAACTAGTCAATCAGCAAACTTCCTAGTACAATAAATAGAGATGTCAACAAGTAATTAAGAGATAATACAGTGTCAAAGAGAGGTATATACAAAATGCTGGGAGAGGAGAGAAAAGCGATCATTTGTGCAAGGGGAGAGGACCAACAGGGCTTCTCAGAGAAAGTCAAACTTTACAGATGTGGTCTAGGATGGTGGCTTATAAGGAAGGAGTACCAAGAAGAAATAAAAGGAGATAAGGGGGTATAACTGGAAAGTAGACTGGCGCCAGACTTTGTAGAACTTCTTCTACCATGATGCAGAGATCAACATTTACACTTCTTGCAATGAGTATTTCCTAAGTAGGTTAGTAAACGTTTAAAAGTAAGTAGTTACACAACGATTTCTGTGTTTAAACTTAAGCACAGCATTTTTACTTCTATGTTGAATCTATTTTTAGTAACTAATTCTCTTGATAATTCATATATTTTCTTCTCACAAATATGGTCCCAATTCTCTTACGAATTTAAAATAGGCTTTTATTTATTGTTAGAAAGATTAAATAGCTTTCCATTATCACAACATTTATAACTAAAACAATACTGTTATATTGATTACATCTATGGAGTTAATGATAATGCCAGCATTATTTGATTAAATATGGTAGAATACTACACAATTCTAACTTGAGATAATGCATGCTTTTGATTTTGTCATTAAATCTTGGGTAATTGCTTTGGTAAATTAAATAATGCAGTTAAAAAGGGGACAGCTGTTTGAATGGTTTAAAAATTCACTTATCTCTGATTAAAGTTATACAGCATCTGTTGTAAGGCTTTACCTGTAAAATTTCTTTTAGACTGTCAAAAGAACATTATTGATAAGTAATCTTTTTGATGTTGTCAATTAATTTGTATGTGACCATAAATCTGCCCAAATAAATTTAATAAGATGTATGCAAATTGAATAAAACAATTATCTTTAAAAGATGCCATCAGATTCATTTTGGTTGAAAGACCACCTAACTGGAAGGTAAGAGACCTAGGCTCCTCTCTTATCCACCCATGTCACCTTGCATAAGTCATTTGTCGTTGGCCCTGTTTCAACAGACAAACAGTAAGAAGATTAGAAGAGATAAGTGTTTCTCTCAGGGGTCCATGAGTTCAATGAAAGTGACTTAGTTTTTATTATCATTTCAATGATAATATAATATGTGTTTTATTTGTTCCAAAGGTAAAACCCCTCTTTTGCACTGAGGGCCTGCAAATAAAGAGAGTTTTCTAGAATAAGACATAGGTTTTTTTTTTTTTTTTTTTTTTTTTTTTTTGCTGTACGCGGGCCTCTCACTGCTGTGGCCTCTCCCGCTGCGGAGCACAGGCTCCGGACGCACAGGCTCAGCGGCCATGGCTCACGGGCCCAGCCGCTCCGCGGCATATGGGATCCTCCCAGACCGGGGCACGAACCCGTATCCCCTGCATCGGCAGGCGGACTCTCAACCACTGCGCCACCAGGGAGGCCCAAGACATAGGTTTTTAAGTCTGTGTTTTTCAGAATAGCTTCCAATGATGTCTTCATGGGGAGCTTTAAGAAGTAGTTTTTTCTTAAAAAAGGCTGCATTTCCTGAATTTGAGTTGGTAGAAATAATTTATAATGTTCTTTTTATTCCCAAATGTTGAAGATTCTTTGTCAAATCACAGTCTTAAATATACTTTTTACTCCTTGCTGGGTTCTTTTGGTATTTTCTGAATGAAGCCAGGCTCCATGTCAATGGTTGTTTTTGTTCTTGCAGACCAATAATGAATATATTTGGACTGATAAATGGAGGGTGAGATACACTAATTGGGCCACTGATGAGCCCAGACTGAAGTCAGCGTGTGTTTATATGGATCTTGACGGCTATTGGAAGACAGCACATTGCAATGAAAGTTTTTATTTTCTCTGCAAAAGATCAGACGGTAATTGAATCCACAAAAACAATCAAGGAATTTGAAATTTTCTCAATAAGCTAATACAAACCACCGTTGATATTCTTAAACAGTCACATGTTTTAGGGTAGCTTAAGGATAAGATAAAACATATTCCTTCACCTAACCAGAGACTGACCTGGCAATAAACAAATATACATAGATCAAAATAACAGAGAGAGAAATTTTTCTTCATTGCTAGAGTTTATTTCCTCTTTATACATTTCTGAATTTTTATTATCGGGATAGGCCTCTGAATCTATGGTGTCAGAGTCCTCAGGAAATGATGATTACTTTTGATGTTGACAGCACAGCTATATCAAAATAATTTTATCAGAATATGTGTAGGTTCATCAGAGTCAGTGATATTACAGTGATACAGTCCTAGAATACAGTTATAGAGTCAGACAGTGGTAAAGTCCTAGAATTCTACCTATACCATTTAGTTATAACATCAATGTCAGTCATAGCTAAGAAGGTTTTATAAGGACTAGGATCCTAGAAAAGGAAAAATGTCTAGAAGGAAGACTGCCTTTGCAAATTATTTCTGGTTGACCTTTTAGGGGAACTTATTAACGTCTTTGTAGGTATCTATAGATCTACATGCTTAATTATGAATGTGATTGACCGCCGTTATACCATAGTACCTTCTATGGAAATACATTTTAAATGAAAAAAAATGATAAAGTAAAAAGAATACTCAATAACTGAAATGGCATATCCAAATGATTACCATTAGAGTTTAAAGAAAATAATGATAGGCAATGAAAGTTTCCTTAATGGCTGAGATATTATTCTATGTACTAAAGAAACTTCAGGTCTTACTTTATTTGAAATGTCTTTTTATTAACAGAAATCCCTGCCACTGAACCCCCACAGCTACCTGGTAGATGCCCCGAGTCAGAGCACACAGCGTGGATTCCTTTCCATGGTCACTGCTACTATATTGAGTCTTCATATACAAGGAACTGGGGCCAAGCTTCTCTGGAATGTCTTCGAATGGGTAAGTGCCATTTACCGTCAGAAAATCCCACAATCATCTATTTAGATTACCAGGATACTAGTAACACTGTATATTAAAAACCTAAGGAAAGTAAAAATACCTGTTTCTTTGTCTTAATAATTTATATTGTAACAGAAAGGTCAACATCATGCCCCCCAAATATAATTTCTAACATTGTAGCCTCAAAAGGTGAAAGAATTCTGGCAGAAAGCAGTGACTCGCTGAACAAGTCTCTCTGCCCTAATATTCTAAATTGTTAGGATTATTATTCAGAGTGTTGTGTTCATCTTTTATCACTGGTCGGCTCAGGCTTCACAAGTGCCCAGGAACCATTTTGCTTTCCCATGAATAGAAAAGCATTTAGATCTGATTATCTTTGTGAATAAATACGAAACAAAACTCAAGTGACATGACATAGATGAACAATTTCCCTCCTGAAATAAAAATGTCAAATAAAGTGAACTTTTCAGGGTGCATTAAAAAATCTACTTAATTAAATCCCATTGAATACTTCACTGAATTACTTTGTGGCTAAATTTTGATTATGCCCTAAGTCAGGGCTCTTCATTCAACCTTGGCGAGCAAGGGCTACATGCTCATTTCCTTCAGGTTCATTCAAAAGTCAGTCTGGAGTTTTCACTTCTTTTTACTTTTATGTTTAGTTTTTTTCTTCAGTTTTATTGAGGTATAGCTGACATAAAATTGTAATACATTTAAAGTGTAAGAGGTGATGATTTGATACACATGTTTGTTGGGAAAGGATTCCTAACCGTCAAGTAAACATGACCATCACGTCACATATTTACCTTTTTTTTTTTATGGTGGGAACACTTAAGTTCTAATCTCTTAGCAAATTTCAGTGATACCATATAGTATTATCAACTGTAGTCACTATATTATACATTAGATCCTAAGACCTTATTTATCATATAACTGAAAGTTTGTACCCTTTTACCAGCATCTCTCTATTCCTCCCACCCCCCAGCCCCCTGACAACCACCATTCTACCCTCTGTTTCTGTGAGTTTGACTTTTAAATTCCACCTATAAGTAATATCATGTAGTACCTGTCTGTCTCTGTCTGGCTTATTTCCTTAGAATAATGCCCTCCAGGTTAATCAATACTGTTGCAAATGGCAGAATTTCCCTCTTTTTAAAGGCTGAATAATATTCCATTGTATATACCTACTACATTTTCTTAATCATTCATCTGTTGATGGACACTTAGGTTGTTTCCATGTCTTGGCTATAATAAATAATGCTGCAATGAACATGAAGTGCAGCTATCTTTTCGAGATAGTGATTTCATTTCCTTTGGATATATACCAAGAAGTGGGATTGCTGGATCATATGGTAGTCCTATTTTTAATTTTTTGAGGAACCTCCACACTGTTTTCCAAAAGGACTGTACCAATTTACATTCACACTAGCAGGGTTCCCTTTTCTCTTCATCCTCTGCATCATTTGTTATCTCTTATCTTTTTAATAATAGCTAGCCTAAACAAGTGTGAGGTGATATCTCATTGCGTTTTTTTTTTTTTTTTTTTGCCGTACGCGGGCCTCTCACTGTTGTGGCCTCTCCCGTTGCGGAGCACAGGCTCCGGACGCACAGGCTCAGCGGCCATGGCTCACGGGCCCAGCCGCTCCGCGGCATATGGGATCCTCCCAGACCGGGGCACGAACCCGTATCCCCTGCATCGGCAGGCGGACTCCCAACCACTGCGCCACCAGGGAGGCCCTCATTGCGGTTTTGATTTGCATTTCCCTGATGATTAGTGATGTTGAGCACCTTTTCATGTACTTCTTAGCCATTTGTAAGTCTTCGTTGGAAAAAAAAAAAATCTGTTCAGGTCCTTTGCTCATTTTTTGAATTGGGTTATTTTTTTGCTATTGAGTTGTATAAGTTCCTTGTATATTTTAGATATTAAACCTCTATTAAAACATGTGGTTTGCAGAAATTTTCTCCCATTCAAGAGGTTGCATTTTCATTTTGCTGATGGTTTCCTTTGCTATGCAGAACCTTTTTAGGTTGATGTATTCCCATTTGTTTATTTTTGCTTTTTTTCCCTTTGCTGTTAGTGTCAAATACAAAAAGATTAATGTCAAGGAGTTTATTGCCCGTGTTTTCTTTTATGATTTTTATGATTTCAGGTTTTACATTCAAGTCTATAATCATGTTGATTTGGTTTTTCTGTATAGTGTTAGATAGTGGACCAGTTGTATTCTATTGCATGTGGCTGTCTAGTTTTCTCAACACCATTTGCATGGAATAATTTTTTTAATCCCTTCACTTTAAGCCTATGTATGTCCTAAAGTTGGAATGAGTCTCTTGTAGCATATAGTTATCTTGTTTTTTGTTTTTTTTCTTTTTTAATCTATTAAGCCACTCTATGCTTTTTGATTGGAGAATTTAGTTCATTTATATTTATAGTAATTATTGGTAGGTATGCACTTAATATTGCCATTTTGTTAATTGTTTTCTGTCTGTCCTGACCTTCCTTTGTTCCTTTCATCCTCTCTGCTCACTTCCTTTGTGATTTGATGATTTCTCAGTAGTATTACTTAGATTGTTTTCCTTTTATTTTGTGTATCTACTATAGGTTTTGTTGTGTGGTTATTGTGAAGATTACATGAAACATCTTAGAGTTATAACAGTGTATTTAAAGCTGATAACAACTTAACTTTGAATGTATGCAAACAGTTTGTATTTTTACATTCCCCTGACCTTTTATATTTTTGATGTCACAATTTACATCTTTTTTTTTTTTTTTTTTTTTTTTGTGGTACGCGGGCCTCTCGCTGTTGTGGCCTCTCCAGTTGCGGAGCACAGGCTCCAGACGCACAGGCTCTGCGGCCATGGCTCATGGGCCCAGCCGCTCCACGGCATGTGGGATCTTCCCGGATCGGGGCACGAACCCGTGTCCCCTGCATCGGCAGGTGGACTCTCAACCACTGCGCCACCAGGGAAGCCCCTACATCTTTTTATATTGTGTATACATTAACAAATTATTGTATTTATAGTTATTTTTCATACTTTTGTCTTTTAACCTTTATACAACAGTTACAGGTGATTTACTTACCACCATTATAATATCAGACTATGCTGGATTTTCCTATACACTTACCTTTACTGTTGAGTTTTATATTTTCAAATATTTTCATATTACTAATTAGTGTCCTTTCATTTTAGCTTGAAGAATTTTTTCCCCTTGACATTTCTTATAAGGCTGGTCTATTGGTGATGAACTCTTCCAGCTTTTGTTTGTCTTGAAAACTCTTTATCTCCCATTTAATTCTGAATGACAGCTTTGCTAGGTAGAGTATTCTTGGCTGGAAGCTTTTATCTCTAAGCACTTTAAATATATCTTCTCACTCCCTTCCAGCCTGCAAAGTTTCTCCTGAAAAATTTGTTTTGTCTTACAAGGGTTCCCTTTTATGTAACACGTTGCTTTTCTTTTGCTGTTTTTAAGAATCTCTCTGTCTTTAATTTTTGACAATTTAATATAATGTGTCTCAGTGTTTGTCTCTTTATATTCATTATATTTGGTACTCCTTATGTATGCTTCCTGGATCTAGATGTCTGTTTCTTTTCCCAAGGTTAGGGAAATTATCAGCCACTCGTTCTTTGAATAAGCTTTCTGCCCCCATCTCTCTCTTCTCCTTGAATTCCTGTAATGTGTAGATTGATCCTCTTGCTGTTGGCTCATAAGTCCTTTAAGCTAGCTTGACTCTTTTTGATTCTTTTTTTCTTTTTGCTTCAGGATATATTTGACTGCCCTTGTTTGAGTTTACTGTTTCTTTCTTCCAGTTTTCTAGTCTGCTGTTGAACACCTCTACTGAACTTTTCATTTAAGTTATTGTGTTCTTCAGCTTTGTGATTTCTCTTTGGTACTTTTTAATATTTTCTCTCTCTTTGTTGAAATTCTTACTTTGTTCATGCATTACTTTCCTGACCTCACTGAGTATCTTTATAGCTGTTATTCTGAACTCTCTATTGGGTAAATTACTTGTCTCTGTTTTATTAATATCAGTATGGAGATGTATCTTGTTCTTTTGCTTGGAAAATATTTTGCTTTTTCTTTATTTTCCTTGACTCTCTGTGTTGGTTTCTGCACATTAGATAAAAGAGACACCTCTCCCAGTCTTGAGAGTGGTCTTGTGTGGGAGATGAACCTCATCAGTCAATCCAGCCCAAGTTCCTGTTTGTCACTCAAAACTTTGTGGTTATACAAGCTGTTGTCTTTGTTTTTAGTGGCTCCCAGTGGTTGAGGGTGTGCCAATACCTGATGATATCCCAAAGGAGAGGATCACAGTTAGCACATAAAAGCAGACTGATTAGAAGCTGGACCCTCAGGCAGCACCTGGGAAAGTATATAAGCCAGGTGTGTGTCTAAGCTCCTTCCAGAGACCTGTTGGTGACCTGATTTTATCATTGCAGCAAGTCGGAGAAAGAAGGTGGCAGAAGGGCCCACCAGCTCCCCCAGGAGGATCACAGCTAGCCCCTCGCTGCATGCAAATTAGCAGCTGGACCCCCCCAGGCAGCAAGTTGTAAAGTATGCAGTCAGTCCCCTTCTAGGGAAAGACTGAGAGATGGGCATTTTTATCTGTTCCCTCTTAGCTGAGCCCTGGGAGAATAGCCATGGCAAGTGTTTGGTGCCCACTAACAACTGCTGCTTTATTTTCTGTGGTCCTATGGGTCTCGTGGCTGCAAACCCCATTAGCTTCCAGAGTTAGGCATTTGGGGGGCCTATTCAAATAGAGGAACAGGAGCCTAAAAATTTGGGGTGCTAGATGTATGGTTGAAACCCTTCTCTATTCAGGGAGAAGCTGGCAATTAGGGGCTCCCTCCTGATTATACGGCACTGTGCCATGGGTGGGGTTTATGAAGAGAGTGTGTCTCAGCCTTTCCTACTCATTTAGATGTTTGTGTTTTCTCAGTTGCTCTATATGTAGGAGTCACTGAGTTTCTGGATTTTACTGATAGAATTGCTCCATGTGTAGGTGTTCACTGGTGTGTATGTGGGAGAAGGGAACTTCAGGAGCCCTCTGTGTTGCCACAGGGAGTTTTAAAACGCCCTATGAGTTTTTACTTTAAATTCTGAGTCAGGAGAAGTCTACTCTGTCAGTTTTTGCTTCATGTATTTCGAGGCTTTATTGTTCAGTGCATATATGTCTATATTTGTCATATCTTCTTGATGAATAAAAACTTTAATCATTATAAAACATCCTTATTTGTCTCTAGTAACAATTTTTGTCTAAAAGTCTTCTGTCTAGTATCAGTATAGCCACTCCAGCTCTTCTTTATTTACTATTTGCATGGAATATCTTTTTCCATGCTTTTACTTTTAACATGTTTATATTTTTCAATCTCAAATGTGTGTTTTGTAGATAAAATATAGTTGTATTATTTAAAAATTTATTTTTATTTTGTATTCATTTTGTCAATCTCTGTCTTTTGATTGGAGTACTTAATCCATTTACATTTAATGTAATTACTGATAAGGTAGGATTTATATCTGCCATTTATTTTATATTTGTCTTATGTATTTTGGTTCCTCTATTTATCCATTTCCACCCTCTTTAACATTAAGTAGATAATCTCTAGTGTACCACTTTAATTTCCTTGTTATATTTTTTACTATGTGTTGTTTAGTTATTTTCTTAGTGGTTGCCCTGGGGATGATAAATAACATCTTTTTATTTATTTATTTATTTATTTTTAATTTTTTTTTTCGGTACGTGGGCCTCTCACCACTGCGGCCTCTCCCTTTGCGGAGCACAGGCTCCGCGGCCATGGCTCACGGGCCCAGCCGCTCCGCGGCATGTGGGATCCTCCCAGAGCGGGGCACGAACCCGTGTTCCCTGCATCGGCAGGCGGACTCTCAACCACTGCGCCACCAGGGAAGCCCATAAATAACATCTTAATATGTAACAATCTAGTTCAAATCAATATAAATTTAATTTCAGTAGAGTACAAAATTTTGCTCTTATATAGCCCCTTTCCCTCTACAGTCCTTTGTGTTATTATTAACGTATAAATACATCTTTATACATTGTACGCCCATCAGCACAGATTTATAATTATTGTTTTATGCAGTTGTCCTTAAATAATATAAGATTAGGGCTTCCCTGGTGGCGCAGTGGTTGAGAGTCCGCCTGCCGGTGCAGGGGACACGGGTTCGTGCCCCGGTCGGGGAAGATCCCACATGCCACGGAGCGGCTGGGCCCGTGAGCCATGGCCGCTGAGCCTGCGCGTCCGGAGCCTGCGCGTCCGGAGCCTGTGCTCCGCAGCGGGAGAGGCCATGGTGGTGAGAGGCCCGTGTACAGCAAAAAAAAAAAAAAAAGATTAAACAAAAGTATAAACAAAAAATAAATTCGTACTGTCTTTTGTTTTTACCTATGTAGTTTCCTTTATTTCTTCATGTGGATTTAAGTTGTTTTCAAGTATCTTTTTATTTTGGCCTGAAGGATTTTCTTTAGTATTTCTTGTAGAGTAGATCTGCTAGTGACAAATTCTCTCCATTTTTGTTTATCTAAGAATGTCTTTAAAGAAAATGTGACACATATATACAATGAAATATTACTCAGCCATAAAAAGAAATGAAATTGAGTTATTTGTAGTGAGTTGGATGGACCTAGAATCTGTCCTACAGAGTGAAGTAAGTCAGAAAGAGAAAAACAAATACCGTATGCTAACGCATATATATGGAATTTTAAAAAGCAGTGCTGATGAACCTAGTGGCAGGGCAGGAATAAAGATGCAGATGTAGAGAACAGACTTGAGGGGATGAGGGGAGAGGAAGCAGGAATGAAGTGAGAGAGTAGCATTGACATATATACACTACCAAATGTAAAATGGAAGGCTAGTGGGAAGCTGCTGCATAGCACAGGATGATCAGCTCGGTACTTTGTGACAACCTAGAGGAATGGGATAGGGAAGGTGGGAGGGAGGCTCAAGAGGGAGGGGATATGGGGACATATGTATACATATGGCTGATTCACTTTGTTGTACAGCAGAAACTAATACAACATTGTAAAGCATTTATACTCCAATAAAGATGTTAAAAATAAAAAAGAGTGTCTTAACTCTTCCTTTATTTTTGAAGGACAGTTTTGCTGGATAGAAAATTGTTGGTCAACAGTCATTTTCTTTCAGCCTTTTGAGTATGTCATCCTACTGCCTTCTGGTCTCTGGGGTTTCTGATGAGAAAGCAGTGTTAATTATATTGAGAAAATCTTGGACATGATGAATCACTTCTCTCTTATTACTTTTAAGATTCTCTATCTTTGGATAGTTTGATTATGATGTGGAGCTTCTTGAGATTATCTTACTTGGATGTTGTCGAGCTTCCCGCATGTTTACATTAATGTTTTTCATCAACGTTGGGAAGCTATTGGCCTTTATTTCTTCAAGTATTCTTTCTGCCTCTTTATCTCATTCCTCTCCTAGGACTCCCATTATGTGTATCTTGATTTGATTGGTGATGTTCCAAATATCTTTGAGACTCTGTAAATTTTTCTTCTTTTTTTCCCTCGTTATTCAGACTGGATAATCTCAAATTTGTTGATTATTTCTTTTGCTTAGTCAAACTCACTGTTAGGCCTCTCCAGTGAAGTTTTCCTTTCAATTATTATACTTTTTAACTCCAGAATTTTATTTCTTAAAAAACAATTTCTACCTTTTTATTAATAGTCTCTATTTGGTGAGCAATTGTCTCATACTTTCTTTTAGTTCTTTAGACATTTTTTCCTCTAGTTCTTTAAACATCTTTAACATAGCTGATTTAAAAAGTCTTTGTCCAGTAAGTCAGAGGTGTGGCTGTTTCAGGAACAGTTTGTATTGACTGCTTCTTTTGCTGGTATGGGTCATACTTCCGTGTTTCTTTGCATTTCTTATAATTTTTTGTTGAAAAATGAATATTTAACTCTGGAAATAAGTTTATTTCCACTCCACAAGGTTTTTGTTGCTGTTTGTTTAGTAACTTTCCCTCATGATTTCTGTAAAGTTTTGTATTCTTTTTCCAGTGCGGTTACTGAAGTATCTTGCCTACTTAGTTTAGTGGTCAGCTAATGATTGGGAACGTATTTCCTTAGTGCCTAGAACCAGAAAGTTCCCCAGGTTTTACTGAAGGGCTCGGTCTGAAGACATGCCTTCAACGCTCATATAGGCAGTTAAAAACTCTGCCTTACCCTTCACTTCCTGCTTGTGCAGACCTTCAGGGTCAGCCAGAGGTGAGAGTGTAGGGACTTTTCAGATCTTTCATGGGCATGCACATAGTCCTGGGCATGTACACACCCCAGTGTGTGTCTGTGGCCTCCTAGACTCCCAGGAATAGGTCAATGCTTCTTAAAGCTCCCTATGGACATTTTACTCCGTAGTTTTTCCTTTTAGTTTTTTGGTTACCTTGTTGTTTCCCTAAAATGTTATCACTGCTTCAGGCAGCTGTGATATTAGGTACTTGCCACTGTTAGTTTTTGACAAATACCCCCAAGGAAAAGGCTGTTTACATTGGATGAGCTCTGAGTCAGGTCAAATCAAGGCAAGTTTTGCCAAGTGAGGTTTTCCAGGGAAATGTCAGAGAGATCAAATAATGGAAATTCTTTGAGAATGTGACTTAGAAAGAAGCCCAATCCCATTCTGACTTTCCCAGTGTCTTCCTGGCTTCTGGTTTTCACTGTGATTTTGAGGCCGTTGGTTTTTAAGGCAGTCACAGAGCTAGGGATAAAGCTATGGGATTAGGACAAGTTAAAGCACCATGTAGCTTACTTTTCTTACTGAGAGTCAAGCATTTTCTTGAATAAATGCTTCCTGGATTGTTACAAGCTGTTGGTTAACTTTCAGGGTTCTGAAAAAGTTGATTTTGAAAACTTTGTTAGTGTTCTTATTGCTTTTGTAGAGGAGAGGAATTTCAGGGGTACTTACTCTGCCATTCCTTATGATGTCACTTGAAACCTGCTTTTTCTTAATTAAAAAATGTTTTTCTTTCATGTTGCTGAGTATTTTTTAAAAAAAATCTTGCATTGAATGTGTAGAAACTTTGTTTTCAACTTTAGATAACTATATTTTCCTGTTAATGAATGATTCGCATTCATCAAAATATGTCACAAATATATTGAAATAGCTATTGTCTATGAAATATGTTTAATAATGGATTATGAAATTATGCAATGAAAACAGTCATCAAGAGAATAATCCAGGACCCAGTAACATGGGGTGCAAGCATATGGTTAAGTATAGGTCCTCAAGATCCAGATGCCTGGATCATGCCATGACTTTGCCCTCCTCTATCATTAGGATCTTGGTAAATTACTTGCCTTCTGGACTTTAGACTCCTTATCTGTAAAATGGAGCAACAGTAGTACTAATTTAATAAGATTGTTGAAAAATTTGAGTGACATCATGCTTATAAAGCCCAAAGCAAAATGTCTGGCATAAACTGCTTAAATTATATTTTAAGTTGTTATTATTTAAAATTCTGTAATTTAACTATAAAATACAGTACTGGCACTGAATCAATCTTTGACTGGGTTGTCAATGCCATAGTCATCTAAGCAGTCTTTCTGTTTCCTCTCTCCTTTTTGTGCAGTCCTATACATAACAGCTGGATTAATACTCCTAGAGTGCATTGCATCATTCTGCTGCCTGAAAAAAACTGTGTTTTTTAATCACCACATTACCCTAAATACCAATCTCCTACCATCTGCAGTGAGACCTAACCCAAGTCTTTTTTCACTCATTGACCAGATTCATCCAGCCAAACTGAACTATCTATTAACACTATTCATTTACCCCAATAATTGCCTTATCTATCTATCTATCTATCTATCTATCTATCTGTCTATGTATCTATCTGTCTATGTATCTATCTGTCTGTCTATCTGTCTATCTATCTACCTACCTACCTACCTACCTATCTATTTCAGATCCTGTTACTAAAAACCAAATATGGAGAATTCCATGCATCTGTGAGCTATCTCTGTTCATGAAGAAGCTCTATGCTTCCCTTTCTCTTCATCTTTTCTCTTATTCTTCCTCTTCCTCGAATTATTTTCTATCCTTTCTACTTGAAATATTATGCTCCCTAGTATCTTAAATTCTGTCTCCTCCATGCTCCCTTTTAGTTGCTTCCCCTAAAACAAATATTCTCCTAATACATTTCTTTATACTCTCAACTCATTACTACCCACTGAACCATAACCTTCTTAAACTTTCTTTGTCCTACTCATCTTTGTATATCCTGCAATGAGTCGTTAAGTGCTTGTACACAAATGATGCTTAAAAAAATAATATTTTCAGAATGGAAACAAATTCTTAGAAGCCAAATGGCCACTCTTTGAAATTCTTCTCCTTAAGTGGAGATAGTGGGATGATTTTTATTGCTCTTAGTATCAATACTATCATTATAAAAATATTTTCAACTACTTAAATATACTCCCGTCATATTTATTCTTTTGTACTCTGCAGGTTCCTCTCTGGTTACCATTGAAAGTGCTGCTGAGTCGAGTTTCCTGTCATATCGAGTTGAGCCACTTCAAAGCAAAGCCAACTTTTGGATAGGATTGTATAGAAATGTTGAAGGTAATTTTTGCAGCATGTTTACTGAATCACAAACATTTCAAAATGTTGTAGGTAAAACAAGTTTTCAGTCCTATAAAGTCTTGCCTTAACTAATGATTAATTTGTGAAGAGTTTGAAAATTCAAACTCATATTTTCATTTGAGGTAAGAAGTGAAAATTTAAATGACTCACATATTAGGCTATCTTGAAAGTTGCTAATTAAAGAATATCTACTGTAGCTGAGTTAAAGAAGTTAAAAAAATATTTTCTATCTTTTGCCAGGAAAAAACAATTAGGGGAGGATAAGTTTACATATTTATACTAATTAGGAATAAATTTTCAACTAAAACTACATGAGAAACACATTCTCAGTTTCCCTGTAACAACTAGTTACTATTATCTTGCCTGTGAAAAGTTTGGTTGTAAACAACTGTTGATTACAGTATAAAATAACATGCTTAGAAATTTTACATGAATAAGTTGAATTTATTTTAAGGCAAGTTATTTTTAATTTCTATTTTTATTGGCTTTCTCTGATAATCAGGAATGTGGCTATGGATAAACAACAACCCAGTCTCCTTTGTCAACTGGAAAACAGGAGATCCCTCTGGTGAAAGAAATGATTGTGTCGCTTTATATGCATCTTCTGGATTTTGGAGTAATATTCACTGTTCTTCCTACAAAGGATACATTTGTAAAAGACCAAAATGTAAGTTAGAATTTGTCCTTTGGTAAGTGTGTTTCCAGGCTCCCATCTCTTTCAAATATTAAGATATCAGGTGTGTAATTATCAATATAATGCGATTACAGGTTCCTTGCAACCTCTCCCTCTTAATAAATGAGAAATCCAATCTGCCGTGGTGATCAGTTGCTGTCTGCAGTTTTGAGTGAGCACAAAACACTCTCTTTCTGCTTAACTGACATAATGATTTTGGTATATCAATACATTTATAATGGGATATCCATGCATATGGATTTGCGAAGCTGTGAGCAGTTTGGAGAGCCAGGCCTGTGGCGTGAGAGAAAAAGGGGTGAAATACTTACCCTGGCCAAACCAAAGTGGACGGTGGGGAGGAATGAGAATTTATTAAGGAATAAATCATGAAACACCAATTAAGTTTCCTTCTGAGATTGAATGACAGACCATGTCAGGACAGGGGCTGGGGGAATTAATAATATTATATGCCCATGCTGTGATACTCTCTGGACTTCCATAATGTTTTATGCCATTCTACTTCATGTAATATGTTTCCCAAGAGACAAAATTATAAATTAGATAAGAGATTTAAATAAATGAGTTGGATAAATTAACACTCCATCCCCAGTAGATTTTATTTTATTTTAGAATTGCATAGTTCTTCATTCTTTGAAAGCTCTGTTCTAAGATACCACACCCTTTGGTGCAATGTTGGAATCTTATTTTATTTTTCATTCAAATGCCTTGTAATACCTTATGCTTCAGTGGGCCATTTTCAAAACTGCTAGCCTAGGATACATTATTTATGGGTAGATTGGGTAGATTTTGAGGGTGAGTATCAGTGGCTCAAATGCAACTGGGGAGATCATACTTTCAAATCTTCCAATGTATTCAAACTCATCATGCAGCTATAGGATGCTGTTATAGGATAGATAGATAGATCAATCTGTATAAATATGCAGATTTTATCTATCAATCAATCATCCATCATCTATCTATCTATCTCTCTATCTATCATCTATTTATTGTCTATCTATATCATATATCACCATAAATCCAACGTGGATGATTTGATGTATTTGTAAACCAAATAATGCTCACTATCTACGTGCAATTATTATGGGTTTTTAATAAGTATTATTTAATTATTTTCTTATTTTACAAACAGTTGTTGATGCTGAACCTACTCATACATTAATTACAACAAAAGGTAAGACCATTTTGAAATTTTAATTTCCATATTAGTAATATATCAATCAAATTTGTTTGTTTTAAAAACCGCAATAATCTCTTCCTATCTGCCCTGCACTCTCAGTCGAATTTCTTGAGCTATACTAGCCTTTGTCATTATGACATCGACTTTCCTTAAATGATGCCCTAGAAAAGCAGGCCTTGGAGTCAGGTGGGTGTTTTTATCATAGATCTTACTGAGGACATTGATTGCTCTGTTACAAAGGGTTGCCCTATGAGAACCCACCGAGGAAATTTCTCTTAGGAATCCCTGTGATTTTTCTCTTTTCTTTTTAAGCAATGTTTTAAATTTTAATTTTATGGACAGCTTGAATAAGGAACTGATCCTCTTTCACTCATGTTGTTTGCTGCTAAAAAAACTCAAAGTGAGATTTATGGCTTGCCTAAAGCCCCCTTATTAACTTCATAAGTGCTGTTTGTGAACTAATACTCATGTGTTCAAATTTCCACCACTCACTTTCTTTTTTCCCCGAATTATTCTGAAACAGGTGTAAATATTTTAAAATTTTAAAATATTGCACTGTAGTCGTAACTTTTGCAGTTTGAGGCGCAACTGTAAAACTAACACAACTTTCTTACTGGTTCACAATTCCATAGATGGAAGATTGATTCCCACTGTAGATCTCAGCAACCTCAGCAAACTTTTTTCTTTCCTTATTAAGTTGAGAACTTTTACCTTTTCACTTAAAGGAAGCACTTTATGGCTTCTCTTAGGCATATTGGAGTTGCCAGCATCACTACTCTTGGGCTTTGGGGCCATTATAAAATAAAATAAGTGTCACATGAACACACACACAAAAAATAAATAAAATATTATACTAGTTCAGGGCTACATAGATACATGAAATATTCTTACAACTGCATAATCATCTTAACGTAAAATAATCTTCTGTGTCACATGGACTTCTGTTTTCATGTCCTGCATTCTGTTTGGCAAATGTCACTGGAAAGAAAATTTATGAATTTTAGTTTTCCTAAGAAGAAAGTTGTATTGTTTCCATAGCATTCTACTCTCTGCCTCCCCTTAACTCGTTTCCTAATATGTTTATTTATTTATAGCTGACCCAAGGAAGATGGGCCCTTCCAAACCATCTTCCAATGTGGCAGGAGTGGTAGTCATCGTGGTCCTCCTGATTATAACGGGTGCTGGCTTCGCTGCGTATTTCTTTTATAAGAAAAGACGTGTGCATTTCCCTCGAGAGGACACTTTTGAGAACACTCTCTATTTTAATAGTGGATCGAGTCCAGGAACTAGTGATACAAAAGATCTCATGGGCAACATTGAACAGAATGAACATGCAGTCATCTAGAATCATGGTGTGATTTAGGTATATTTGAATTTCATAAGATTATAACTAAAATGGTAAAGGCTTTCATTCAATGTGATTATTTCCTTTCAAATTAGTACTGTATTACACTGGTCTGTCCTTTTCCTTTGCCTCATGGAAAAAATAATTGTTTATTTTCTAGCCTGGCAAGATATTTTCACAAAAGAGGGATAGTAACATTGACTACTTTGTTTAAAAAGTTCTTAGATGAATATACAGCATTGGTGTGTAGCTAGTGTCAACTGCATACAGATTACAAGAACCCCAGAAACAACCAGCTAAGCTTCTTGAAATCATTTAAGGAGGTCCCAAAGAATTGTTACCCATTGAATAGTTATTCAGTAATTAGATGCCCATTTGAAAAGCGAAGTACAAATAACCTCAGGTGACACAAAAATTTAGTCACTTTTTTTCTTATACCCATCTTGATTTTTACCCCAATGATTTAGAATTATATTTTTACATGTGCGGAAAGAATAAAGCAGCTGAGAATCTTGTTTGCCCCAAGCAGGATTTTCCAGGCTGAATATTGCAAATGTGTTCTTTGTCCTGTTTTATGTATATCAAGAATGCAAAGATGTGAAATAAAAATGTAAATTTGCATAACTGGATGTATTTAGATAATGTGAAATAGACATCAAAAACAAGGTCTATTTTTAATGGATTTGTATTTTGGTGATCTTGGTAAGTGTAAATTTTCTTTTAACTGAGATTTATTTATCCATTTACTTTACACTTCACTGTACTCTGAAAATAAATGATATTATTAGTAGAGGAATTCTTTAAACTCTTCATCTGTTTGGAAAAAAAAAGATTGTTAAAATACTGTGCATAAAATGAATTTTTTACCATAATGACTTGGCCAATTTCCCTGGATCTTTTCCCTGTAACACTGACTTATTTCAGAATTCAACAATCAAAGGCACTGTTATTGGGAATTAGGTCTCTAATATCATTTTCTCACTTTAACAATTCCTTTTTTTTTTTTTTTTTTGTGGTATGCGGGCCTCTCACTGTTGTGGCCTCTCCCGTTGCGGAGCGCAGGCTCCGGACGCGCAGGCTCCGGAAGCGCAGGCTCAGCGGCCATGGCTCACGGACCCAGCTGCTCCGTGGCATGTGGGATCTTCCAGGACCAGGACACGAACCCGCGTCCCCTGCATCAGTAGTCGGACTCTCAACCACTGCGCCACCAGGGAAGCCCAACAATTCCTTTTTGCTTAAAAAGTTTTGCCTGAGATAAAGCTTTATGTACATTGTGAAATACGTTGGAGGTGTCACATCTTGCACAGGTACCGTGCTCCCAGCTCATTCTTGCCTTTCCCAAGGGGTTGCTCACGGGCAGAAATTCCTTACCTGAGGTCCCTAAACAGGACTCCTTAGATGGCATTAAGGGGTCTATGAAGGCCCCCCAAATTGTATGCCAAATGTCTCTATTTGTGTTTATGCCTTTTTTTTTTTTTTCTGGGAAGAAAATAGCTAGATTTTCAAGAGAGTCTGTAATTTAAAAAGGACTAAGAAGTAGTGTACTGTGTAGGAGGTAAGGTGAGGTTTGCAATGCCCCACCTTAGATAGGTGACAGGTAGAAAGAAACAGGATGAGAGAGGTGGGCAATTGTGGGAAAGTTTGCTGAGAACAAACAACTCTCATGCTTCAGACAATAGAAAACCAATTGCTTTTATTTTCCTGGTAAGAACACAACATATTCCATTAGAGGAAGTTCCAGTGGAAACAATGGCTATGGTGTCAAAGGAGCATGTGGTTAATTATACTGAAACATATCTTCATATATACATATTTTTTTCTTTTAAGATACAAGAGAAAGATACAGAAGAGAATTAGAACTGTGAAAGAGGAGTGTATGAGTGGGCATGATTTACAAATTCTTTACACAAGTCATTTTCATCATAACTCAGAGCTGCGTTTTTGCAGAAAATATTTTGGACTTCAAACAACATGTATCTCAGATAAAATGTCTTATCCTTTAAAGAAACAGTATTCGGCAGGGTGCTGAGTTCTATGCTTCACACCCTCACATTATCCACTCAAACATACAATCAAATAGATAAGTCATCTGTATCTATATATGTACCCAAATTAAGCAGTAACATATTAATAAGCATGTTTTTTTGGAGGGGGGAAGTTTTATAAAGCAGAGAAGAGCAGTTTTTGTTTTGTTTGCTTTTTTGCATTTCTTTTTGGTTTTGGTTGTTGTAGTTGATTTGTTTTTGTTTCTGTTTAAATAAATTTTATTTATTTATTTATTTATTTTTGGCTGCGTTGGGTCTTCATTGCTGCACGCAGGCTTTCTCTAGTTGTGGCGAGCAGGGGCAACTCTTTCATTATGGTGCGTGGACTTCTCCTTGCAGTGGCTTCTCTTGTTGTGGAGCAGGCTCTAGGTGCGCAGGCTTCAGTAGTTGTGGCACATGGGCTCAGTAGTTGTGGCTCACGGGCTCTAGCGCGCAGGCTCAGTAGTTGTGGTGCACGAGCTTAGTTGCTTCGCAGCATGTGGGATCTTCCCAGACCAGGGCTTGAACCCTTGTCCCCTGCATTGGCAGGTGGATTCTTAACCAGTGTGCCACCAGGGAAGCCCCTGTTTTTGTTTTTTAACTGGAAGTTCTTTCTGGGGATTAAATGTTTAAGTGCTCTCCTCGGTGGTTTTGCACTTGTTTTCATCAGAATTCCACAGCCAGAAGATTCTTAAGGATATTTTTTTCTCAGGTGTTTTCTCAAAACAATGTGAATAGTCTGTAACTTGAACTCTAAAATTAAAGATGATATCTCGAGAGACTGGTAATATCTTGCTTCATCCATTTTCAGTGTTCACTCAGTCATCTGTTTGTACATTTACCCATTAGTTCATCAAGTATTCCATGAGCAACTAATACATATGCCAGGCATTGAGCTAGGTCCTGGAGATTCAAATATGGGTGAGAAGCAGTGCTTGTCCACAAGAACTGCACAGTCTAGTGGAGGTCCAGACACAAAAGATCATTTTGGGGGGATTTTTTATTGATGTATACTTGATGTACACTATTATATAAATTACAGGTGTTCAATATAGTGATTCACAATTTTTAAAAATTATACTCCATTTATAGTTATTATAAAATGTTGGATATATTCCCAATGTTGTACAGTATATCCCTGTAGCTTATTTTATACCTAATTGTTTGTACCTCTTAATCCCCTACCGTTATATTACCCCCCAGCCTGTAGCCACTAGTTTGTTCTCGATATCTATGAGTCTGCTTCTTTTTTGTTATGTTCACTAGTTTTTTGTATATTTTAGATTCCACTGGTAATAACATACAGTATTTTTCTTTCTCTATCTGACTTATTATTTAGAATAATGCCCTCCAAGTCGATCTGTGTTGTTGCAGATGGCAAAATTTCATTCTTTTTTATGGCTGAATAATATTCCATTGTGTATATATACCACATCTTCTTTATGAATTCATCTGTTGACAGGCACTTAGGTTGCTTCTGTATCTTGGCAATTGTAAATAATGCTGGTTTGAACATTGGGGTGCAGGTATCTTTTAGAATTAGTGTTTTCTCTCTTTTTTGGGATATATACCCAGGAGTGGAATTGCTGGGTCATATGGTAGTTCTATTTCAGTTTTTTGAGAAACCTCCATACTGTTTTCCACACTGGCTGCACCAGTTTACATTCCCAACAACAGTGTATAAGGATTCCCTTTTCTCCACATCCTCACCAACGTTTGCTATTTGTGTTCTTTTTGATCATGGCCATTCTGACAGGTGTGAGGTGGTAGCTCATTGTGGTTTTGATTTGCATTTCCCTGATGATTAGCAACATTGAACATCTTTTCATGTGCCTGTTGGCCATCTGTATTTCCTCTTTGGAAAAATGTCTATTCAGGCCTTTTGCCCATTTTTTTAAATCAGGTGGTTTGTTTTTTTGATGTTGAGTTATATGAGCTTCCAAAACCTCATTTTTACCGTAACATAGTCTTTAAAGACACTATCTCTGAATACAGTCACATTCTGAGGTTCTATGTGTTAGGGCTTCAACATATGAATTTTGTGGGGGACACAATTCAGGCCATATCATACTTCTATAATGCTTTTTTTGATTGTCCCTTGTGTTTGTAGGGTTCTCCAGAAAAGTGGAACCAAAGGGTCTATCTATATATCTATCCATCAATTATCTGTGTCTATCTGTCATCTATCTATCATCTATCTATCTATCTATCTATCATCTATCATCTTTTTATCTACTTACCTATATACTCTATAGATTTATTTAAAGAATTGGCTCATGCAACTGTGGAGCTTGGTAAGTCCCAAATATACAGGAGAGGCCAGCAGGCTGAAGACCCAGGGAAGAGTTACAGTTTGAGTCCAAAGGCAGTCTGGTAGCAGAATTCTTCTGGCTCTCTGTTCTCTTCAGGCCTTCAGCTGATTAGATGAGGCTCATCCACACTATGGAGGGTAATCTGCTTTACTAAAAGTCCACCTATTTAAATGTTAATCTCATCCAAACACACACCCTCACAGAAACATCCAGAATAATGCTCGACCAAATATCTGGGCACCAGGGCCCAGCCAAGGTGACACATAAAATTAACCATCACACCACTTTATATGGCAATGGTTTTGTAATTTTTTTTATAAAGGGAAAAGAAAGATGATGCAGTCTTTAGTACAATTGATCAGAATTTTTAAAAATCTTTGATAGTTTAGAAAAGGTTCTTTTAACCATACAACTTGCTATTAATAACATGATATAAAATTTTAGAATTATGGTCAAATATGGGAACATTTCTATTAAATTTCATTCATATGCATATTCATATTCTAATATTTCTAAATATTCATACGCTAAATTTCAGGGCACTCATTTTGAGTTTTTTTTTCTTTTTTGTGCGATGAGTAATCTCAAATACCTTTGAATTTGATGATACTCAATAATCAGTTTGTTGATATTGTTTTTCTAATGGCATATTTTGATTGTTTTGGTGAGGTTGGTATTTTGTGTCAAATCAGTAAAAATTGAAATCTTTTTCTAATATGTTCATATGATTCACTTTTCTTCATTCCCTTCGTTAACTAAGTTGCCATAAAACCTATGAGTCTCTTCCCTCCTTCTTTAAGACTTCTTCTACTGGAAACGTTGCCCAAACCTCTCAACAACATACCAGGAGCACATATTTTGGTATTAGGATTTCTTTAGCATTCTGTAAATGATGTTTTTCATTTAGAAGGGACCCCTGACAGGCAACTTCTTTCAGCAAAAGGTGACACTAACATTGGAAAGGTTTTCTGAATTGGTTGGGAATCCTGGCTATGCTGTGAGGGCTTTAAAATATTAAAGTTATTCATGGCAGGGCTGCAGGATTAGGTTTTGGCAAAAACTACTGATCTCATTCAACTCGCTCTGCGGGTTGAGAAAACCTTTCTCCTTATGGGTCTGGTTACAGCTCATGTACATACAGTTCCCTCATTTTCAAGAAACCTACGAAGCTACCATGTTCTCTTTTCTGTTGACTTAATTTGTTTTCTTTAAGGGCAAGAAAGTTCAAGACTGCCTGGGCTTGGTCCTGATTTGGGGTTTTGGCAGGGGTTCTCAAACTTTGATGGGGGTAAGAGTCACATGGAGAGCTTATTCAAAATACCAGTTCCTCTGGGCTCATGCTTGCAATTCTGATTTAGTAGACCTGGGTCCAATCCTGGAATCTGCATTTCAACAAGCATCCCAAGGGATTCTGATGCCCTCAGGCTGTGATTTTGATGAGCATTCTATTCTGGAATCACTTTACATTGAGGTTTCATTTTCCCCAAAGCTATTAGAAATCTCACCTAATCCGTGAGGTCAAAGCCTTATAGCCAAACACCATGGGAGTTAACGAAAGCTGCAGTTTTTCTATTCTTTCTGTTACTTAATCAGGAACTGTAGGTGCTAAAATCCACTTCTTCACTTCTTTTCTGAACTCCCTTATATCCTCTGCTATTGTCTGAATGTTTGTGTCCCCCAAAATCCATACGTGAGACCTAACCCCCAAGGTGATGGTATTGGTGAGGTCTTTGGGAGGTGATTAGGTCATGAGAGTGGAACCCCCATGAATGGGATTAGTGCCCTTGTAAAAGAGACCCCACAGGGACTTCCCTGGTAGTGCAGTGGTTAAGAATCCGCCTGCCAGTGCAGGGGACACAGGTTTGATCCCTGGTGCAGGAAGATCCCACATGCCACGGAGCAACTAAGCCTGCGAGCCACAACTACTGAAGCCCGTGTGCTCTAGGGCCTGTGTGCCACAACTACTGAGCCTGTGTGCTGCAACTACTGAAGCCTGTGCACCTAGAGCCCGTGCTCCGCAACAAGAGAAGCCACCACAAGGAGAAGCCTGTGCACGGCAAGGAAGAGTAGCCCCTGCTTGCCTCAACTAGAGAAAGCCTGCGTGCAGCAACAAAGACCCAAAGCAGCCAAAATAAATAAATAAATAAATATTTAAAAATAAAATAAAATAAAATAAAGGAGACCCCACAGAGCTTCCTGCCCCTTCCATCACGTGAGGACACAGAGAGAAGATGGCCATCTATGAACCAGGAAGCAGGTTGTCAGCAGACACTGAATCTGCTGGTGCCTTGATCTTGGACTTCGCAGCCTCCAGAATGGTGAGAAATAAATTTCTGTTGTTTATAAACCACAATATATCTTGTATAGAAGCCCCAATGGATTAAGACATTCTCTCAATGCTGTAGTGTTTATACATTCCCTTCACAATCACCATGAATGACTGTGTGAGTTGACAATTTGTCCCTCTTATCCAGTCTTAGAACATAAACTCAAGGAGGGGAAAAGCCAGACATTATGTTGTCCTGGGCAGAACCCTAAATCTTTGTGGAAAGAACCATTTCTCTACACTGTTGGCGATAACAGAAAATTGTTTATCACCATAGAGACTCTCACCTCATGGAAATGTCAGTTTCCTTGGGTCAGAGTTTGCTCATCTTATAAAAGGAAGTAAATGGAAACCTCATGCTCATGACCATCTTAACTCTGTAATCCAGCTTTGTTCTCTTGAGAAGTGAAAGAGCGAAAGAAACTTCATCTGCTTCTTTGAGAAAAATTGCCATAAATCTTTCAAAGAGGATTTTGTCTCTAATTTTGCCCAAGTTTTCTGGAAATCAGAGTAACACTTGGCTCTAAAGGAAATAATAATAATAATAATAAGGCTCTAATAGGGAAACTGATTAAGTACCTATCAAATGCCAGGCACAGAGACAGGTTATCAAGTGAATTCCAGCTTGTCCTGGAATGTGTTCTGCTGACTGCCATGTGCCACCCTGGGGCTTAATTCCAAAGCTCAAAGGCCCTGGCTCTTGAACTGGTGGGGACACAGGAGGGGAATTTGAAGTATCCAATGAAGAAGAAAGGAGGGTGTGGGATTGATAGTCTCCAGGGACCTACTTCTCTGCCTATGATGTTCCCTTTACCTGGCAAGGTTTGACTCCATCCAGGAAACACCAGCTTGCCAGATGGGCTAAACCTCTACAGCCTCTCTGTGTTTGTGTTATTGATCTTGGGTATTATAATAAAAAGTTGCAGTTTTCTCTGGGCATGTCCAGGCTTCTGTCTGGGCCTTTGCTGCCATGTGTCGGTAGGCTGTAACTAGAGATGGATTACATAAGAATTGCTTTATTTGGGAGTCTTTTTCCATATCCTGCGTACCCCGCCAGCCCCCTACCTGTGCTGTGAGCCACCTCCCCATATGGACTGCAGCCCAGCCAGATACACCTGTGCTGGTCTCAAGCACCTACGGTGGGTGTATCACAAAGCAGGAACTGGGACTCCTGCTTTGACTATCCACAGGGCCACTCCGCACCCGATGAGGACACCCAAGCCAAACTTGCAGAGCATGAAGGAAGCAGACCCAGTTTGGGACCTCAGCCTGAGCAGCTGATGCGGACTCCACTGCCAAGTGACAGAGAATCTGGGACAGCCTCCGAGAAGCCTTGGCCAACTGGAACCTGTGAAGCTGCTGTTTTCCTCGGAGCTCATCTTCAAGATGTGTAGAGTCACTGGGCTTGTTTCGCTTCCTCCTGGCTCATGTTTCAAAGCCACGTCTCTTCCTTGACAAGCAGCAAAATCTCGATCCCCTGGGGTTTCCATGCAGGCAGAGAGAAGCAAGGAATACAAGTCTGGGGAGGCCAGAGAGTATCAGGTAGCCTTTCCTGAAGCTGATCTTCAGAGAATCCAAGCCACTGTGTTCTTTTGGACTGTCTTCAACCAAGCGTATTCCACAGTGCCAAGCCTCAGGATATCAAAGAACCAATGGCCCAGCGCAGAGATTGTCACACACAGAGAGCAAATTCTCCCTTCCTTTGCCTTTTTGTTTTATTCAGGCCCTCAACAGATTGAGATTTACACTCTCTTAAACTCTAAAGTATAAAGAAGTTCACATGGGAAATGCTACATAGCCCCCAAGAGAAGCTGAGTTTCCAGAAGTTCTAACGTAATAGGAAGCTGGGTTTCAATAATAAACTATCAGTTGTCGATATGGTAGTTACTATTATATTAGGCCTCAACTTGACAGGGCCGCGGGGTACCCAGATAATCGGTTCAACGTTATTCTGGGTGTGTCTGTGAAGCTGTTTCTGGATGAGATCAGCATTTGAATCAGTAGGCTGAGTTAAGCAGGTTGCCCTCCTTAATGTCAATCTGTTGACAAAAAGGCAAAGGAAGGGAGAATTTGCTCTCTTGGGGTGACAAGACATCAGAGGAGTGCCTTGAACGGAGACAGAGAGGCTTCAGTCTCAGCAAAAATTCTGAGCCCCAGATGCAGAATGGAAACAGGAGAGGGAGTAAACAAAAGCAGACCACAGGAATTGGGATGAGAAGATTCTTAACAATCACCAGAGTGTACCACTGATGAGAGGGTTTCCCGGGTGTCTGACCTGGGACTTTTGCCCCAGCTTAGGATAGAATTTCTCTGCAGCCAGTCGACGTGGAGGCTCAGAGTCAGACTGAAGTTGACATAAGAAGATAAAGAAAAGCCATATTTCTCACACACATGTATGCTACTCGGACTTTCAGTAGCTTTGTGAGGAATTAGCGACTGAACAATTTAAACCATTTGGAAAAGTAATGGTTTTCCTCAATATTGGATAAGTAAGCTTAACAAATTAACTGGACAGTCTGTTCTCATTCCCCGATGACTTACATTTTAACACCTTGTGGGGAAAATTGCTCGCTGGATTGATTTGAGGTGTATTTCCAAAGGGTGGGACTTTTGCCCACCTTCAGGACTCAAGTGCACTTCTGTACTTTTGTATCTTGCCTATGCTGGCATCTTCCACTGCCAGTTCCTGCCCTGTGTCCATAACAGTAGGAAGTCCATTCAATCATAGACATACTCTGATACTACAATGATCAGTAGATTCCTCTCTTTGTTTTCAACTGCTAATAATCTTATATCTAGTGGAGTAAAATGGCTGTATTACTGTTCACTGCTTGTGGCCACTATTTTCTATTGATGGGTCCTCACTACTTATCAAATGCAGTGTGTAATGCTAGCAATATAAAAGTGATTAAGACCCGTGCCCCATTAATGGGTGAGCTAAGGCATAAACAAGATATAAACATGTGAATTAACACACCATGGGACAAGTAGGATAAAAGAGTATCACAAGGCACATATGATGCGGATTCTACCACACATGAGACTCATGGAAGGTTTTTCAAAAGCAGTGGTATTTGAGTTGGGTCTTAAAACAAAACTAACTATAGGCTAATCAGTTGAGGGGAGAAAGGACCATTTCAGCCTGAGAGAATATCATGAATACTGGAACCTGGGGAAATTCAGTGGCCTGGAGAAGGAGCCGAAGAGAGAGGGACCGGAGAGTGACTTTTCATGGAATTACACCATAGGGCTTAGATAATGGTTGCAGTGTGACGATAGTCCATTTACTGAGCTCATACATGTGCCCTGTACCCAGTGCCCTGAGGGCAGATGATATATCCATCTTAAAAGTGAAGAGAAAACGGCTCAGAGATCCCATAAGAAGTCCTACTTGGGGCCAGTCTCCTTTCCCCCAGGTCTGTCAGGCTCCTCTTACCACTGCAGCCCGCTCTAAGGAATTCTAGAAACTGTCTGGTCTAGCGGTTTTAAAAATGTGTTCTGAAGAACCCTTGGATGTTGTGGAGTTCCAGAAACAAGAAAGAACGCCTCCAAAACACAATCATCACTCTTCTCAGATTTACATATGTGGTTACTTCTAAGAATTTCTTTTAAAAGAAGAGTTTTGCTGCTAAAACAAATAAAAAGGAAAACCATGGATTTAGTCAAATCCTCTCTTTTTAAAATGATGCTTTTTTTCCCTGTTGCGCAAAATTATACATGTTTATTATAGAAACTTTGGAAAATATTGAAAATGGAAAGAAAAATCACCTATATTCCTACCACCAGTGGGGAACTACTATTAATACTTTATAGTCAATATTTTTGCCATGAATATATTTGACATAGTTATGATCTATATAACATTGTACATAAATGCTTAAATAATAACTTAAAATTATATCATGTGCCTAAAATTGCACAATTAGAAATATGAGATATTTTTCATGCTGAGACTAAAATCCATTGAGTAGTAAGCACTGAACAATTTAGTTTACAAAATGCTCTTGAATGGCATTAGTTTAATCAACATAAATGTTGAATCATTTTTTCTTGGCAATATTTGAGTTGAAATTTTTTTAAGAAGTCATCATGTTAAAGGATATCCGAAAGATAGAAATTTCAGCCCAAGTCACATAATTTGACATATTTAACAACGAATGCCAAAGTCTCAATCTTAAAAGCAGAATAAAGTGTTCAATAAAGATTCTGCTGTTTTTCCTAAAAATATTCTAGAAACTGCAATGTTTTTAGTGTGTGGAGTAAAAAAATATGTTTGATGGTTATATACTTTATCGAATATCCTTTCTCAAATGACAAAGGATAAGCTCTCAATTTTAGGATCAAACAAATGTGAAGTTAAATTTTAAAAAAAACCAACACACTTCCCAGTGATTTAGACTGGTACTCAAGATTCTGAGTAAATATGAAATGTTAAATACAGCCTTTGATTGGTAATATCTGTAGCTAACTCCAGGAGGACTTTGAAACCAGTTGGAGAGTGATTAGGAGACGAAGAAAGATGTCAGAAGTTCCATCTTCCCTACCTCCTCAGAAAAGAATAGGGATGCAAACCACAGCCTCTGGAATGTTAATTATCATCACCCACATCATTTCCCACGCTTCCCGCTTTGTAAATGGACGTCGAGTTGATTGACAATGTTGTGTCGTTTCAGGTGTACAGCACAGTGATTCTACCCTGCTCCCTTTGATACTTCATAGCCCCCAGTCATCCCCACCTCTTGGTATTCACACCCTTAGGGTATCCCCTCCCCTCCAGAGTGGGCTGAACCTGTAATTTACTTCTGACCAGTTCAGTGGGGGGTGTCACCCTGTGATGAGAATTCATTAGATTGCCAAGGACCATGTGAGCTTGAAAGGGGATCCTCTGCAGTCCAGCCTTCAAAAGAAACCCCAGTCCTGGTTGCCACCTGGATTGCAGCCTGATGAAACCAGGCTGGGAGTGGACGACCCACGTGAACCACGCCTGGACTCACGAAACTGGGGGGTAATAAACGTATCCTGTTCATAGCCCAAGCATAGTGGTAACCTGCCGTACAGAAATCGATGACTCATATACCTGTTTACACAGTGATCCACCCAGAGTGGCTCAGGAAGTAGCTGGGAAATTAATTGGCCACCAGACCTCCTCACTACAGCTCTCCATTTCCATGAGCTTTCTCCATGTCTGCAAATGTCATTTCAAGAGGCAGAAAAAGATGGCAAGACATATCATTATTGTCTCAAGGGGTACCAGTGTTTGCATTTGGTGCAAATCAACAGAGAATTTGACAAAAAGGATTTCATAGATAGGGGTTTATGGATTTCACTCAACCAACGCTCCAAGGATAGGCAACCAGGACTCCTGGGGTGACCTGGATGATACTTCTAGGGCCCAGGCTCCCCTTCTTCTGTCTTCCTGCTTCAACTTGAAGGGGGAGGCTCTTGTTCTCTCGCTCTTTACCTCACCCGGGGCCACATGTGGTGTCACTTCTGCATCTCAGGCAGGAGGCCCTCTCTGATGCCCCAGGAGCCTGCCACTCACATCACCTCCAAGCTGTGTCATGTGTCTTCTACTAAAGAGTCTGCAGAAGCAAGAGTTTTTAGTTGGGCACTTTGCTGCCCAACAAATGAAAGCAGGAGGAATGGATATCGGGTAGACCTCTAGCAACGTCTGCACTCAAAGCTTTCCCCCAGAAAGAACTATGGAAAGACAGGAAAAAGAGGAAAAAAAAAGAGTGGAAATTAATGATGTGGAAAGCCAGCTATAATGAGGATCATCAAAACCAAACTGAAAGGTGAATTTTTGAAATGACTAATAAAATAAATCCATTTCTAGCAGGACCGACACTGTATAATGAGTACAAACAGTGAGCTTTAAAATCATTCATATAACAGAATCCATCTGTGATCTCTGGTGGAGAGGCCACCTTCTTTTTTTTTATGCTCTTAGGTATTTTCTACAGTTTTTTTTTCTATTAGAAATCATACATGGTTTTCATAAGGAGAAAAAAGTGTTGTTTGAAAGTTGCACATGAAATGTGTGTTTTGTAAAAAATCATGTTTACTATCAGTTTCCAAGTCAAAGATAATCTAAATGTCTACATTTAAAACAGTTGACATTTTCTAATTGTTGGAAATACAGTGATGTTGTAGAATCAGGAGATGAATAAAACTAGTGTTTACTCTGTAGATGCTGCCTTGTTAATTGAATATTCTGTTTTTCTTCTGAGGAAACAGTTTAAGGAGTAGCATTGTTTCAAATGCCTAGTGGGTAGTGCTGTTAAGTATTACAGAAAAGGAGAGCCTGAGGATCTATTTATTTTAAAGTTATACTTTTTTTCTGAAAAAGTTTTTTTCTGAGAACTTTTGGGCTGAAGGTGGTTTGGGGAGCATGCAAAAATCACAATGTAGCAGATTATTATTTTTTTTCTAATCAATCTCTATCACATGAATGTTTTATTAAAAAATTTTTTTAATTAAAAAAATTTTTTAAACTTGACTCGATACTATGTAATGACGTATATGGAAAAGGATTCTTTTCTTTATGATGAACTCTTGCCTGCTTCTTTTGTGTTTCCCAGGTTTCATTGTAAAATGAAGCTTGGACTTACAAATAAAAACATGGGATCACATCGCAACAGACAGTTGCCTGGTGGTATAAGCACCAAGTTTGATGTGGACAGGCCTGGATTTCTGGTGGCATCTACGAGCTGTGTGACCCCGGGGATTTCTGAAATGTACAGTGAGAAATTCATTAGGCACAGTTGAAATTACATGAGAAAATACATGTAAGGTTACTTAGCCCAGTGCCTAGGCATTAAAGACACTCCAAAAATGTTAATACACATTATTATCATTATGATTTAGAGAGGTTAGAGTCTTGGAAAAGAGGGAAGAAGTCAGCATAAAGGGAGAACTTGGGGAGAAGTGAGGCCCAGAGGTAGCTCGGATTGTAGGACCTCGTCTTACAGCCAGAGATGGCCCCACCAAGGGTAGGCTGGATGCGGAAGAGGAACACATGCAGTCCTACCACAAGCTCAGAGCCTCCTTCCCTCAGAACATTTGCTGGAAAAGTGTTGTAACAAATCTACAAATCTGTGGTGATTACAGAAGTGAATGATGAGCCCTAGAGTCGTACAGTACGCAACCTGCAAAACTACATGGCGGCCCTGAACGATACAAGATGGTTCTACTCTTGTTTCAGTCTCTTCTTAAGCAGTTGCCATCTTGTATTTCTGTTTACCTGGTGGGCCCCTTTAAATTCTTTCCAGGTCAAGGCAGAGTACACATGTAAATACATTATATTGACATGAGGTAGAAGTTTGAAACTCAGGCCACCCCAAAAGGCAAAGAAACGGAGCTGAAGGAAGGATGGATTAATCCGTCTTCCTGCTTCCCTCCCACCTCCCATCCACTACATCTTCCTGCGTTAGCACAGAAAAAGGATCTGTATATCAGGAGATACTGCATCAGATGAGACTGGTCCCAAATGCGGGTTAAATCCTTGTAAATGTCAATCAGGAGTCAATGAGCTCCTTCTTTGTACAGTGGGTTAGTTCACACCTGAAACTCATTACCCCTAGAGGTCGGTTTGGATTGCAAGTAGAACGGTGTTTAAGGAAGATTGATTTCAGGCTGGCTTAAGGGTGTTTAAGGAAGGTTGATTTCAGGCTTGCTGGGGAAGCAGGCAGGCTGGGGATGTAGAGTTTCGGCTACCACCCACACCAGGCTAAGGAAGCCACACCCCCGTGTTCAGCTAAGTGCTTCCTCCTTCCCCGGGATCTGCCTGCTTTCCAGCCTGCCTTCCAGGCGTCTCCTTACCACCACCACCCCCGCCCAACCCACCTCAATGGCTGTCTCACCCTGGGATAGGATGAGGAGCCTGGTTGTTAGCTGACGTAGGTATGACTGTGAGAGGGAGCAAGCCTTGGGGGGCAAATGATACAGGCTGTGACCTGGGGGGAGAAGTTCGCGTGGTTGGGAGCCTCCTGGCTTGTGGCTGGGCTGGTGGAGGTGCCGGGATCAGCTGAGACTAGTGGTGGGTGTTTAAGAATTAATGCAAGAGAGAACTTGCTGGGGTCCCATGAGGAGGGGCTCTCTAGGCACAGGGCGTCTCAGACTAGGAAATACGGGACTTCCAGCCTGGACATCCATCAGGGAATCAGGAAAAGGGTACCAAAGTCCCAGCACAGGACACTGTCCTGGGACCACTGGTCACAGCCAATCAAGATCCAGTTCTGCCGAAACCGAGAAGGTTATGTAGTGGAACTTGGGCAGGGAGGGCCCGTTTGGGGACCTGCTAATTGGAGGTGGGCCAGGAAGCAAGGGCTTCGTTCCAGAAATAAAGCAAAGCGGAGGCTCTTCATAGTAGCAGGTGATGGCAGGACTGGATAATTTGCTCAGTGGGTTTTGGGCTGCTTTCCCTTAGCTGCCTCCTAACCAAGTGCCCGAGACTGAGCTAGGGTGGAGCGTAGGAATGATGCTCAGGTGGTCCCCACTGGGGGCGTGGCAACAGGCCAGGGGCGGGAGCCTGCAGCGAGCTTCGCAGTGCCCCCACTCTGGTCCTCAGTCCGTTTGCTTCTCTGCGTCCCCCAGATCCACGGCTGGAAGGGCTTGACCGCCTCCTCGCTCTTCTGTTGGACTGCTGGTTCTGGAATCTAACTCCAGGTAATCTCCCCACAGAGCTCGTGAGAAACAGGCCGAGGCCCTTCCCTGGACAGTTTAGCTAAACCCGAGTGCTCCGTGCTGTGTAATTCAGAGCAGCCGGGCATTTTCTGGGAGTGTCAGCCTTCCGTGTTTCTGACAGGGTTATCAGCGTGGTCCTAGGATTATCTCACCCTGTTGTTCCCAATTTTCATATCCAATGAGCAGCCGAGGAGACTCATGATGTCGCCTTCCTTCTCTCTGTATTTCCTTCCCCTCCTCACCCAGCTAGCACCTTAGCAGCAGACTCAAGCCTCTCCCCATTTCCTACACTCTTCAGATTCACTTGGTGTGTTTATAGCCTGTGTGCTGTTTCCACGTACACTGTCCACTTCGAAATCTTGGGTCTTGACGTCTCTTACCTCTTATAAAATTCACCACTTCATTTGTTCTTTCAGTCATTTATTCCCCAATAACTTAGTGAGAGCTCTTTTCACAGGACCCGAGGGCCTTATGCAATGACCTCTGCCACAGGCTCTGGGATCAGAATATATACAGCTACTTAAAGTTTCCCACTTACGTCCCAGGTAAGAACTTTATTCCTCCAGCAAGCACTTTTTCTTTGAAGAATCTATTTATGAATTTACGAATGGCTGAAATCGTTTAAACCTCTGCACCTTATAAAATAAAATTCTAATGAGCCTATCTTTTCAACACATCGTTGGTTTGAGATGTGGATAAAACAATTATCACAGAATCCTCTGGGGGGAAAAGAAGTCTTGACCTAACACGAAAGCCTTTCCATTCTACAAGGGGAACTTTTTTGACCTAGCTCAGTCCTTTAAAGGGCAAGTGGCTGTAAGAAATTCTAAGGTTTTTCTCAGAATTCTAAGACAATTGGTCAATATTGATATAAAAAGTCAGGTTCATTAGCGACACTAATTTGGTTTTCCTGAAAATCGGCCAGACAGAAAGTTCTCACTTTTATCCACCTTCATTGTTACTCTCCATAGCAACTGCAAACTGTTCTGGGCTGGAATAATCCTCTCTAGCTCCCAGCGCACAGTCAAGGAATTTTAAAAACAGAGGACTTTGTAACCATGAAATACTCTCTGAGATTTAAAAGGCCACAGAGCTCCAGATAAATATCATTTGTCTTTCATCTGAAGGTAAGCACTGGGGTTAGAAATGTTTGTATCATCGTCTGTCATTTTTTTTAAGTGCTAACATAAGAATCTTAAACTCTCTCTTTCTTTCCTTTATAAACCATGAAAGTAATCTTAGTGTTTTTCTCACCACCCCACAGTCATTATTAGCTCATCTCTGGGCCAAGATCTGCCATGAGATGCTGTTCACATTTTGCATTCCTTAAGCAAGCGGTTGAAGATATTAATTTTTTTCCAGAAAGCTGATTGGTTCTCAAGCTGTCCTTTCACTTCTTTGCTGAGGCCTGAATATGTGGATCTATCATGGCTCGCGTGGCCTTGAAACTCTCTTGTTTTTCCAAGATAGTTCATACTTTTAATCAACTGAAAACTAAAAACTAACCAGTATGTTCTGGATGTTACTATTTTCTTTTAGTCCCTTCCTTATCGAAAAATCTTCTAACTCAACATGATAGCTGTAATTTATTCAAATTTATTTTCTGTGTACTTTTATTTACTTACTTCACTGATGAGGCCCATAAATCAATGGGATAAAATGAGGGCGTTTCCTGTTGGCAGTGGTGGAGAGATAAATTAGGAGTTTGGGCTTAATGTATGCACACCACTATACATAGAATAGGTAAACAGCAAGGACCTACTATATAGCACAGGGAACTATACTCAATTATCTTGTAATAAACTATATAATAGAAAAGAATCTGAAAAATATATATATATGTATGTATAACCGAATCACTTTGCTGTACACTTGAAACACAATATTGTAAATCAACTATACTTCAATAAAAAAAATAAATGAGGGTGTTTCCTGCCCCGGGTCTTATGACCTATAGCACCTTCAGGATAGACAGTGAAATGCATTCTTCCTAATTTTTGACTCTATGTCTATTTCAGAGAGAGACAATATAACACACTTCTTGGCTGTTGTACAGTTTGAAAGTCTACACCCACCCTGGTTTCCTGCCGGTGGGAGTTATAAATGAGCTACAGACCCCCTGTTTTTCAGAAACAGCTTGTCATTGCCAATCAGCTTAGCCACCCAATTAATGAATCCTTTCAAACCTGTTGCAGGCACAGTAATTAAAGGCTTTATTTTTCCTCTTTCCACAGACATTCCTCCAGTTGCAAGTTGACACCGTGAACACCAACCCACCAACCCTCCCACCGCCATCAGAGGCAGACTTGGGCTAAAGGAAGAGTGGAAATGTGCTTCTGGAGAAAGCTTTCTGTATTCTTGGTGTTCCTTCTACTCAGCCTGGTTCCCTTGACTGAGACAGAAAAACCCTCAACTCCAGACAGCAGCGGCACTTGGAGTCCAGGGCAACTGATGGGAATTCTACGTGTCCTCTCGGCAGAAGAGCCCACGCCCCTGAACCACTCGAGAAGCCTCATCAGAACACTGCTAGAGAAAACCGGGTGCCCACGGAGGAGAGACGGAAGGCAAGGAGATTGCAGTCTGGTTAGTGCCATAGAATGGGATCAGGGACAAGGGCATTTTCCAAAGAGAGCCATGCATTCCTTAGCCGCTTACTTTAGGAAAGCAAAATCCATTGCAAACCTTCCAATATCCGAGTGGGCAATGCATTATGGTGCAATAACTCCCATATTTGGGATATGACAAATCATACAGCATTCTGCATATGGCATTTAGAGACAGGGAGAACTTGTTTTTATTAAAATGGTAATGCTTCTGTAAGTCTTTCTACAACGCTTCTGCAGGTTTAGAGGTATTTATTTGCAGGTATGCACTTCTAGTCCCCTTTTCTCTCTGATTGACTAATCCTTTTTATGAGCTTGCAGTGACCTTGAACATGATTGGTTAGATAGATGCCATTTGTTTTCTGAGGCATAATAATAACAATATGATATTTGTCTAATGTTGAATTTTAAGTACTTTCTCCCGGATATCGGTAGGTGTGTTCTAATATTTTGCATCATGGGGAGTTAATGAATTGGATTATCATCTGCTTAAAAATGAGGAATCTAAGCTGGGGAAGGGAAGTGCTCCCAGTGGGGCTAAAATGGGCCCCAGAAACCCATTCTCCAGGCATTTCCTAGTCTATCAAGGGACTCTCAAACCCTGGCTATCCCTCAGCATCACCTGGCCAGGTTCCACAAAGTACCCAGGCTGGAGCTTCCTTCTCCAGAGATTGAGATTTCACTTTCCCTGGATGGAATTTTTAAAAATCTCTGTAGGCCACTTTAATGTAAAATCAGCATTACGGGCTTCCCTGGTGGCGCAGTGGTTGAGAGTCCGCCTGCCGATGCAGGGGACACGGGTTCATGACCCGGTCCAGGAAGATCCCACGTGCCGCGGAGCGGCTGGGCCCGTGAGCCATGGCCACTGAGCCTGTGCGTCCGGAGCCTGTGCTCCGCAACGGGAGAGACCACGACAGTGAGAGGCCCGCGTACCTCAAAAAAAAAAAAAAAAAAAAAACAGCATTGCTGTAAAATCAACATTTAATCTAAAATCAGAATGTCTTCATTGGGTGGGGGGTGGGGAATGACCAGAGCGGCCCCAGAGGCAAGAGCCCGTGTCTTAAAATGACTTCAGACAAAAAACAGACCAAAACACTCTGAGCATCCCTTTCCTGAGATGAGATTTTTCAGAATGAACTCACTCACAAATAAATAAGTAAACAAATGAAGACATAACCAACTAAATAAGAGAAGCAAATCATTTCTCCCCACAATAAATTTTAGCAGATCTTCTCAATCATGCTTTGTTCTGAGGGAAACATTTCTTGGCCAAATGTTTTGTTTTCTGTTTTTGTTTTTTTCACAGAAGGGTCTTGCTAACAGAATTTTTCTCTGCTCTGTGCAAACAGTAAATAATTCAGTAATTAGTAAAACTCCCAAGGGTTCCTAGAGAAAACATGTGTTGTAAAGGCAACTCATCTGTGATGACATTAATTTATATATATAGCAACAGAAGACTTCCCACCGGAAATAACTAGGAGTCATATCTTATTAATGTCCTCCGAGAATTCGCTTCAGAGAAATGTTCTCTAATGACATGAAATGCCTTATTAAGACTGGTTGAATATTAGTTTAGCTGGGGGGGGGATGTAAACAGGCAAGATTATTCTCCATTTTTGGGGGGGGGAATGTTGTTTTGTACATTTTTTTGATTTCTATGACATTAACAAGTATTTGGCCAATTTAGTTTCAGTTCCATTCCTAGGAAGTGAAACACTGTCTGTAATAGCTTCACCCTCCTGCTGCTGCTGTTTCTCTTTCTCTCAGAGACTAAGGTTTAAAAAAAAGGCTAATCTCAGCTTCACCTGCTCAGGAGTCTCCAATTTATCCGAATCACCATAATCTAAGCAAGGAACCCACGGAATCTCTCAGTGTCAATTCACAAAAACCAGGGAGAAACACCCTGGCTTTACAAACACCCACATTCTGGTGCAAACCAGAAGTCTTCATCATGTTCTTGAATCCTTTTTTGTCTTCCTAGGGACTTTGTCTACTGAGAGGCACGGTACCTATCAGAAGTTCTGTGATAAAAAGAGGGCAATGGAGTGAGTTCAGGTCCTTAAATGTCTGAAAAAAGAAATCAGTGTGTATCCTGAATGTGTGGGGAGGAAAAAAAAAAGTTCCCAATTTTATTTCAGATCTAGGTAAAAACTGAATTTTCAAAAAAACTGAAGTTTTTAAGAGCACTGCACGTTTAAAAGTAAGTCCATTCAAGCTGCCGCCTTTGAATATGGATACTCTTACCTGATCATGGCTTTCCTTTTTCTTTTTTTTAGTTTTTAACGGGAAGGGTGAGAAGGGGGCTTTAATACATTTAATGAGGGATTAATTAACTCCAAAAGAATAAATTCCACTTCAGTAATGATGAGAACCACAAGCCTGCATGGGTTCCAGGCGTGGGGAAGGGAAAAGAATCTGGTTTGGAGAAGGTCAGCCCTGGGTCCGTATCCTTGTTCTGGCACCGTCTAGCTGTTAGGATGCCGAGATGCCGATTCCCTTCTCAGGGGGCTCCCTGTGAGGTCACATGACCATCTATGAATGCATATACGAGCTCAAGCTCTCTTCCCCTGCTTATATTCGCGGAAATGTCCAGTCCCCCCTTTTCCAGGTCACTGGAGCAGCTTTTGTGAAGGACCTTCAGTGCTGCTGAGAAAACAAGACTTTCCTCGGCATCCCCCTCCTGCTCGTCCCCCGGCCCCGCTCACCTCGACTGTCCCCAGAGGTTTCGGGATTTTAACCAAGATCTCCAGGCGATTCTCAGACACATTCAGAGAGAATCAATGCTTTAAGGTCGTGCATTTAATTCCCTCCCCCTCCCTGAGTTGTCATAAGGGTCATGGGATAAAGTGTGAAAAGTATCAAGCTTTATCTTAACTTGTTTATCGAGAAAGTTTATCTGAACTCTTCTCAGTTAAGACTTTCCTTTCTGTCACTTAGAAATGCCACTAAATCTAGTACAGACCCACAAAAAGCTAGCGCCCGTCATCAACTGACATCCTTCCAGATCTTTGGGAGGAAAAGGAAGAAATATAATTTCCCTCTTGTGTTGTATAGTCAATTGTTAGCAACCCTGCCCCCTCCTAAAACAGAACTTAAAAAATCTAAGAACTTAAAAGAAGGCAGTTGACTTACCCATAACCCCAAATCAAATTCTAAACATCTCTTGGTCTAAAATTCCTAAAGCTTACCGGGTAGGTTCTGACAACTGCCTTATTAACACAGAAGATTTCACATAGCTCTTTGTGGCGGAGGCTCTCGCCTGAAATACACAAGCAGTAAACAAAGCTGAATTAAGCATCTGGGAAAAGGCAATCTGATTTGGCTCCAGGGTGTCATAGAAAATTACTACCAAATATCCTAGTAGTCCATTTAGCTTAGTAGAGGGGACTTCTCACAATTTGACTAGTCTTTTTTTTTTTTTCCCAAAGTTTATTTCCTTATGAAGTTGAAAAACTAATTCCCAGAATCTGTGTTTTTCTTTTCCTCTTAAACCTTATGTCTCCACCTGACAAGATTCAAAGGAAGTCAATGGATTATTTCTGAATGAGTCCATTCTTCTTCAACAAAGAATCACTTTACTGGAGTCAGAGCCTGGGACAGATCTGATGCCTATGGGGTGCCAGTATTTGCAAAATTTTGCTAAACATCCTCTCCCAAACCACAACTGATCCACTTCGGAAAACTGTAACAACTGAAACAAATCTAGTGGCGATGAACTGAAAATCCCAGTCCCCCCCACCAACCCCCATAGCAATTTTTGTCACGTCCACGCCCAGAAGAGAAGTTACCTTATGTTAGCGCTTCCGATTCTCCCTGCACCACTCTATCCTCAAGCCACCACCTTCTGCATTAAGGTAACTTGTCAAAGACTCAAATATCAGCACAGAGTTTTCACCACATGGTCCTCTGATTCACCATTAAGTTCCATTTCAGCAGGCCTCAAAAACTTGAGCAAGGGGTAGGCTACCTCTGTTCATTCAAGATGACCAAAATCTCTAGCGAGATAAAATGAGCTGCTTCCACAACTTACTTAAACTTTTCCAAGTCAGAAACTGATTTACCTTCCAAGATGTAAGCATTTTACAAAAAAATTCTGGAGTGAACATCTGCCTGATTGTATTCAGGGTATTCTATCTAACCTGATAGGAGAGGGAACTCTATCTAGCCTGATAGTAGAAGGAACTCTACCTGCCCCAATAGGAGAGGGGACTCTACCTGCCCTGATAGGAGAGGGAACTCTATCTTACCCTCTTCTCTGCTACCTCCTGCCTCACCCCTAGAAAGGCACAGAGCAAAAGCCTGGAGAAGGAGCCACGAGTGGACAAGGGTCTCGGGCTGCTTGGATGGGATACAGGGTGGCCACAGACACTGCTGTGTGCAACCAGCACAAAACCACACCTGGGCCACGTACACGTGGTCTGGTGGCCTCACGGAGGTCCTACGTGTTCTTGGCACTCTTATTCCCACCTACCCAGTGCCATCAGACGACCTGAATAGCACTTGGAAGCCTCTAAAGGTGAACTTGTTCAACCTGCTGGCTGTACCATGTTCTCACTGATGGATATTATAACCCTACCAATCCCCTAGCCTCCTAATTGACCAGATCTCTTCATACCAAACAGGAGGGAGAGAAAGTTACCTGGTGAGGGACTGCACAGCAAGTACAAAGTCTATCAATGGCAGAGCAGGAATTAGGACTGGGCAACCACTATTAACCGTGTGGCTTTAGGTACGTTACTCACCCTCTCTTAAACTTGGCTTACACATATACTAAGGGTATATTTTCCTCATAGAAGGAAAACATACTTCATACTTAATTCTGGGCAGGATCTTTGCATACTGCATATATATGTACCTATTAATTATTTCATTATGCATTAAGTAATTGGGTAATTGGTATTCTGAATGCTTTTGATTGTGCAGAAATATTTGGTGGATTATGATATGGGCTTTTGTTTTTCTATTTAAAATAATGCAATAAGTTTCCCCCCATTGAAAAATTGAACATCCGACACCTTTTCCAGAACCAATTAGATTTATACTCTGAGGGATGCCTTGATATGGAAGATACTCAGCACTGTCTTGGACACATGGCTTCTGATACATGGTAGTTGATATGACCAATAGTTTTCCCGATACTTTAGTTTCAGGGAGTTATTTGATTCAGCTGATTCACCTCCCTGGGTCCTGGTGTCAGTCCCATCTAACAGCTACCAACCTATGGACTTTTCTCTAGGGCTGAGGAGGGAACAGAAAAGGGCTGCTGTGGTTTTGGTGGTTGAGTTTAATATTGACACTCAGAATTGATCTTGTTGGGAAGCCTGCATCTGTTTGCTGAGTTTTGGGCCTCACACCGTTGAGTTGGGGAGAAACCGGAATCTGTGTGGCTTGTGAAGAATGTGATCAATGCTTTGCTTTACAGATGGATGACATGTTTCTTTCTGGCTCAGATGGTATTTTCCAGATACTACCCAGTGGGACACACAGCAGACGTGGAATTAGGACCCCTGAAACTTCCACCTCAGAGAACAGATTAAAAGATTTCATAGTAGATTATCCCACAGTGGGACAACTCCCCTGGGGCTCAAGATAGGCATATTTTATGTATGTATGTATGTATTTATTTATTTATTTAGTGGCCAGACCACGCAACATGTGGGATCCTAGTTCCCCAACCGGGGATCAAATCTGCATCCCCTGCATTGGAAGAGCAGACTCTTAACCACAGGACCACCAGGGATGTCCTTCAGATAGGCGTCTCTTGATGCCTTCACTCTGAGGCTGGTGCCATGTCATGAGCTGCTTCTCAGATCCTGGGAGCATTCCCAGAAGCTACCCAACTGTCTTTGAAGAAACACAGCTCTTATCTTGCTGGGAGAGCTTCTCTTCCACAACCCCTGTGTCTATCTTTTTCTCACTGTCCCAACACGTTATCCCCAACACCTTCCTCTGCCATGTAAACTTCCCAGATTAGACAAGCCAGCCGTCTATCTGTGGGTTGTGAAACAAAGCGCCATGGAAACATTTTTAGTAATTCTCGAACCACCAACATTTCTGTTAACAGCAGGATGTGGTAACTGATTGCCTCTCAGAAAGGACTGACATCAGTTCTCCTAGGTGGGCTAAGAGAGAAGCAGATGGTACTTGTTCATTCCATGTTTACTCTTCTTAAGTGCCAGGCATGGTGCTAGAGGCTGAGGATAGACCTGTGCACAAAGCAGACAAAATCCAGCCTTAATGAGCCAGTTGTCTTCAAGAGGAAATAGAAAAGAAACAAGGAGACATAGTAATCTTAGAATCCTAGTTCTATGAGAAAAAAGGAAAAATGGTAATGCTAGAGCTGCCTGTGGCTCTTAGGCACTTAATATGTGGCTCATCCCAGTGGCGATATGCTGATACGTGTAAAACACACAGCAGATTTCAAAGACTTAGTGTGACAAAACGAACATCAAATAGCTCATTAATACTTTTTTAGAGTTTTGATTATGTGTTGAAATGATCGTATCTTGCATATGTATTTCAAGAAAATATATTATTCACATTAATTTCACCTGTTTCTTTTTACAGTTTAAAATGTGACTACTAGAAAATTTAAAACGTGCCTCACATTTGTAGCCTATGTGATATTTTTGTTGAATGGTGCTGTGCCAGAGAACACGGGGCAGGGATGGGGAGTTTGGGAATGGTATCTGGGAAGGCATCCCTGAGGAAGTGGCACTTGAAACTGAGACCTGAGAAATCAGGTGGGAAAGAGCCTGGTGGAACTGACAGAAAATCACAGGGGCAGAAGTTGAGTGAGAGAGGTGGAGGGAGGCCAAGAGAAGGTAAGAGAGCTAGGATGGGCAGAAGCCAGACTGAGGAGAAAATTATAAGGAACTTGGATTTCATTCCAAATGCAATGAGGCACCACTTGAAAAGCCAGAGTCAGCTCGTGTTAATCAAGGCAGAAAAGTGACAGCTTGCGTTATTATAGTTGGAGATAGAAGGGTTGCATTTAGGGAATAAGGGCTTCTGGGAGGACATCCTTTTTATATAAAAGTCCAACCATGATTGTCTTACTTGAATTGGGCTATTGAGGCTGCCCACTTTCCCCTCCTATTCATAAAATAATAAGCAACAGGGCTTCCCTGGTGGTGCAGCGGTTGAGAGTCCGCCTGCCGATGCAGGGGACGCGGGTTCGTGCCCCAGTCCGGGAGGATCCCACATGCCACGGAGCAGCTGGGCCCGTGAGCCATGGCCGCTGAGCCTGCGCATCCGGAGCCTGTGCTCCGCAACGGGAGAGGCCACAACAGTGAGAGGCCGACGTATTGCAAAAAAAATAAATAAAATAAAATAATAATAATAATAATAAGCAACAGAGACTCTGTGGTTGTTAATGTTCTGGGACTATTTGTCAAGCTTTGTTTCTGTTTTTCACTTTTTATTATTATTTTGTGGGGTTTTTTTGCACAGTGCTTTGAACCAGATGCCCTGTTACTAATAGCTGGAGGAGATTTCGAGGATCAGCTCAGAGAGGAAGTGGTCCAGAGAGTTTCTCTTCTCCTCCTCTATTACATCATTCATCAGGAAGAGATCTGCTCTTCCAAGCTCAACATGAGTAATAAGGAGTATACATTTTACCTACACAGCCTTCTCAGCCTCAGGCAGGATGAAGACTCCTATTTCCTTTCACAGAATGAGACGGAAGACATCCTGGCTTTCACCAGGCAGTACTTTGACACTTCCAGAAGCCAGGTAAGAAAGTCAGAATTGCTAACTAGCTCTGCTGCTAAGATACAGTCTCAGAGCATGATTTTTTGTCACTAATTCATTCCTAGGATACTCAAAAACTTCTGAGAGGTAAGTAATAGGGGTTTTTAGTGATGAGATGTTAAGTGATGTAATTTAAAACTCTGAGTCTGAAGGGGGAAATGTAACAACTAATCACGTGAATGTACAAAAATATTTCTTTATTTTTTATTTTGTTTAAAATAATTCAGAATTAACCTCAACAAAGCTGTTTTGTTTTTAAAGAAAAAAGAAGGGGGGGTGGATGTAATGATTAATCAGTTGTCAGATGAGTTTTAGGCGGAAGCTGGCTGGGTGGGTGGGTGGGTGGGCAGGCAGACCAGGTGACAGGGAAGCTCTGTTCCGAGTCCCCCTGAGCACTAAAGTGAGTGTGAGTCACGGCTTTTGATCAGCCTCCAAGGACTGAACTATAGCGGTGAGAGCAGTGTGTCTATTTGCCTTGCCTTCTGGCCAGGGAAGGATTAGGCAGTAAGAGTTGGCGAGAGATGAATTAGTCATTAGTTAGTTCCCTGAGGATGCAGCCTGCAAAAGGCATTGTTCATCACAGCACAGCCATTATCTCCTTTGTGGCTTGTAATTGGTGCTGCATGTGTTCAGGGGTCCCAAGTGCTTTTCTTTTCTCACAGTTCCCACTCTTAGGAAATGGGCGTCTTGTTGCCTTCATTACTGTTCCAGCAAAAGCTGGCCTTTCAATGACCTTTTTGCTTTCTGCTTTGTGATGGGAAGTTTGAGCTGAAAACGTCCTCTGAACATGGGGTTTTTTAAGCCATAGTTTCTTAAAGAATGAATTGAGGAACCACCAACACATTTTAAAGAGTGTGGCAGAACGTGGTGTTTTTTTTTTCTCTCTTGAATTATTCACTGACATGTGTCTTAGTCCGTTCGGGCTGATATAACATAAATGCCATAAACTGGGTGGTATATAAACAACAGAAATTTATTCTCATAGTTCTGGAGGCTGGGAAGTCCGAGATCAAGGCGCTGGGCAGATTTGGTGTCTGGTGAGAGGCTACTTTTTGGTTAACAGATGGTCATCTTTTTGTTGTGTCCTCACCTGGTGGAAGGAGCAAGGGAGCTCTTGGGATCTCTTATACAAGGGCACTAATTCCATTCATGAGGGCTCCACCCTCATGACCTAATCACCTCCTAAAAGCCCCACCTCCTAATACCATCACATTGATAATTAGGATTTCAACATGCAAATATTGGGGAGTGACACAAACATTCGTTCTATAACAACATATAGTGATAAATTTGATTCTTGGCCTCAGTTCTGGTTTCTAGGAGTTCAAAGGTATCTGTGCAATCATGCTACAACTTAATGCCAGCAAACATATCCTCCAATTTGCTGTAAATTTCTCTTATAATTGGTAGAACAAATGGAAAGACTGTTCACTAAGGACTTTGTGGATATCACTTCAGTAACTCTAATCTTGTGGCTCTCAAACTTTGGTTATATTTTTTCTTTCTATTTCCAAGGGATAAAATGGGGTTCCTTTATAGAATTCAGTTTTTTGCTTAAATAGGGAGGTGTGCCTACCTAGAATTTCCTCAGTTCAACATCTACATAATGTAAAATTGGTTCAAATAAGCCACTCGGATTTTAGTCATCCTATGTGTTACTGTCTTGATACAGGTTAAATGCAAATGCAAAGCCAGCACTTAAAGGCAGACGGAGTATATATATTTAATGTAGATTTATGGTTATCCAACATATACTGCAAATACCTGGGCTTCCGAAAGTATGCGAGATTAAACATTCCTAGAACAGAATAAACTAATTCAGTATTATGTGTAGACCTACTTTATTCATCTATTCAGTCAAGAAGAAGTGAGCTACTGATGAGTCATAACCCTGTGCTAGGCCTTAGAACAACTATCTCCTGGAGGATACCACTGTCACCAGTTCCTGGGAAGGGTCCTGTGGCCCATGCCCTTGGGGTAGGCTTCCACTAGGAAGTCAGTCACTCTAGACTTTTGCAGGAGGCCTCTTGGCACCTCACTGCAGGCTGCTGCTCTCTTTGACTAGGGGGTGTAAGGTCACAGAAGATGCTGGCAGTCCAGGCCCACCATGACTAGCATTTCTAGGTCTTGCTTTCATGGGACTCAACCTCCATAGGTCAAGCCACTAACAGCAACTCCGGGCGGGCCTTAACCAGCTCACTAAGAGAAACAACCTTACACCATCATATTCTGATCTAGCGACCCTCCCTAATGGTCCAGAATCTAAATATCCCTCTGTTCTTTCCTCCTCTTCCTACTCTGTTTTATCTTCCTGACTCAATCTCTTCATGCAACCACCTCTCTCCATTCTTCCCACTCTTTGGCTGTTTCCATGGTAAATGTACACGATGCTCTACAGTCCTGCCTCTTATATGGAGAACGGGTATTTGTGACCACATCCTAAGGACTTTGGGATTGGAAACAATGGTTAGAATCCTCCTTTGTCCTCAGTGGCACATTGAGATGTTACTCTTTCACACCCTCCGTGAAAAACTCACACTTCTATGAGGTTCACACTCTCTGTTATTTTAACTTGTTATTGTCATCCATGAATCTTCTGGCTACTTCTCCAAATTTGTTAAAAATTTGGTAACTGCCTCTCTGCCTTCCCCGCTGCTCCCCACCATAGCTATGACTAGGCTCTTGCCAAGCTCACCAATTACAAACTTAAAAAAGAAATAAATCCAGGATATTGAATATAGCTCCCTAAACCATAATGGAAAAGAGTATGAAACAGAATATATATATATATATATATATATATGTATAGCTGAGTCACTTTGCTGTACAGCAGAAATTAAATACAACATTGTAAATCAATTATACTTCAATAAAATAAATAAATAGATAGGTAGATAAATAAATAAATCTGATCCGCACTTTTCCCACTTTGTCCTATGTCACAAGAAGGCAACATTGACTAGTAACCTTCCCTTGAGTCCTCATTGGATGAACATACTTCCTCCTTCCCACACTCCTGTACATTGTATTTCTCAACCATCTCTGTCCTTCTCTTTGCTCTCTCACTTTTGTTAAGTCTTGCCTCCATGAAGCTCTCTTTTGGTCTTTGATTTCTGTCAGCCCATACTTCATGTTTTTTCTCATTCACATCACCCCCATCTCCTGGTTTCTTCTCACTTGTCCAGCTATTCTGTATCAAGTTCCTTTGAAGGTTCCACTTGACCTGCCATCCCTTAAATCATGGCATCCTCCTTGGCCCCCACTTTGGTTTTCCCTCTCCTCACCCTACATATTCTTGTTGAGTGAGATGCTCTCACAACGTCAAGCACTCCTAAACACTGACGACTTTCAATTCTGTTGCAAGCCAGCCCAGATTTCTCTTTTGAGCCATCGACTCATATATACACCCATCTTTAAAATTCTCCATGTGTATATTTGCTCAGCACTTGAAACTCAATATTAAAATCAAAAGTCATATTTCTATTCCTGAACCTGTTCTTTCTTTGATGTTGCTTATGTAGCTCTTGAAATAGTCTCTACTTTGACTTGTATATGCTGCACATTCCTGTTTTTTTTTTTCTCTCTGACCCGCATTTTCACCTTTGCAGCCTCTTCTCTTTCTCTGTGTAGATTTTAAGCATTAGTGCTCTTTCAGGCATGGTCTTAGCCCCCATCATTCTATATGCTTTCTCTGGGGTAGCACATCTATACTTAAAGAAGACTCACCAGAGTGTATCTCCATCCCAGACCTCTTCCCTGCACTCCAGACCCACATAGACTATACAACATCTTTTCTTTAAGGATATGGTAAAGCCACCTCACACTTAAAATATCCAAAATCAAGGTTATAAATCAACCCAACGAGATCCAGTCTTTTTTTTTTTACAACTTTATTGGAGTATAATTGCTTCACAATGGTGTATTAGTTTCTGCTTTATAACAAAGTGAATCAGTTATACATATACATCTGTTCCCATATCCCTTCCCTCTTGCGTCTCCCTCCCTCCCACACTCCCTAACCCACCCCTCCAGGAGGTCACAAAGGACCGAGCTGATCTTCCTGTGCTATGCGGCTGCTTCCCACTAGCTATCTACCTTACGTTTGGTAGTGTATATATGTCCATGCGTCTCTCTCGCTTTGTCACAGCTTACCCTATCCCCCTCCCCATATCCTGAAGTCCATTCTCAAGTAGGTCTGTGTCTTTATTCCTGTTTTATCCCTATGTTCTTCATGACATTTTTTTCCCTTAAATTCCATATATATGTGTTAGCATATGGTATTTGTCTTTCTCTTTCTGACTTAACTTCACTCTGTATGACAGACTGTAGGTCTATCCACCTCATTACAAATAGCTCAGTTTCGTTTCTTTTTATGGCTGAGTAATATTCCATTGTATATATGTGCCACATCTTCTTTATCCATTCATCTGATGATGGACACTTGGGTTGTTTCCATCTCCGGGCTATTGTGAATAGAGCTGCAATGAACATTTTGGTACATGTCTCTTTTTGAATTATGGTTTTCTCAGGGTATATGCCTAGTAGTGGGATTGCTGGGTCATATGGTAGTTCTATTTTTAGTTTTTTAAGGAACCTCCATACCGTTCTCCATAGCGGCTGTACCAATTCACATTCCCACCAGCAGTGCAAGAGTGTTCCCTTTTCTCCACACCCTCTCCAGCATTTATTGTTTCTAGATTTCTTGATGATGGCCATTCTGACTGGTGTGAGATGATATCTCATTGTAGTTTTGATTTGCATTTCTCTAATGATTAATGATGTTGAGCATTCTTTCGTGTGTTTGTTGGTAATCTCTATATCTTCTTTGGAGAAATGCCTATTTAAGTCTTCTGCCCACTTTTGGATTGGGTTTTTTGTTTTTTTGCTATTGAGCTGCATGAGCTGCTTATAAATTTTGGAGATTAATCCTTTGTCAGTTGCTTCATTTGCAAATATTTTCTCCCATTCTGAGGGTTGTCTTTTGGTCTTGTTTATGGTTGCCTTTGCTGTGCAAAAGCTTTGAAGTTTCATTAGGTCCCATTTGTTTATCTTTGTTTTTATTTCCATTTCTCTAGGAGGTGGGTCCAAAAGGATCTTGCTGTGATTTATGTCATAGAGTGTTCTGCCTATGTTTTCCTCTAAGAGTTTGATAGTTTCTGGCCTTACATTTAGGTCTTTAATCCATTTTGAGCTTATTTTTGTGTATGGTATTAGGGAATGATCTAATCTCATACTTTTACATGTCCCTGTCCAGTTTTCCCAGCACCACTTATTGAAGAGGCTGTCCTTTCTCCACTGTACATTCCTGCCTCCTTTATCAAAGATAAGTTGACCATATGTGCGTGGGTTTATCTCTGGGCTTTCTATCCTGTTCCATTGATCTATCTTTCTGTTTTTGTGCCAGTACCACACTGTGTTGATTACTGTAGCTTTGTAGTATAGTCTGAAGTCAGGGAGCCTGATTCCTCCAGCTCCGTTTTTCGTTCTCAAGATTGCTTTGGCTATTCAGGGTCTTTTGTTTTTCCAAACAAATTTTGAAATTTTTTGTTCTAGTTCTGTGAAAAATGCCAGTGGTAGTTTGATAGGGATTGCATTGAATCTGTAGATTGCTTTGGGTAGTAGAGTCATTTTCACAATGTTGATTCTTCCAATCCAAGAACATGGCACATCTCTCCATCTATTTGTATCATCTTTAATTTCTTTCATCAGTGTCTTATAATTTTCTGCATACAGGTCTTTTGTCTCCTTAGGTAGGTTTATTCCTAGATATTTTATTCTTTTTGTTGCAATGGTAAATGGGAGTGTTTCCTTGATTTCACTTTCAGATTTTTCATCATTAGTGTACAGGAATGCCAGAGATTTCTGTGCATTAATTTTGTATCCTGCTACTTTACCAAATTCATTGATTAGCTCTAGTAGTTTTCTGGTAGCATCTTTAGGATTCTCTATGTATAGTATCATGTCATCTGCAAACAGTGACAGCTTTACTTCTTCTTTTCCAATTTGGATTCCTTTTATTTCCTTTTCTTCTCTGATTGCTGTGGCTAAAACTTCCAAAACTAAGTTGAATAAGAGTGGTGAGAGTGGGCAGCCTTGTCTTGTTCCTGATCTTAGTGGAAACGGTTTCAGTTTTTCACCATTGAGGACAATGTTGGCTGTGGGTTTGTCATATATGGCCTTTATTATGTTGAGGAAAGTTCCCTCTATGCCTACTTTCTGCAGGGTTTTTATCATAAATGGGTGTTGAATTTTGTCGAAAGCTTTCTCTGCATCTATTGAGATGATCATATGGTTTTTCTCCTTCAATCTGTTACTATGGTGTATCACATTGATTGATTTGCGTATATTGAAGAATCCTTGCATTCCTGGAATAAACCCCACTTGATCATGGTGTATGATCCTTTTAATGTGCTGTTGGATTCTGTTTGCTAGTATTTTGTTGAGGATTTTTGCATCTATGTTCATCAGTGATATTGGCCTGTAGTTTTCTTTCTTTGTGACATCCTTGCCTGGTTTTGGTATCACGGTGATGGTGGCCTCGCAGAATGATTTTGGGAGTGTTCCTCCCTCTGCTATATTTTGGAAGAGTTTGAGAAGGATAGGTGTTAGCTCTTCTCTGAATGTTTGATAGACTTCGCCTGTGAAGCCATCTGGTCCTGGGCTTTTGTTTGTTGGAAGATTTTTAATCAGTTTCAATTTCAGTGCTTGTGATTGGTCTGTTCATATTTTCTCTTTCTTCCTGATTCAGTCTTGGCAGGTTGTGCATTTCTAAGAATTTGTCCATTTCTTCTAGGTTGTCCATTTTTATTGGCATAGAGTTGCTTGTAGTAATCTCTCATGATCTTTTGTATTTCTGCAGTGTCAGTTTTTACTTCTCCTTTTTCGTTTCTAATTCTATTGATTTGAGTCTTCTACCTTTTTTTCTTGATGAGTCTGGCTAATGGTTTATCAATTTTGTTTATCTTCTCAAAGAACAAGCTTTTAGTTTTATTGATCTTTGCTATCATTTCCTTCATTTCTTTCCATTTATTTCTGATCTGGTTTTTATGATTTCTTTCCTTCTGCTAACTTTGGGGGGTTTTTGTTCTTCTTTCTCTAATTGCTTTAGGTGCAAGGTCAGGTTGTGTATTTGAGATGTTTCCTGTTTCTTAAGGTGGGATTGTATTGCTATAAACTTCCCTCTTAGAACTTCTTTTGCTGCATCCCATAGGTTTTGGGTCGTTGTGTCTCCATTGTCATTTGTTTCTAGGTATTTTTTGATTTCCTCTTTGATTTCTTCAGTGATCACTTCGTTATTAAGTGGTGTATTGTTTAGCCTCCATGTGTTTGTATTTTTTACAGATCTTTTCCTGTAATTGATATCTAGTCTCATAGCATTGTGGTGGGAAAAGATACTTGATACAATTTCAATTTTCTTAAATTTACCAAGGCTTGATTTGTGACCCAAGATGTGATCTATCCTGGAGAATGTTCCATGAGCACTTGAGAAAAATGTGTATTCTGTTGTTTTTGGATGGAATGTCTTATAAATATCAATTAAGTCCATCTTGTTTAATGTATCATTTAAAGCTTGTGTTTCCTTATTTATTTTCATTTTGGATGATCTGTCCATTGGTGAAAGTGGGGTGTTAAAGTCCCCTACTATGAGTGTGTTACTGTTGATTTCCCCTTTTATGGCTGTTAGTATTTGCCTTGTGTGTTGAGGTGCTCCTATGTTGGGTGCATAAATATTTACAATTGTTATATCTTCTTCTTGGATCAATCCCTTGATCATTATTCAGTGTCCTTCTTTGTCTCTTCTAATAGTCTTTATTTTAAAGTGTATTTTGTCTGATATGAGAATTTCTACTCTAGCTTTCTTTTGATTTCCATTTGCATGGAATATCCTTTTCCATCCCCTTACTTTCAATCTGCATGTGTCTCTAGGTCTGAATTGGGTCTCTTGTAGACAGCATATATATGGGTCTTATTTTTGTATCCATTCAGCCAATCTGTGTCTTTTGGTGGAAGCATTTATTCCATTTACATTTAAGGTAATTATCGATATGTATGTTCCTACTCCCATTTTCTTAATTGTTTTGGGTTCATTATTGTAGGTATTTTCCTTCTCGTGTTTCTTGCCTAGAGAAGTTCCTTTAGCATTTGTTGTAAAGCTGGTTTGGTGGTGCTGAACTCTCTCAGCTTTTGCTTGTCTGTAAAGGTTTTAATTTCTCCATCAAATCTGAATGAGATCCTTGCTGGGTAGAGTAATCTTGGTTGCAGTTTTTTCTCCTTCAACACTTTAAATATGTCCTGCCACTCCCTTCTGGCTTGTAGAGTTTCTGCTGAATGATCAGCTGTTAACCTGATGGGGATTCCCTTGTGTTATTTGTTGTTTTTCCCTTGCTGCTTTTAATATATTTTCTTTGTACTTAATTTTTGACAGTTTGATTAATATGTGTCTTGGCATATTTCTCCTTGAATTTATTCTGTATGGGAGTCTCTGTGCCTCCTGGACTTGATTAACTATTTCCTTTCCCATATTAGGGAAGTTTTCAACTATAATCTCTTCAAATATTTTCTCAGTCCCTTTCGTTTTCTCTTCTTCTTCTGGAACCCCTATAATTCGAATGTTGGTGCGTTTAATGTTGTCCCAGAGGTCTCTGAGACTGTCTTCAGTTCTTTTCATTCTTTTTTCTTTATTCTGCTCTGCAGCAGTTATTTTCACTATTTTATCTTCCAGGTCACTTATCCGTTCTTCTTCCTCAGTTATTCTGCTATTGATCCCATCTAGAGTATTTTTAATTTCATTTATTGTGTTGCTCATCGTTGCTTGATTCATCTTTAGTTCTTCTAGGTCCTTGTTAACTGTTTCTTGCATTTTGTCTATTCTATTTCCAAGATTTTGGATCATCTTTACTATCATTATTCTGAATTCTTTTTCAGGTAGACTGCCTATTTCCTCTTCATTTGTTAGGTCTGGTGGGTTTTTATCTTGCTCCTACACCTGCTGTGTGTTTTTCTGTCTTCTCATTTTGCTTATCTTACTGTGTTTGGGGTCTCCTTTTTGCAGGCTGCAGGTTCATAGTTCCCGTTGTTTTTGGTGTCTGTCCCCAGTGGCTAAGGTTGTTTCAGTGGGTTGTGTAGGCTTCCTGTTGGAGGGGACTGGTGCCTGTGTTCTGGTGGATGAGGCTGAATCTTGTCTTTCTGGTGGACAGGTCCACGTCTGGTGGTGTGTTTTGGGGTGTCTGTGGCCTTATTATGATTTTAGGCAGCCTCCCTGCTAATGGGTGGGGTTGTGTTCCTGTCTTGCTAGTTGTTTGGCATAGGGTGTCCAGCACTGTAGCTTGCTGGTCGTTGAGTGAAGCTGGGTACTAGTGTTGAGATGAAGATCTCTGGGAGATTTTCGCCGTTTGATATTATGTGGAGCTGGGAGGTCTCTTGTGGACCAGTGTCCTGAAGTTGGCTCTCCCACCTCAGAGGCACAGGACTGACTCCTGGCTGCAGCACCAAGAGCCTTTCATCCACACGGCTCAGAATAAAAGGGAGAAAAAGTAGAAAGAAAGAATTAGTAGAAGAAGAAAGGAAGGAAGGAAGGAAGGAAGAAAGAAAGAAAGAAAAAGGAGGGAGGGAGGAAGGAGGGAAGGTAGGAAAAAAGAAAGAGAGAAGATAAAGTAAAATAGAATAAAGTATGATAATATATAATAACGTTATTAAAATAAAAAATAATTATTAAAACAAAGATTAAAAAAAAAACGGATGGATAGAACCCTGGGACAAATGGTGGAAGCAAAGCTATACAGACAAAATCTCACACAGAAGCATACACATACACATTCACAAAAAGAGGAAAAGGGGGAAAAATCATAAATCTTGCTCTCAAAGTCCCCCTCCTCAATTTGGGATGATTCATTGTCTATTCATGTATTCCACAGATGTAGGGTACATCAAGTTGATTGTGGAGCTTTAATCCGATGCTCTTGAGGCTGCTGGGAGAGATTTCCCTTTTTCTTCTTTGTTCGCACAGCTCCCAGGGCTCAGCTTTGGATTTGGCCCCGCCTCTGCATGTAGGTCTCCTGAGGGCGTCTGTTCTTCGCTCAGACAGGGCGGGGTTAAAGGAGCAGCTGCTTCCGGGGCTCTGGCTCACTCAGGCCGGGGGGGGGGGTGCAGGGAGGGGCACGGAGTGCGGGACGGGCCTGCGGCGTCAGAGACCGGCGTGACGTTGCACCAGCCTGAGGTGCGCCGTGCGTTCTCCCGGGGGAGTTGTCCCTGGATCCCGGGACCCTGGCAGTGGCGGGCTGCACAGGCTCCCCGGAAAGGGGGTGTGGATAGTGACCTGTGCTTGCACACAGGCCTCTTGGCGGCGGCAGCAGCAGCCCCAGCATCCCACGCCCGTCTCTGGGGTCCGCGCTGATACCGATGGCTCACGCCAGTCTCTGGAGCTCCTTTAAGCAGCGCTCTTAATCCCCCCTCCTCGTGCACCAGGAAACAAAGGGGTAAGAAGAAGTCTCTTGCCTCTTCGGCAGCTCCAGACTTTTCCCTGGACTCCCTCCCAGCCAGCCGTGGCGCACTAGCCCCTTCAGGCTGTGTTCACGCCGCCAACCCCAGTCCCCTCCCTGCGCTCCGACCGAAGCCCGAGCCTCAGCTCCCAGCCCCGCCCGCCCCAGGTGAGCAGACAAGCCTCTCGGGCTGGTGAGTGCCGGTCGGCCCCGATCCTCTGTGCGGGAATCTCTCCGCTTTGCCCTCCGCACCCCTGTGGCTGCGCTCTCCTCCGCGGCTCCGAAGCTTTCCCCTCCGCCACCTGCAGTCTCTGCCCGCGAAGGGGCTCCTAGTGAGTGGAAACCTTTCCTCCTTCACGGCTCCCTCCCACTGGTGCAGGTCCTGTCCCTGTTATTTTCTCTGTTTTTTCTTTTTTCTTTTGCCCTACCCAGGTACGTGGGGGAGTTTCTTGCCTTTTGGGAGGTCTGAGGTCTTCTGCCAGCGTTCAGCAGGTGTTCTGTAGGCGTTGTTCCACGTGTAGATGTATTTCTATTGTATCTGTGGGAGGAAGGTGATCTCCGCGTCTTACTCTTCCGCCATCTTCCCCTGAGCTCCGATCCAGTCTTCATGTATCACTTCATAGGTCAGCGAATAGCATCATCACCCAGTCAAATGCCCAACTAGAAATTTTATTTTCCAAATTTCTTCCCCCTTTATATCTAATCCAAGTCCTACTGCTGTTACCTCCTGAAGAGATCCCTAACGTGTTGACTTAGTCCATTATCATCATCACTGTCTTGTACCTGGACTGCAGTAATAGCCTTCTTGCTGTGCTACTAGGAAGCACTGACTCTCTTTCCAGGTTATTTGTGCTCCACCAGGTAGCCAGAGTGAATTTGTCAGAACACACATCCAGTCCTATAACCCCCATTCCCAAACCTTGCTCAGAATTCCCCTTTGGCTTCCAGTTGATTTGAGGATAAAGGGCGAACTCCGCTAAATGCCAGTAGACCTTCAACGTTCACCACGCTCCCCTTACTCCACCCACTCCAGTGACGGCCCGCCTTCCAGCTGTGCATAGCTGCAATCCTTCTTCCTGCCACAAAAACTTTGCATATGCTGTGTCTCCTGCCTGGGCTATTCCTTTCTCCCACTCCTTCAGATCAGTGTGTGTGTGTGTGTGTGTGTGTGCACGCACGCGCACGCCACAATCCCAAGGAAGCCTTCTTGGATCTGCCTGACTGGGTCAAATAGCTGTCTGTTTTTACATCATGGTACCATGTACCTCTCCTTCAAAGCAATTGCCAAAGTTATCAACTTACATTTGATTACATTATTATTTTATTAACAACAGTGAACTTTAAGCTCCAGGGAAGGCAGAGACCTGCTTTTGGTTTGGGTCACCACTGCATTTCCAGTACCTAGGGAAGCGCCAGATATATGCTGGGTATTTGGGGGGAGAATTTGTGGGATAGTGGGCGGTATTACCATTATACAGTTGTCAAACCCAGAAACCGGAGTCATTTTTGTCTCTGCACTCCACATTGTCTTCCAAGTCCTTCCAAGGCTAACTTCTTAATATTCTTCAAATGCATCTGCTTCTTTCCATGTGTAGTCCTACCGTCTTAGGTCATGAGATATTTAGGATTAATCAATAACTTCTTAACTAGACTTCTTGCCCTCAAGTTCTAACCCTGTCAATCCATTTACTACTTTGCCACCTGAGTGACATTTCTGTAACCTACCTTATTGTACGATTCTCTTGTTGATAATATTCAGTGGTTTCTCTGGGGCCTTAAGGGGAAATTTATTTTTTAAATTTTATTGAAGTGTAGTTGATTTACAATGTGGTGTTAATTACTGCTGTACAGCAACGTGACTCAGTTATACATATATATATGTGTATTCTTTTTTATATTGTTTTCCATTATGTTTTATCATAGGATACTGAATATAGTTCCCTGTGCTCTACAGTAGGACAATGAGAAAGCTTAGACATAAGAATCAATGGGATGGGAGTTAGAAAATTCAGTGTCATGGCAGATGAAAGAAACAGGTATTTTCCAGATAGAGTTCTATCTGAGACTAGAGAATGGTGGTAGGCACATTCCCACCAACAGTTCACTCCTCTTTTAGAAGAATGATTCCTTGTCTTTGGGGGAAATCCTAGAGATGTTCTAATCAGAATAATTTCAGAAGTTAAAATTTTCTTTTTACTTTGTGTCTGATTTCAGTGTATGGAAACCAAAGTGCTGCAGAAAAAAGCTGGTATCTCAAGCAGTGATGGTGCCAATGAAAATACACTTCCTCAGTTGGCGGAGACAATCATTGCTTTGTCCCTCCAAGGTGTTTGTCTGGGACAAAGAAACTTGCCGTCCCCAGACTATTTTACAGAATATATTTTCAGTTCCTTGAATAGTACAAATACTCTCCATCTATCAGGTAAGGATGCTTTTCATGAATTTCACTTCCCAGTCACACCTACTAAATATAAACTGTGCCAAAAACAAAAGCAGAATCATTGCGATGACTGAATTAGTCCAGGTATGTTTTAAACACCCTTTTAATCTCAGCATGTAGTGAGACAGCCCAGGGGGCCTTTTCAGGGCAGACATGCTATGATATGTATGTGGTGATAAGGCAAACATATGCACTCAGCTCCTTTGAGCAGGGATGATGAAATTGTGGATGGAGAGCCAGAGGGAGAGATTTTTATGATCTGCTACTAGTACTCACTGGACACTTTCCTGTGTGGTACAAAGTGCTGGGCCCCGGGGGGACAGAACATCATATAGAAGGATACAGTAGTATTCTAAAGGGTGCAAGAGGCTTCGTAGCAGTTTGCTTGGAGCCATAAAAGTAAGTCATTTAATGTTAAATAAAAGTACTGTAAAATACGCATCCTGGCTACATTCGTGGCAGCCAGCATTTGAGGGATCTGAGGTAAAATAAGACATCACGAAAGGAATCAGAATCTGTGTTTCACGCATTTCTTTGTACTTGACAAGACATTAAGAGTGAAATGACTGATTTTTTCATCTGCATCAGAATGCCCTGCTTTGCACACACACCAAGGCCACATACTTCCTCTTGGGAAGTCACAACATAGAAGAGAAATACACATTTTCCAAGGTACCAGCAACACCCTCATGATCTAGATAAATCTTCCAACTCTGAAAGGGATCAAGAGCTAGGAATCATACAATTCCATGCAGAACTTTCTCTGACTTGTTTGTCTAACCCACTGAACGACAGGTGTGTTTTTCTGCAATTCGTTTGTATTTGCTTTAAGAAATGAGAGAAAGAAATCTTTATTAAGATGAAAGTTAAAGTATAATTCAATCGTGTTACCTAGAGGTCGTCACTAGGAAATAGGCCGGGGAAAAGCATGCTACGCTGAGAATGATTTTTTTTTTTTTAATATTTATTTATTTATTTATTTGGTTGTGCTGGGTCTTAGTTGTGGCAGGTGGGCTCCTTGGTTGCGGCTTGCCAGCTCCTTAGTTGCAGCACGCGGGCTCCTTAGTTGCGGCATGCATGTGGGATCTAGTTCCCTGACCAGGGATCGAACCCAGGCCCCCTGCATTGGGAGCACAGAGTCTCATCCACTGCGCCACCAGGGAAGTCCATGAGAATGATTTTGATGTAGCAAACAGGAATTGCTAAATTCAGATTTTGAGTGATTGAGTTTTAGCAGGGCAGTTTACATATCAGCCGAAGGAATGTAATGATTTCCCTTTTCAAGTAAAAATGTATGCCACTTGAAGGCTCAGTCACTATAAGAAATAGGAATAGCCATCAGACCGGAATACAGAATACAGTTAGAGGCAAGCTGTACTGTAAGATCAAGGCAAGTTGTCTAGATATTGACCATCATGGACCCTGGATAAAAAAACTAAAATAATTGTTTGTGAGAGGTGTTCAGTATCACCCACTTGGGCACAAAGCAGCCACTTTTGCATTTGAGAAGTCAGAATTCCATCCCATCCCAGTGCAATTAGATGCTTATTCCAGAGGCCCCAAGGCATTTTTTTTTTTCTAACAACTGCCTCTGAGGTAGGGCTCTACTGATACTAATTGTATTTTGGGGTAGGGGGGGAAAAAGTATGGTATTTTTAATTTTTTAAAATGTTTTTATTATAGAGATTGTTAAACATAAACAAAAGTAGAAACAATAAAATAGTGTACCCCCATGTACAAAGTCCCCAGCCTTAACAATTAGCAGCAATTGGATAATCTTATATTTGCCTGCATCCTCTCCCAATCACTTGATTATTTTGAAGCAATCAACCTGTACATATTTCTGTATGAATCTCTAAAAGAGGAGGATTTTTTAAAAAGCATCATCACAGCTAAAAAAGATGAATGATTCCTTAATATCATAAAAATTTCCTTCATGTTCACATTTTTCTGCTTTTTAAAAAATATTTTTAGTTTTTATTGAACCAGGATGTAAATAAGGTCCATAAAATGTGAATTGTTGGTATGTCTCTGACGTTTTACTTTTGATAGGTGTCATGCCCTTCCCCTCCATTCTATTTTGTTGCAAATTTTTTGTTGAAAAAAACAAAAAGGGATCATTTATCCCATCTGGATTTTGCTGATTGCATTCCTACTCATTTTACACGTGTTTCTTTTTTTTTAATTAATTAATTTATTTATTTTTGGCTGCCCTGGGTCTCCGTTGCTGTGCACGGGCTTTCTCTAGCTGCAGTGAGCGGGGGCTGCTCTTCGTTGCCTTGCGTGGACTTCTCATTTCGGTGGCTTCTCTTGTTGAGGAGCATAGACTTTAGGCACGCGGGCTTCAGTAGTTGTGGCGCACGGGCTCAGTAGTTGTGGCTTGTGGGCTCTAGAGCGCAGGCTCAGTAGTTGTGGCGCACGGGCTTAGTTGCTCCGTGGCATGTGGGATCTTCCCGGACCAGGGCTCGAATCCATGCCCCCTGCATTGGCAGGCAGATTCTTAACCACTGTGCCACCAGGGAAGTCCCTTACATGTGTTTCTATGCACCGTGTTTCGTGTATATTGATTTTTATACGTAGAGGTTTGATTAGTTTTAGGTTGCTTATTTATTTGGGGCTACAGTCTGATCGTTGGTATCTTCCATTGACAACACATAACATCTGGTTGTCTCTTTCTGAGAAGTTATAAGCTATTGATGGTCATTGCCTAGATTGATCAATTGTTTGGGGCTTACACAGTGGTGATCTTCTAATTCTCTCAGTTCTTCTTCATGTTTCCGTGTAATAATTCTTTAGTGGAAAATCTTTCCCTCACCATAATTTCATTTTATTGAGGTTCTTAAAGGAAAGTAAGGATAAACTCTTGATTCTTTAATTTACCACTTTACAAAATAATAACATTTTCCTTGCATCCTTCAAGGAACAATGAGCTTTTCTTTTTATATCATTATGATTTCTTATCTCTCAATCTATTGTCATTATTATCCTTTTGATACTCAGATCGTTCCCTCTTTGAGAAGTGGAATCTTATTCAAGGTGGCTGTAAGTCCTTTGTCAAAACCCTTAACACATTTTATATCTCCCTTGCTCTCCAGTATAAAATATTCCAGGTTCATCTTGTACATTTTCTGCCTAAGCTGGGATAATTGTTTCTCCAAATATTTTTTATCTTTATATAAACCAGTTAATCAAACTTTTCTCTTATTGCTTTTGGATTTTGAGTTAGAGTTGAGAAAGTTTCCCACATTCCCAGGTTATAGAAGAAGTTACTTGTGTTTTCTTCTAGTACTTGTATGCTTGCATTTCTGATCCATTTAGGATTAATTCTGGTGCATGTTGTGAGGATTAGATCCAGTTTATTTTCTCTGTACGACTATGCAGTTTTCTTTATACCTTTTATTTAAAATGCAGTGGAAATTATTTCCTCCACTGGTTTGAGATGCTTCTTTTATATAATAAAATGATAAATGCAATCAGGTCTATTTCTGTTTTCCATTCTGTTCTATTGGCCCACTTGTCTATGCATGTGCCAGTACTGTACTGTTTTACTTATAGTGGCTTTATAGTATATTTTAATTTCTGATAGAGCTAGCCTTCTTCATTGCTCTTCTTTTCAGGGTCTTCCTGGCTTATTCACTCTTCCTAACAAATATCACCTAACTGTCAAGCTCTGGGAAAAAATAACCCTGTGATAATTTTATTATAATTGCAAAATAATTATAAAGTAACTTAGAAATGATATTTATAAGATGTTGCATTTTTATATCCCATAGTGTTTCTGTTTGTGCATATCTACATGTGTGCTTTTGTGGAGTGTTTTATTATTTCCCTCACATAGGTTTTAGACATTTCCTGGTACATTTATACCTAGGCATTTAACCTTCCTTTTGGCTCTCTTACCTGGGGTCCTCTCTTTCATTACAGCTTCTAACTGGTCATTGTCTATGTGAAGGTTAGTGATTCTTTATAGATTAATTTTATAACCTGTCCCATGATTAAATATTTCATGTTATTTTGCCCTAATTTTTTAGTTTTCAGACAGTTTTGCCTCTTCTTTTTCAATTCGTGCGTCTCTTTTCTTTGTCATCTAATTACATTGCTTAATAACCCCAATATAATGGTAAATATTTTGAGGATGGTCTGTACCCTTATCATGTTCTAGACTTTGAAAGAAAAGTTTGTTTCCTCATTGAGTTGAGAGAACAATGATAAAGAAATATATTTATAGTCTTTTATATTAACCCACATATTTATATTTCTAGTACTCTTCATTTCTTCCTATGGACTTGACTTACCATTCAGATCATTTCTTTTCAGCTTAAATAACTTCATCTAGTGTTTCTTTTCTTTTTTTTTTTTTTGGCGGTACGCGGGCTTCTCACTGCTGTGGCCTCTCCCGTTGTGGAGCACAGGCTCCGGATGCGCAGGCTCAGCGGCCATGGCGCACGGACCCAGCCGCTCCGCGGTATGTGGGATCTTCCCAGACCGGAGAACGAACCCGTGTCCCCTGCATCGGCAGGCGGACTCTCACCCACTGCGCCACCAGGGAAGCCCTAGTGTTTCTTATAAGACAGTTTGGGTACCAATGAATTCTCCATTCATTGTTTATCTGGGAATAATTTTATTTCACCTTCATTTTAAAAATTCATTTATTATTTATATTATTTTTTAACATCTTTATTGGAGTATAATTGCTTTACAATGGTGTTAGTTTCTGCTGTATAACAAAGTGAATCAGCTTTACGTATACATATATCCCCATATCTCCTCCCTCTTGCATCTCCCTCCCACCCTCCCTATCCCACCCCTCTAGGTGGTCACAGAGCACTGAGCTGATCTCCCTGTGCTATGCGGCTGCTTCCCACTAGCCATCTATTTTACATTTGGTAGTGTATATATGTCCATGCCACTCTCTCACTTCATCCCACCTTACCCTTCCCCCTCCCCGTGTCCTCAAGTCTTTTCTCTATGTCTGCATCTTTATTCCTCTCCTGCCCCTAGGTTCTTCAGAACCTTTTTTTTTTTTTAGATTCCATATATATGTATTAGCATACAGTATTTTCTCTTTCTGACTTACTTCACTCCGTATGACAGACTCTAGGTCCATCCACCTCACTACAAATAACTCAATTTAATTTCTTTTTATGGCTGAGTAATATTCCATTGTATATATGAGCCACATCTTCTTTATTCATTCATCTGTCGATGGACACCTAGGTTGCTTCCTCACCTTCATTTTTGAAGGGTTGTTTTGCTGGATATTAAATCCGTAATTGACAGTTTTTTCTTTCAGCATTTTGAACATCTTATTCCACTACTTTCTGGCCTCTGTTTTTCAGATGGGAAGTCAGCTATTGATTGTATCAATGCTCCCTGGTATGTGATGAGTCATTTTTCCATCACTGCTTTCAAGATATATCTTTGTCTTTGACTTTCAACCGTTTGACTATGTCTGGGTTTGAATCTTTTATATTTATCCTACTTGATGTCTGATGAGCTTCTTTTTGTTTTGTTTTGTTTGTTTGTTTGTTTTTTGACCATGCCCCATATTATTTCCCCAACCTGGGACCTTGACAGTGAGAGCATGGAGTCCTAGCCACTGGACCACCAGGGAATTCCCTCTGATGAATTTTTTGAACATTGTAGATTAAGGCTTTACATCAAATTCAGAAAGTTTTTAACCATTATTTTCTCCAGTATCTTTTTCTACTTCTTTCTCTTTCTTCTCTCCAAGTGACTGCCACTACATATGGGTCAGTATATTTGCTGATTCCCACACGTCTCTGAGACTTGTTCTTTCTTTTTCTCTTTGTTCTTCAGATTAGATTATTTCTATTAATTTATCCCCATATTCAGCAATTCTTTCTTCTACCATCTCAATATGCTGTTGCACTCCTCTAGTGAATTTTTCACTTCATTTATTCTGTTCTTCTGCTCCAGAATTTCCATTTAGACTTTTATATGGTTTTGATCTCCTGATTAGAAATTGCTATTTGTTAATTTATTATTGTCATACTTTCCTTTAATTTCTCAAATATTATTCTCTTTAGTTCCTTGAACATACTTATAATGACTGCTTTGAAGTCTTCATCTGGTAAATCCAACATCTGGGAATACTCAGATACATATTTATTGACTGCTTTTTTCCCTGACTCTGAGTCACACTTTTCCATTTCTTTGCAGGTCTCTCTCTCTTTTTTTGTTGTTGTTGTTATTGAAACTGGCCATTTAAAGTAAAATATTGTAGTAATTCTAGTTTTCAGTTTTCCTACTACTGATGGTAACATTTAGGAAAACACCAGAGGTATTTTTTTCACAAATAGAAAGATGAATAAATTCCAAGAAATTCACCATAATATTTAATTGTTCTCTGTATCAATCATTTTTTAAGGCTACAGCTGTACCAAGGGAAAACTAAACTGCAGTCTGCAAACTGACAACCATACCACAGTAGCATTAGAAAACAAAGTCTCGTTTGTCCCAGTAATCCCAGCTGTTTTTCAATTCCTGTTTCTTTCCTGCATTAAACACTGAAGAGGAAAATGATTAGATTGACTTTACATTAAAGTTATAGTTAATCTACTAAGGATGTATAGTGCCTAAAGGGAATAAATTTTCTAAGGATTAAATCAGTTTCATCTTTTGTTTATATTTTTATAGGGAACACCTAGAAAAAGAATTAGTTGTCTTATCAGAAGGCACTCCATTTTTGGAATTGCTCATTTCATCATGGTTCAGCCCTAAGATCTCAAGATCTTGTGAGAGAATCATTAACCATGTGAAGTATAAATATTCTTTATTCTTTTTTTTTTTTTTTTTGACCATGCCGTGCAGCATGTGGGATCTTAGTTCCCTGACCAGGGATTGAACCTGTACCCTCTGTATTGGAAGCACAGGGTCTTAACCACTGGACCACCAGGGAAGTCCCTAAATGCTCTCTGTTCTTGTTCAGAGTAAAACCTTGGCTTTTCCTTAGAACTTAGAAATTTACTTAGTAAATATCTATGCTGTGGCCGTGTGAAATTGTGATTATTCTGAAACTGGCCTGTCTTTATTCTATGTGACACCAGATTTTGTATGAAATTTCTAGAACTAGACCAACTCCTCAACACTCTCTGGACTAAAAATACCTGTATCAGAAAAGATAGAATCCATCAACTTCAAAGGGAACAAAACAACCTAACAATCCATGATTGGGCCTACCCTAATCTATCTGTATCCGAGGACCCAGGATCAGATGACAGTCCAATTTCCTGGGATCAGGTATTGTCATTATTCCTCTTGTACCATCATTTGCTATTGTCAAAGGAAGTAGCTGTGAACATTCTCTAAGAGTTGTTGAAAAGTTAAAGGATAATGTAGATTTCCTTAAATGTAAAAATATTCTATTTCCACAGTGTGGGCAGGGTTTTTTTCTTTTTACAAGTGGGTCTCTATAGACATAAACTTGAGGTCAAGTTATTTAGGAGAATGATATATATTACTCTTTCCTCCACCGGGTCCATACTGAATGCATGAATAATTAATTCAGCAGACCTGTGAGCATTTACTATGTGCTAGTCACCATCATGGGCACCAGGGAAAGATAACTGAACAAAAATAGGCACGGCTTCTATGGAGCTAACAGGGTAGTGGGAGGATATAGACTTTATATAAAAACTTACAATGATGAATGAACACTTTAAAGTTGGATTAGATTATGAAGAGATTACTTTGGATTTTGAGCAACAGATAAATATTTGTATAGTAGGTAGCCCTGAGAAGGTTTTTGAGAAAAGGTGATATATGAGCCTATAAACATGTTCATATTCTTATTTCCTAAAGTTGTGTTCCAAAGTACATTCACTAGTCTACCTAGATAATTCTTGAAAAGGGGTGCTATGGTCAAATCTAACTGGGAAATACTGAAGATACATATTGCACTGTAGCATATTAATGTGTCTGGGGAGATCCTTTAGTAAATAAAATTCTGTAATCTTATTGGATCCAGCATTTTTCAGACTCTGTTACACATAGAAACCTTCCCTGCCCTTATTATTTAAAATCTTGAAAAATTGATATTCCATGATAATGGCTTACATTTAATGAGTAAATTAATACTATGTATTAGAACTGCACAATTTCACCTGCATTCTTCATATAATTATTACAACAGTTGTATGAAGTTAGGTTATGTGATTGCATCCTACAGATTAGGAAATTGAGGCATGGAGCTAATAAGTAGTTGCTTGAGTTTACAGAAACTGAGGTATATACATAGGTTGTCTGATGGCATATTCTGTGCTCTGAACAACTATGTTGTTTGAAAAATGTTGATTTAAAGAAATAAAACAATTTTGGTATTTATATCTTGGATGAGCTACTATTCCTATTAAGCACAGTCTGTATTTTAAAAGAGCAAAATTCCTTAAATATTCCTAACAATAGTGAAGGTCGTTCCTGTAAGTTATGAATGATTGGGCATTATCACATATTTTTGCTACGATATATTTTAAAAAGTGAATTTCTATTATTAGGCCACATATCAAACGCATCAATTAAAGCTGATTCTCTCAAACTCACACTTAGTGTATTCAACTGAAGGTAACAAGAGTTGATGCCTATATTAATCCTTATTTGTAAAGTCTCTTTAAATATTTCTTCAGGGCCAGCTCTTAGAAGGGAACCCATTTGTCTGATGGAGACCCTATTTGCATAAAGAATGAACGTTATGTCTCAAAATTTAGGGGTTACCTACTTAAGGCATGCATCTTCTAAGAGCAGTAATAATCATTTTCTGTATTGACTCTGCAAGATAAACGAAACAACCTCTTTCTCAATTCTTCTCTGTTCCAACATGTCACTTTCTTTGTGACTTTTGAGGGGATCCTAAGGTAAGAAGCTAGATCTGGAGATACTGCCTATATTATTTAGACCAGTGATTCTCAAAGTGTTGTCCCTGGACCAGCAGTATCAGCAGCACCTGGGACCTTGTTGGAAATGGAAATTCTCAGGTCCCACCCCAGAATCTACTGAATTGTACCCTACAATTGTGGAGTCCATCACCCTGTCTTTTAACAAGCCCTCCAAGGGATTCTCAAAACTAAAGTTCCAGAAGCAACACTTCAGAATGTGTTTGTAAAGTTTCCACAGAAATCTGATGATGTCAACACAAGTGTACAAGTATGTTGAAGTTTTATGTGAAGGAATAAAGCTATTTCAAAGGTTATTGATAATCTAAATTTCCATTCTGTTTTCTTCTTCATGAAAAACATTTTGTCTACCAAAATTTTATAGGATATAATGAATCCCTTTAAGGACATTTGTGTTAGTGATTTCAGAAGAAATTTAATGCAACAATAACCTAAATAGTACAGGAACAGCAAGTAAATATCAAGGGCATAGAAGCTTATAATAGAATAACCTTACTCTATGAGAAGGTATTCTAAAACTAGAAACTATTCAGTTCCTTGACAGTGAACTGCGGGAAGATGCATGGCATTCTTTTCATGTTTATCTTTCCACTCTCTTACTTCCCAGGCAGGCATTTTTCAATGAGAATGTTTATTGTGAAGGATTCATTATCAGAAGTTTGTTGTTAGTTTCCCTTTAGTGTTGCCAGTATTTTTAATGATGAAGTAATTCTATTCCATGATTAATAAATGATACAAAAGGGACTATTGTCTTTGGTGTAAATTATTTTGATAAAGGGAAAAAAATCACAAGTTTAGCTTTCTGCTGCTGCTTCTTGTAGTAGAAAGCTTTGGGAGTTCTTGCCCAATCCCTTTCTGAGAAATGGCTTTCTCACCCACAGTGCTGGGTCCAGAAACCATGTTTGAAGAGCATGGCCCCACCTCCTATCTCAGGGGCAAAACTGATGGAATCAAATGGGTATTTGACCAAGAAAACCCATCTATAGCTTTGCTGAGCCAATCAGATCTGTCAGGGTTGGCAGACTCAATCCAATTTTCGGTTCTTGGATGAAAAGGTCACCTTAGGGTCAGGGCTTATATGGCCATGTGTTTATTAAAGAGAGAAGACCAGACTTTGAAAGGAAGTAGATGTCTGCAGAGGGAAAGAGAAAGAAGAAAATACTAAGCCCCAAAGAGACAGAGAAAAGTCATTGGTTCTAATTTTCCAGCTTCCGGTTCAGTTCCTCTTGAAATGTGGCTGTCCTTCCCATCGCACACATCCTCTGTAAGCTTCATGCATCCTCCTCTTGGTGTCTGCTGGTTTGAGTAGGTTCTGTTCCATGCAACCAAACATCTCCCAATCAAGATAAAGCTTTTTTAACCCTTGGAATCATCCCAAAGAATTTTTGTGTGGGAGAATCCAGCAAATGTGTCATCATTATTTTCTGATTAGCCATGTGCCTTTGTTTAAATTCCCTACTTTCTACAGCATGGCAGATCAGACAATCCTTGTATACATCGCTGACTTTTTTAAAGATACCTTACTGTAACTAAAGATCACACTGATCTTGCATTGGGGTCTTATTTCAGTAGAAGATACGCATTTGTGCTAGTGAAACTATACACCCTTCTCATCCACGTATGAAAACTTTTCAGTGTAATTTTTGATGCACAAAATGTCAGCCCTTAACACTTCTGAAATGGACAGATGCTTTGAGGCAATTTTTAGAGACCCGTTTCATTTGTTGTCTGTTTCTACTTCTTATCTCATAAATATCCCTATACAATATGAAAAAAATCACAGAGATCTAGATAAAAATTAGTGAAATCAGTAGGCAATAACAGTGATTTCAATTGTTTTTGTGGTGGAAGGCTGTCACGGGACAGAGGTAGCCATATCGTTCAGTGTTTACACACCAGCGAGTTGATACAGCATTCACTTTTAAAAATATTACCTTTACTTTTACTGCTTTTGAAAAATGCATGTTGCCTACAAAGGCTTGCTAAATCAGAGAATATTAAAGATGATGACCTCATTACCTCAGAGCTCCTGTTTATCCTGTGAAGTCTTAGCTTTGTTCATAATACAAAGCCATCCCCCCTCAAGGTTTCCTTAGGCTGCTGGTTAGAACACTATCCAACACATTGTAAAACACGGTGCATCTCTTCAGGAAAGACAAAAGTGTGCAAAACTCCTACTATATAATACTCAGAATGAAAGTGAGATACAGCTGCTTTAATCAGAGATGAAAGATAATCCTGGGGAATTAGTTATGGACAAAAGGCTTCAGGGAGACACACACAGTAATGGCTTCGTGTGGAAGGGTTGACTTGAACCCTTCCGTTTAGTTCTGACTCCTCAAGGATGGTAGTCAATGGGGAATTTGGTTCGGTGCTGAGGATGGTAACAGTGTTATGTTCTTCCTCCTACAGACTTGCTTCTCTGCTGGACAATTCGTGGAGATATTTCTACAGAACAAGCTTTCAGCCATTTCTAAGGAGGACTTTAAGCAAATGAGTCCAGGAATCATCCAACAATTGCTGAGCTGCTCTTGCCAGCTGCCCCAGGACCAACAAGCAAAGCTGGCACCCCCCACTCCAGAGAGTAAGTTCTGGTTCTTTACTCGGAAAGCTAATGCACACAGTGTATGCAATAATGATGGTAAGTGAAGGATACGTACCGTATACCAAGCACCGCTCTAAGCATTTTACATTGATCAGCTCACTGAGTCCTCACACAGTGCCACCAGCTAGAAATTATTATTATTATCCTCACTTTAGAGATGAGGAAACTGAAGCACAGAGAAGTTAAGTGGCTTGCCCATGGACACATAGCTGGTAAGTGATAGAGCTGGGATTCAAACCCAGACAAGCTGTTTTTAACCACCTATGCTATACTGCCTTTCAACGAATATTTTATATTTTGTGTATAGCTTATATAAATCAAGTTTGTCCCCTGTATTTGACTCAAGCATGGACCAACTTCAAAGTCCATAGTTGAGATATGGCATGGTATATGCGAAAGAACATCAGTGCTGGGATCAGAAATGCAGAGCTGAGGCATGCCTTCTTTCCCCAGCCAACTCTGTGATCTTCAGCAATCTCTTTATATCCCAAGCCCATCTCTTTCTCTGCACAGTGGGAAGTAGTGATATTACAGGGCTTCCTATCCATTTCCACATGATGGCACACAGTAAAAATGAAGGCACATTGGGGTAAACCAAAGAGGCTGTTCTGGGATGGAGGTGACCAGTGCAAGGAGGTGCCAGCCTCCCGGTTGTGGAAGTGACAGGATCAATATTCACACTCACCTGTGACCCATAACATCACTGCAGTATGTGAGCACTACTCTAAGACTTCACAGTATACCAGTCCAGTTCCAATGGGCTAATGCATACAAAAATGCATTCTGTAAATTTAAAGCACCTGACATTTAAAAGTCAAAAGAAAAAAAAGTGGTGGCTTAAGAACATCTATGATGGATAGTAAAAATATGACATTTAACTATATTTAAAATATTACCATTGATCTGAGGGCCTTACACATTTTTCAGAACTGCTTTTCTTTCTCTTTGAGGTAGTCTGCAATGCCCATCATAGCAGAATTGTTCAGTTACTTATTTCTAACTCATAATGGATTCTACATCGAGTGATTCATTTGAAGATTGTGAACAAAAACATGCCAGGTCCATACATCTAAGACTCCACGTTCACGGAGAGGAAAAAAAGCTTCATTGAAAAGTGAGCAGCTAAATAATTCAACACCTTGTGGTCAGTGATGGCTCAAAAATGGATCTGTATAACCAGACACCTCCCTGGCACGGGGTCTGGTTATACAGGCCAATTGGAAACAGGGTTTTGGACTGAAGATCCATGAAAAAAGCTTAATTCCCTTTTTAATTAACTTCTAGACCCTTCTAGGAAATAGTCTTCCTGAGAAAAATCCAAACAAGTCATACTCACTAAAAGAACCTAGAAAAACATCACCGTCCTCAATTTAAATGGTTGCATCATATAACTAAAGAGAAAGGTTTGTGTTGTTGGCCTTTTGAAATTACAAGAATGTAAGACATTAAAGAGGGGAAGACACAGGGAGACGTTATTTAGAACACAGTGTTCAGTATGCTGAAACTCAACCCCTAAGCACCACCTTCAATTGAATTTCCAGGAAAGAATGCTCTGGCCGTGTAGAAATCATTTCAGACCTGTTCAAAGAAGCTGCTCAGGATTGGTTAAGAATTTAGTTGGTAGGTCCAGTTCTGTTGTAAGGATGGGAAAGATTTATATCAAATCTGACTCCAATCAAGAAAGATGTACAAGCTCCCAAGGAAGGAAACATCCTTTCTCTTCCAAAACCACACTGTAGCTGCCCTCAGGACAATGGGGAAAGTAGAAGAATTAAAGAACTTGAAACTTTGCCTTTTGCCTGGGAAATGTCAGCCCCTAATTTGTCCTTGCTGAATTCCTGACATTTTCTGATCTTTTGTAGCCACCATGAAAATGTGGCAACTTTGAACTTTATTAGGCACCCAGGTGCTCATGTTAAACTTCAGATGTCTTTATCTGTTGGTCAGTCACTTTCCCACTGACTGTCTATTTGTGGAAGATTGGGATGTAAAACTTGGTTAAATATTTCTAGGGATTTTTTAACAACATAGGTATTAAATTAGAGCAAAATAAAACCTCTAGGCAGGTGCATGATCATTCCAGACTATTTCTGTTATTTTTTTTAATGTCGTAAAAAATACATGCAGTTTACCATCTCAACCCTTTTAAGTGTACGGTTCGATAGTATTAAATATTTTCACATTGCTCTGCAACAGATCTCTAGAAATGCCTCATCTTGCAAAACTGAAACTCTGTATCTGTTGAACAACAGCCGTTTTATAGATTTCCCTAGCAGCGAAGGAGTAGCGGTGAGGGTGGGAAGACTCACAGCGAGGGAGTAGCGGTGAGGGTGGGAAAGCTCACGGCTGAGGAGTAGCGGTGAGGGTGGGAAAGCTCACGGCGGAGGAGTAGCGGTGAGGGTGGGAAGACTCACGGCGGAGGAGTCACGGTGAGGGTGGGAAGACTCACGGCGAGGGAGTAGCGGTGAGGGTGGGAAGACTCACGGCGAGGGAGTAGCGGTGAGGGTGGGAAGACTCACGGCGGAGGAGTAGCGCTGAGGGTGGGAAGACTCACGGCGGAGGAGTCGCGGTGAGGGTGGGAAGACTCACGGCGGAGGAGTCGCGGTGAGGGTGGGAAGACTCACGGCGGAGGAGTCGCGGTGAGGGTGGGAAGACTCACGGCGGAGGAGTAGCGCTGAGGGTGGGAAGACTCACGGCGGAGGAGTCGCGGTGAGGGTGGGAAAGCTCACGGCGGAGGAGTAGCGGTGAGGATAGGAAAACTCAAAGTGTGGAAGTTTTTTGCCTCCTCCGAGTACACTACCAACTTTATTTTAATGTTCGATCTCTGTATAATTTAGAGCTTATACTTCGATAAGGGTCCTCTTCACATCACAAGCCTGTTGTCATCTTACCAGCTAGTGTCATTACCATGACCTACTGTGGAGAATGACTGTCCCAGAAAAGTACAAGAATGATGAGGATGCAACATCTTCAATTATAACACATTTTAAGATGGTAATTTCTTAAAATCCACAATGGGCTTTAAGTGCAATAGTATGATAGCTGAAATTGTTTGATTTTTCATCTATCTGTGGTCACGAAAGGAAATGATAGTTTAATTTTGTAATTACCTACCTTCCTTGTTTACAAACCATTTGGCCTGACATTAGTAACTTCTGAGTTGAAACAGAGTATTCGCTCTGAATATCTGCAACCAAAGGAAAATGGTGTGTGAATACTCTTTATCCCCAAATCATATATACTTGACTCTGAAAGCCATTTCTTTCTCTTAATCTTTCTCTTTCTTCCTTTACCCTTTTATTTCTTCTCCCCTCCTACGTATTTGTTTCTGTTTGAATAATTGTAAAAAATTGCACTTTCTGAACATTTAAAAAATCTAGAAGCTTAGAAATACAGAATAAATTTTAGGGGTTATAAAAACTTATTGCAATAATCCAAAAGGTAGGCTGTCCAAATTTATATTATCATCCATTACACATTGACTGATCAGTTTTTACCAATACAGTCGCTTGTTTTAGTCACTGAGAATAAGAAACACTTCTGACATCACAAATAATTTTGAGAATTCTTGTAAGAAAGTGCTCATTTTGTCCACAAATATTGATCTACAATGGCCCAAACTATATGCTCCTTCTGTAACATTGCTTCCTTGCCTTCGAAATGTTTAAATGAAATTAAATGACAAATATACCAGTGTCTGTCAATAGAGGTTGTAGTTTAAAGTGAGAGAAATTATTTTTTTGGGGGGTAGGAGGTAAGCTGGCTCCTTGCTTGCTAGGGTGATTTTTTCATAAGGGGTAGTCAGGATAACTTCAAAGCAACGGAGTAATTTGGAGAAAGTCTTTTCATTCTTCTCCTTACAAATTAAAGCCTTGAAACCTTCGCGGGCCTCTCACTGTTGTGGCCTCTCCCGTTGCGGAGCACAGGCTCCGGACGCGCAGGCTCAGCGGCCATGGCTCACGGGCCCAGCTGCTCTGCGGCATGTGGGATCTTCCCGGACTGGGGCACGAACCCGTGTCCCCTGCATCGGCAGGCGGACTCTCAACCACTGCGCCACCAGGGAAGCCCACTTTGAAACCTTTGACGCAATATAGCACTCACAAAACAATTTTGTATCCCTATCCGTTATAGTATAGGCTGGATTCTTCTAGCATGTTCCCTGGCAGAGGCCCTCACAGGGGCTCTGACTGTTTTGCCATCTCCTTTTTGGCTCAGAATATGGCTACAGCACCGTGGCAGTGACGCTGCTCACGCTGGGCTCCATGCTCGGGACGACCCTGATCCTCTTCCACTGCTGCGAGGAGAGTTATAGGCTCGTTTTACAGCTGTTTGTGGGTCTGGCTGTTGGGACCCTTTCTGGGGACGCTCTGTTCCATCTGATTCCTCAGGTAAGCGGCTATTTTCCGTTTCAGATGGAGTGTTTCGAATTTCTCTTTACTTTGTGCCACTGGAGGTGTTTATGCCGAATGTCACAGTGACGTGGATGCATAGATACAGTGGCCAGTGTTTTCCTTGATCATCAGTATTATTTCCCCAAAGCCCTTGTAGGAGAAAAGAGATGATTAATCATTAGATCCACCAGGTTATTCTTACTTTTGAAATTGAAAACTATGTGATCAGATATGGATTCCTATTAACAAACATTCAGGAAGTGTATGTATCTATAAATGAACACGAATGGGCTATAAGATGTACTGGTTTCTCTCCGGTGGCCCCCAACCCTCCTCAGCTCCACGCTCTGCTCTTCTCTGCTGTCTTTTCTGCCCCCGAAGATTGCACCCCCTCAGCTCCCTTGCAGGCTGGATTGTTGTTTGAGTTCCCCCAGGGGGTGCACAACAGAAAAGCCAGGGCAGGAGGAGAGAGTGGCAGGGGTATCTCTTTCCCGCTCCCTCCCTCCAGCACTGGCTCTAGAAGCAGCTGATTCCCTGCAGAAATACACCTCCTGCAGGAGGCCTCCTCCCTAACTTCATCTCCCACTGAGCTTCAGTAATTGAGCTTCAGTTATTTCCAACCTTCGCCCTTTGCCCTTTCAGCCCTAAGAGTGATAACGGTTCCCTGCGGTGGCCAGTTTCCGGGTGTCTCATTATCCCTCGTTCATACCCTTGACACCTGCCCGCACCTCTGTCATAGCACCACCATTAACCTCTCTTTGTTTGAACCATCAAAATGAATTTCTCTTTCTTGCCCAACTATTAGCGTCTAGATTTCCTTTAAGAAACATGCAGTCTCCAGGGAGCTGGCTCTTTGCTGAAGTCTTCGGAGCTCTTTATTTGTCAGAGATGAAAGGATTAGAACCAGAGATGCAAAAGAGTTCAGGGAGAAAGTTCTTCAGATGAGGTTATGTATTCCTTCTGAAATCTCTCATGATGGATAATGATGAGCCAGTGATTTCCCCCACCTCTCACAAAGTCTGAGATGTTAAAATTTTCCACAAGCCTCTGGCAATTTCCTGCAGGTTCCCTCTTGTTGCTTAGAGGCTCAAAAATTATTACGTGTTCTGAAAATTGCAAAGTGAGCATTGGAGAAATGAAACAAACCATTATTAGTTTTAATTTCCCTTATAATCTAAGTTTCAGGAAATATTTCAGGGCTTACAGGCTTGAGGCGGTGGCCGAAGCCTGTTTCTAGGTCACTGCAGTGGGTGCAGAGCTGTTCATTGCCCAGGATCCTGGGAAATAACAACAGGATCTTAAGGCTGCCTGGGTCTCCCCGAGTGGGAGAGTACACAGCCCAAGGCAGCAGGGTTGGACGTTGTGGGGAGTGGGACTGTCCACCGGCCCTATAGAGACATATTTACAGAGGGGAACTTAGCTGGGTTTCACTGAGAAGGCAGTTGCTTTACTTGAGGAAAGAGAGGAGGACATAAGTTATTGGGAAGAGGAAGATAGATGCCGTACAGGTGTGGTGGAAAGCTAGAAAAATCAGTGGTTCCTGAATGTGATGCAAGGCAAGTGTTTAAAGGTCTGCACAGAAATGAGAAAAATCCCACTGTCACGATTTCCTCTTTTAACTAGCTGCATTGATTCAACTTGAAGATGTACATTTTATTCTGAAATTGTGAGGTTTTCCTCTGGTTTCTTTTCTGATGTGACATCCTCTGTTTTGTGACATAATGGTAATTCCAAATATTAGGTGCCTGTCCTTTTAAGTCTTTACCAAAAGAAAAAGTGGACTAACGTGTATATGTCTTTAGTTATGTCCATACACTCAATGTGTATATGGAGATCCATACATATACTCACATATGTATACATACGTATCAATATGTATATGCATATGTACATAAATATCTATACACTATTTATATGAACATATACACATATAATTTTTTTCTTTTCTAAATTTAATGGTTAGTAATAGCCTAAATATGGAAACGACAATATTTCCCAAACTGTCTTCTCCTGGGGAGGGAATATGATACATTATGATTTACTAGCTCACAAGAAATCATGAGGTCAACAAATGTATGAGACAACCAGTGGGATAAGTCAACTAGAGGAAAATTCCTAATGCTTTTCTAGTATCCTTTTGTGTCCCGGAGAGCTGACAGTATTGCTGGGCATACAGGATGCACTCAATGGAAAAAGTCCTCCAGGTGGTTTTCTTACTTATTTGAACATTTATTAAAAGTTTTCTTTAATTGCTATGGGGCATGGGGTGAATAAACCCTGGATGAAATGTATCTTTATATTTGTTCTGGATATAGAAAACATTGATTTGTTATAAAGCTTTGCTGTGCAAATTGGGATGGATTGAACTGGGAAAAAATTCAGCTAAAGGACTGAGAATGTATGAGAATTTAGGCCACTTGCTGAAATAAGCTTAGGCTTTAGTCTACTCATTAGCAGCAGCTTTTCAAAGCTCTCCTTTCTTTTTTCACATCTTATTTGGCCCTGATTAAATCATATAGTGGAAGTATTCATACATCTAAAAGCAAACTGGGCTTTGAATGAATTCAGGTGTTGTCATGGGGTTCCCCAGAATGGAAATTGAATATATTTTCAACAATGGACCTACTAAATAATATTTAAGTCATCAAAAGTTATTTCTTTCTGTCTCTTTTTAGGTTCTTGGTTTACATAAGCAGGAAGCCTCAGAGTTTGGGCATTTCCATGAAAACAAGGGCCATATTTGGAAACTGTTGGGATTAATTGGAGGCATCCATGGATTTTTCTTAATAGAAAAATGTTTTATTCTTCTTGTATCACCAAGTGCCGAGGTATATTTTAAATTTTATTTATCTTTTATGTTAGGGCTTCATGATATTTGTCTTTTATTTCAGAAATACTTGTTCAAAAGTAATTAACATCTTCATGAGGTTGTCTATTTAAGGGATGGGACTCCGATTTCTAGGACACACAGATCATTCTGACTGAGAGCTTCCCTATAAGCATGATTATTAATTTTTCAAACATCTGTTGCTGGCCCATTACTATACTTATTACAGCCTCCTTTTTGACCTCCCTGGCTAGTTTAGAAACAGGAGAATATTTCATGTCTGAGAATGAAGGGGTTTAAAGGCCTAGCTACCAATCTGTGTTTTGGGTATCTTTCTTAACCCAAAACAAATGAACAAGCAAACAAAAACTTTGAAAATTCCAAAAATTATGCATTGTTTTCTATCTTAAGGACATTTAAAATTATGCAAACAAGAAGCTCAGGAGTGGGAATTCCAGCAAATCTTTTTTTCAGCTTGAATAATTGCTTTCATTGTGCCTGCATTTGATCAATTTCTATATATATGATGAAATGTAAAATGCAGTGTGGCTTATTTTTAGATTTTGTTTCTTTTTGCTCTTATATATTACCCTATAAGAAAATAGATGAACGGTTTTGTGGGATAGTTAAAAACATAAATGCTTGTAAAAAACAAACAAACAAACAAAAAGATCCAGGAGACTAAAATAAACTTTCCCTACAAAGTCCTGGGATCCTGCAGTCTTCATGGTTTTCTACTTATTCCCTGACTTTCTTCCCGTTCACATACTATAAAATGCTTGTACTCAGGGCAAACACTACTATCTTTTAAAAGACTTTTAAACAAACTTTTAAACAAGCAAACACTACTATCTTTTTTTGTTTTTACTCAGAAAACAAGTCTTTATTAATTTCTATTAATTAGGTATTGTAGGTATAAGCAGAAGTAATATATGTTATAGTCATTTTCCTTGAGTAACTGATGCTATTGGTATTTTTTTTTAAACGTCTTTATTGGAGTATAATTGCTTTACAATGGTGTGTTAGTTTCTGCTTTATAACAAAGTGAATCAGTTATACACATACATATGTTCCCATATCTCTTCCCTCTTGCATCTCCCTCCCTGCCACCCTCCCTATCCCACCCACTAAGTGGTCACAAAGCACCGAGCTGATCTCCCTGTGCTATGTGGCTGCTTCCCACTAGCTATCTATTTTACATTTGGTAGTGTATATATGTCCATGCCACTCTCTCATTTCGTCCCAGCTTACCCTTCCCCGTCCCCATATCCTCAAGTCCATTCTCTAGTAGGTCTGTGTCTTTATTCCTGTCCTGCCCCTAGGTTCTTCATGACCATTTTTTTTTTTTTAGATTCCATTTATATGTGTTAGCATACAGTATTTGTTTTTCTCTTTCTGACTTACTTCACTCTGTATGACAAACTCTAGGTCCATCCATCTCACTACAAATAACTCAGTTTCATTTCTTTTTATGGCTGAGTAATATTCCATTGTATATATGTGCCAAATCTTCTTTATCCATTCATCTGTCAATGGACATTTAGGTTGCTTCCATGTCCTGACTATTGTAAATAGAGCTGCAATGAACATTTTGGTATACTATCTTTTAAAAGTCTTTTAAAAGACTACTATCTTTTAAAATATCAGCACTTGTTGTTTATTATCCCCCCTAAATTTATTCAAAAATTCTATCTCATGCATCAAAAATAAGGTGGTTTATGGATGGATAGAAGGATGGTAGATAGATAGGTGGGTGGTAAAATACGTGTAATAAAATGTCAATCATAGGATCTAGGGAGTGAATATCTGAGTGTTGACATCAGAGTTCTTTTAGCTTTTTTGTATATTTGAAACTTTTCACAATAAATAGGTTTTAAACAAAATTCTGTAGAAATTTTTTCTGTTTTAATGAATCAGGGTTGTTCTTTGGCCGGGGGCCCAAGCTAGGGTACTATAGTAATTCAGGAATTAGGAATGACAGTTTCAATCCCAACACTTTCTTAAAAACTTAGGAATCCCACTTTCTCTAAAAATTTAGGAACTTAACCTCCACAAAAGGAGTTCTAATCTAACTAAGCATTAAAGACAATAATAAGATCCCCATTTATACACAATAGACTAGCATTCATGGATGGAAAAACTAATTCAGAAAGCCAACATATCAACTTATGCATAATAATTAGAAATGTAACCAGATGGAAATGAGTGAAATAAATTCTGAACATTCAAAAATTATTTTTTTTTCAGATGGTCCTTGGAGTTGTCAGGGAACTTAAAAGAGTTCTAAGAACATAATTTTAAGATTCATGATATTGTGTAAAAGAAAAGAAATGTGAATATTTTAGAAGCTACAAGTACTTTAATTGGTGACTTTCTTTCTGGAGATATTCATTTAGTAGTTATAGGGTACAGTACGGTTTCGATGATCATCCTTTTGGTATCTCCATCAGAAAGAACTCACAATTTAATTTCGCAGTAAATAAAAAGACAATATAAAATCACCACCATTCATGCCTTTGTAAATCATGACTAGAATTTTTGAGGTTGCATTCTTTTTTTTTATTGAAGAATAATTGATTTACAATGTATTAATTTCTGCTGTACAGCAAAGTAACTCAGTTATACATACATGTATTCTTTTTTCTATTCTTTCCCATTATGTTTTATCACAGGATATTGAATATAGTTCCCTGTGCTATACAGTAGGACCTTGTTGTTTATCCATACTATATATATTAGTTTGCATCTGCTAACCTCAAATTTGCGGTTGCATTCTTAAAGCATTTAGACTATGCATGATGTTTTAGGGCAGTCCTATGCCCTAAAACATTCATTTTAGCAAGTATTTATCCTGATGAAATTCTCCTAGTACCCTTTTGGTGTCATCCACCCCTTTGGCTAATAAGCAAAATGTTAAATAGAACTGTGGAATTAACAAAGACTGCACCTGTGTTCTTCTGGCTTCAGCACTAATTTTAAACCATCCTCATCCAGCAGGGCATGTCACTGGTTCATGGGCATATGGGACATTCCCGCCATCTTACATTCAATACTGAATTAAGTGACCAGTCAGGCAGAGGCAAATCTGCTTCAACTATCCAGTTGGTAGGTTACTGACCTGAAGTATTCTACTGATTTGATTACCTTCTTTCCTTTATTCCTTGATAAATAGATGAGAATCAGTAGGCTAGATAAGTATTAATAGAATCCACTCCTGATTTGCCTATTCTTGATCATGATAAATCCTGTTTGGAAAACTTTGCCAAACACCTGAAAGCTGTTTTCAAGGGTAAAATGCATTTTCCACAGATTCAAGTCACTGCTCTCTGCACCTCTTTGAAACCCACATGGATCAGATTGACATAATAAACATATCCTTAATCACTCTGTTTACAAGTGTTGTTTTTTTTTTCTGGTACGCGGGCCTCTCACTGTTGTGGCCTCTCCCCTTGCGGAGCACAGGCTCCGGACGCGCAGGCCCAGCGGCCATGGCTCACAGGCCCAGCCGCTCCACGGCATGTGGGATCTTCCCGGACCAGGGCACGAACCCGTGTCCCCTGCATTGGCAGGTAGACTCTCAACCACTGCGCCACCAGGGAAGCTCCGAATTTCCTGTTTTTTAAGGAAATTTTTTAAGGAAGAGGAACTCACAAATCTTTCCAGTCATCAAAGGAGTTTTAGATATTTGCCTCTAAATTCCTTTACATACTGTGACAATATATAGCTTTTTGGGAAAAAAAAATCCTGGAATAAATATCTGAACTCCTGTCTTTTAATAGTCTTTTGATCTTAATCAGGCTTTTGATATAATGTAATTTTTAAAAACCCCACATTTTTCTTTTGTTTCTAGATCCACCAATTTCAGGCAAGAGGCCTGTCTACCTCTTCTAATCCTGTATCCTTCAGATCCTACCTTCTCAGCCACCCTTCTCCAAAAATAGCCTATCTTTACATCTTTTGAATAACTGCTGTTATTCTAACATGTGAACGTTAAGTTTACTTTCTCTGTTTACATTAAAAAAAAGATGCTTATGTCTCACATTAAATTTGTCTCAAAGTTTCCACAATTTTGGGTGATAGGAATATGCTTCTAAAAGGACATGTTCCATAGACAGATAAGAAGTATTCTTTTCACACAATAGAACAAGAATCTTAGGCCTAGGGAGGGAAAGTGTCTTTCCTGAAATTGAACCATGAGTCAGTCTCTGAAATAAAATCATATCATCTCAACTTGTAGAAGTCAATTCCAAAATCTCACCTTCCTGTCATGTGAAAGGATGAAAAATCTTTTAAAATTGTATTCGTTTGTAAGTTTGTTGATCTCCTTTCTTAGTCAGCAAGTTTTGTTTTGTTTTGTTTTGTTTCCTGACTGGAAACGCAACAGAAACAGCATCTTATGCTATGATGAATGAAATGAAGTGTTAGCTTTGCAATGGTTTCTTCTCCACAGTCTACTTAAAGATCAGAAGAGAATTCCAGATCCACAGTCTACTGTACAGGAGCAGGGCCAACTGAGGTCAAGAATCAAGAATCATTTTTTTTTCCTACGGCTTTTGGGTTTCATAAAGACTTCCATAATTTAATAATGAATTACAGACTCTCTAAGTAGCCTCTAGCTCTCTATGGAAGACTCTGAGCTATGTAAGAGTGCTATTTCCATCTACATGTAGATAGTGGGAAACACATGCTTGCAGACCCGTGGCTCTACCTTCTGTGTTTGTCTATGAAATTGAAAAGTTCTAATATACTCCGGAGGATCAAAATGTCTCTTGATAATCAACATAACTCTTCATGTTTCATTTTTCGATAAAATGATGGCTATTGCTTATCATTCATATTTTATTTTTTAATTTAAAATAGAAAGGCCCAGAAGATGCACAGGCAGCTGAAATTCCTATAGGCAGTCTGAACGCCCCCAACAGAAAATGTGAGTACCAATTTAAAAAATCCAAACATTAAATATAGAAAGTGCCATAGAAAGAGGTTATATCTGTTTTGAAATAAATATGTGAAAACCATGTAAATTTCATATTGGCTATGTATTTCATTATTAAAACTTTTGCAATGAAATTTTTAATAAGGGCTCATTCCTATCAGTCTTTGAAGCCTACTACACATTAATATCAGTGTTACTTCATTCTTTAAAAATGTTTTCCCCAATGGCTTAAAACTGATCCTCTGGAAACTTTGATTAGCATAAATACTTACGTGGTTATCAAGGCTCTTTTAAAATCCTGCTTACATGATAATTTGAGCCTTTTACTTCCCATGAAGTCTAGAGACAGTACTGTTTTTTTGTCTTCTATCACAGTCTACTGATAATTCATCACAAATGTCTATCTCATTTATGATATTGTTGTTAACATGGTAGAGTTCAAATCAGTGCTATCTCGTTATTCACATCTTATGCTATAACTCATTTGTTTGTATAATTTGCATCCAGTCTTCTTCTTTCTATGATTTTCCCTATTTCTGAATTTGATTAACCAATCTTGGTTAGGACTTTATTCCCTTTTGCTCATACTTCTGAATAATTCTTAGAACTTTTTTTTTTTAAAGGTCTGTGTTGGTTTTCATCAGTTGCTCCTGAATCCTTGCCCCATTTTTCTAGCTGATATTACTCTTTTGTAAACACACTTCTCAATAGTTTAATGTTAAGCAGTCATGATTAGTTATGCCCATTCTATCAGAATAAGTTAGTTACCTGAGAAGAAAAAGAGGTATTTATTGAATACTTATTATATGCCAGGTACAATGCTAAACATGTGACATGGATTATCTCATTTAATCCTCTTACACTCTACTGAAGTAAGAATAATTAATATTCAAATTACACAAATGAAGAGACCAGTCATTAGAGAGGGTAAGTCACTGCCCAGGACTACATAGCTACTAAACTCTAACACTGAGGGACTAAGAAATGCTAATGCAGCAATAATTTCCTTGTGATCATTCATTCAGGCATGCATCCCTGTATTTTTTCACATTCTTTCATTCATTCAAGAAATGTTTGGGCTTCTTGGGTGGCACAGTGGTTAAGAACCCACCTGCCAATGCAGGGGACACGGGTTCAAGCCCTGGTCCAGGAAGATCCCACATGCCGCGGAGCAACTAGGCCTGTGCACCACAACTACTGAGCCTGTGCTCTAAAGCCCACGAACCACAACTATTGAAGCCCACGTACCTAGAGCCCGTGCTCTGCAACAAGAGAAGCCACCACAATGAGAAGCCCATGCACCGCAACAAAGAGTAGCCCGCTCACTGCAACTAGAGAAAGCCCACGCACAGCAACGAAGACCCAACGCAGCCAAAAATAATAAATAAATAAAGTAAATGAATTTAAAAAATGTTTGAGGATGTTTTAGGCACTGTGATTGCACTGGGGAATAAAATTAGGAATGGTCTTTATCCCTAGGTTGCAATGTGGTTGAGGATATAAATGCTAATAAGAACAAACAAGGTGGTAACAATCACTGTTCTGAACGTGTTTGATGTTTTCACGGCCATAATTTATTTATATGATTCAAAATATGTAATTACGTAGTCTGTCCAATTCTTTTTTCAGGACATTGGTAGTGATATTTTTCCTTCTAAATATTTAGTTCCAGGAGAAATTTTAGAAGGCCTGGCACCTAGAAAGTATAGCAGAGACATTTCTTTGTATTTGTTTTTAGAAGAAAGGAAGCGGAAAGAAGGCTACACCTAGTCCAATTAGGAGCAGAGAGTGGCTGTAATAATGGAAGTGGGAGTAATAATGATGGTCGTATTCAAATAGTTTGTAGACCTCGTATGTTTCTACTTCAGATATCAGTCTTGGCATACAGAATGATTAGGGAACAAATCCAAATTCAGTTATGCAACTGCCCCTTTTGCCAGGGACATATTGAATTAGCTTCAAATATTTGATTACTTGTTTCATATCACCTCATTGGTGGAACTCAGGATGTGAAAGTCCTATCCACAGTCTGATTTAAATAAACAAAAAGCAGCGTGATACAAGATCCAGCCTGGGTATTACCATGGAAAACCTCTGCTAAGTCAGAAATGTGGAACCCAAAATGACTTCCATGTACCGAAGGAAAGGTAAAATATTATTGATAGTTCTGTAACGAATACATTGATTTGCCAGTGAACGCTTGTCTTGTCTTCCACTGAGTAATGTTTCAATTGTCTTAAACAACATGCACAATGTGCTCCTTGTTGTTTATATGCAAATATGTATATTTGCCTTGTGGCTTGTTACATGGCCATGATCTGACATTTAGAAACCCATCATCAGAGATAACAAAATAATAGGCAACAAAAATAGGCTGCAGTGTTTCTTGGCAAAGTATAAGTTGGGTAAAGGTTTTCCATCCAAATATATGCTGTTAATATCAAAACTGTGTGTAGGCACACACACAGGCATGGATTGGAAATCACAATTTATTTGTACGCTGCAGTGTTGTCACATGGATTACTTTAAATTATTTGATTTTATTTCCACAAAGAAGAGCTTTACTTCTGAAAATTGGCAGGAACAGCTGAGTGACCTGTTTGCATTTTTAGGCTCAGATAGCTTCCAGGCAATGCCAGTAAGAACTCTCTGAATTCAATACTTTGATATTTATTCTGTATTTTTATGACTGTTGCTTAAAATCTTCTCATTTTTGTTAAAGAATGAAATGAATTAGGAAACCACCAGAACGATAGAACTGAGTCTCACCGTGATGGTTCTAAATAAAGCATGATTTTGAGATGTAAAACGCATGGCATGTCTTTCCAACACAGGCAATTCACTTATCTCCTGGCTGACAGTCTGGGCTAGATCTGCTGTTTACTGAAGTTCCTTATTTCACAGTGTGGGCTATGAAATAAGTCAAATCATATCCCCCCAGTAAACCATATTTACAATACAGTCCCTCCACAGTCTTAGACCAGGTAACAGAAACCGGAAGGTAACCTCTTCCCATTTTTATTGAGTGTCCAGTTATTAGAATATTGTGGGCAGTTCTGATAGTAACAATAGCGACTCCCAACACCTGTCACACAGTACACATCAACTGAGTAATTAGACTAAAGCAATTGATTTTAATGGCTGTTCTTATCAAATGGTATACCTAGGTAGTTCACTGTCAGAATATGTGTTATCCCTGGAATACTTTTCGTATTTGTTAATGGCTCCAACCCATAATACTAATGCACAGTTTTAGGTTTTTGAAAACAGAAATTCTGTCCATCAAAAACTTGAACCCAACTGTGATCTAATTATTTCATTAATTAAACCCATTATGGTCCACTTTATTTCATTGGCTGTCTACTAATCAGCTAATGTATATAATGTAATAGAACCGCATGAAGACAGCTTCTCTTTATTTTATTCAACATCTAGTTGGTCTAGTCAGAAAGACAGAACATTCAGTAAACGTTCCAAAGCTAACTTTGGGATCGGAAGGGATGGAAGCGGTTCTGCCGTGGTCACATTTGGGGAGTGAAGGAGGCAGTAGAGGAGGGTGGTTAGCACCAACCAGAAAGGGGAACGATCACAGAGTGGCAGGAGGTTGACAGTTGACTCCAGGAGACTGACACGAGGGGCAGTCTGACTCGGGACAGTTTCAGAAAATAGACTCCATTTTAATGGCATTCTGCTCCGAGGGTCTTAAATTATTTAAAAATGCTTCACAAAAGACATTATGTGGAAAGGTCATCGAATGTATTTTGGAAAGTTATACCAGTGTTATTTCTATCTTCTTTTGGCACAGCTGAACAGGAGGATAGAAGAGCAAATGCCCTAACTTATCTCATAATTAGTCAGACCCATTAGAAAAATGGTGACCATAAATCCAAGTGTGCCATATTGGTTGCCATATTCGCATCTCCGGTCCTGACCTATTTTGAAAGCTGAGACAAAGTGGAGTTACTTAATCTGGTGCAATTTAAGAATGTCGAGGCTGGAGGGGAAAGTTGGTCGTAACTGAAGGATTCCATGAACTATGTAGTGCTTTGTTAATGCTTCTTACACCTTTTTTTGGTTCTTTAGGCAAAACCATTAGCTTGTTAGCAGTAATGATCCTGGTTGGAGACAGCCTGCATAATTTTGCAGATGGCCTAGTCATAGGAGCAGCCTTCTCATCTTCATCCGAGTCAGGAGTGACCACAACAATTGCTATCTTGTGTCATGAAATTCCCCACGAAATGGGTAAGTCTGACAGTAGAATCACTCTTCCTGCTTGCTGAGAAAATCATAATATATTTCTAGCCATGGTTTACTAGGCTTCTTTTTCCACCACATGATTGAAAGATGAATACTTTCTGTTCATAATTTATTTAAACCATCAAAAGCAAAGAACTAGAAAAAAATTACTGTACCTCAAGATAGAATTCAATTAGACCCCTTTATGATATTTCCTGGATCCAGAAGTGACTCTTTTTGGATTCTGGAGAATTCTATATGGGAAACAGTCATTAAAGGTGGGGGGAAGGGATAAATTAGGAGGTTGGGATTAAGATATACACACTACTATCTATAAAATAGATAATCTACAAGGACCTACTGTATAGCACAGGGAACTCTGCTCAATACTCTGTAATAACCTATATGGGAAAAGAATCTAAAAAACAATGGATGTATGTATATGTATAACTGAACCACTTTGCTGTACAACTGAAACTAACACAACATTGTAAATCAACTATACCCCAATACAAAATAAAAATTAAATTAAAAGATAAATAAAAATACTGGCATAATAAAAAGATTCTTTAAATTTTTTAAAAAAGAATTTCAGCAAAAACTTTAAAATCTGCATATTAAATGTGGGAAAAACATTAATAGAACTTTTGATCCATTATGTCAGCAAACAGGCCAGTGAGATAAAATAACATTTAAATTAAAGCCAAGCCATGGTTTCATCAGCCTGATTTACACAAAATGTCTAAAGCCAAGTGTAACATTGAAATGACAGGCATATGGTATCGGATTCATGTAAGACACTTTTTCTGGATAATCTTAATAACCCATGTAATTCAAATCCTGCCTCCCAGGAACCAAGAGGAGATGGAATAGACATTTCTGAAACAGGTCCAGAAAGAGGAGAAGCTGGTCCCAGGCACATGCGAGCCCTAGAGAGAGGCCTTTTGGCAGTCACTCTTTCTTATCTCACTTTCACATTTACATTGCCCACTTGGGCCACCCCTGACCTCTTGGGTTCTGTATCTATTGCCCAAAGTCCTGTCACTGATCATCACTGACCCATTCCTCTCTGAGGAGTTTATCCAAGGTCCTTCCTGAATCCGTTAAGACATAACCTGGTCTGGGGGCCATATTATATGGTCCTATTTTAGCTACTATGATAAAACCCAACAGAGGTGGCTGACAGTCTGCAACAGGCCAGCAAAAATGTCTGAAGACCTGTTCATAGGATTAATTATGCAATAGAACTAGGAAACTGAGTCCCCAGGCTGTTGCTTTTTTAAAATTTTTTATTGAAGTCTAGTTGATTTACAATGTTGTGTCAATTTCTGCTGCATAGCAAACTGACTCAGTTATACACACATAGACATTTCTTTTTTATATTCTTTTCCATTATGTCTCTTTATTGAACTTCAGCCTCTTCTCAATCCCAAAACTAAGAAATAGAGCCTCTCAGATTACAAGATCATTCTTCTTTTGGAGGAAAAGTGTAGAGGGAATAAGGTGGTTTTTCTATAATCATTAAGGCAGTAAAACATTTTCTAAAGGAAAAACTTGTTTTCCTAACCAACTTTTGCCATGATTTAAAAATCTCCTTAAGTCATTTTCTCTTTCTCCATAGCAGTTCCTGCCTAAGTAAAAAAAAAAAAATAAGCCCATATAATGTTTACTACCTTGGGATTTTGCCTGGCAAGTTTCCAGGTAAAAAGCTTCAGAAATCCCAGGGCAGCAAGTACTTTATTTTGCATTTGTCTCAGTTGAACATGTCACAGGACATTAGGAAGTAAAGAGTATGTCACAGTTCTCTCTGTATATACTATCTTCCAGAGCAGTAAAAGGAACAGAACTCTTGAAATGTAACTTCCTAAAGTATCATGAGTTAGGCTATAAATCCTAGAGAAATATAGGAAAGTGTTTTATTAACTGATCATTCAATTTTACTTATAAAATTGGCCCCAGTTGCTGAAATTTGAAACAAATAGCACATGAGTTGAACAAAGGCATCATCGGTTAAATGATAATTCTATTTTCTTTTCCCTTAAATTTCAGGAGACTTTGCTGTGCTCTTAAGCTCCGGACTTCCTATTAAGATTGCCATCCTGATGAATTTTATAAGTGCTTTAACTGCCTTCATAGGACTGTATATTGGCCTCTCGGTATCCACGGATCCATGTATTCAAAACTGGATCTTAACAGTTACTGCTGGGATGTTCTTATATTTATCCTTGGTGGAAATGGTAAGCTTTGTGGTTTTTCTATTTCGTTTTTCCAAACACTAAAAATGCAAAACAGAGAAAAAGCAGCAAAACGGAAGGATCAATAGGGAGATTCTCTTCTCTTTCTGTGCAATCCAAGAAAGTAAGTGGTAGGCAGAAGAAACATAATTTGAGATTCAGAGAATATTGACATTCTTTTAACTGAAATTAAGTGGAATGATTGAAACCTTTATAATTGTCAAAAAGTGATTGTCATTTCATTCTGCTCCAGCTTTGCATCTATAAAAGAGGCCTATACTTCCAGCTGAAAAATGAAAAGTTCTGTTAAACAGCCAGCCATTTTGTTTCTACATTAGAAAATATTTCAACTGAATTTGTCATTAAATTAAAGGGCTCTTTGGCTTTAATGAACCAGCCCTATCTTTAAGCTGCCAAAGCGCTATCATGCTGGTGAAATGAGAAAGATTATTATAGTATTGAATCTCTAAAATTGCAATATATTTTTCCTGAAGAGGTCCTTGCTGACATTAATGGTTAGGTTAACTCAATCATCACGTTTCATCCCCTAGAGTCTGAATTGAACCTGGGAAATTTCACTTTTTTTTTTTTTTGCCTCTTAAGTTCTGTTCTCTGCAAGATAAACCAGTTTTTTTAAGGTCACCTTCTATTAGATTGTTTACAACTTACATGTCTTTTTTTTTTTTTTTTGGCTGCGCCATGGGGCCTGGAGATTTTAGTTCCCGACCAGGGATTGAGCCTGGGCTCCGGCTGTGAAAGTGCCAAGTCCTAACCACTGGACCACCAGGGAATCCCCTACAACTTACATGTCTTAAGATAAAAGTCATAATGATTTTCCTGTCTCATGGACGGGAATAAGGCAAATTAAAATGGCATAAATTAACAAAAGAAATACATATTTTTAAAATCACCCTTTGTTTTTTTTTTAGATGTTGGGGTAGGAGTTTATTAATTAATTTATTTATTTTTGCTGCGTTGGGTCTTCGTTTCTGTGCGAGGGCTTTCTCTAATTGTGGCAAGTGGGGGCCACTCTTCATCGCGTGCGTGGGCCTCTCACTATCGCGGCCTTTCTTGTTGCAGAGCTTAGGCTCCAGACGCGCAGGCTCAGTAGTTGTGGCTCACAGGCCTAGTTGCTCCTCAGCATGTGGGATCCTCCCAGACCAGGGCTCGAACCCATGTCCCCTGCATTAGCAGGCAGATTCTCAACCACGGTGCCACCAGGGAAGCCCCAAATCACCCATTTTTAAAAAGAAGTCTTTATTGAATTTGTTACAGTATTGCTTCTGTTTTATGGTTTGGTTTTTTGGCCACGAGGCATGTGGGATCTTAGCTCCCCAACCAGCGAACGAACCCGCACCCCCTGCATTGGAAGGCAAAGTCTTAACCACTGGACCACTAGGGAAGTCCCAACAAAAGAACTATTTAAGACCTAAAATCAATAGAAAGCCAATCTGATCAGAAATAAAACGTGATTACATGCATCCTGGAGCAGAAACATAAAATAAACAATCTTGAAGGTCATATGTGGAACAGGACCATTGAGGTTGACTAGTGATTTGGCAGAAACCAGCGATTGTCCTGGAAGTAAGTAAAGAGACTGTTTCATAAGGGAAAAATTCTGGAAGGCAGGAACCTGGGCTTATACAACCAGAAGAGTGCATTCTGTAAGCAGAATTCAAGAAACGGACTCTTCAAGTAAAACCACCATCTTAAACTGTGCTGTAGGGACTTCCCTGGCGGTCCAGTGGTGAGGACTCCACCTTCTACTGCTGGGGCTTGGGTGGGGAGGCACGGGTTCAATCCCTGGTCAGGGAGCTAAGATCCCCCATGCCTGTCGGGGCACAGCCAAAAAAAAAAAAAAAAAAGAAACTGTAAATGCTTATGACTTTTTGGTGGTCTTTCTTAATTCTCATGAGATTCAAGTATATGAGGTAAACACCAAAATGTACTTTCATATTTAGAAATGTTCTTACATATTGTCTATGATACTCAGGGAATTCCCTAATCTTGGTAGTGAATATAGTGAGAGGTGCAGCTGATTCTACCCATCTTTTCTGAACCCCGGTCCCCAACCCGCAATCAGTGTTAGAGAATCCTGCCATCCTTCCAGTTTGAGAAATCTGGATTTCTCGCCTTGTGTGACTTAGAAAGCACACGGCCACTCATCACTGAATGTCGTGAGCTACCTTTTATTTAAAATGTCTGTAGATCCATCCTTAAGTTCACTCTGGAGCCTCCTGATTTTCAGCTTTGCATTTTTTTTTAAACATCTTTATTGGAGTATAATTGCTTTACAATGGTGGGTTAGTTTCTGCTTTATAACAAAGTGAATCCATTATACATATACATATGTCCCCATATCTCTTCTCTCTTGCATCTCCCTCCCTCCCACCCTCCCTATCCCACCCCTCTAGGTGGTCACAACAGCTTTGCATTTCTAATTACTTTTTTCTTTAGGAGTTCGTTGGGGGCAGTTGCTATATTCTTTTGAAGTTGAATTTGTGTTTTAACACAGTGTAGTCTCTCTTCAAGTATGATGGATGTGGATGTACGTAGTTAGTCCTTTCTCTTTGTCTCCTAAAATTGACCTGAAAAGATTATCAAGAACCATTTGAGCCCTAAGCTAAAGACATCATTTTCCCCTCAATGTTTCTTCTCCCGGTCTTGTAAGGATAAAGAATTGCTTGTAAGAAAACAATGTGGCTGACATCCTATGAAATTCTAACTAGAAGAAATCCTGACCTTATTGCAAATTACTATTGGCCAAAGAAAAATCAGCATCCTGGCAAAAAGACAGGAAAGAAAATACTCTGAGTTTCCTGGGGCTACTTCCTATAATCCAGGTCACCTGCTCTCACGGCCTTTAGAGTAACTTCTAAACAAATACAGCTCTTTCACATAGTGGCAAGTTTAACTCTTGTACTCTGGGGCCATGCCAAAGAAAATACTTTTTTGTCATTACAAGGGAAGAAAACAAGGTTTCAAGACTCTGTACAACAGCAAAGAAAATAAATGACAGCCACTAAAGGGTAAGGGGGAATACTTTCATTCACTGGCTATTTACCAAATTCTGGAAATTTACCAGGCATCTTCTGAGCAAGGTTAATGTGAAAAGATTAGCTAGATTTTTGTTTTGCTTATTTGTTTCAAAGAAATTGGGTGTGTTATTTCAAACTCCTAAAAGGAAAAGAACTGGGGGCAAAAATGGGGCCATTAGCAATGATGCCAACAAAGCAGAAAGTCTGCACTAGGCAAGTCTGCCAGCCTAAACTTCTCCAAAGTGGTATTGCCTTATCCAAGCACATCACCTCTCAGTTCCACTGAATAGTTTCTAAAGTAAGTTAAGAATGAATGCAGCTCTGGGTGGCCAGAGGAAATTCATTCTCTCTTATAAAGATCCATGTGCTAGACTGGGTTTCCCCAAAGCAGAGTCGAAGACAGAGGCGTGTGTGAAGTCAGTCAACTTGGGAGGTGACCCCGGGGAGCAGAAGGGCAGGGCAGGTGGGGTGAAACAGAGAAGGATAAAAAGTCAGTAAAACAGTGGGTTTTTGTTAAGTTCAATACCACCATGGGGCATCCACCACACAGGACCTACTGAGGGGGCTTCTGTCCCCATTGTTTGTTGGTCCCATAAGCGTCACCTCCCACATTTCAGGTGATACATGTCTGAGTGCCAAGGGAGTTCCCTGGCAGTGTCATGCCATCACGCTGAGGAGCCCAGGGCAAGAGAAAGAGGAATGTAGTGTAGACCTGAAACAAGGCTTTGTACAGGACTGGTTAACGCCCTCTTGGAAATGGTCTCTGCCGCAGTAGCTGGGGTGAGAGATGGGCTGAAAGAATATGAAATAGCACACACGTGCTGGCCATTAACAGTTGACCCCACCCACCACTCAAATATGCTCCTGGTCTCCTTCACTTTGGAATTCCATCTATACCAAAGCCCCTGCAGAGCGGTAGACAGCAAAAATCTCCACAAAGACTTCATACAAGGTAGTTAGTGGAAACAGTCTCTAAACCCTACTGGTCTTGAGGCAATATTTGATATTCATGATCTCTGTCCTTTCAGCAGACAATCTTGATTCTCCCCACCTTCAGGCAGCACTTTGACTGACCTCGATTTCGTTGCTGGTAGGGACACCCAGATCTTCCCTGAGGGATCCTCTTTGTCCTTGTCAGGCCATAGTTCCTGTGGTTGCCTGTTCACCACTGTCACCAGGTGTGGAAACACCAAGAAAGGCTCCACGGAATTCTCAGGTTTCCAGATACAGTCCTTGCTTACTCCATTGTGTAGCAATCACCCTACTCGTCACGGTAACCACTGACGATTGTTCCCATCAGCATAATAACTTTTTTCTCTATTGGTTGATCCGTTAGCATGAGATGCTCAAGTGACCAGGTGGTAGACATAACTTCAAGTTCAGTGGAAACATTCCCTGGTGTATTCTCCTCAAGGACAAGGATCTGTGTGATCCGATGGTGCTAAAGTTTGCAGGAACAGGAAGCACAAATTCTAAAAGCAGAAAAACTGGCAGTGATTATATACTATTGCTTCTTGATTTTGCCTGTTGTTTCTGCTCTTATTTCTATTATTTCCTTCCTTCTACTCACTTTGCATTTCATTTTCTGATCATTTTCTGGGTTCATGAGGTGGAACAATGTATCATTGATTTTCAATGTTTTCTCCTTTTCTAGGATAAGTATTTAGAGCTGTAAATTTCCCTCTAAGCACTGCTTTGCTGAGTCTCATGTATTTTGATATGTTCTGTTTCCAGTGCTGATCATTTTGAAATGTTTTTAAACATTCACAACATCTCATGATTTTTTCTTATTTGACCCATGTACTATATGGAAGTATGTTGCCTAATTTCTCAATACTTATAGCTTTAAAAAATATCTTTTAGTTATTTATTTTAATTCTTGCATAGTCAGAGAATATACTTTGTATTATTTTAGCCCTTTGAAATATTCTGAGACTTTTTTTATGGCCCAGAGTATGGTCTATCCTGGTGAATGGCCCCATGTGCATTTGAAAAGTACATGAGTGCGGCTGCTGTTGGGTGAGGGGCTCTGTGAATGTCAATTAAGTCAGGCTGGTTGATAGTGTTCTTCATATTTTCAAATTCCATAATGATTTTTTTTCTCCACTAGTTCTGTTAATTATTGAGGAAATGATTGAGGGAGTTAGGATACAGACCTAACTTTGTGGGTTTCCCTATTTCTTTCTTAGTTCTATCAATTTTGCTTCATGCATTTGACACTCTGATATTAGATGCATGCATATATAGGGCTGCTACATCTTCTTAATTGAATTGATACTTTTATCACCATGAACGATTCCTCTTTATCTCTGGTAAAAGTCCTCGTCCTAAGTCTCCTTTGCCTGCTGTTGATATAGTCACACCTGCTTTCCTGCTTACTATTTGCACAGAATATGGAAAGTAAGTGGTAGGGCTTTAAAAGAGTATTTGAAGTGATGTAACAGGAGAAATGTCTGATGCAATTAGCCGTGTCTGTGATTAATATGTTAATATCCATGTATCTTGTTTACCTTATTTCCCTAAATCTTATTTATAACAAATCTATTGGTTTGTGATCCTTTTCATACTCCCATGTTTGCTACAAAGATTTCATGAGATTTGTTCTTTATAGATAGAATAGCCCCTGAAAGATATACATGTCCTAGTCTTGGAAGCTTGTGAATATGTTATCTCACATATGAAAAGAAACTATGCAGGTGTGATTAAGGTTTAGAATCCAGAGATGGGAAGATTACCCTGGATTATCTGGGTGGTCCCAATCTAATCACCAGTTGTTAAAAGTGGAAAACCTTCCCCAGCTGTGGTCAGACAAAGATATGTGATGACAGAAAGGTCAGAGAGATTTGACGTTGCTGAATTTGAAACTGGAGGAAGGGGACCAGGAGCTCAGGAATGCAGGCAGCCTCTAGAAGCTGGAAAAGGCAAAGAAACAGCTTCTCCCCTAAAGAATCCAAAATGGAAAAATATGTCCCCAAATTCAGGTCCAGCTGCTCCCCGCTCGAAAATCAATACCCGAGAGGCAGTTGTTGGTAGAAAGGAAAATTGCTTTTAATCAGAATGCTGGTGATCTGGGGAGATGATTGACTCAGTGTCCCCCCAAAACCATCTGCTTGGCCATGAAAGTTTTTAAAGGGAAAAACGGAGGTAATCTCAGTTAATTATTGAGATGGGGGTCAGAGTTGTCACCATCCCCTGCTGCATGCAGGCTTGTTGACTTCTTGTGATCTTCCTTTGGATGCTGTCTTGTTCACACAGTTGGTCCACACTGTTTGTTCACGAGATTACTGAAGGGGAAGCAAGGGAAGAGTCACCTGTTAATTACTTATCCTTCTTTTCTACTTCTTTGATCTACAGAAAGAACCAACAAGTTAGGCAAGGTATTGTGTGAGCACAAGATCTGATAGGTGTGCTGGGGCTGGGGATGAGTAGAGCATGGGGGTGCCTACTTGAAAAGTTAGTTACAGCGTAGCTTTGCTGAGTTGACAAGAAAGGGGGTTTCCTGCTGTGGGCTGTTTCCTGCAAAGAGCTGTTTACAAATCCCCCCCCCCCAGATATCATTCCATTTCTATGGGATTAGGGATGAAGGTCCATCTTCTGTAGCTGCTTCATGCTGTGAAAGGGCCTCGAGGTCTTAGTGTGAAAGATATTGACATGGGTTTGAAGCATCTCTTAGCTGACAGCTTCAGTTGCCCGTTTACATATACGAGCAGAAAAAGCTACAATTATTTATTTATTTATTTATTTTTAAAGAGCTCACATCTTTTTTTGTTTGTTTTAAATTTATTTATTTATTTATTTTTGGCTGTGTTGGGTCTTCGTTGCTGTGCGAGGGCTCTTCTTTAGTTGCGGCGAGCAGGGGCCACTCTTCATCGCGGTGCGCGGGCCTCTCACTATCGCGGCCTCTCTTGTTGCGGAGCACAGGCTCCAGACGCGCAGGCTCAGTGGTTGTGGCTCACGGGGCCAGCTGCCTCGTGGCATATGGGATCTTCCCAGACCAGGGCTCGAACCCGTGTCCCCTGCATTGGCAGGCAGATTCTCAACCACTGCGCCACCAGGGAAGCCCAAGCTACAATTATTTTGATGCCTACAGAGATACAGATTGTTATGTGCAATAGTGTTAATCCCATTCTCTTAAGGCCAGTGCTTGGAGTTGTGGGAGCCATAGATTCAGTGCTGCTCAAGATGGAGCAGCTTATGTCCTGACTGCAGTCTGGTTGTCATGCAGTTAGCCCTTCCTTCTTGTGGCAATTATAGTGTCTGTAAAACAACTCAGGAGTGTGCATCAGACACTGTCTGTGACCCTATTATCCTAATCATTAACTGCTTGAACCTGCTCTTCTGTGACCCAGGAAGGCCTGGGAGATGTCAGCTTTTCTACAAACAAGAGGCAGAGGACATGGAGGGGCCTTTTTACTTGGGGAGAGGGAGCCCACAGGGTTCTGCTCAGTTCCAAACACATTGATTTTAGCCTGGTGAGACCCAAGTGAAATTTCTGACCTACAGAACTCTAAGATAAATTTGTGTTGTTTTAAACCACCAGGTTAGTAGTGATCTGTTAACAGCAGCCATAGAAAACTAATATGTCTCTGTGCTACTAACCTTGGTTTAGATGTGCTCGGGAACAGAGGCAGCTATGTAAGAGCTTCTCATTCTGTCTGAGAACTGAAAATTCCTTCTAAGAAAATTCCCAGAACTAAAAAAATCAGGAAGATTTCTCATAGCCACCATCTCTAAAGTTTACAAAATCTCTCAAATAGAAGGAAAAGACCAGCCCTGGAAGTACTGTTTTTTTCAGCAGTTTGGATAAGAGAGACTTTATTTTTAACGATATGATTTATTATTTAAAGAATAAGTTAATTCATTTTGAAGAGCATTAAGCAGGTTATGCCAAAGAAAGGTTTATTTTGGATCCGAAACAAGATTCAAACCTTTAGGCACTTTTCCTAAGGTTTGAAATCCTGCAAAACTGTTTCCATAGCAACAAGCCCATAGAAATCTCAAGGGGCTATCATGATGGATGTGACTGGAGATGTCTCTAGAATGGGGATAACTGCACAGCTGCCTAGGATCTAGTATGTTAATAGCATCCAAGCTATTAGTGGAGGAGCTGTAACTCAGAGAAGTAGGTACAGAAGAAGGAAGTGCCTACCAATTCATGCCAAAGCAAAAGAAACTCCCATGCCCCCTCCGTGTACATCACAGTGAATTAATTGAGAATATACCTTATTTCCAGCCCTCTCCCTCCACCAGTCTTTCTCACTACATAAATCTCTGGGTTGCTTCCTCTTCTGCTCTGCACTTGGGTTTTTTGTTTTGATTTTTTGTTTGTTCCTGTTTTGTTTTGTTTTTTGTTTTGATGCTCTTTTAAAACTTCTTTTCACTGACCTAATAATGGGAGAAGAAACAGTAACATTGAAGAGGAATCACTTAGAGCAATTTGCTTATCTACCTTTGTCTGGAAATAATATCCTCCAAGTAATATCACAGCCACCCTTTTGCCTGGAGCATTTTCCAATTACCAAATAATTTTCTTTGTATGAAAGGCAGGGTAAAGAATATTTTGAATTTTTGAACTTAGATCCTGTGCTTTGAAAATACACCCAAACAGAGAAAAAGAAGATCCATCTATGAAACCCACTCAGTAAATAGGATTATCATCAGTCCAGATGAAGGGCATTCATTGGCTTCTCTACAATTATTTTAGTTCAGTAAATATAACAGCTTTAAGATTGTGAATTGGGTAAAAAAACATAAATTGACTGACAAAAGGGCCACCCTCCTAGCTAGGTTTCTTATCTTTTTAAAAGCAGGTGACTGTAATATTAAGCTATTCCTACACGTTTAGGATATTGGTCCTATTCCCTGTTCCCATCATGCTCTCTTTATCTTCCAATTTATTGCATTTGATTGAGTCTTTCTTTCTCAGAGAACTTTAAATAAATCCAGTGCAATTCAATCAATAATCTATAATCCCAAGTTGGCTCTGGTAAATGAATCCTTTATCCAAAAAAACTAGTAAGCTACCCTTTCTTTGAAGTTTGGCAATCTCTAGGTGTAATGACCTTTAAACAATATTCATCTATAGAAAAGGGATATTTTGTTAGAAAAGACATAAAATAATCTTGATATGAATATTTGCTTTCAACAAATACTGTACTTGAAATCAATGTGTGTAACTGACATCGTTTAAATACTCTTTTGCTGTGAAAAAATGAGAAGCATTTAAAAACCATTTCAGGCCGCACAGTGAATATAATTTAATATTCACAATTATTTCTTCACAAAAGCAAGAAGTATGAAAATCATTCTTACCAACAATTTTGATAGATTTCCATTCTCTTTCTGTAAAAAAAGAGATTTCTCTAAAAATCAGTCAAACCCTACACTTAGATATTTTCTACTGAGAAAATGATTAATAGGCCCAACTCTGATGAACACTGAGCTCTGTAATTTTTAAACATTGGCCACCAGAAATGTTTGTATTTTTTGCTCTTCATGTTTTTTTTCTTCTAACTAGTTTCTCAAACCATATGTGCATGCGTGCACACACACACACACACACATCTTCCAAAGCAATCCATTTCTTAGGAAACTATTACAGCTGGCTGATGACTCTCTTTGCTGAGCTATACAATTAAGAGTTTGTCTAACTTAATTGCTTCCCCTAAGGAAAAAAATGGAGAAGTGGATTGTTAAATACAAGTTAAAAACAGGTAACATCTTTGTCTCTCTGAATTATATGTGACAATGATGTGGTCTTTGTCTTACAACTCAGTTTTCAAAAGAGAAATTTTCATTTATCTTCTGTTGCAAATGGCTTCATGAATTCCCTTGGGATACCATTCAGAAGGTAGAAACCTATAATATCTTGTATTTGAATATTTAACAAATAAAATATCTAATGCTGGATTTTTAAAAAGAACCTTATAAGCCTCCAGTTTGGTGATCTCAGACACACTGAGAGCTGTGGCCCTTGCTTTCTTCCTTGGTAAGGAAAGTTAACACTACTGTATTAAGTTGTTTTACAAACATAGCTACTAATTTTAAAAGACCTAAATTCGAAACAGGACTTGTGTCAGTGGGAACGAATCTCCCAATTTCAGGATATTGTTGGGTCAACATAGTCATGTGTGTTGAGGGCACTAATTCTATTCATGTGGGCTCTGTTCTCATGACCTCATGAAATCCCAATTATGTCCCAAAGGCCCCACCTCCTAATACCATCACATTTGGGGGTAGGGTTTCAACACAGGAATTTTGAGAGGGGACAAAAACATTCATAACATGACACATTTTATGCTCTGGGACTTGGAGATCCAAACATAACCCAGAACTTCATGTTTCTCAGTACAAAGTGAATGCAATAAATCCTTAGTAAATGACACCTCTTCTTACCATATATTTTCTTAGATGTAATCTAGATGCTACTTATTGTAATATTACAGTAAGCTAAAGAGCTAAAGAATTAATCAAAGCAAAGTTTTTGAAACCTTGGAGTGAGTGAATGTGTGTGTGTTCATTGTGGTAAAATATCCATAACATAAAATTTGCCATTCTAACCATTTTAGGTGTACAGTTCAATGGCATTAAGCACATTCACATTGCTGTTCAACCTTCATCACCATCCATCTCCAGAACTTAAAAAAATATTTTCATACTGAAACTCCATACTCATTAAACAATAATACACCCCTACGCCCAGCCCCTGGTAACCACCATTCTGCTTTCTTCTCTATGAATTTGACCATTTACTGTAGGTACCTCACATTAGTGGAATCATGCAGTATTTGTCCTTTTGTGATTGGCTGAGTTCACCTCACATAATATCTTCAAGGCTCATCTGTGTCATAGCATGTGTCAGAGCTTCCTTCCTTTTTAATGTTGAATAATATTCCATTGTATGTATATCACATTTTGTTTATCCATTTATCTATCAATGGATACTTGGCTTGCTTTCACCTTTTGACTATTGTGAATAATGCTGCTATGAACACGGGTGTATAAATATCTGTTTGAGTCCTTGCTTCAATTCTTTTGTGTATATATCCAAAAATGGAGTTGCTAAATCATATGATAATTCTATTTTTAATTATTTTAGAAACTGCCATACTGTTTTCCATAGTATCCACACCATTTTACGTTTCTACCAATGGCAGTCAGCGTTCCAGTTTCTCCACATCCTCACCAACACTTGTTATTTTCTGTTATTTTGATAATAGTGCTCCTAATGGGTGTGAAGTGGTATCTCATTGTGGTTTTCATTTGCATTTCCCTAATGATTAGTGATGTTAAGCATCTTTTCATATGCTTATTGGCCATTTGTATATCTTCTCTTTGGAAAAATGTCTATTCAAGTCACTTGCTCATTTTGTAATTGGGTTGTTTGTTTTTTGGTTGTGAGTTATAGGAGTTCTTTATATGTTCTGGATATTAACCTTTTATCAGATATATGATTTGCAAATATCTTCTCCATTCCATGGATTGCCTTTTCACTCTGTAATGTCCTTTGTTGCATAAAAGTTTTAAATTTTGATGAAGTCAAACTTACTTATGTTTTTCTTGTGTTGCCTAAGCTTTTAGTGACATATCCAAGAAATCACTGACAAATCCAATGTTACCAAGATTTCCCCCTATGTTTTCTTCTAAGAGTTTTATAGTTTTAGTTCTTACATTTAGGTCTTTGATTCATTTTGGGTTAGTTTTTGTATATGGTGTAAGGTAGGAGTCCAGCTTCATTCTTTTGTGTGTGGATATCCAGTTTTCCCCATTCGTTGAAAGGACTGTTCTTGCCCCATCAAGTTGTCTTGGCACTCTTGTTGAAAATCAGTTGGCTGTGTATGCAAGGTCATCTAGGTTTCACCTATATTATCTTCCAATAGTTTTACAATTTTGTGTTTTTCATTTAAATCTGTGATTCATCTTGACTTAATTTTTATGGAAGTTCTGTGTATAGATTCATTTTTTTTGCATGTGCATATCCAATAGTTCCAACACCATTTGTTTAAAAGACTTTGTTCCATTTTATTACTTTTGCTCTTCTGTCAAAGATCAGTTGACTATATTTATGTGGGTCTATTTCTGAGTTCTCTACTCTGTTCCATTGATCTGTATGTCTATTCTTTTGTCAATACCACGCTGTCTTAATTACTGTAGCTTTATAGTAAGTCTTGAAGTTCTTCTCCAACTTTATTCTTCTCCTTCAATATTGTGTAGGCTATTCTGTGTCTTCTGCCTCTCCATATAAACTTTAGAATCAGTTTGTCAATATCCACAAAATAACTTGCGGGGATTTTTATTTTGATTTGGATTGCATTGAATCTGTAGATCAAGTTGTGAACATCTGACATCTTGACAATATTGAGTCTTCCTATTCATAAACATGCAATATCTCTCCATTCAGTTTTTCCTTGACATCTTTTGTTTGAGCTTTATAGTTTTCCTCATATAGATCTTGCACATATTTGGTTAGATTTATACCTGAGTATTTCATTTTGGGTACTGATATAAATGGTAATATATTTTTAATTCAAACTCCACTTGTTCATTCCTGGTAAATAGAAAAGCAATTGACTTTTGTATATTAACCTTGTGTTCTGTAACCTTGATATAAGCATTTAATAGTTCCAGGAGCTTTGCTGTTGGTTCTTTTGGATTTTCTACATAGATGATCATGTCAAGTACAAATAAACACAGTCTTATTTTCACTTTCCCAATCTCTTTACCTTTTATTTCCTTTTCTTCTCTTACTGCACTTGCTAGGACTTCCAATACGATGTTGAAAAGCAGTGGTGGGAGGGGACATCCTTGCTTTGTGTCTGATCTTATGGGAAAGCTTTGAGTTTCTCACCATTGAGTGAGATGTTTAGCTGTAAGCTTTTTATAGATGCTCATAGTGAATATGAGGAAGTTTCCCTCTATTCCTAGCTTACTGGGAGTTTTTATCATAAATGGGTGTTGAATTTTGTCAATGCTTTTTATGCATCTATAGATAGGATCATGTGATTTTTCTTTAGCCTGTTGATATTGGAATGTAGATTACATTAATTGATTTTTGAATGTTAAACTAGGCTTGTATATGCCTGGGGTAAATCCCACTTTTTTGTGGTATATAATTCTTCTTACACATTGTTGGATTTGAGTTGCTAATATTTTGTTGAGGATTTTTACAACTCTGTTCATGAGAAATATTGCTCTATATTTTTCTTTTCTTGTAATATCTCTGTCTGGTTTTGGTGTTAAGACAACACTGGCTTCTTAGAATGAATTAGAAAGTATTTCCTCTGCTTCTTTCTTTGGGAAGAGATTGTAGAGAACTGACACAATTTCTTCATTAAATATTTGATAGAATTCACCAGTGAATACATCTGGGTCTAGTGCTTTGGAAGGTTGTTAATTATTGATTCTACTTCTTTAATAGAAATAGGCCTATTCAGATGGTCTATTTCTTTTTGTGTTAGTTTTAGCAGATTGTGTCTTTCAAGGAATTTGTATATTTCATCTAGGTTATCAAATTTGTGGGCATAGAGTTATTCATAATATTCCTTTATTATCCTTTTATTGTCCATGGAGTTTTTAGTGATGTCCCCTCTTTCATTTCTGATATTGGTAATTTGTGTCTTCTGTCTTTATTTCTTAGTTAGCCTGGAAGAGGCTAATCCATTTTATTGCTCTTTTTATGGAATCAACTTTTGGTTTTGTCGATTTTTCTCTATTGATTTCCTGTTTTCAATTTCATTGATTTCTGCTGTAATTTTTATTATTTCTCCTCTTCTTCTTTCTTTGGATTTAATTTGCTATTCTTCTTCTAGTTTCCTAAATTGGAAGCTTAGCTTATTGATTTTAGATCTTTCTTTTTTCTAACATATACATTCAATCATAAATTTCCCTCTATTCACTATGTTCACTGAATCCCACTAATTTTGATAAGTTGATTTTCATTTTCATCTAGGTCAAAATATTAATTTCTCCTGAGATTTCTTCTTGACTCGTTATTTAGAACTGTGTTGTTTAATCTTCAGTATTTGGGGATTTTCCAGCTATTTTTCTGTCATTAATTTCTAGTTTAATTCCATTGTGATCTGAGATCAGGCATTGTATGATTCCTATTCTTTTAAGTTTATTAAGCTTTATGGCCCAGAATGTGGTCTATCTTGGTGAGTGTTCCATGTGAGCTTGAGAAGAATGTGTGTTCTGCTGTGATTGGATGGAGCAGTCTGTAGACGTCAATTTTATCCAACTGATTGATGGTGCTCTCTAGTTCCACTTTGATCTCACTGATATTTTGCCTCCTGGATCTGTCCATTTCTGAAAGAGGCATGCTAAAGTCTCCAGCTATAATAGTGGATCCATCTAGTTCTTCTTTCAATTTTATCAGTTTTTGCCTCATGTATTTTGACATGCTGTTGTTAGATGCATACACATAAAGGATTGTTATGTCTTCTTGGAGCATTGACTCTTTTTTCCTTATCTAATGCCCATCTTTTTCCCTGATAACTTTCCTTTCTCTGAAGTCTGCTCTGTTTGAAATTTATATAGCTACTCTTGCTTTCTTTTGATTAGTGTTAGCATGGTATATCTTCCCCCATCCCTTTGCTTTTAATCCACATGTATCTTTGTATTTACAGTGGGTTTCTTGTAGACAGCATCTAGCTGAGTCTTGGTTTTTGATCCAGTCTGATAATGTCTGTCTTTTAGTGGGTATATTTAACCATTGATATTTACAGTGATTATTGATATAGCTAGATTAATATCTACCATATTTATTACCATTTTCTAATTGTTACCCTTATTCCCTGTTGTTATTTCTGTCTTCTACACTTTTCTACCTTTTGTGGTTTTGAACAATTTATTTGATTCCACTTTCACTCATTTCTTAGCATATTAATTATACTTCTTTTTTTAGTTTTTTAAGCAGTTGCCCTAAAATTTTCAATATATGTTTATAACTAATCCAGATCCACTTTGAGATAACACCGTACTGCTTATTGGGTAATGTAAGTACCTTATAATAACAAAATAATTCTAAACCACCTGTCCCATCCCCTGTGTCAATGCTGTCATTCCTTTCACTATTACATAGGCATACATATGCACACGCGCACACACAGACACACACACACAAGAATGCATAATCAAATACATTGTTGCTATTATTATTTTGAACAAATGTTTATCTGTTAGATCAATTAAGAATAAGAAAAAATAAAGCTTTTATTTTACCTTTACTTACTCAGTTTTTGGAACACTCTTCCTTTCTTTATGTAGATTCCAGTTTCTGATCTATATTATTTTCCTCTCTCTGAAGAACTTCTTTTAACATTTCTTGCAAGACAGATCTACTGGCAACAAATTTCCTCAATTTTTGTTTGTCTGTGAAAGTCTTTTTTTCCCTTTACTTTCAAAGGATAATTTTAGGGGTACAGAATTCTAGATTGGTGGTTTTTCTCTCTCAACACTTCAAACATTTCATTTCAGTCTCTTTTTGCTTGCGTAGTTTCTGAGAAAGATTTAGATGTAATACTTATCCTTGCTCCTCTACAGATAAGATATTTTTTCCCTCTGACTTCTTTCAAGATTTTTTTTTATCTTTAATTTTCTGAAGATGATATGCCTATATGTCATCCTGGGGGCATTTTCTCTGAGCTTCCTGGATCTGTGGTTTGATGTCTGACATTAATTTGGAGGAAATTCTCAGTCATTATTCTTCAAATATTACTTCTGTTCCTTTCTCTCTTTCTTTTTCTGGTATTCCCATTACACATAAGTTACATCTTTTGTAGTTGTCCCATGGTTCTTGGATATTGTGTTCTGTTTCTTTTCCCAGTCTTTTTTCAGTTGCTTTTCAGTTTCAGAAGTTTCTATTGTCATATTCTCAAGCTCAGAGAGTTTTTCCTCAGCTGTATGCAGTCTACTAATAAGCCCATCCAATGCATTCTTCATTTCCGTTAGAGTGTTTTTGATTTCTAACATTTCTTTTTCATTCTTTCTTGGAATTTTCATCTCTCTGATTATTTTACCCATCTGCTATTGCACATGTTGCCTTCTTTTCAGAAATCCCTTAGCATTTTAGTTATAGTTTTTAAAAATTCCTAGTCTGATAAAGCCAACCTTCTTACCATACCTGACTGTAGGTCTGATGCTTGTTCAGTCTCTTCAGAAAACTGTTTTTTGCCCTGTAGTATTCCATATTATTTTTGTTGAAAGGATGGCGTAGTGTACTGGGGAAAAGAATGGTGGTAAATAGGGCTTTAGTAATGCAGTGTGAGACATGGGGGGAGGGGGGGAGTTCTATAGGCCTGTGATTAGATCTCCATCTGTTGGTGAGCCTGTGCCCCTGGACCATGGATTTCTTGTCCCCTCCCTGCTTAGGTGGGACAGAATGGCTGAAAAGGGGCTAAAGTTGGGTACTTCCCTTCCCCAGGTAGGTTAGGCTCTGGTAAAGTAGTTTCTCCTGAGGGCAGGAGATTTTTGTTAAAAATAACAAAAAGCTCTGGCATATTTTAAAAATGGCTCTTTTAATCCTCCTCTTGCTGGAAGCTTGACAGCATTTTTCTCCAGTATTCACTGTGAGAATCTGGTAGAGCTCCTCGCAGTAAAATTCACAAAAGTGTGTGGGTGGGAGGCCTCCCTAAGACTGGTTCCCCCTGAAGTTTTTTTTTTTTTCCTTACATCTTTATTGGAGTATAATTGCTTTACAATGGTATGTTAGTTTCTGCTTTATAACAAAGTGAATCAGTTATACGTATACATATGTTCCCCTATCTCCTCCCTCTTGCATCTCCCTCCTTCCCACCCTCTCTATCCCACCCTTCTAGGTGGTCACAAAGCACCGAGCTGATCTCCCTGTGCCATGCGGCTGCTTCCCACTAGCTATCTATTTTACGTTTGGTAGTGTATATATGTCCATGCCACTCTCTCACTTTGTCACAGCTTACCCTTCCCCCTCCCCATAGCCTCAAGTCTATTCTCTAGTAGGTCTGTGTCTTTATTCCCATCTTACCCCTAGGTTCTTCATGACATTTTTTTCCTTAGATTCCATATATATGTGTTAGCATACAGTATTTTTCTTTCTCTTTCTGACTTACTTCACTCTGTATGACAGACTCTAGGTCCATCCACCTCACTACAAAACGCTTAGTCTTGTCTACACTCAGCCTCTAACGATCCATCAGTTACAGCTCCAGTTTCCCTACCCTGGCACTGGTTCCTGCAAAAGTTCCTGCTTGTGGTTTCTGCTACAGTAAACTGTGATTCTCTGTGTCTTCTTGGCTTTCCATATGTAGGCCAGCAGTTTGCCCTGTGAGCTCACTTCTCTGACATATCTGAGAAGGCTTGTTAATCTTTGAGTTTGTTCAGTTTTTCACGTGTTAGGATGAATTGGTGACTTGTAATCTCCTTACATGCCATACCAGAATCCAGAAGTCTTCGATATTCAACTGTCGGTGGGAAAAAAATGCACAACGTGAGAGTTGTGAGTTAAGTTTTATTGGGGCAAAATGAGGACTATAGCCCAGGAGACGGCATCCCAGATAGCTCTGAGAAACTGCTTCAGAGAGGTAGGGGGAAGGTCAGTATATATGTGGTTTTAGTGGAGGGGGAGTACATGCAATCAAGCACATATTGTTTGCAGAAGGTTTCTGCTAATCTCATGATTAGCTAGTCACGAGGAGCAGATGTCAGCATGAAGGATTTTAGTGTTTTTTCTAGATATGAGGAGATGCAAGATTTGGGCTCATAAAATCGTCTCCTGGGCTTCCCTGGTGGCGCAGTGGTTGAGAGTCCGCCTGCCGATGCAGGGGACGCGGGTTCGTGCCCCGGTCCGGGAGGATCCCACATGCCGCGGAGTGGCTGGGCCCGTGAGCCATGGCCTCTGGGCCTGTGCGTCCGGAGCCTGTGCTCCGCAACGGGAGAGGCCCGCGTACTGCAAAAAAAAAAAAAAAAAAATCGTCTCCTGACAATATCTAATTATCTGAAGACCTGTTCTGCCAGTTTTTCCCAGAGCAAAGAGCGCCTCATTTCTGATCTCTACCCGGAACTCCTTTCAGGAGGTCTTGAAAGTCAGCAGCTGCAGCAGCTCATAATTTAATCCTTAGAGGTAGATGGCAGGTGCCAGTTTGTAGGTGACACAACTATTAAGTATACAGTTGCACATGCAAACAGATCATTGCAGGATTGCCAACCAAATGGTGACTTCCATTAACAAGTTTCCATTTTGTTTTTAGAAGTGAATCTTCTGCAAGGACAAAATCAAGCCATTTACAAATGTGACAGACCAACCCATTGCATATGTGCCCCTAAAGAGTTTAAACATTATTAGGATGCCCTACAAAAAGTCTTCTGAGGTTTTTTTCCTCATCATATTTCTTAGGAATAAGCATGGTTCTTCTTACCAAAGGCAAATATATACCCGACTCAGTGTGCACGATGGGTTTTAAGGTCCCTCTGTAAAGAAGATGGCATAAACCAGTTGTTAATTGTGCTTCATGAATGTAGAAACGCATTATTTCTCTTGAAAGTTGGTGACGCCAAAAGCTGTGGATTCCTGAGAGGGGAAAAATATTTGCATTACTATTTTACCTTCATAAGAGAGATCACCAAGTGTCTTCAACAAATGAATGTTGAATTTCTATATTTGAATTGTACATTGTTAATAATGAAAGGCCTTTGAAATTTTTAGTGTATTATATCAATAGAAATATTGGACACTGAGATTTCTTTTTTAGCATGTACATTTATGAACCATAATGAAGGTGAATGTTGCAAAATCCAGTCAGTGATCTTTAATGACACCAAGAAGAAACCATTTTCAGAATACCAACGGAAATGGACAGAGAAGTCTTTGTATGGCCTGGGAGTGTGAACCTTAGATGTACAAGAAGGAGAGACAGAATCTTAGTTTCAGAGGATATTTTACAGACCACCTTTTTTTGTGACAAGTCCTCCTTAGTATATAATTACTACATGGTACATGATATTAGTATTTATCCACTTTCTTTCCTGATGTGTTCTAGCTTCTCTGTGAACATTCATTTTAAAGCTTCAGTTTGACTAAGGATACAATTATCAGGATGGACTCAAGTGTAAAACATTTATTTACTATCACTTTCTAAAATGTTCAGAAATCCTACTCAGCACTTGACCATCATAACTACCTCTGAATTAGTTAATAGAACTTGCAAGGACAATTATCTGTAGAAAAATCACCGTCAATATGTGGACTTTGTGCATCTCAGGGAATTTCTTTCCTGTGCCTGATTGAAAATTTTAAAAAAGAACTTAGTGGTATGTTAAAGAGTTGCATCTTAGTTAAAGATTATTTTCCAGAAAATTACAACACTTTGACTATCATATCTTGACATTCACTGATCTGACTTGAGGAACTTGCCAAGCATGGAGGTTAAAAAGGAAGGACTTTCTACTTCAACGTTTCCGAATATCTGGAAGAAATCTAAAGAACATTTCTCCTAGTGCTATCTCTGGGCAAGGCTGTTTTACTAACATTTCTCATCTTTTTTTTCTACATTTTACTTCAATGTTAACACACTCTATCCATCATTTCACCCCTCTCGTCTTAGGGTATAAATCAACATCTGTAAAACTGTTCAATAACAGAATTTAATTGCCCTGGAGGAAAAGGGGACTTTCCTCACTTGAAAGCCAGGGGAAAATGGTGGCATTTAACCTCTTGTTGGGCATTTTAAAAAGAGGAAAAGAATAATAAATGCTCTTGAAAATTAATTCACATGGACCTTTATTTTCCTTCAAAATTTTCTGACTGAAATTATTTTTAAAATGTGAGTAGGGGGCTTCCCTGGTGGCGCAGTGGTTGAGAGTCTGCCTGCCGATGCAGGGGACACGGGTTCGTGCCCCGGTCCGAGAGGATCCCACATGCCGCGGAGCGGCTGGGCCCGTGGGCCATGGTCGCTGGGCCTGCGTGTCCGGAGCCTGTGCTCCACAACGGGAGAGGCCACAACAGCGAGAGGTCTGCGTACCACAAAAAAAAAAAAAAAAAAAAAAAAAAGTGAGTAGGACTTCCCTGGTGGTGCAGTGGTTAAGAATCCACCTGCCAATGCAGGGGACACGGGTTCAAGCCCTGGTCCGGGAAGATCCCACGTGTTGTGGAGCAATGAAGCCCGTGTGCCACAACTACTGAAGCCCGCGTGCCTAGAGCCTGTGCTCCTCAACAAGAGAAGCCACCGCAATGAGAAACCCGCACACAATGAAGAGTAGCCCCTGCTCGCCGCAACTAGAGAAAGCCCACATGCAGCAACGAAGACCCAATGCAGCCAAAAATAAATAAATAAAATATAAATAAAAAAATTTTTTTAATGTGGGTAGATTTGGAGCAAGTGAAATACTGTGATCAGATGTGGTCTGAGCTTTGGCATTTTATGTTTGTATCTTTTGGAAAGACATTCTGCAGAACTCTCTGGTATTTTGGCATGTACCCAAGAGATATTACGGTTCACATTATCATCCATAGTCATCCAAAAGAGGGCCAAGTATTGTCTCAAAAGCAAGCTTAGCTGGGTTTTCTTACCAAACCACATGGACATGGGAAGTTCAGACAGGCCACTCAAATTAAGATCAAAGCTTCCATATCAGGGTGAAAATCTCCTTAAAGTGTTTTGAAATGTTGATTTTCATTGTTTGTCTGTTTCTATAGGTGTACAAAGTTAGCCTGTTATAGCTTTTTTTCCAGAGCATAGTGTCTGCCTTAAAAACAGAATCAGTAATGTGATGTCTTTTATGACAAAGGCAGTGTGATATCTGTATATTCTACTACATATTTTTATCACATGCAGTGGCTAGTTTATGCCTAGTTGGACATTTTTAGTGTTTGCATTTTCTATTTTTTTCTAATTAGTTAGAAATGTATTGGCCATAATAGAGGTGGATTTCAGAGAGAAAGCTGGTCTTTGTAGGTGTTTGTATATCCTCTACAATAATGAGATGCCCTGGCTCCTTGTCTTGGTTCTGACATCACGTCCGTGTGCCTTTGGATGAGCCATCATCCTCCTTGAGCCAGTGTTTCCTCATAACTGAAAGAAGTTAATAATTTTACCTCTTACAGGGTTATGAGGAGTAAACAGGAGAGGGGGAAAGATATAAGAAAGGGCATGATAAAATGGATGTAAATGAAAGTAAATGTTACATAAGACCTTCTGCCAGAGCATCTTGAAAGGCGTCGAGGGAAAGGTGAGCTGCTAGAAGGTACCCCTGAATGGATGGCAAGTTATCACAGAGCCAATTATTTTGATTAAAAAAAAAAAAAGCAAGGGATACCATTTGCAGCAATATGGATGGACCTAGAGGTGATCATACGAAGTGAAGTAAGCCAGACAAAGAAAGACAAATACCATATGATATCACTTATATGTGGAATCTAAAAAAATGATACAAAGGAACTTATTTACAAAACAGAAAGAGGCTCACAGACATAGAAAACAAACTTATGGTTACCAACCAGGAAAGGGAGGTGGCGGGAGGGATAAATTAGGAGTTTGGGATTAACATGTACACATGACTATATATAAAATAGATAACCAATAGGGCCTACCGCATAGCACAGGGAACTCTACTCAATATTTTGTAATAACCTATAAGGGAAAAGAATCTGAAAAGGTATATATATACCGGATGCTCCCATACAGGCATGAAAAAATACGTCAGCCTGTTTTCCACTGCCATAAATCTAAAGCCCTTGCATATTTTATATGTTTGACCTTTCTCTTGCTAGGTAAAAGAATCCAGTAGTTCTCAATCAGAGGTGATTTTTAGCCCCCAGGGGACATTTGACAATGTCTGGAGACATTCTTGGTTGTCATGACTAGGGGCAGATGTACAACTGACATCTAGTGGATAGAAATCAGGGATGCTGCTAAACATTCTTCAATACACAGGAGAACTCCCACAGCAAAGAATTATCTAGCCCCAAATGTCAGCAGTGCCAAGGCGGCGTTCAGTCTCCAATCCTTGTTGACCTGAGCCTGTGCTCCAATAGAAATGACTGTCATGAGAGAGATATAGTCACTCTGACCTTCTCAGGGTGAGGGATTCGAAAGAATGTGAGACAAACACATTGAGGCACTTCACACAGATGCTTGAGTGAACGTTTCCCTCTAAATGGCATACGGCATTTCACAAACATAAAGCGGTTGCCATTTCTCTCTCTGAGAATAAAACATAGCCTTAGGAGATGATGCCTTTATTGTTCCAAAGGTCAGGAAGACCTTGGTCATCATTTTGAAAAGAAACAAGTATATGCTTTGTAATAGCCAGTGAATTTAGCAACTTCATAAACCTAACAGAACGATCAAAAATGATACCTTTCATTTATTATCTATTGCACATTTAAGCATCTTCCAAAAATAAAAATAAGAAGAGTTGGGTTTGCTTTCAGTTGATAGCTGTGTCATTTTAAGATTACTGGTATCACTAAGATCCTTCTAACCACAATCAAATGGCTTAATTTATCTAATGTTTTAGAATTTTGGTAAGAGTAGGTATTAAACATTTTGTAACTGTTTGGGGAATTTGAAAGGTTATTAAGTTCTGAATAACAGAGTCTCTCATGTTTTCCCACCAAACTTTTCCCAGCAGTGAATATATCTGGATCTTATTCTGGTTTTTTATTCTTTTTTTAGCTTCCTGAAATGACTCATGTTCAAACACAGCGACCGTGGTTGATGTTTCTCCTGCAGAACTTTGGACTGACCCTAGGTTGGCTTTCCCTCTTACTCTTGGCTATATATGAACAAAATATTAAAATATAAGTTGAGTCTCAAAATCCTTCAAAAATCAATTTCAATGGCATCATTTTGTTTCTTTTGTTGTATTCTATAGTGATTTATAAATTAAATATTTTTATCTTAGGTGAAGTGTATGTCTTTTAGTTCATTAACTTATTGATTTTATAATGCAATTTTGTTTCTATAGTGTATAAATGTCAGGTTGTACTTAAATGAATTTTTGTTGTTAGTTTCCAACACTGTGATGGAACTCACACCTTCTTAGTAACTCATACGCTCTAAATTAATTCTAGTAAACTTTCAAAAAATATTTTTTCCCTAGTAAAGGATGTTTGTTTGTAGTATTTGAAGTGGACAGACGTCTGTTGGGTTAAAATCTGCCGTAATTTCTTTGATGTCAATAATATATTTTTTGTGTGTATGTGAGATTATAAACCATAAGCAAACTAAATTACAAACAAATGTAATAAAGTCTTGTTTTAATGTGATGGTTTGTATTACCTTCTGTTACTGGATGTCAGATTCTGAATCAACGATAAAGAAAAAAACCAGTATAGCATAGTTCACCTGAAAGTGTGACCCACTGGCTCAGAAATGCTCATAAATGAGCAAACTTAGGAATTTTAAAGGCTACTGTGTCAGCACTCTTCTCTATAAGCACCAAAGGAAATCTGTTCTCGGCAAAGAAAACTGGAAACAAAAGATGAAATTCAAAAAATTTTAACATAAAACTTGAGTCGGGCAGTAGATTTAATGCATAAAGTGTCACAGATTTAACAGAGTGTGTTTATGAGAATAATATTACTAAGTGAAACATATTTTTATGCTCTTTCTGAGGAAATATAGAACCCTAAACATTATTTAAGTAGGTAAGTTCATGAAATGTACAAGCAACATTCCTGATTACCTAGGATAAATCATTAAAATAGAAAAGAACTCTGGCTTTAGTCATTTTTCTTGGAAAACAGATGCCTACTATTTTTCTTACTTTTTAATGAGATATCTTGACAAGGGAAAAAAAGCCCATTTTCCTGCCAGAATGACTCATGGCACTGCATCAAATACATCTCTCCTACTTCCTCACTTACCAGTAGATAGTCTTTGCCACGTGCACCCAAACACAATCTGCTTCAACCTTTCTTTGATTTCAAAATGAGGGGCGTTTCTCCTTCACTTGTCTTTAGAGCTTCGTTTAAGGGAGCCTCATGACAAGGCAATAGTGCTCTGACTTCGGCAGACATTAGGACTGATGGAGGATGTTTCACCGTGTTGACTGCTGGGCTTCATCCCTAGAGTTTCTGAGGCTGTAGGTCTGCGGTGGGGCTTGATTTTGAACTGCTTCCAGGTGATACTGATGCTGATGCTGCTGATTGGATGCCCCGCCCCCCGCCCGAGCTTCGCTGGCGTGATGGAGATCAGACACACCTGGCGTCATGAAAGAGCAGGCGCACGACCCTTGCCCCGTTACGCTGATGAGCGCCCGACAAGCCTCACACTAGACCTGAGTTCCTGCGTTGAAAGCCCCTGCTCTTTCCGCCTTGCTTGTGAGCGTCGGTTCAGTCGCGGGAGTTACCGGATGAAGAGTTCGCAGGCAGCACTTTGATTCCTCTTTGCCTTGAAAGGTAAGCGGCCCCGACGTGTAGAGCTTTGTCGTCCTTTTATTGGAGAATAATATGTAGCTGAACAAAGCCCCTTTGTACAGGTCGACGTGGTGTGGAGCTTACGCAAAAGAAGCACCTGGCACCAACCGTGTTTGGGTTTCTATGAGCACGTTCTGATTTTGGCGTGAAGCCTTAACTTAAGCCAGTTTAGTTAGAAAAGCTCTGATGGATGAGTTTGTTCCCAGTTCAAGTTTAGAGTAGCTTGGGGCTTGGCTAAGTTAAACATCTTGATGTGAGCGACTCTGTAACCTTCAACTTAGAGTGGGTTTAATTTCTTTTTTTTTTTTTTTTTTTTTTTTTTTTTTGCGGTTCGCGGGCCTCTCACTGTTGCGGCCTCTCCCGTTGCGGAGCACAGGCTCCGGATGCACAGGCTCAGCGGCCATGGCTCACGGGCCCAGCCGCTCCGCGGCACGTGGGATCCTCCCGGACCGGGGCACGAACCCGCGTCCCCTGCATCAGCAGGCAGACTCTCAACCACTGCGCCACCAGGGAAGCCCAGGGTTTAATTTCTTTTTAAATTTTATTGAAGTCTAGTTGATTTACAATGTTGTGTTAATTACTGCTGTACAGCAAAGTGACTCAGTTATACATATATATATTCTTTTTCATCTTCTTTTCCATGATGGTTTATCACAGAGTATTGAGTATAGTTCCCTGTGCTGTACAGTAGGACCTTGTTGTTTACCCATCCTGTAGATACTAGTTTGCATCTGCTAATCTAGAGTGGGTTTAATCTGACCGTTGGCTGAGGTGGTGCCGAGGATGTTGAGGGATTAAAAGGAGTCACAGCTGTCGGAAGGATTTGGAGGGACATTTTCAGGGAGTATTTTGCAACCCAGCACCGGTGTGCTCCGGTTGTAAGCAAAGACCTGGCCCTCAGAGGTCATCTGCAAGGGTCATCCTAGGAATAGGATGTAGCAGCTCCTGCGGGTACCTTTCTAGGTTGGCCACCCCTCCCCCCAGGCTACCTTATACCTGGCTGTTTGTTAAGCCCTATCAGCAACCCAACAGCCTGAGCTGGACCTCCAGCCTCAAGCAATCTTAAAAATTGATAGAAATTCTCTTTTCCTCAAAATTGAGTGGTAATGATAAAAATATTATGACGACGTTTTGCCTTCTAAATATGGACAGAGTCTAAGTTTGGGGTGGCTGACCACGGTCATCCCTTTCAGTGATCTAAGTTATGTGTTACTCACTGAGCTTTGGGGTAAGTGGTGTTTTCCTTGAAACCAGATTTCACAATAACGTTAGCGTATTTCTGTTTAGGAGGCCTAAATTTAGGATTCCACTGTATTTCTACTCGGTGATGGATTTGTTTTTTAGTCACTGAACTAGAAATGCTCCCGGAGGAATAAAAACCAAGGAGCAAGTCATACAGAATTCTTATTTGAACATCTATCACCCACTGACAGGGCCCTCTTTAGGGAAAGGAGAATTGGTATCATGTTACTGTGAGGCAGAATTCAGGGCCTGGGAAGGTGGTTCCACTGCCGCGTGCTGACCAAGACCAGGGTGTATATAAATATGCCCATAAATTACAGCCATGATCACCCCTCTGCCACCCCTTCCAGAAGCCAGACTTTGGAGATGCGACTGTACCTCTTTCTGTAAGACTCCCCTCTCAGGATACTGCACTTTGACCACTTCCTTTCCTCTTCGAAGCTGGAGGGGAAGGGTTGGATTGTGACGATGCTGGTTGCTAGGGTAGACTGGACCAATCAGGTTGGGGCTCTTGTGTGCATTAAGAATTCAGGCGCTAAACTGGAATCTTGGTTCAAATCCCAGCAATGCCACTGAATAAACTTACAACTTCTTTGAGCAATTTTTATTTCTGTAAAATAGGGCTAAAAATAGACCCTACCTCCTGAGATTGTGGTGGGGTCAGTATGAGATGCTTACTGCTCCTGAAGCACAGTGCATGGCGAATACTGAAGGCTCAATAAATATTAAATCAACATCATCATCACCATCATCATCATCAGTATCCTGTTCTTTTATCACATTTCCACAGTTTACCTCTCAGGGCTGTACCTCAGCTCATGGAAATGTCTTTCCTTGGTAGGGAATGGAGGTCAAACCTTTTTATGTCTTTACAATCTTCTACTCAAGCCTCCAAACCAGTCACTCAAATATTTCCTTACTGTTTTTTCACCTTGACTCATTTCCAGAGCCGGGGAGATGGTGGGGGGCCCTCTGGTTGAGCCCAGTCTGCCACCTCCTCTGGGAAGCCTCTCTCCAAGTGTCATAATGCTTACACCCAGCGTGAGCCCCTCTCTCTTATTCTTTATCTTATTTATTTATTTATTCTTGTTACCCAGAGGCACTCACTTTATTTTATTTTAAACTTTTTATTTTATATGGAGCATAGTTGATTAACACTGTTGTGTTAGTTTCAGGTGTACAGCAAAGTGATTCAGTTATACGTATACATGTATCCATTCTTTTTCAAAAATTTTTCCCATTTAGTTTGTTACATAACATTGAGCAGAGTTCTCTGTGCTAGGCAGCAGGTCCTTTTTGGTTTTCTATCTTATATATAGTGGTGTGTATATGTCAATCCCAAACTCCCTAACTATAAGCAAAACCTATTATGTTCCACTCTGATCATACTCCTAAGGACCTGGAGGTTGAATAAGGGAAGCTGATGGAGAGGAACCTGTCTGAGGTCATGGCTATGGTCACAACTTGATTTCGATTCAGAGCCCAAAGGAGTTCAACCCACTGCCCCTGTTGCCAATGTACCTGTTGCACCTGCTGCTGAGGGAATGCGACCAGCTCTGAAAAGAGTCCAGGGTCCATGATACATCACCCTCGGGAGTGCTGGCTTCTTCAAACAGGGCAGGTGCCCTCCAGCTGGAGGTATCCACAGCCACCCTGGACAGCGAGGGGACCATGGACAGTGGTGCCAACTCACCCAGCGGATGTTCCTACCTGCCCTAGCACCCATGTGTGGGGGGCAATGAGCCCCCCATGGTCAAGCTTTTACCTCCATAGGCACATCTCAAAACCCACTGGAAATCGTAGGAAGTTTGAGAAGCCAAAGAGTTTTCCAAATCCAAAGTGATCTTACCCCGTGTGAAGGGCCTGTGAAATGTACTTGCACACCTGCCCTCCCCCTACCACAATGTTCATGTCTCAGAGACAGACTTTATCATACGGACCTTCCCCCCACCTCCCAGCCCATCCCCCCACCGCTGCTTAACCTGCTTTGCAAAGCCTCTTGCTTCTCAGAGGCTTGCTTGCTTTGTATGATAAATCCCTCCATCTCCCTAGTCATATTGACCAATATAAAAAGAGAAAGATCTTCCGCTTCCCCTGCCCACAGAGACAGGTGCTGCCAGCTGGGACCCACCCAGGCTCTCACCAATTCCCATCCCTACCCTTGACTTTACACAGAATTTTGGAAAGTATCCAGGATTTCTGGTTTATGGATTAGTTTTGTTTCACGATCTCAGCATTCCCCTTTAATAGCTGTACAGAGTGCCCCTAGACTCAGCCCACAGCATCCCATGATGCTGGTGCAAGAACCAACCTCAGAGATTTAATTCAACTCTTTGATTTTATAATGGTGATGTAATAGCAAATATTTTTTTAGTGCTTACTAGGTGCCAGATACTATTAAAGGTGCTGTATAAGACTCATTTAATTCTCTTAAGAACCCTGGAAGTATAGGTGAAACACTCTTTTCATCCCCCCTTTTACAGATGAAGAAACTGAGGCCCAGAGGGGTCAGTTAACTTGCCCAAGGTTACAGAGCTAAGGCAGGCTGGCTCCAGAATCTGTGACCTCAATCCCTGCAACACCCAGCCTCTATAGAGAAAAAATTGAGGTTTGGAGAGTCTACATGATAGCCCAAGCTCTTATCTCTGTAAAGGAGTTGACCAAGGACTCAGCTCGAGATCTCAGACTTCTGGTCCAGCAATCTTAACAATTTTTACCATCCTCTCTGGTCCCAGTCAACCCTTCTCCTCTCTAAGGTCTCAGTCATTTAAGGTGGCTTTGCTTATTCTTGTTCATGTTAATTTCTTCCCATGAGGATCTACAGTCTATGCAGCATGTTTTTTTTTAATGGAAGTTATGATTTTCATACAACTTAACATCATTTAACAAATGAATTCTTTAAGTTCTAAAATTCCAAAAGGTTTCTAGGCTTAAGGATTTTTTTGTTAAAATATAATTGATATATTACATGATTAGTTTCTGGTGTACAACATAATGATTCAATGTTTGTGCATATTGCTAAACAACCCACCACAACAAGTCGAGTTAGCATCCATCACCATAGCAGTTACAACTTCTTTATTTCTTGTGATGAGAACTTTTAGTGTCTACTCTCTTAGCAAGTTTCAAGTACACAGTACAGTTTTCTTAACTATAGTCACCATGCTGTACTACGTCCCATAACTTATTTATTTTATAAGTAAAAGTTTGGCACCCTTTGCCTATTTTGCCCACCCCTTACCCCCCGCCTCTAGCAACCTCTAATCTGTTCTCTGTATCTATGAGCTCATTGTTTTTGTTTTTAGATTTCACATATAAATGAGATCATATGGTACTTATATTTCTCTGTCTGACCTCTTTCATTTAGTGTACTGCCCTCAAAGTCAGTCCATTTTATTGCAAATGGCAATATTTCATTCTTTCTTATGGCTGAATATATTTCATTGTACATAGGTATATACATATATATCACATCTTCTTTATCCATTCGTCCATCAGGGACACTTAGGTTGCCTCCCTATCTTTGTTATTGTAAACAGGGCTGCAGTGAACATGAGTGTAGAGATATCTTTTTTTAAAAATTTATTTATTTATTTATTTATTTTGGCTGTGTTGGGTCTTCGTTGCTGCACGCGGGCTTTCTCTAGTTGCATCAGAGGGGACTACTCTTTGTTGCAGTGCATGGGCTTCTCATTGCGGTGGCTTCTCTTGTTGTGGAGCACAGGCTGTAGGCAGGCGGGCTTCAGTAGGTGTGGCACGCAAGCTCAGTAGTTGTGGCTCATGGGGTGTAGAGCGCAGGCTCAGTAGTTGTGGCACACGGGCTTAGTTGCTCTGCGGCATGTGGGATCTTCCCGGACCAGGGCTCGAACATGTGTCCCCTGAGGCGGATTCTTAACCACTGTGCCACCAGGGAAGTCCCTAGACATCTTTTTAAGTTAGTGTTTTTGTGGCCTTCACATAAATACCAGAAGTGGAATCTTGGATCATATGGTAGTGATATTTGAAGAATCTCCATACTGTTTTCCACAGTGACTGTACCAATTGACCTTCCAGCCAACAGTGCACAATGATTCCCTTTTCTCCGCATTCTCACCAACACTTGTCATTTTTTAAAAATCATAGCCATGGGCCTCCCTGGTGGCGCAGTGGTTGAGAGTCCGCCTGCCGATGCAGGGGATACGGGTTCGTGCCCCGGTCTGGGAGGATCCCATATGCCGCGGAGCGGCTGGGCCCGTGAGCCATGGCCGCTGGGCCTGCGCGTCCGGAGCCTGTGCTCCGCAACGGGGGAGGCCACAACAGTGAGAGGCCCGCATACCGCAAAAAAAAAAAAAAAAAAAAAAAAAATCATAGCCATTCTAACAGATGTAAGGTGATATCTCATTATGGCTTTGATTTTCATTTCCCTGATTAATAGTGATATTGAGCCCCTTTTCATGTACCTGTTGGCCATCTATATGTCTTCTTTGGGAAAATGTCTAATCATATCCTTTATTAGATATATGATTTGCAAATATTTTCTCTCATTTGGCAGGTTCACTTTCATTTTGTTGATAGTTTCCTTTGCTGTGCAGAAGCTTTTTAGTTTGATGTAGTTCCACTTGTTTATTTTTGCTTTTGTTGCCTTTGCTTTCTGTGTCAAATCCAAAAAATCATCACTAAGACTGATGTCAGAGAGCTTATTGCCTACGTTTTCTTCTAGGAGTTTTATGATTTCAGGGCTTACATTCAAGTTTTTAATCCATTTTGAGTTAATTTTTGTGTATTTTGTAAGATAGTGGTCCAGTTTCATGCTTTTGCATGTGGTGGTCCAGTTTTCCCAGACTGTTTATTCAAGAGACTGTCCTTTCCCCATTGTATATTCTTGGCTTTTTTGTCATAACTTAATTGACCCTGTATGCATGGGTTTATTTCTGGCCTCTCTGTTCTGTTCCTTTGGTCTATGTGTCTGTCTTTATGCCAATACCATACTGTTTTGATTACTACAGCTTTGTAAAGTAGTTTGGAATCAGGAAGTGTGATGCCTCTAGCTTTATTCTTTCTCACAATTGCTTTAGCTATTCGGGGTCTTTTGTGGATCTATACAAATTTTAGGACTGTTCCTTCTATTTCTAGGGAAAAATGCCATTGGAATTTTGATAGAGATTGCATTGGATCTGTAGATTGTTTTGGGTAGTATGGACATTGTAACAATATTAATTCTTCTAATCCATGACTGTGGAGTATCTTTCCATTTATTTATATCTTCAGTTTCTTTCATCAATATTTTATAGTTATCAGTGTACAAGTCTTTCACCTCCTTGGTTATATTTATCCCTAAATATTTTAGTCTTTTTAATGCTGTTGTAAGTGGGATTGCTTTCTTAAATTTCTTTCTGATAGCTTGTTGTTAGTATATAGAAATGCAACTGATTTTTTTTGTCGATTTTGTGTCCCGCAACTGTACTTAATCCACATTTTAGTTCTAACAGTCTTCAGGGTGTTCTCTTTGTAGTCTCATGTTGTCTGCAAATAGTGGCAGTTTAAATTCTTCCTTTCTGATTTGGATACCTTTTCTTCCTTCCTCCCTTCCTTCCTGTCTTTATTCCTTTCCTTTTTTTTTTTTTTTTTTTTTTTTTGCCTAATTTCTCTGGCTAGGACTCCAATATTATGTTGAACAAAGTGATAAGTGTAGGCATCCTTGTCTTGTTCCTAATATTAGAGGAAAAGCTTTTAGCTTTTTCACCATTGAGTATAATGTTAGTTTTGGGCTTGTCATATATGGCCTGAATTATGTTTAGGTATGTTTCCTCTAAACCCACTTTGTTGAGAGATTTTATTTTAAAAAATGGTTGTTAAATTTTGTCAAGTGCTTTTTCTGAATCTGTTGGGATGATCGTGTGGTTTTTATTCTTTGTTTTGTTAATGTGATGTATCACATTGATTGATCTGTGGTTGTTTAACCATCCTTGCATCCCTGGAATTAATCCCACTTGATGCTGGTGTATGATCTTTTAATGTATTATGGAATTTGACTTGCTAATATTTTGTTGAAGATTCTTGTACATGCTCATCAGGGATATTGGCCTGTAATTTTCTTTTCTTGTGGCATCCTTGTCTGGCTTTCATATCAGAGTAATGCTTGTCTTGAGAAAAAAGTTTGTTCCCTCCTCTTCTATTTTTTGGAAGAATTTGAAGGGTGATATTAATTCATCTTTAAATGTTTGGTAGAATCATCAGTGAAGCCATCTGGTCCTGGCCTTTTTTTGTTGGAAGGTTTTTGATTACTAATTCAATCTCCTTACTAGGAATCAGTCTGTTCAGATATTCTTTTCTTCATGGTTCAGTCTTGATATGTTATATGTTTCTAGCAATTTATCCACTTCTTCAATGTTGTCCAATAGTTGTTCATAGTAGTCTCTTATGATCCTTTGTTTTTCTGTGATAACAGTTGTAATATCTTCTTTATTTCTGATTTTATTTATATGATTTGTCTCTCATTTTTTCTTGGTGAGTCAAGCTAAAGATTTGTCAGTTGTGTTTATCTTTTCAAAGAACCAGCTTTTAGTTTTATTACTGAGTCCAACCTCCTACTGCTCATCCCACGACAGGCCAGTAAATCAAGAGATGAATTGTTGGGGCAACGAATAGTGACTTTATTCAGAAAGCCAGCAGGTCAAAAAGACGGTAGACTAGTGTCCCAGAGAGCTATCTTACCCAAGTTAGAATTCAGGCTTGTTTTATACTGAAAGGGGAGGGAGTGTGGCTGTTTGTTGCAAACTTCTTGGTACCAGAATCCTTTATTCTTGCAGCTGTCCAAGTAAGTCTGGTCACAATGCTTCTATAAACCTCCAACAAGACAAATGTTATTCTTTGTTCTGCAACTTTTTATCTCTATATGAATGGAAAAGTGTTATACCTTTAAAGGTCAGAGCTTTGAGAATGGGCTAGACTGTATATTTCAGGTTATAAGCAACATTCTTTTATGAAAGGTGCAGAACCAGCATGACTAAGCACAGGCAACAGAGCACAAAAGTTAGAGCTAAAGGAATAGATTCAATATGGAGTCAGGTTTGTTTCTCTCTGTTACAGTTTCACTGATATTTTCTGTTGTCTTTTTAGTGTCTATTTTACTATGAAATTTCCACTCTGATCTTGTTATTTCTTTCCTTCTACTAACTTTGGAATTTATTTGTCTTTCTTTTTCTAGTTCCTTGAGGTATGAGGTTAGGTGGTTTAACTGATATTTTTCTAGTTTCTTTATGTAGGCACTAGGAACTTCCCTCTTAGAACTGCTTTTTCTGCATCCCATAAGTTTTGGTATGTGGTATTTCCATTCTCATTTGTTTCAAGGTATTTTTTTGAATTTTCTTTGATTTCTTCTTTGACCTATTTGTTGTTCAGTAGCATGTTGTTTAACCTTCACGTATTTGTAAAATTTTCAGTTTTCTTCTTATAATTGATCTCTAGTTTCATACCATTGTAATTGGAAAAAATGCTTGATATGATTTCATTATTCTTAAATTTATTAAGACGGGCCTAACACATGGTCCTGGAGAATATTTCATCTATGGAGAATATTTCATCTATGTTGGAGAAGAATGTATATTTTGTTGTTTTTCAATGAAATGTTCTGTATGTGTTGGATAAATTCATGTTGTCTAACGTGTCATTTAAGGCTGGTACTTTCTTCCTGATTTTCTGTGTGAATGATCTATCCATTTGATGAAAGTAGGGTGTTGAAGTCCTTTACTATTATTGTATTGCTGTCTGTTTCTCCCTTTAGGTCTGTTAATATTTGCTTTATATATTTAGGTGTTCCTAAGTCAGTTGTGTAAATAGTTACAAATGTTATATCTTCTTGTTGAATTGACCCCTTTATCATTATATAATGACCTTCTTTGTCTCTTCTTACCGTTTTTGTCTTAAAGTGTATTTTGTCTGATATTTTATAGGTGCCTGAGCTTTCTTTTGTTTTCCATTGCATGAAATATCTTTTTTCACCCCTTCACTTTCAGTCTGTGTGTGTCCTTACATCTGAAGTGAATCTCCTGTAGGCTGCATATAGATGGGTCTTGTTGTTTTATCCATTCAGCCACTCTGTGTCTTTTGATTAGAGAATTTTAGTCCATTTACAGGTAAAGTTAATTGACAGGTATGTACATTCGACCCTTGAAAAATGTGGGTTTCAACTGTATGGGTCCACTTATATGTGGAATTTTTTCAGTAGAAAAACTATAATACTACACGATCTGTGGTTGGTTGAATCCTTGGATGTGGAACTGTGGACAGAGAGGAACTGTGGATGTGGAGGACCCACAAATATGGATGGCTGACTCTACGTTTTATGCAGATTTTTGACTGCGTGGAGGGTCAGTGCCCCTAATCCCCATGTTGTTCAAGGATCAACCGTACTTATTGACATTTTGTTAATTCTTTTCTGACTGTTTTTAATTCCTCTGTTTCTTTCTTCTTCCCTTGCCCTCTTCCTTTGTGATTTGATGATTTTCTGTAGTGATAAGTTTAGGTATCTTTCTTTTGATCTTTTGTGTATCTACAATTGGTTTTTGCTTTATGGTTACCATGAAGCTTATATAAAACAACTTATATTTGTAACAATCCATATTAAGTTGACAACAGCTTAAGTTGGAATGCATTCTAAAGCTCTACATTTTTACTTCCCCCACCCATGTTTTATGTTTTTGATGTCACAGTGTACATCTGTGTATCCATTAACAAATTATTGTAATTATGTTTTTTTACTACTTTTGTCTTTTAACCTTCATATAGTTTTTAAGTCATCAACACACCACCTTTACATTAGATTATTTTGAATTTTACTATATATTTACCTTTACCAGTGAGATTTGTACCTTCATATGTTTTCCTGTTCCTAATTGGTGCCCTTTTGCTCAGCTTAAAGAAGTGCCTTTAACAATTCTTGTAAGGCTGGTCGAGTGATGATGCATTCTTTTAGCTTTTGCTTGGCTGCAAAATTTTATCTTGCCTTCAACACTGAACAACAACTTTGTCAGGTAGAGTAGTCTTGTTTGACAGTGTTTTGTTTTGTTTTAGCTCTTTAAATATATCATGCCACTTCCTTCTGGCCTGCAAAATGTCTGCTGAAAAAAATCTGCTGATAGTCTTATGGGGGTTCCCTTGTTTATAACAAGCTGTTTTTCTCTTGCTGCTTTTAAGATTCTCTCTTTGTCTTTAACTTTTGACACTTAATTACAATGTGTCATGGTGTGGGTCTCTTTGAGTTCATCTGTTTTGGAACTCCCTAGGCTTCCTGGATCTGGATGTCTGTTTCCTTTCCCAGGTTAGAAACATTTTGAACCATTATTTCTTCAAATAATTTTTCTGCTGCTTTCTCTCTCTTCTCCTCCTGGGTCTCCCATAATGTGAATGTTGGTCTTCTTGATAGTGCCCCATACATCCCGTAAGCTGTCTTCACTCCGTTTTCATTCCTTTTTCTTTTCACTGTTCTAACGGGGTGAATTCCAATGCCCTGCTTTCAAGTTCATTCATCCTTTCTTTTGCTTCATCTGGTCTGTTGTTGAACCCTGCTATTATATTTTTCAGTTATTATATTCTTCAGTTCTGTGACTTCTATTTGGTACTTTCTTATATTTTCTATCTCTTTGTTGAAATTCTCACTTTGTTCATCCATTCTTCTCTCAAGCTCAGTGAGTATATTTATGACAATTATTGTGAACTTTTGATCAGGTAAATCACATATCTCCATTTCATTGAGGTCTTTTTCTGAGGTTGTACTTGTTCTTTCATTTGGAACATATTCCTCCATGTCATCATTTTTTTCTTTAATGCTTTGCATTAGATGCATTAGATAAAACAGTCACTTTTCTCAGGCTTAAGGAGTGGCCTCATTTAGGAAATGAAACTTATTTTTCAATGTTGCCCTGGATCTTGGTTGTGTCTCAAACCTTTGTGATTGTCTAAGCAGACTACTTTACTTTTAGGGGCTCCCAATAGTTGAGGGTGTGCTGAGACCTGTCATTTTACCAGAGAGGAAGATCTCAGTCAGCACCTAGATTCAGGCTGATTGGATGCCAGACCTTCATGAAGCAGCTTTTCAGATACGCAAATATTCCTCTTTCAGAGGAGGACTGGGAGATGAGTGTTTCTGTCTGCTCCCTGTGTGCTGAAAACTGGTGTGATAGCCAATTAAGAACTGTCATTTTCTCTTTGCTCACAAGCCCTACTGGTCACCAGAGCCAGGCTTTCAGTGGATGTGTCCACCTGGGCAGCAGACACAAAAACCAGGGCACCATATGTGTACAGAGCTTCTTTTTCACAGAACCAATGATCTGGGGCAGCCCAGAGGGAAGGTGCAAGGATGGAACTCGCTGGCCTCCCTGGTCCCTAATGAGGATTGTAGTTGGCCCCTTGATTTGTGTTTAATTAGAGCCCTGCCCCTCAGACCACAACAATGAAGATACACTAATAGTCCTCTTCCACAGATTCTAGCAACCCAGAGGGAGAAGGAGGCAGAGGGAGGGCACAGAGATGGTACCCACCAGGCTCCATCCCTGGAGTGCACCTCAGTAGACCCCTAGATGTGCACCAAACCAGAAACCTTCCACTCAGGCCAAAGCTTCAAGACAAGCAAATAGGCCTCTTTCACAGAAAGACTGGGGGTGTGTTTCAGTCTGCTGTCTGCATTGTGCCCTGGGGTGGGGGGGAGGCCAAGAACTGTCTCCATCTGTTCCAGTCCCATGAATGCAAACCCTGCTGGTCAGGTGATCAACCCAGGTGATCAAGGAGCATCCCCTGGGAAGTAGCCAGAAAAACTGGGGCACCAGCTGTGTGTCCAAGCTCCCCTCTGGGAGAGACTGGCCCTCTGGAGCACAACAGAAGGAAAGTGCAGAGATAGAATCCACCCTCCAAGGTCTCTGGAGAGGATTGAAGTCCGTCCTCAGATACGTGTTGAGTAGAAGCCTGACCCTCCAGCTGCAGCTCTGAAGATAAGCTAACAGGCCTCTTTCACAGAGACACGGGGTACCCCAATCTGCTGCCTTTCTGCCGTGTCCCTGGAGTGTCCACTGGTTAAGAATTCTTTCTCCATTGGTTGTAATCCTATGGGACCCACTAGTGTAAGTGCCACTGGGCATCAGAGCCAGGAGATGCAGATGAGTCTCCCGGGCAGCAGTTGCACAATTGAGGGTGCCACACAAGTGAGAAGCTCCTTTTGGGGTGACACCGGCCACCTGGAGTGAGGAAGAGGGAGAGCACGGAGATGGCAGCCGCTGGCCTCTGTCTGGAGAGTATTTCAGCCAACTGTAAATGTCGGTTAAATTGGATGCCTGCCCCATTGGGATGATGCTTTAAGATAAACAAATAAGCAATAAGCCTCTGTTGTAGAAAGTCTGGGCACCTCTCAGTTTCTGCCTCTGCCTGGTCCCTGGGGTGAGAGTCCCAGCATGTGAGCCCTTTAAGAGTGTTTCTCAGTTTGCAGTCATCTACGGGTCTCATGGAACAAGCCCTGTTGGCTTTCTAAGCTAGATGTTTGGGGGGAGGCTCATCTCTCAGGTGCAGGTCTGAAGAGTTGGGTGCCTGATATGGGGGTCAAATGCTGTGCTCCTTGGGGAGAAGCTCGGGGTTCTGAGTTTCCTCCTGACTGTGGGTTGTCACCATGTGGCTGGTGGGGTTTATGGTGAGATTGTGCCTCAGCCCCTCCTACCCGCTTCCATGTGGGTTTTCTTCTCATTCGTCCAAAGTGTAGGAGTCACCCAGCTAGTTTGGGGTTTTTTTCATGAGGAAATCGTTCCTTATGTAGCTGTAGATTCATTGTGTCTGTGGGAGGAGGTGAGTTCAGGATCCTGCTACGTCACCACCTTGAATCAGAAACTATTTATTCATCTTGAGTTTCTGACCAATCCAGGAAGCAATTGTGAAATGTTAGATACACAAGGTCACCTACTGTGATTATTATGGGTAAGAAATGGGTCTCATTTGGAGTTTTAAATGCATCACTCTTAAAAAAAATGCACAGAGAACTACCTGGTTATCAGGCCAAAGTGGAAGAGATGAAGCTCTTCTAGGGACTAAGTCACCCAGCTCAGCTCTCTACAGTAGAGACTAGTTGGAAATAAATGTCTGAAATTGCCTAATATATATTTTTTGCTACCCAAGAGAGACAGTATTCTGTGACCATATTACCTGTGATGAACCCAGGTAATGAGTTCAATACTGGGACCAACATTTGGAGAGAGTTCATGAAAGTTTTGCTTGTTTTTCGTTTTCTGTTTTTTGTTTTAAAGAAGCGAGGGCACAGGCATATCCAGAAATGATGTTTTAATCATCATAGTAACAGCTCTTATTTACTGAAATTTATTATACAAGGGACTTGCTTATTGCTTTACCTATATTTCTCTTATCATGTAAGTCCCATATTAAACCATTTTAGAGATGAGAAACTTGAGTCAGAAAGTTTAAGTAACTAACCCAAGACCACACAGCTAGTAAATGGCAGAGCCACTGTGATTCTCTGGTCTGGGGTCTTTCCCGTTACACACGCTGCCTCAAACGAGAGTTAAAAGAACAGGAAAGACATTACTGGATGAGGAACCTCTGAAATATTATGCAGGAATCACCTTTTTAACATATCTACTTCCAACAGTGGAACAAGCTGACTTGGGTGGTTTAATAACAGTTGAGGAAGGCTGTTATTAAAGAGATATGAAACTAGATGACTTCTAAGGCCCCCCAGCAAGTCTGGGAGCTGATGCCTGTGCAGGGGCATTTTGTTGCAAGGAATAAAGAAAGACAATGTATGTACTTGTGTTGCAAAGACTCCAACGTACTATGTACAACTCAGGAAAGAGAAGCATTTTCCCACCTATTTTTGGAGCTGTTTTGGGTTCGCCAACTCTATCTGGGTGTTCTTTTTGCAGATATCCAGGGCATCAGAGTACTCAGCAAGTGTTCTGAAGTGGCGTCTTTCCTTGTCTACCTTTTCCCTTCAACTTTCGTCTTTCAGGGTAAAAGGATAGCTCTTGTTCACTTTTGTACTCTTCTAACTTAGCTTACTGCCCTAAAGCTGCTAAATAAAAATTTGTCAAAATGAACTGTCTAAACGCCAAATCAAGTCATTCCTCTATTCAAAATATTTTGTCTGTGGGACTTCCCTGGTGGCGCAGTGGTTAAGAATCCGCCTGCCAATTCAGGGAACGAGAGTTCGATCCCCGGTCCAGGAAGATACCACATGCCGTGGAACAACTAGGCCCGTGCACAACAGCTACTGACCCTGCGCTCTAGAGCCTGTGAGCCACAGCTACTGAGCCCGTGTGCCACAACTACTGATGACCGTGCTCCTACAGCCTGTGCTCCGCAACAAGAAAAGCCACCACAGTGAGAAGCCCACGCACCACAGCAAAGAGTGGCCCCCGTTCGCCACAACTAGAGAAAACCTGCGCGCAGCAACGAAGACCCAACACAGCCAAAAATAAATAAATAAATTGAAAAGAATATTTTGTTTCTTCCTATTGCCTCCATGAAAATGTCTAAGTTACTTAACATGGAGTAAAGACTGTCTGTGATTTGTCCTCTTTCTACTTCTCCTGTTGCATTTTTGTCTCCTCCTTCTTTGTGTTTTAGGCACCAACCAAATCAGACTGCTTGCATATTTTCCTCGTCCTCTTGCTCTTCCTCACCTCCGTGTATCTTCAAGGAGGTTCCCTCTGCCTGGCTTGCCTCAGGCACAAGTTCTTCTACAAGTTCTTCCCTCATTCTCCTAGGTCTCACCAAGCCCAGGGGGATGATGTCAACATCTTTTATGTTCCCACCAAACCTCTATCATGGCTCCTGGGGCTCTGTGGTTTATTACAGTAGAGATCGCCCTCTTTCCCACCAGAGAGCTATCTCTGCATTTTCTCATGCATCTGGATATTTCCAGAAGCTTGATCTTTACCTGATCTACAAAAGGCATTGAGTTAGTATTTGATGAGCAACTGAATCAATCAAAAATTGTAAATCTCCCTCCATATCTGAAACCTGTTGAGTAAAAAATAAGAGGCCAATCTAATGAAATGCCAAACTAACTTTTTGGATGGGATAACAAATAAGACATCTGAAGTATTTACCCATAGGTGTACAAGCATGAGTCTCTTTTTTGTGAATTATTTAAAAATTCTTTTTGTTAATATTCTAACAACGTTACAAGGTGGATAAAGATTATTAGACTTGTGCTACAGACTGAATGTTGTTTGCCTCCCCCCTCCAAATTCATATGTTGAAATCCCGATCCTCAAAGTGATAATATTTGGAGGTAGGGAGGTGATTAGCTCGTGAGAGTGGAGCCCTCATGAATGGGGTTAGTGCCCTTATAAAAGAGACCCCAGAGAGCTCCCTTGCCCCTCCCACCATGTGAGGACACAGCGAGAAGGCGCCATCTACAAACCAGGAAGTGGTCCCTCACCAAACACCAAATCTGCCGGCATCTTGGGCTTGGACTTCCCAATCTCCAGAACAGTGAGAAATCAATTTCTGTTGTTTATAAGCCGCCCAGTTTATGGTATTTTGCTACAACATCACAAGCAGACTAAGACACCTTTTTCCAAAAAGGCTGTGATAATAAGTCAATGACCGATTCTCTTCATTTATTTATTTATTTAAATGAAATATAGTTGATTTACAACGTTGTGTTAATTTCTATTGTACAGAAAAGGGATTCAGTCATATATATATATATATATATATATATATATATATATATATATATATATATAAACATTGTTTTTCATATTCTTTTCCATTATGGTTTATCACATGATATTGAATATACTTCCCTGTGCTATCCAGTAGGACCTTGTTGTTTATCCATCCTGTAGATACTAGTTTGCATCTGCTCATCCCAAACTCCCAATCCATCCCTCCCCGCCACCTCCTTGGCAACCACAAGTCTGTTCTCTATGTCTGTGGGTCTGTTTCTGTTTCATAGATAGGTTCATTTGTGTCACACTTTAGATTCCACGTATAAGTGGTATCATATGGTATTTGTCTTTCTATTTCTGACTTACTTCATTTAATATGATAATCTCTAGGTCCATCCATGTTGCTGCATATGACATTATTTCATTCTTTTTGGTAGCTGAGTAGATTTCCATTATAGATATATATATATAGATAGATAGATAGATAGATAGATAGATATATATACCACATCTTCTTTATCCATTCATCTGTCGATGGACACTTAGGTTGCTTCCACGTCCTGGCTATTGTAAATAGTGCTGCAATGAACATTGGGGTGCGTGCATCTTTTTAAATTATAGTTTTGTTGAATATATGCCCAGGAATGGGATTGCAGGATCATATGGCAACTCCGTTTTTAGTTTTTGAGGAACCTCCAGACTGTTTTCCATAGTTCCTGCACCAATTTACATTCCTACCAACAGTATAGGAGGGTTCCCTTTCTCCACACCCTCTCCAGCGTTTGTTACTTGTAGACATTTTAACGATGGCCATTCTGACCAGTGTGAGATGGTACCTCATTGTAGTTTGGATGTGCATTTCTCTAATAATTAACGATGGTGAGCATCTTTTCACGAGCCTACTGGTCATCTGTATGTTTTCTTTGGAGAAATGTCTCTTTGGGTCTTCTGCCCATTTTTCAATTGGTTTTCGTTGTTGTTGCTGTTGTGGAGTTGTATGAGCTGTTTGTATATTTTGGAAATTAAGCCCTTGTCAGTCACATCATTTGCTAATATTTTCTCCCAATCTGTAGGTTGACTTTTCATTTTGCTTATGGTTTCCTTTGCTGTGCAAAACCTTGTAAGCTTGATTATATCCCATTTGTTTATTTTTGCTTTTATTTCTATTGCCTTGGGAGACTGACCTAAGAAAACATTGGTACGATTTATGTCAGAGAATGTTTTGCCTATGTTCTCTTCTAAGGGTTTTATGGTGTCATGTCTTATATTTAAGTCTTTAAGCCATTTTGAGTTTATTTTTGTGTATGGTGTGAAGGTGTGTTCTAACTTCATTGATTTATTTACATGTGGCTGTCCAACTTTCCCAACATCACTTGCTCAAGAGATTGTCTTTTTTCTCTGTTGTATATTCTTACCTCTTCTGTCAAAGATTAATTGACCATAGGTGTCTGGGTTTATTTCTGGGCTCTCTATTCTGTTCCATTAATCCATATGTCTGTTTTTGTGTTAATACCATGCTGTTTTGATTACTGTAGCTTTGTCATATTGTCTGAAGCCTGGGGGAGTTAGGCCTCCTGCTTTGTTCTTTTTCCTCAGAATTGCTTTGGCATTTAAATTTTAGGAATATTTGTTCTAGTTCTGTGAAGAAATGTCGTGGGTAATTTGATAGGGATCGTGTTAAATCTGTAGATTGCTTTGGGTAGTATGGACATTTTAACAATATTAATTCTTCCAGTTCAAGAGCATGGGATATCTTTCCATTTCTTTGAATCATCTCAATTTCCTTCATTAATGGTTTACAGTTCTTATCATATAAGTCTTTCACCTTGTTGGTCACGTTTATTCCTAAGTATTTTTTTTATGTGATTGTAAAAGACATTGTCTTTTTACATTCCCTTTCTGATATTTCATTGTTAGTGTAAAGAAATGCAACCAATTTCTGTATGTTAGTCTTGTATCCTGCTACCTTGCTGGGTTCATTTATCAGGTCTAGCAGTTTTTGTGCAGTCTTTAGTGTTTTCTATATACAGTATCATGTTATCTGCATATAATGAGGATTTTAGGTTTTCCCTTCTTTTTATTTCTTTTTCTTGACTGATTACTGTGGCTAGGACTTCCAATACTATGTTAAATAAGAATGGTGAGAGTGGGCATCCTTGTCTTCTTCTAGATTTTAGTGGGAAGGCTTTCAGTTTTTCACTGTTGAGTATTATATTGGCTGTGGGTTTGTAATAAATAACTTATTATGTTGAGATACGTTCCCTCTATACACACTGTGGTAAGAGTTTTTATCATGATGTTGACTTTTATTAAATGCTTTTTCTACATCTACTGAGATGATTATGTGGTTTTTGTAGTTTCTTTTGTTGATGTAGTTTATCACATGGACTGATTTGCCTATGTTGAACCACCCTTGTGACCCTGGGATGAATCCAAATTGGTCACGGTGTATGTTCTTTTTTATATGTTGTTGGATTTGGTTTGCTAGTATTTTATTGAGAATTTTTGCATCTCTATTCATCAAAGACATTGGCCTGTAATTTTCTTTTTTGGTAGTGAATGACCAATTCTTTAGTCAAATTCAGAGTATACTGCTTGCTCCAGAACCCAACTGTTGACTTATCACTGTTCAGGTGTTTCCTTTATGACTAACATGAAAAAATAGGTAAAAAAAATGATACGATCTCTGTTTAGTTGTCTTTTTTTTTTTTTTTTGCTGTACGCGGGCCTCTCACTGTTGTGGCCTCTCCCGTTGCGGAGCACAGGCTCCGGACGCACAGGCTCAGCGGCCATGGCTCACAGGACCAGCCGCTCCGCGGCATATGGGATCCTCCCAGACCGGGGCACGAACCCGTATCCCCTGCATCGGCAGGCGGACTCTCAACCACTGCGCCACCAGGGAGGCCCTAGTTGTCTTTTTTAGAAGACAGTAATTTTGTATTAGAAGTGAGGCTTGGGGGAGCATTCCACACTGCATTATATGACATAATGAGAATAACTATCCCCCGTAACACTGCTGGCACTAGGACTGTGTCTTCATTTGTTAAGCGCCAGCTCTGTACCAGACACCATTCCTGGCATTGCAAGTATCTCTCCTTTAACCCTCAGTGCACGTTTGAGGTGGTTACTCTTACATAGGTACACTGATGTTTGTAAGATATTGATGAGGGGTTAATTCCATCTCTCTTTTAGGGTTAGTATAAGGAGGATGAGAAAATGCATTCGAGAGTGTTTTCAAACAGTGAATCTCTATACAAATAGGTGGTTTTATTCCTGACAACTTATTTCAAGAGGAGACACTCAAATTTGAGCATATGTAATAATGTTTGTCTGATTATCCAATTATGTCCTATATCAAGATTATTGTTGGGACTTCCCCGGTGGTCCAGTGGTTAAGACTTCACCTTCCAATGCAAGGGGTGTGGGTTTGATCCCTGGTCAGGGAGCTAAGATCCCACATGCCTCAGGGCCAAAAAACGAAAACATAAAACAGCAGCAATATTGTAACAAATTCAATAAAGACTTTAATAATAGTCCACATCAAAAAAAAATCTAAAAAGAAAAAAAGACTATTGTTGACTTGGTAACTCAGAGCCTTAACTGTCAAACAGAATTCTTCTCCGAAATAGACATCAGATGTGAGTATATATACCTTCATGTACAGAGTCATAGGATGCTAGGTCTGGTAGGAAACTCTGATGGATTCAAGCTCAATTTCTTTACTTTCCAAAGGTGGAACTCCAAACAACAGGAGGCTGCCTTAATGTAGGATCAGATCAGAGGCAAGTTCTGGATGACAAAGGGTTAGTAATAGAGGAGAGAAAGCTATGGAAAGGGGTTTGGAGAAACTGACTTTGCTTTGGGGAAAAGGAGTTGAGAGAGAGAAGAAGCTGTCCAGACACAATATTGGAAAGAGTGTCACAGCCTCACCCCTAATTCCTGAAGCCTTCCCTCCATATGGCATCAAGGAATGCAGACAGCAGAGTCGGGTGGGCTGGGGGTCCAGGCTCTGACCAGGAGGATGGCTGGGTCACTGCATCGCAGGCTTAGACCAGTGTGTCTGAATTCCAATGCGACTCCCAAGCCTGAGAGGACTTGGGAATCCAGGAATTGGAAGCTGAGGCAGCCGGATGGGCCCGGCCGAGATGCTGCCACTGGTGAGCGGCAGAGCTGAGCCCAGAATCCAGCTCTCCCGACCCGTCCTTCCGCCTCCACGCTGCCTGGATGTGTCGAGTCTACCTTTGTCTTCTTTCCTGGATCTCATTTGTCTCTTTCTTCAGCAAAAACTTTTCTTGCAAAAGGAATAACAGTATGATTTGTGTAACTCTATAACTGGGAGAATGAGAGGTTGGGGAGCATTCCACGTCTGCAGTCACTCACGTGGTGGAAATAGGGAACCCCCAACCCCCTGCCAGCACCTATGAGCACCACCTGCATTTGTGAGGCACCGACTGTATACCAGGCACTATGTCAGCCACTGTGAGGGCATCCTTTACTCGGTGGTAGTTACTGTGACGTGACTACACTGATGTTTACAGAACACACATACCCACATCTAGGGATCATTCAGCAGTTCAGACGAGTCTGCTTCTTCATGTAGTCTGTTCACCAATAACAAAATGTGTTTATCCTGCCTTCCATAGGCTGGAGTATTGAAAGAGCCCGGGCTTTGAGGCCTGCCTCTGACACTTACTTGCTGTGGTTACTTGAACCAGTTCCTTAACTTCTCTGAGCCTCAGTCCTCAGCATGGGTGTAGCACTTTCTGCCTCGCCAGGTCAACGATCTGTGTAAGCAGCCCACCTTAGTTCCTGGCATGTAATGAGCAGTCCATAAATGAGAGCTATTATTATGTCACTTCCGTCAATCAGATTTTGTTTATCAGACCAGTTACCAGCTTAAACCAAGTCCATTGAAAAATAATAATAATAACAGCAGCAACAACTTTAGCAACATTTGCCAAACACTGTCTATATTTTGGGCGCTGTGTTACCAACAGTTACCTCTGTTGTTTCATTTAACCCTCACAACAACCTTGGCTCCCTATTTAAATGTAATGAATCAATGCGTAAATACTTGTAAGTAGCTGGAATAGTTTCTGGCACATAGTAAGTGCTATACAAGCTTATTTAAATTTGAAAAGATAAAAAGATAAAAAGATAAATAAATGCCCCATTTCTCAGATAGGGACGCTGACTCCCAGAGAGAAAATGACTTGGCCAAAGTCACACAGCTGGAGAGCGAGGAGGCTGGGACCCACACCCTGGCAGGGCTCCTGCAGGCCTTGCGTGAAGCTTGTGGTAGACGGTCCTGGTATTTCTCACAGAGCTGAAGGCTATACCCATGATGGAGAGGAGGAGAGTGATTCACCCGCTGAGACATCCTGCATGTTGGCTCTTTCCCTCACTTCTTTAGATACCGACTTCTTCCAATGCCCTAACATCCAGGTCTTGCTCTGTTCATCCACTTGGGTGGTCCTTTCTCTCTCCGGAGAGCAAGTGGACTACACTAGTCTCTCTCTGATCCCCTAGGGACGTAGTCACCCTTCTCCCTCAAGAACCTTCCTGTCTAAAGCAGCCCAATTTCCTTCCACACTGTACGAAGCAGGTCAGCCCAGATCAGAAGTTTACCTGCCTTCCCCCCCCACCCCTGGTGGGTTTTTCTAGAATGTTCTAGCCCTCCCTCTGCACAAATCTGTGAATCATTCCCCCATAGTCTCAAGAAACGCATTCCTGGAAATGGGTACTACTGCTACATAATCATACAGAAGCAGCTTGGGGACACAGGTGACGGTTTAGCTGCTTGCGTCCAGACAGCCAGGGGTGTGATGGGGTGCGCGCCCCTCGTTCGGCCGTCGTTTACCTTTTCTTCTGAGTAGCCGCTCTGGCGTGTGTCTGTGCGGAAAGCCTCGTCCGTCTTGGAAGGCTGTGGTCTTGATCTCCACGATAAGAGCATCGGTCTCACTTGAATCCGCCACTCGCGGGGCCTGCTTTGCTTCTCGAGGACGCTTAGTTCTTAAACCCAGGCGAGATGAAACACATATTGTGCATCCCTCGGGGACTATTTAAAATGTAAAATATAAATATTTCTCCTTTGAATGGACTTAACTTCGCAAGCCGGGGTCTGGTTTGTGTCCTTTCAGTCATCACGCCGACAGGATGTTTGCCAGCCCTCCATCTAGCTGAGTCGAGCCGCGCCGGGGGCAGAACCTCTCAGCGCTCGGGCCCGTTCTGCTGAGCAGCCCTCGCGAGGATTGCCAAGTCTCCCTTGACCACATAATGCCTTTCAGATAAGGTTAACTCTGCAGTGGGCCCTGCCTCGTGTTCGTGCTTTATGGTGACAGATCCCCTGACTCGGGCTCTTCCGTGACAAGGAACCCCTTGTGAGGAACATCTAAGGGGAAGGTCACCCAGCCGGGGGTGGGGCGCCGGGCCTGGGATTCGCACCTTTGCCTTGTCACGGCCACCTCAAAGTCACCCCCCTCCTCCCCCTCTTCCCCTAACCAGGGTGTCCTGAAGGACATCTGAATAGAAAGGAGAAACCCAGGAGAGATCTTCCTTCTAGCATCCTCCCACTTTGCCAGACTTAACGGCTGCTCTTCAAATATGACTGAGAATACTCTTTTTTTTTTTTGTGGTACGCAGGCCTCTCACTGTTGTGGCCTCTCCCGTTGCGGAGCACAGGCTCCGGACGCGCAGGCCCAGCGGCCATGGCTCACGAGCCCAGCCGCTCCGCGGCATGTGGGATCCTCCCAGACCGGGGCACGAACCCGTGTCCCCTGCATCGGCAGGCGGACACTCAACCACCGCGCCACCAGGGAAGCCCATTGAGAATACTCTTCCCGTCTCACACGCTGTTCAGACGTCTAAACCGCCCCTTCCTCCTGCCTTAATTTAGGACCCAGGGCTTGCAGGGGCCTGGGGGCTGGCAGCGTAGGGCTCTCTGATTCCCTTCTGCACCTGGAGTGACAGCTTCTGATGCTTGTGGGGCCGAGTGGTGGATATTTTCTGTATGTTCTATTTGCAGGTCTTCTTTGGTTCTGAGAAACATTAAACAATAAAAGAAACCTCATTGGGTGCAGGAAAAAATATGTCTTTCTTGAGCCAGTGGGTACTTAGCACTCCAGGGACAGGACCGAGTGGGAACGTGGCTTCTGAGTGTCCCAGCCTCGGACCCCTTTCTTCAAGCAAACTCTCATGAGGAAGCCCCACCTTAGCAGGGAGTTTTCTGGCTCAAGGAGGGTGTTGAGTGGGACACCTATGAATGGCACCCCTGGAAAACACCTGAGGCTTTGAGGAGCAGTGCTAGGGAAGCATCTGGTTTTAAAGGGAACACGCAGCCTCGGGTTCCGGCTCCAGTTCTGCCGGACCTGGAATGGTACCGAGCAAATCATTTCATACCTGGGGGCCTGTTCTCTGCTGATGAGCGCTCAGGTGAGAATAGTGTGTGGTGATCAGTTTGCTTTGGCACACAGCACCTCCTGCTTGACTCAGTTTGCAGAGGAATGTTGGGGGTTGGTCCAGAAGAGTCATAGCTGGAATTCCATCTGTTATTTTTCTTCCTCTCCTCTCAGCTCCCATGTCATTTTGGATCAGCCAGAGAAGAGATTCTACCTGGGGTCTCCTCGCATCCCCAGTGTCTTAGTCCAAAGTTCCGTGGACTGGGTAGTTTACAACCAACAGAAATTTCCTCCTCACAGTTTTGGAGGCTGGATGTCCAAGATCAGGGCACCAGTACAACTGGCTTCTGATGAGGGCGCTCTTCCTGGTTGCAGACAATACACAGCCTTCTCACTGTGTCCTCACGTGGCAGGAGGGGGAATGGAGCTCCCTGGGGTCTCTTTAGTAAGGGGACTAATCTCATTCATGAGGGCTCCACCCTCATGACCCAATTACCTCCCCCAAAGCCCTATCTCCTAATACCATCACCTTAGGGGTTAGGATTTCAACATACGAATTTTGGGGAGGCCACCAACATTCAATCCATAACACCCAACCACCCCATATATTGCAGATCAGCCAACTGCAGGCATATCCTGTCTTTTTCCCACTTTGGGGTCTTCTGTGGCTTATTTTCTCCTCCTCTATACTTGGTTTATTTTTCTTTTTACCTTTTCGTTAAAAAAACCAAGCAGTTGTGTGTACTAGGGACTGTGATGTCTCAGTGATTTGAAAGAACTGGGAGAGGGAACTGGAGTCTAAGGCTATGGACACAGAAAGGTGGGGGATGTCACAGCCCCTCCCCCCAGCCTTTCACAAGGCTGATGTGTCTGGAATATCAGAGGCTATTATCCCTGGCCTCAAGCTGTCATTTACTCCAGGCTCCTGCCTCACTGAGGGTCACTTGTTCCCGGAGTCCTCATCTATAAAGTAAGGAGGCTGAGTTTGCTGATTGCCAAGATGCCTGTTAATTTTAACCTCCTTTGAGGGTACTGCCCCATATACCTCTTAAAATGGGCTTGGGCTGGAGCTGATCAGAGCAAAGCAGAAGTTTGAGGAATGAAGTTCAAAGGTCCCTCATTTTGCTGTCCTTGGTGCTGCTTGGCTCATAAAATAGAAAAAAACGTCATGAGTAAGATATTTTACTATCGACGAGGAAGACTGCCCTCGGCCTCTTCTTTTGCATTAAATTTTACCAGAAATGCAACATGATTGCAGACTGTTTGGAACTTTTAGTTTACAAAAGTCACCTACAATCACATGACCCTGACATTACAGCCATTATTTTTGGTTTTTCTGTTTCAGAGTTATCTCAGCTACGTGGTTGTCTCAAAGGCGGAAGACATTTGTTTATGCATTTTTTCTCTGACATCTTAACATGAACATCTTGGGTGCTAATGAGATCAGAGTCTTTGGAATCAGATAGCCACTTCCTACCTGGATAACTCTGGATAGCGTCTAGACCATCAGCTTCCCCATCTGTAAAATAGTACAACCACTAGGATTAAATTAAATAAGATGTATAAACACGTGTAGCACAGAGTTTGACATATAGGCAATACTTAAAATATCAGTTCCGCCCTGCTTCCTTCTGAATACCCCAGACAGCTATTATTTATGGCATTTCCTATCTGACTAACTGAACTTTGGAAAGGGATTGTAAATCTAACTCTACGTTTTGTTTTGCCAAAATTATTTTGGTGTGTCATGTTAATCCAGTCCAACATATATCTATTGAACTGCCACTTGGAAAGACACTGTGCCTTTTACTGTGTAGTGTAGAAGAAGCATGATCCTAGTTCTCAAGGAACTTACCATCTGTAAGGGGAGATAAAGTACGTGTGCAAACAGCTATCATCTTGATGCAAGGTGTGTCGAGAGACACAGGACAGATGTGGATTGCGTTGGGCTAAAAAGTAGGAAGAGGGAACTTCTGACCAGAGACTCAGTTCCAGCTCCGCCCCTTTAAATGAATCTGTCCACCGGCTGGAGCCCCGTTCTTTCGGCTCTCGTTCCTTGCTTATCGCATCCTCTGAGTTTTCCACCTTATTTAATGCTGTGCTTTCCTGCCTCTCCATTTAAACTTCTTAGCTACTTTTCTTTGAACCGTTTTTCTCATGCCTGCCCTTGTGACATCTTGACCTCCTGACTCCATTCACTGTATATACAGTAGGGTTCATCCTGTACTACTCTGTCCAGAGCTCCAAGAAACCCGCCTGGCCAGCCATGCCCTCCCTATACATTAGCCACTCCCCAAGTCATTAGCCACGCCCCAAGTCGTTAGCCACACCCTGATTCACCTCTGTCCTGTTCTTAGAAAGGACTTTTTGGTAGAGGAGAGATCTGATCTATTCCTTTAAGAGCAGATGGTTTTTTAAGGATGGAAGGGATTTCTAAATGGTAGGAATGAGCCAAGCAAACGTGCAAATGAAGGAAATTGTCCCGTGTTTGGGAAATGCTGAGTAGTGGGGCTGGACCACAGACATACATAGAGGTGAGTCATCAAAGAATTGAGGATGGATACATTGAGGTAAAATTGTGGAGGCTTCAGAAATCTCATTTAATAGTTTTAAACTTCACTTGACAGATAGCATGGAGTTACTATAGATTTCTGATCTAAATATGTTCAAGCTTTCCTGACAAGGGCTTTGCAGCATGGCAAGGATTATAATCCCACATCTGGGTGCACCATGCTTCTTTGGGGCCCTTCTATGGCCCACTGTTACCCCAGATGTCACCTGGTGGCACTTGCTTCGGCTTCAGCTATCTTTTTCATTTTCTGGCCTGGCACTTCTCTGACGCTGCAGCAGGATGGGAGGGAAGGCCCCTCGCAGATACCCCATCCTGCCAGCCTGGACGTGCAAGAACATTCACCCGCGTGGCAACCTGTCCCCCATGGGGAAGGATGTGGGTGATAAGTGCTACCTTCTGGGGAGCAGTCTCCTCAGCTCCTAGGAGTGTCCAGCACGACGGAGCCCAGAATGTACTTATGGAACCGCTGCCCTTATTTTCTGTTTCAGTCTCCGCACTATTCCCCTTCTATTTCCTGGGATCCCTTCCCAAAATAAATACCTTTGAGAAATGCCTTGTCTCAAGGTCTGCTTTTCCTCAGAAAGCTGGGCTAAGACCCATGGGACTTGTGTCTCTGCCCTAGAGCACGGATGAGAAAAAGGTTTCAAACTACATTTCAAATTCATTAGCCTGTTGAACCATGTAGGGGGTTTCGTTTTATGTTTTTTTCCCCAAATTCTTCTTTTTTGTTGTTGTTATTATAGAATATATTTAACATAAGATTTGCCATTTTAGCCATTTCTATGTGTACAATTCAGTGGCATTACTTACAGTATTGTGCTACCATCATCACTTAAACTTCAAACTTCTTTCATCACCCCAACAGAAACCCTAGAGCCATCGAGCAATAACTCCCCATGTCCTGGTAGCCTGGGTAACCTCTAATCTACCCTCTGGCTCTGAATTCGTCTGTTCTAGAGATTTCATATAAATGTAATGATACAGGATTTGTCCTTTTGTGTCTGGCTTATTTCACTCAGCTTAACACTTTCAAGATTCATCCAAGTTGTAGCATGTATCAGAACTTCACTCCTTTTTATGACTGAATAGTATTCAATTGTTTGGATATACCATATTTTGTTTTTCTGTTCACCCATCGATGGACACCTGGGTTGCTTCCACATTTTGGCTCTTGTGAATAATGCTGCAGTAAATATTGTCATATAAGTGTCTGTTCGGATCCCTGCTTTCAGTTCTTTTGGGTATATACCCAGGAGGGAAATTGCTAGGTCATATGGTGATACTACGTTTAGCTTTTTGAGGAATTGACAAAATGTTTTCAACAAGAGTTGCTCCATTTTATGTTCCCACCAGCAGTGTAGAAGGGTTTAATTTCTCCACATCCTCACCAACACATTATTCTCCATTTTAAAAATTATTATTTCCATTCTAGTGGGTGTAAAATGGTATCTCACTGTGGTTTTGGTTTGCATTTCCCTAATGATGAAGGACACTGAGAGCATCTTTTCATGTGCTTATTGGTCATTTGTATATCTTCTTTGTAGAAATATCTATTCAAGTCCTTTACCACCTTTGGGTGGTTTGTTGTTTCATTGTTGAAAATTAGAATCTCGTTATGTATTCTGGAAATATGGTCAGGTATACCAGAGACACAATTTTCAAGTATTTTCTCCCAGTCTGTTAGTTGTATTTTCACTTTCTTGGCAATGTCTTTTGATGCACAAAGTTTTTAATTTTGCTGAAGTTCAGTTTATCTAGTTTATCTTTAGTTGCTTGTGTTTTGGTGTTGTATCTAAAAATCCGTTGCCAAGTCCAAGATTATGAAAAGGTACCCCTATGGTTTCTTGAACTTTTTTTTGAAGACTTATGTCTCAGGCACTTTCCATATATAATGTTATTTAATTCTTGCAGCAAACCTATATGGTAATATTGTCCCCTTTTGATTGATGAGGACATTTAAGCTCAAAATTGTAATTTGCCCAAGACTGTGCAACTAGTAAAATGATAGAGGAGGGATTTGAACTAGTGCTTCCAAAGTCCTGATAGATACAAATTTGGGGGGTTCAGGAATGAGATACCATAATTTACAGAATTTCTCAAGAATTCCCCCAAATCATAACTTATTCTTAAAATACTTCCAGCATTCTTTATATACTTAACTCATTATTATGGATATCTAAAAATTTTTGTTTAATAAACAAATATTAAATTTAGTAGAATTTATATAGTGAATGTTCAAACACTGGAAATGCCAGCAAACAGTATTGGCTTATATTAAAATAATGTAATGTTTGGATCTCTTAGCAAGATTAATAGAACATCAAAGAATCTTGTGTAGAAACTGTCAATTTAAGGATTTATTTGCTTCTAAACCTTGTTATTTCTTAAATCATTCTTCATAGGATTTAAATAAAGCATACAATGTCTATAAGCTTATTAATATTTATTTTATGTGCCAGAATGACTCACTGTTAGCAGCAGACAGGGCCAGAAGCGAACACTAATAATCTGGCAACTGCCACAGGCAAGACTGATTAGATCCTAAATTCTCCTCTCCGACGTTGACGGTTAAGCTTTAATTCTTGCTGGAGGATGATAATACTTTCTCCCTGTCCCCAATTTCTCAACTGATTTTTCTCAGGATTGAGGAAAACATAAATTTTCTGAGAAATGCCAAGAAAGAATTCTTGCATGGAAACACTAATTAGAACCAGATCTGGGTGTTTCCCCTTAAAATCCCAAGAGACGTTAGGAAGGAAGGAGGAAAGGAAAAGATCCTTCAGTTTTATGATGAGGAGGTCTCCAGTATAACACTCTGGGAGTGATTATTGGTGTATTAGTTTCCCATTGCTGCTGTAACAAACTACCACAGACTTAATGGCTTAAATTAATTCTCTCACTGTTCTGAAGGTCAGAACTTCACAGTCAGTGTCACTGGGCTAAAGTCAATGTGTTGACAGACCTGGTTCCTCCCGGGGCTCTGCTGTTTCCCTGGGTGTTTCATCTTTGAGTGGCTGCCTATATCCCTTGGCTTGTGGCCACTCGCTAATCTTCAGAGAGTGTCACTGCAGTCTCTGCCTGCATCATTATATCTCCTCCTCCTTGGACTCCTCCTTCATCCCTCTTTTGGGGACCATTGTGATTACACTGGGCCCATTGTGTAATCCAAGACAACACCCCTCGTCTAAGGATCTCTAAAATAGTCACATCTGCAAAGTCCCTTTTGCCATATAAGGTAACATTCCCAGGTCCCAGGAATAGTTCAGGGACCTAACGCGGGGGCCATTCTTTAGCCTACCGCACTGGGCACTGTGGTCCACTCTTCAAGTAAGAATGAAAGGCGGATAGAGGTGGCCGGGACCTGACAACAGGTGAGCCATCTAGATCAAGGTACTGAATAAAGAACGTGCCTAGGTGACAGTTAGGCTTCATCTCAGTAGGCAAAATTCAAGGTCTAGTGGAACTTGGCAGGCTCCTATCCTGATCAAAGTCAAGAGCTGGTGAGTATATGAGCTGAATTACAAGGGGCTCAACTTGAAAGGAAAGGAATTAAGATCCAGAAAACTGATGCTCTGAAGTTTAGGTGGGCAGCCATCACAGGAAGTCTGTCAATAGAACAAGAGCTCCTGTTTAGGCTCTGATTTTGAAAGGAGGTCTAGTCTCTTGGAAGGAAAACTGGTAAGAATCAAGTGTGACTTCAGGGCTCTCAGGATAACAAAGGAACCAGCTTGTTCCTGCATTACAAATTCAGAATGTGGAAAGATGCAAAAGCATAGCTCTTATGACCTGTGTGTTTTAGGAGAGTGTAGGTTTTAGAAACCATGTTATATGTTGTGGTACCTGGTGTGATAAGTGATATGTGGGGTAGGTGACCTGTGACCTAAGAAAAACATGAGATTGTCTATGATTAGAATTAGGAATAGGCTTAGACAAATCAGATTTACAGAAAGAAAGATTTATTCTTCAGGCTATGGAGCACTTAACACCTTGTATGTAAGTGCATGTACGCACATGGGTGCATGTGAATCTTAGAGTACATTTTACTTATCTACTCTCCCAGTGAGATATAGCCAGGTGCCTATACCTTCCTGATACCCTCCCCCAAAAGACTGCAATAATTATGCTCAAATACTTCTCCTTATAGACTCATATGAGGATTTCTTTGAATATATATCTGGAATGCGATTCCTAGGTCAGGGAATATAAGTGCCTGGTCACTCCCCAGAATGATGGTATCAGTCTACGTTTTTTTCCAGGAGTGCATGAGGATTCAGGTATCCTTACATTCCTGTTAACATTTATCGTTTTCCAACTTTCTAACTTTTCCAATCAATTTATTAGGCAGTGCCTCCTTGTTGTTTTAATTTGTGCTTTTCTGTCTACTGCATTTCAACCTTGTTTCATATGCTTATAGTCATGTGACTTTCCTCTGCTATAAACTGCCTCTTTGTATCCTTTGTTGACTTTTTCTATTAGAGCTGTTATCTTTTTCTTGGTTCATACAAAAGTGTCTCTTGTATTCAGGAATATTAATCCTTTGTCAGTGTCAGACATTACAGATAACTTTTCCATTCTGTCAATCTATTAGTTTTGTCCATGATGTTCTTTGCTGAACAGAAATTCATAATTTTGATGTGATCAAACACATCAAGTTTTAGCTTATTGTTTGCACTTCTGAGATTTTAAGAATTTCCCCCCTTTCAAGTCACAAAAAATATTCCTCTGTGTTTTCTAATAACTTTAGGTCTTTAATCCATTTGGTGTCCACGTATCCGGTGCTAGATATTAATTCAGGTTTGTTTTTCTTCCTAATACTAGCTGCTAGATAATGGATTCTTTCTCCATTGATTAATGATGCCATTTTACTATACATTAAGTTCCCCTCTATACATGAATCTGCCTCTGAACTCTTTTTTCTGTTCTGTTGGTCTACTTTGCTGCTGTACTTTTATTACTGTGACTATATGGTACGTCTTAATAATTGATACATGTCCCCCTTATAGATCTTCTTTTAAGAATAACTTAGCTTTTGAGAACCTTCATTCTTTTTTTTCTTTTTTTCTAAAATTAAGATACAATTCACACAAACCATTAAACATACCCTTTTAAAATGTATAATTCAGTGGTTTTTAATATATTTAGCAGCCATCACTGGTCTCTGTTCAGAACCTTTTTATTCCCCCCAAAGAGAAACTTTGTACCTATTAGTAGTTACTCTCCCTTTCCCCCTTCCCCCAACCCCTGGAAACTACTCATCTACTTTCTGTCTCTATGGATTTACCTATTCTGAACATTTCACTTAAATAGGATCATACACTACGCGATCTTTCACGACTGGCTTCTCTCACTTAGCGTAACATTTTCAAGGTTCATCCATGTTGGTGTATGTGCTGTATTAGGTAGTAATTTTGTTGCCAAGTAGTATTCCATTTGTATGGATATGCCATATTTGTTTATCATCCATCAGTCGATAGCTATTTGCGTTGTTTCCACTTTTTACTCTCTTGAATGATGCTGCCAGGAACATTCATGTACATGTTTTTGTATGAACAGTTTTCAGTGCTCTTGGTTATATACCTAGGAATTAAATTGCTGGGTCATATGGTAACTCCATGCTTAAATTTTGAGAAAATCCCAAGCTGTTTTCCAAAATAGCTGCACCATTTTACACTCTCACCAACAGCACTATCATCTTTTACCTGGATTATTGCTTAGGCTCCTAACTCTTTTCCCTGCTTCCACACCTACCCTCAGACTGTCTCTTCTCAATTTGTACAATACCAGAAAGATTCAATGGGTTCGATTTCCATTTCCTTAATGGCTGATTTATGTTGAGCATCTTTCTATGTGTTTGTTGGCCATTTGTGTATCTTCTTCAGAGCAATATCTATTCAAATTCTTTGTCCATTTTTAAATTATATTGCTGTTACTGAGCTACAATTGGATTATACCACTCCTCTGAGCAAATTCTCCCCAAACCACTCAGAGTAAAAGCCAAACTCCTCGAAATGGCTTAGCAAGCCTACAAGATCTGCGCACTCCATGAAAACTTTTCCTTCCACTCACCCCTCCTCAACTCTGCTCTAGCTACTGGCTGCTTCTGGACTCCTGCCTCTGGGCCTTTGCACCTGCTATCCCCCTTACCTTGATGCATCCCCACAGATGACCACAGGACTCTAAGTTTTCAGGGGCTTGCTTAAATTTCGTCTTTCAGTGAAGACTTACCTGTTCACCTCATTTAAAGAATCACACCACACTTCTAGTACCAGTACCGCCGCCCTCCCTGTCCTAGTCCCCTGGTTTGTTTTCCTCCATAGCACTTGTTTCCTTTTAAGTGCCATATATTGTGCTTGTTTGTGTCGGTCTTTCTCCACCCCGGCTTTAGAAAGTAAATTCCATGAGGGTAGGGATTTCAAAAGACACTACAATCCACAAGAACCTCCCAGGACCTGTGGCACTTTTCTGTTTGGGAATCAGTGCAGTAGTGGTTCAAATTATTTGTCTTTCCTGCTTCACACGGATTTCAATGTAGTCTTTCCTCCTCCTCCTCCATGCAGGGCTGCTCCTGTCACAGCACTGTGATTTCTACAAGGGCAAGTGGTGAGTTCATTTGTTTTTGTTGGTTTGCTTTTGTTTAAATATATAGATAGATTTATTTATTTATTTATTTATTTATTTTTGGCTGCATTGGGTCTTCGTTGCTGCACACAGGCTTTCTCTAGTTGTGGCGAGTGGGGGCTGCTCTTCATTGCAGTGCATGGGCTTTTCATTGCAGTGGCTTCTCTTGTTGCGGAGCACCGGCTCTAGGCACGCAGGCTTCAGTAGTTGTGGCATGCAGGCTCAGTAGTTGTGGCTCATGGACTCTAGAGCGCAGGCTCAGCAGTTGTGGCGCACGGGCTTAGTTGCTCCATGGCATGTGGGATCTTCCTGGACCAGGGCTCGAACATGTGTCCCCTGCGTCAGCAGGCACATTCTTAACCACTGCGCCACCAGGGAAGTCCTGTTGGTTTGCTTTTTAAAATCAAAAAGTGAGTATGTGTTTAAATAAAGAAAGAAATCACTGGATTCTTAATAATTAATTCCTTATCTCTTTCTTTAAGAAATTTCCAATTGCAATCTGCCTTCCCCTCCCACCTAGAAAACTCACTGCTCCCAGCTACCCCTGGCATTGACTGGAACCCCGCAGGGTGGTGAGGGGCCCAGGAAACAAGCCTCATAACTTCAGGATAAAGCAGACTCTGCTTCCCAGCAGTCCTGCTTCCTTTATTGAGATTGTTCCCTGGTTCTCACTCTGTCGTTAGTGTCTTTTTTATTGATTAGCGTACAACATCCAGAAAGCACACAGATCATAAGTGTACAGCTCAATTAAATCTCCCAAGTTCAACACACCTGCCCAACCAGCTTTCACATCAAAAGATCAAATGCTACCCAGCAGAACCCATCTGGATTGGTTGTACTTTTAGCTGATGAAGGAGGTCAAGGCAAAAAAAAAAAAAAGGACCATAGCACGATCCCTTTTACCTTAGTAACAGGACTCTACCTTTTCAGAAATGAGCTTCCAAATGTGTCTGATACTCTTGAATTTCCATAATGAGCTCATCTAATCTCTGTGCAGATGTCTGATAATGCGATTCATCCTAGCATTTTAGCTTTTCTCTCCTTTTAAAAAATAAACTTAATTTTTTTTAAAAAAAGGGAACTAATGTTGAATATATGTGGCCAGTTTGTCTTTTGACACTGTAAGTGGACGGCTCCCAGGAGGAGAAGGGCAGAAAGGCGCCATCTGAAGTTACTCTAAATCACTCTCAAAATCTTATCACCCCTTCTACTCAAGCAGCCTCTGCATGGGATCCAGGCTTTCCTCTCAGGAAGCAAAGCAGACAATCATCTATAGCCCAGAAGTGCTGAGAAAGCCCCAAGCTCAAAATATCCCTTCTGAATTTGCTAGTTTCTCCACCAATTTCTGACCTTTGTTCCTAGACCTTCATGTTGCCCAAAGCGGGTACCCCTAGAAATGTATCATTTGAAGCATGATGCTTTAAAAATGCAACAAGTTTGACATACCTTCCTGGTGTAATGCTTTTCTGGGGTAGGTTAGAGAGAATAAAACTCTGAGGGAGAAAAGGAGTAATCAGGAGAAAGTGACATTTGTGAGAATTAGTGTGGTGTAGTGGCGAAGAGGTTAATGAGCACGAGAGACAGACATGGGTTCCAGTCCTAGCACTACCGCTGTGCAAGCTGTGTGTGCTACAGGTTGCTGCCTTCAGGCTCCCTAAGCATTGGGTTCATTATCCACAACACAGAAGGATCACTGTAATAGTGCCACGAGATGCTGTAGAATGGGGATAATCATACTAACAGTGTGGTGAGAATCAAAGGAAATAATATATTTGCAGGAAGCAGAATAATGTTCCCCAAAGATGCCCACATCCTAATCCCAGGAATCTATGAATGTGTCACCTTATGTGTTGAAAGGGACTTTGCAGTTGATTACCTTTAAGGACCTTGAGGTGGGGAGATGGCAAAGGAGAATTAGGTTGCAGATGGAATTAAGGTTGCAAATCAGGGAGATTATTGAAATAGGGAGATGATCCGGGATTATCTCTGTGGGTCCACTGTACTCAGAAGGATCCTTAGAAGTGAAAGAAGGAGGCAGAAGAGAAGGTCAAGGTGACGTGAAGTATTGGGAGAAGAACTTGACCTACGATTGCTCTCTTTACAATGAAGGAAGGGGCAAAGAGCCAAGGAATACTGGCAGCCTCGAGAAGCTGGAAAAGGCAAAGAAATGGATCCCCCCGAGAGCTTCCAGAAAGAGACACAGCCCTGCTGATACCTTGATTTTAGCCCCATGAGAACTGTGTCAGATTTCTAACCTTCATAACTGTAATATAATACATTTGTGTTGTTTTAAAGCCTTTGAACCGGTGGTAATGTGTTACACCAGCTCTAGAAAATGAACACAAACTAACAGAAAACTAATAAAATATTTAAAGACCCTAAAGAAGTGCCAGGTACATAATGAGTTAATAAATTAAATCCATGTTAGTTATGCAGGATATATAGGGAAAAGGAATGCTGAATACTCTAAAATGTTTAATATGTAACAATTTTGTCCAGGGTTGACCCTGTATATGTCATCCAAAGCCTGCTCTGAGAATCTCAGAGATTCACAAAGCTGGCTTTAGAACCTAAAGTAATTCTTCCTCTTACTTGTTTATGGTCAGAGCTAGGGTTGTCATGTCTAAGTACACCCCCAATAGTCATTCTGTTCAAAAAGCACTTGAAGAAACGTGTTAGTCCAAATATATATATATAATACATTCTTTATATGTCTATAAATATACATAAATATATATTATTTATACATAAATATAATATAAATATATGTATTATATACATAAATATATACATGAATATATAAATATACATAAATATATAAATATATTTATATGTAACTATATATTATATTATACAAATATATATAAATATATATGTGTGTATATATATATATACACACACACACAGAGACATACATATACTTATATAAATATAATTTATATTTATAAAAAATAAACCCCTTTCTGGGCTACAGCAATGTCAGATGGATGTATCCCACCTCATTGGTTACCACCCTTCTGATGCAGACCCTATTACCTCTCACGTCGATGATTTTTTTTAACACCTTTATTGGAGTATAACTCCTTTACAATGGTGTGTTATTTTCTGCTGTATAACAAAGTGAATCAGCTACACGTATACATATATCCCCATACCTCCTCTCTCTTGTGTCTCCCTCCCACCCTCCCTATCCCACCCCTCTAGGTGGTCACAAAGCACCGAGCTGATCTCCCTGTGCTCTGTGGCTGCTTCCCACTAGCTATCTATTTTACATTTGGTAGTGTATATATGTCCATGCCACTCTCTCACTTCGTCCCAGCTTACCGTTCCCCCTCCCCATGTCCTCAAGTCCATTCTCTACATCTGCGTCTTTATTCCCGTCCTGCCCCTAGGTTCTTCAGAATCTTTTTTTTTTTTGGTTCCATATATATGTATTAGCATACGGTATTTGTTTTTCTCTTTCTGACTTACTTCACTCTGTATGACATGTCGATGCTTTTTAACAGCCTTCCAACCCGTCTCCTGCACGTCGGTGGCTCCTGCCTTCCCATCCATCTTCCGTGCTGTCTTTATGGAGCTTTTTAATAATAAAGATCTGGTCCTGTCCATGCCCACCCCTGCCCCCATGCGTTTAGTGATTTCCCAGAACTTTTATAGGAGAAGGTCCTGATATTATCAGTGATTTCAGAGGACTTTACAGGCTGTTTCCAAGCCCCTTTCCTTTCTAGAAAGCTTGAGATTTCCCAGCTTGCCTACTTGAGCTTTGGGCGGTGGCCTGCCAGGACGACTGCTCAGTCCCTAAACATCTACCTACCTCCTGACTTTGGCCATCCTGTCCCCTCCTCCTGGAAGGTCTTTCTCTGATAACTTGGCAAGTCGAAGTTTCATCCACTGTTGTCTAAAGCCTTTACAGACCAGCCCAGCGAGACGTAGTCTCCTCTCCGAGACCACAGAGCATCAACTGCCTTCTAGAACAGTGCATTCATACCTGGCTTAAATTCTCTGTGAGCACATAAACCTTAGAAGGAGGGATGGGAGGTGAGGGACATGGAACCTTACATACTGAAGAATCGTACACAGCGTCAGAACTGTGCCTTCCATGATGGTCCCCAGTGTCACATGTGGCTATTTAGATTTTAACTAGTCAAAATTAAATCAGTTAAAAACTCTTTAGTCCTCCTGGCCAAATTTCAGCTATTCAATTGCCATGCGTAGCTAGTGGCTACCGTACTGGAAAGCAGGGACATAGAACTTTCTGTCATCACTGAAAGTTCTGGGACTTCCCTGGCGGTCCAGTGGTTAAGACTTCGCCTTCCAATGCAGGGGGTGTGGTTTCGATCCCTGGTCAGGGAACTAAGATCCCACGTGCCTCGCAGCCAAAAAACCAAAGCATAAAACAGAAGCAATATTGTAACAAATTCAATAAAGACTTTAAAAATGGTCCACATCAGAAAAAAAAAAAAGTTCTATTGGTCAGTGCTGATCTAGAATACAATAAATAATCAATAAATATATGAAGAGGAAAGAAGGAAAGAAATAATGAAGGGAGAGAGAAAGGGAGGGAAGATAAATAAAATTCCAAAGGAAGTCAGGAGCAATTGTCCAAGATTTGGAAATGGGGGAAAACGATTAGAGTGTCCTTTCAGCAAAGGGCTGGAAACCCCTTAGGAGATTGTCTAATTCTATAGGGCTGTGCACCTCTGGTTGACTTTTATATCTAGGTAATTTTATATCTAAGAGATATAAGAGAAGAAGTTATCATGCAAAAACTGATAGCAATGCAGTTGATTCTTGCCCACAACAAGGCAAATAAATTTTGTTTCACTAGAGTAATAATTCATTTCTACAATAAAGATATAAAAGATAATCTCAAAGATTACAGTTAATTGCCCCATAAGATATTAACCTGTTTTGCATCTATTAACAAATTTTACCATTCTTAACCAACTGTTTACATCTATCTATCTATCTATCCATCCATCCATCCATCCATCCATCCATCCAAAGTGTCTTTTGAACTAGTCTTAACGTCTTACTGGTTCCTTCATTAATTACCAAGTTGGTTAAAATCTTGGACACATGCTCATTTTTTACTTATGCATGAGATGCATATTTTTAACATTAAAAAGCTATACTTTAGAAATTTTGGAGGCTGCCATGCAGCACTCTCGTGGACTCACCTGGAAGCCCGGTACAGTGCATTGCTTGAGACGTGAAACTCATAGGCTACATAAGCCCAGGCTTGTCTTTTCTTGGCTGCCAGTGTGAATGACAAAAAGCAGTGGAGCTTGAACTTTGCTGACTCTCGGCTTCTTTAGGTTCTTTTATCCTCTGTACTGTTTGAGGTTCTTTTTAGTATGTATATGCTTGGTTTTCGTTCTAGTTCATGCAAGGCCACTAAGTCATTTCCACTTGGTTGCAGCAGTGAGGGATTTGGTTTTATGGTCTTTCTAGTGATCCTAACCAGATGGATAATGGAGAGGATTGAGAGTCATGTTTTTAGTTTTTCTTAAATTACACTCTGGCAGGGCAAAGCGAGTGACAAATAAAAGGAGGCTCCTTTGCAAGAGGTCCTTTTTGAGATACTGGTCCCTATACAACTTGTGAAAGAAAAATCAGAGTCTGACAGTAAAGTGGTAAGAACAGGTTTTATTCAGGGGCTATTGCACGAGAGGACGAGAGACCGCAGCCTAGAAGTGGGCTCAATTCTGAAGACAGCAAGAACAAGTGGATATTTATAGACCAGGAGCAGGGTGGGGGTCTGCGGATGGAACATCACAAAGAGAAAACAGCCAGGATGAAGGGGATTCTGGTTAAACCAACCTGACATTCTTGCTGAAGGCAGGCCAGGGTGATCAGACATCACCTGGGGATGGGTGAGGAATTTAATCAGATATCAAAGTGATCAGAGATGGAGGGTGGGAGAATTCTCTTACCTGGCTTAGCAGGGCTTTTGGTAAAATTGGGCAATGCCAAGATAGACACAGGAGTCCAAGAGTTGAGTCCTTCTTGAAAAGAGTGTTCAAAGCAACCCGACCAAAGTTTGGTCAAGGATAGAGTTTTGTTACCCTGAACAAAGATGAGAGTTTGGGGTAACCTTTGGAAAGAAGAAAATTACTTTGCCAAATCTATAATCAAAAATACTCTAAGACAGTGAACATTGACAGAATAACAGACAAAAATAATATAAGGATGAAAATGTGCTTACAGTCCTTGAGTATAGAAAATGGGGTAATTAATAAAGGCAGGGGCTGAAAAGTGGAAACCTCTGGAGTTTCTTTTTGGGGCTGAGACATTAACAGGAATGAAAAGCCTTTAAAAAGAGTCCCATGTGGTCAAGGTAGAAGTTTCTTGCTTTTATACTATCCTTTGAATTGTTAACAGAGGAGAGAAAAGATAAGAAATAAAGTGAATATAGCCAGGAGAAATGTTTCTTTGACAGATATAAAGAGAAATATGAATAAATATAATAAGGTCAGGTAGGAAAATCTTTATCCTCTTACAGTGAGTACCTGGGGGCCTGCAAATTAAGCTAACAAAAGACAGATTAACAGGAGAAGAGGCACACAATTTTCATTAATATTTATGTGCACAAAAGTTCATAGAAAAGAAGTGAAATTCAAAGAAGTGGTTAGACTCTGGCTTATATACCCTTTTAACAGAAAGGGCAGGGAGCTGGGCTTCAAGGGATGACAAATCACGGGGAAGTAACTAGGAAAAATATATGGGAGAACTAATGGAAAGTAAGAGTTATTTTAGGGGGATGTTGACTCGCCTGTCTCCAGTGATATGAGTTGATCTTCTCTTTATGCTACAGAGAAAGGTAGGGAAGAGAGAGGGGGACACCTTCACACATGGAAATTAATATCTTCCTTTTTGGCAGAGAAGGGAAGGTCAGGGAATTCTTCTTGCATCCGCTGATTATGAATTGTCTTCAGCTCAAAATCATCTTTATGCCAAAGTGGCATCTTTGGGGAGGGCATATTCTGATTCCCTTCAATGGCTTTCTAAAACTGTATTAGGTTTTGATGTGTAAAGATCAGCAAAAATTGAAGAAAGCTCTTATTCATTCCTTTATTCATTCATTCAATAAATTTTTATTGAGGGCTACTGGTATGCCAGGCACTTGTCCAGGAGCTAAAAATAGAGGGATGAGGCATACTCTTTGCTCTTGAAGGCTTTCAAACAAGTGGGATACAAATATAGAAGAAAATTCAGTGAAATACAATGCCATAGGTACTGTAAGTACATGATACAAAAGGAATTCAAGAGGATAAATTATCTATTTTGTCCTAGCAACAGATGTAACACAATACATGGCTTCTGACAAGGTCAGAGGACAATCTGAAATCAGAGTCAGTCTGTGACTCAGTAATGACTCTTGTCAAACAGCAGATGTAGCCAACGAGAACTCACCAGAAGGATGCTCTGTTCAATAAACAATTCATTTTGAGATGTTACTTGGGTTGAAAATGCATTTCTTTGAAAGTTTTACCAGTTGCTTATTTTCTTTGAAAGGAAAGTAAACCAACAAAATGATAGTGACTCTATACTCATACCCAGTAATATATCACTGTAAAAAGGTATATATAAAATTAGGAATTTGAGGGATTCAGTGGAATTTCCAAAGTCTGCTTCAACTGTCTGTTGCACCAACGGTTATGTATTCTAAACACCCATGTCTGACGTACTTCTAACCTTGTCTGAGAAGGAGCCTTTTGATCAAATGTTTTGGATTGGATTTTATGTAGTGACATCTGCTCCGTGTGTGAAAATTCATTCACCAGATTTGTTTAGTTATTTCTATGCCTCCGGTTACTATTTTTCTTAGAAGTTATCCAATAGCTTGCAAGCAAATTCTCACAAGAACTCAGCCTTTATGTAATAGACTTTTCGTAACTTGCTAAACATATCTAAAATCTGCTCTTGTTTTCCTAACTGCTTGATAGCTTTCTACACCCCTATTATAATCCGATCTCAAATCTCTTGCAAATAAACTTGACTTTTCTTAAGCTGTCAATCACAGGCAGGCTCTCTTCGAATTAAACCGGTTGCCCTGAGCAATAGGCGGTTAAATGGCCATTTCTTCTCAAAGCCAAGCTGCCTACTCCCCTCGGCAGAGAACAGAGCAATTATTGGAAATCACTTTCCAAAACCTTATCTCTGACTGCATCTTTTGCTCAGCTCAAGGCTAGGTTCGTTTGAGCTCAGACCATTTACAAAGGGATTTCCGGACTTAATTTTTGGTACCTTTTTTTTTTTTTTTTCTGGGTCTTTCTATCAGGCTGCTCTGGAATTTTCTTTGAGCATTTTATCCACTCACCCACCCGCCCACCACTTTTGAGACCAGGAAACAGCTGCCTGTGGGATCATGCCCTCCAGTTTCCACACTTAGCGGAGTTGAGAAGAGGGCCCAAGGCTTCTAATCGCACATCCCGCTGGACATGGGACTAAGTGTTCCTTCTGTAGAGTTTTGTTGAATCACTTGTGCGCAGAAGCTTGTCTCCACAGAAAAGAGTCCTGACTGGGATACTTGAAACCTAAGTATGGATGCATTGCGTGTTTTCTAGTTAGAGACACTGCTGACTTCTGTTTTCTCCCCCTAGTGGCCATGAGGCTCCATTGAGCCTTCATCCCTTCCTTCCCTCAAAGCTGTCCCCTCCGTTTCTTTCCTCCCCTTTCCGTCTTTCACTCCTTTTACCTTCTGCCTCAACTATTTCCATGGCTACTGAAGACGTGGTCTCCGGTCTCCCCCTCACCCACCGAGTTCACCCTCCACAGAGCCAGGAAGAAATGGTCAGATCACCTTGCCTGATGGCTCCATCTACCGAACCCTGGGGTCCACAGATCTGCAGGGGTTTGGTGACACCTTCTCAGGGATCTGTTCATTTCTCGATAAACATTTTTAAAAGTTTGTATCTTCATTTTGATGATAAGGTATAAAGTTAAAACAAGAATTGACTCATCTGGGTGCTTATAACCTAGTGTTAACAGGTGGTTTGAGCACCCACATCAGTTTCTGTGTTTACTCGTCCCCTACAGAGCCGTTTAAAAAAATGAATGTCGTTTTTCTTAAGCTTGTGGTTAGAGCTCTAAGGGACCTTAGACTGAGTGAAATAGTGGAGCCGATTTTTTTTTAACATCTTTATTGGAGTATAATTGCTTTACAATGGTGTGTTAGTTTCTGCTGTGTAACAAAGTGAATCAGCTATATGTATACATATATCCCCATATCCCCTCCCTCTTGCGTCTCCCTCCCACCCTCCCTATCCCACCCCTCTAGGTGGTCACAAAGCACCGAGCTGATCTCCCTGTGCTCTGTGGCTGCTTCCCACTAGCTATCTATTTTACATTTGGTAGTGTATATATGTCCATGCCACCCTCTCACTTCGTCCCAGCTCACCCTTCCCCTCCCCATGTTGGAGCCGATTTTTTAACCAGGCCATTTAGGCACGAAATGGTGATTGTCCAAATGGAGCCACATTTTTACAGATTATTCGAGGATCGAATATAATCATGGCCAGTGGTAGAAGATGCTTTCTGAACCATCTCCACTGTTCAGAGCCTCTGTCCGATGGGTGTTAGTTAGCTTTACACTGTGAAATCCCCCATGGAGCTGTTTGCTTTATCCTGAGTTGGTTTTCTGAAGCTTCCAGAGGACTGCGAGTTTATCGAGAGCTTTGCGCTCAACGCCTCAGGACTGCAGAGCCTTCTGAGATGTTTCCCCACACTCCTCAGTCCTTCCTCCCACTCTCGTTATCTGTCCTCAGTCTGGTGACTAAGCTTTTTGAATTAGAAGGTCCACGTTTCAGCAGAACAGTCGCCCTCCTCCGCTTTCTGGCTCCTGGTGGCTGGGCTCCACCTCCGGATCGCTGTTTCTTCCCTCATTTCCTTCTCGTTTTAAGATAATCTGATGTTGTTGTTGCCTCTTCCCAGGAGTATTTCCAACTTGGGCTTGAAGTACAGGGTGGAGACAGGAAGCAGGTTCTGGTTGTTTGCGGGGGTGTTATTGACTAAAGATAAGTTGGTTCTTTAGCTGGGACTCTTCTCAGAGGTTATGTCTCATATCCTCCCCTCTCTCCTCTGCCAGCTTCCCAATTCCTCCCCTTCTGTCTCTGTCTCTCTCTCATGCACCCATGCACATACTCCAGAGCAGTGTCTCGTAAATCACGTAGATTACTTTTGACTCCTAACCTCTCTCCTACAAAACACCTTGAAAAAAAATAAAAGCAGTTATGGAACCTGCAAACTCTGTCAGGTACTCCGCCATGGATGTTCACACACTGTATCTGCTGGCACTTTCAAAAAAATATCCACCTCTGCCATTGAGGCAGAAGAGGAGATTCCCTGGCACCTCTCTGCAGATCAGCTCCGTTTCGCTCCCAAGACTCACACCTTTTGTATTTTTCACCCCAGGATTTCAGCCATGGGAGGAAGACAGACCACACTCATTCTGGTTTGAGTGCAAAGTGTTGGCGGGTACATGTTGGTTTCACCTGAAACTAATCACCTGGGACCAGGGAAAGGGGCATTTTGTCTCAATGCAGTGGCTCCCATGTGGACCCAGGGCAGGACAGGCAGGGGTGGGAAGGAAGAAGGCTCTACCAGGCAAGTCATCTTAGGCATCCATTTCATCTATGTCCCAGTATGTGAAAATCTCAACAATCTTAGGTGGCCAGTATTACTCCTCTGACTTTACAAATAAGGAAAGATTCTTGGAGAAGTTAAGCCACACAGCTGATAAATGGCTGGTCGGATCAATTTCTGAATCAAAGTTTACCCTATTCCCACTATGACATGGCACACAACAATATCTGATTGGAGATGAACATTGAGTTGCTTTAATAAAATAAAGACATTCTTAACCAGTTGTTATCCAGTATTATTCACTGAACTTCACTAAAAGACACCACTGACTTAATTGTTGGTTCCTTTTTTTTTTTATGTTGGGGGTAGGAGTTTATTAATTAATTTATTTTTGCTGTGTTGGGTCTTTGTTTCTGTGCGAGGGCTTTCTCTAGTTGTGGCAAGTGGAAGCCACTCTTCATCGCAGTGCGCGGGGCTCTCACTATCACAACCTCTCTTGTTGCGGAGCACAGGCTCCAGACGCGCAGGCTCAGTAGATGTGGCTCACCGGCCCAGTTGCTCCGCGGCATGTGGGATCTTCCCAGACCAGGGCTCGAACCCGTGTCCCCTGCATTAGCAGGCAGATTCTCAACCACTGCGCCACCAGGGAAGCCCCCTTGGTTCCTTTTATACTAAATCCAAATAATATGATGTTAGGGCTACAAGGACCTCTTCACCCAATGCTGCCAAAATCCCAGTGACCTTCAATCCCCACATCAGCATCCATACATCCTACACCCTAAGCTCTCGGTTCTTGTACCACCTGAATTCCAATAACCTCCTCCTTCTCTCACATTCCACCCCATCACACGCCAGCTAACATGCCACTCCATCTGCCTCCTTTATAAAACCTGAACTCCAAACTTTGTGTTCTGTATACATGGCCCCCATCCCCAATCCCTCACCCTGATCCCGCTACACCTGCCCCTGTCTCGTCAAGGTACCTTGTCCCTTCACCTCCCTGACCCCAACTGCCACTGCTACCTTCACCTCCTCAGGTCCTCTCTTACCTCCCTATTCAGACAAGAACAAATGCTTCTTCATGTCAAAGACTCTTTCCCAATTTCCTCCAGCCCCTGCTTCCACGGTCTTCATATCATGCTCGGCAGCAGTTTCCTCAACTTTGAACTAACTAGATTGTTTGTGTTCTCCACTCATTCCTACCCTCTGGAGAAAACATCACAAAGTACAGATTGGCACAACTAGGCATTAACCCCCAGGCTCTCATTATCCTTTCTCCACAGTGGCTATTTCAAGCCTTCCCTGTTATCCTCAATCTTTCTACCCCACAGAATCCTCCCCCCTCTTAACCAGTGACTTTACCTTCTTCTGAGGGAAAATTGAAGCTTTTTTTAATAACCATTATCTTACCTTCCAACCTGAAAACCTATGATCTTCATGTATTTTTATTAAACCTTTTATCACAAAGGAATGCCCCTTTCTCTCTGACCTCAGGGGGACCAAGCCACCTCCTTTTCATCGAGTACAATCTACAGATTTTCTTCTTTCTCCCCTGAATCTCCCATGTCTTCCTATTTTATAGTTCCTTTCCAACAGAATTTTAAAACCCCTCAGTTTTATGCATCAAAACCAAACAAAGCACATACCTTCCTTCTTTAGACTTGTTCTGGTCTCTCACTAGTAGAATATGATCTCCTTGAAGAGAAGTGTGATCTTTTTCCACCATAGTTCTTTTTCCACCATATTTATCTATAAACATGTGATAAAATGAAAGAATGAACACACTAGTTCAAATGCCTCTGTTGATGAATTAGGAAAATGAGACCAGATTATTATCCAGGTTTAGATAATAACAAACTAGGTTTAATATTCCCAATACCTTACTTAGTCAATTGATAGAAACATAGATATTCAAATATTCACAGTATATAACATGATTTGTACTTAGTTTGGGTGCTTTTGAGATACACATTCTTGGAGTAGCTGAAGAATAACATCTTGCATGGATACTGTGAGCTGATTTGGGTTTTAATAGAGTAAAAGCAATTCCTCCCGAGTTCTTACTGAAAGACTATCATCAACACAACAGGAGGATCTTCTTGAAGTCCATGTCAGAGCAGGACACTCCTCTGCTCAAAACCCTCCAATGCTTCCCATCTCACTCAGAATAGACGCCTACGCCCTGACTGTCACATCCTGGGCTCTTCAAGGTCCGACCTTCCTTCTCGAACCCGATCTCTGCATTCTTCATATCTGTCTGAACACTTGTTCCCTCCAGGGATGATCAATGTTTGGGCAGATCAACTTCTGAATCCAAGTTTACCCTATTTCCTCTATGACCAGACACAAGGCAGTGTTTGGTTGGAGATGAACATTGAGTTGCTTTAGTAAAACCCAACTTGCCTGGAAAGCTCATTCCCCAGGCAGCCACGAGGCACATCCTTCACTCTACTTTGCTTGAGAGTTACCTTCTCAGTGGACTTTGGGAAGCTCTGTATCAGTCATTGAAACTTAAAGAATAACTTCTCTGCTTATAGAAGACAATCGGGAGGCTGTCTTCCTGGGGCTGTTAAGGGGGAAATATGGCAGCCACCAGGGACCTAGGGAGACGTCAAGGAAGACAGGCTTTGCCCTGAAAGGGCTCCACCTCCCCCTTCTGCCTCCTTATGCCTTTCTCTCCCCATCCCAGAAGCTCCTTGTGAGGAAGTGTACTGATTCCTTTGCACTAGTCAGAGCCTCAGGGGGCAGCCCCCTCCCAGACGTTCTGTGTCAAGAGTCCCTCCAATCATCACCTCCTTTTCCTCAGGGCAACTGAATTCGCTGAGCGTGTTAGCTCTGTGGACACTACGTGCAAAACGTCTGCTATGTCTATTCTCCCCACAGGTTGTTTGCAGCTTGAAAGGTGAGCTTGTTGATCCAAACAAATATGGAGGTGGTAGAGGTCAAGGGAACCTATTTTTCACTCGGGAGAATCTCGTGGGCAGCTTGACCTCCTTTGGGACAAAATAGCGGCAGGAAGTAGATGCCTTACTTTTGCAAGTTGGTCAAACCGTAACGAGTGAGTAACTGTTTCTAAAAATGCTATAAAAGGCAAGTCATTGATAGACTAAGATTTTAATAGCAATATGTCTCAAATAATATTATTCAGTTTCACATTGTACATTTATATATATTTTTAGTTTTATTGAGGTATCGTTGATTTACAATGTAGTGTTTAATTTCTGCTGTACAGCAAGTGACTCAGTTATACATATAGATACATTCTTTTTCATATTCTTTTCCATTATGGTTTATCACAGGATATTGAATATAGTTCCCTGTGCTCTACAGTAGGACCTTGTTGTTTATCCTTTTTAAAAACATTTTTATATTTTTTCACACGTCAGTTCCTATCAAGCCAGTACTGTTAGTGGGGGGCCCTAGTCCCACTTTGTTTTTGGCTGAGACTGTTTATTAGTTTCAAAGTGTAGCATTTGCTGATCATGGCCTGAAGGATACATTCTGTTTTTAAAGGAAATGTTTCACCACGGAGTGGGACAACTTATCACAGGCACTTAATTTAATGTGGAAACCCAGCTGTTACTTTCTCTGGAACTTTCAGTAACTATTCAATATGAGGGAAGGTAAAGACAGCCTTGGAGCCTGAGCTCTGATTCGTTGGCCAAAACTGTTCTCAGGAAAAAGACCTCCAATTGGCTGGAAAGAGAGCTCAACTCATGGTGGACAACCCAGAATGCGGAGCCAGAATTCACAGAACACTTCAAACAAACACAGCCCAACCTCATCCTTGAGCTGTCGTTTGTTGGCCCATGGCCGGGGAAGATGTTTGGAAGTCCTGGGAAGCGTGCCCAAGGCAAGAGTTCAAAGCTTCCTTTCTGAACAGATTGGGAGAACCAGTAGATAAAGGGACATCATTGCAGAAAAGACTGGGGGTGCTTTGCCTAGTAACCTGATCTCCAAATATTTCAGAAGATGCTGGTCTCTATGTCTCTCTTGCTTTAATCATCAGCTGTACCCAGGCTGTATTTTGGGGGTAGGCTTAGCAAAATATAATAGCTTTAGAAATTACAGAGTAATAAAAACAAAGGTTTTTTGTAGAAAGGAGCAGTTGTATATCAACTGCCATAATGGAATTTTCCCCCAAATGATAGGATTCTGACTCGATGCATATGCAGATTTCAGACTGGATGACTGGTTCGGAAATGTATGAAGTTGGGAAGGGGCAAATGAAAATGTCTTCGTTCGAATTTAACTTGATATCCTAAGCGATTTCCCTAACTTGTCCTTTAGCCTTCCTTTAAAGGTGAGTAAAATACAATCGTGATCTATTACCACTCAGCATTTAGTTGTAAATTTTTATGAGCAACACTGGGGTAATATATGAGGAGGGGAGGCCGAGGATCTGAGGCAGGGGATGTGTGTCGGTGGAGGAGGAAGGGTTGGCTTGGGTTGGGTCACAGAGCCCATGGAGAAGTGGCTTTAGCAATTCAGGCATCTAGCGAGTGGGGCTTGGGCTGGGATGACAACGGGAGTAGAGATTAGGTCATCTCGTTAAAATAAGTGAAAGGAAACTAAATAGAAAACCACTTACAGTGACTGACTATGAGAACTGTTAATGATGACTTCCTGTTTTTCCTTCTTCCTACATTATGGTCTACAGACCCTGTAACATAGTGTTTTCTGAATTTCTGAGCACTTTTAAGATTGCATCTTTTTGGACCCATCTACTAGCTGCAGCATATAATAGAAAATAGAACGAGAATATGTGATTTAGAGTCATACGAACCTGTATCCCAACCTGGGATCTTTGTAGACTGACCTTGGACAAACCCAGTTAACTCTTCTGAGTTAACTTCTTATTGTCCACAAATTTAAGATAAGAATGCTGCCTAAGATAATTGTGAGGATAAAATATAAGTGAGAATTCCTAGGCTATAGGACCGCTTTCCTTTTCTCCCTTCAGAAAGGTTGTGAAAACCTAGAGAATCCATGGAATGTTTAGTCCTAAATCATAGACCATGTCAACTATTGCCAAGTACAAGCCATAGACTTTTTTTTTTTGCGGTACGCGGGCCTCTCACTGTTGCGGCCTCTCCCGTTGTGGAGCACAGGCTCCGGACGCGCAGGCCCAGCGGCCACGGCCCACGGGCCCAGCCGCTCTGTGTCATGTGGGACCCTCCCGGACCCGGGCACGAACCTGCGTTCCCTGCACTGGCAGGCGGACTCCCAACCACTGCGCCACCAGGGAAGCCCCAAGCCATAGACTTTTCGGGAGGCATTTGCCCTTCAAATTATAATGCCATCATCCCAGGACTTATACCATCTGGTCCAAATACCTTCCCCCAGCCCCACTTTACACACTTAATTTTCCTGTCTGCAGTCCTCACCCCCAGATATTAGAGTTTGCAACACACACACACACACACACACACACACACACAAACTAAAAAAAAGAAGGTGCACACTTCTGTATCCTGGAAGAAAATACAGTCCTTGGTTCCCAGTGCCTCTTCTTTTTACCAGGCCTTCATTTGACCTTCTTATCAAGGATGTCTCTGTATTTGCTGCAGTTATCTTGTAAGCAAATTCATCTTTTCCTAAGTGCGTTTTTTGTTTGTTTCTTTTTTTTTTTTTTACAAAAATAGGAACTTTGAGTGTTTAACACATTATATTCTGGAAAGTCATCAAATAGCCATGATTTAAAGAACAAGACACACTGAATTTGAGTTATTCATTAGCCTACTGATTATCACTTTTTCAAATCATCAGCCAGCTTTCCTGTGTAACCTTTACCCACCCGCAGGCTAGGCAAGGAAGGCCAACTCTTGAAAAGGTACTTGAGCTGGAGGAGAAGAGGTCCTTTTCACATCCATTGAGAGTAATTCTCCTCAGTAAGAACGGTGCACCCTCAGACTCAGAAAGAGTCGTGAGCCAGATCAGATCTTGATGTGGGAAGATGAGGGCTTCTGAATTCAAAAGGAAGGAAGGCTTCTCAGTTCAAATTGAACTTCTTCGGTTTTGTTTACCTAAGTTATAAAGGAACAGGATTTTATTGAAGGCTCACTGCGGGCTAAGTGTTGAACATTTCAAGAATATTCTCAAAGAACCTAAATGTTTGTGTGAGCAGAAGAAAAAAGCTCTTATTGTCAAAGCTGACAGAGTTTTGGACAGAATGCCCTAGAGGCACAGAACACTGCTTACATAAAACACCTGTCTTTATGTGGGAAAACATCTAACAGACCTTTAGATGCTGTGAATAAATTTCAGAGTTAGGCTGGATGAAGGAGGGAGAGAAGGGAAGGCTTCCTTGCAGATAAAAGAAGGAAAATGTCTGGATGGAGAGAAGAGCTGAGGTTGGTGAGGACAGCCTTTCTCTGAGGAGAAAGATGGCCAATGAGAAAGTCTCTTTGCTACAGGTGACTGAGGGTTCAATGTCAAGTGACTCTGGATATTCAACTCCGGGTTATCTCCTGCTTTTCTCAGATGTGCTATTGTCTGTTACTGTCTCAGGTTTTAATAATCGTAAACTTCAACAAAATATATTAAAAATAACAACTTTCTTTGGAGAACGGAGGAAAACATATCCTAAAACATCCTGAAAGATTTTGTGATGGGAAAAATGATTACTGAATGTCCAGAGCATCCTCTCTGTCATCACCAGCTTCCGTTGTCTTTGGGCTGTTTGACAACCCTGCTGGCTAGAATGGCAGCAGCAATGCAAATGATTCTTGTTCACAAAAGTGCAAATTGTGGGGACATACAGTTGATTATCGCCATGTGGTATGGACCACTTTTGGTTTGATCTGCAAAATTTTTTTTCAGCATATATGCACGTATTTTCAAAAATTCTTATTTGAAGCAGTGGTAATATCCTACTGGTTCCCTCAACAATAAGTTAAGTAAAATCTTTGGCATCAGTTCATTTTCTATTTGTATGAGCATCACAATTTAATGTTTAAAAATTATCCTTTAACAAAGGAGCAGCAACATAGGAGGTGAGATGGAGGCCACACTTGGAGAAAATCTGTGTAGACTGTGATCAAAGAAAGATAAATAGTGAGAATATAGCAGGAGTTAGAAATTATAAGAAGAGATGACCATGAAAACAATCATTCTTCACTTGGATTCTCCACAGAATTCTTGGGAATATGGGCTAGACAGTTTCACAAAGAAATTGTCTTAAGGTATTTTATTTGAATATTAAAAGAAAGAGCAATCCCAGAAAGTGGAAGATCTGGGTACCAACAAGTAACACAGGTAAATAGATAATTATAACACAGTGTGATAATTGTCAGATTGGAGATCTTTATAAGTTTCATGAAATCATAGCAAGGACCCCTAAATCTGCTGATTATATCAGCCAAGTTTTAATTTAGATTTACCTTAGCATTTGAAAGTTAAATCAAGTTCTCCAAAATAAAATTATAAATATTTACATCTATCTACATTATCTAATTATTTATCTGATATATTCATCCATCTATCCATCTATTGTTCTGTCTATCTGATATATTCATCTACCTATCTATTGACCTACCTACCTATCTGCCTGCCTGCCTATCTGTATAGTCTATCCATCTATCCAGCCAGCCACCTACCCATCAATTGATCTATCTATCTATCTATCTATCAGAACTTTTCTCCTCAGAAGTCCTTCCATAGATTGATGAATTGATCACTAACCTCTTTGTGGGCATAGTCCAACCTTGTCAGAGTAACTGAGAATCCTTTACTTACCTAATATAAAAATACTCTTTTTGAAATAAAGTAGCAATGTCATTTCTATGTCGGGGGGAAAGATCCCCCCTCTCTCCATGTTCACTGAGTGACACTTGTGCAAATGGAGACAAAGATGGTTTGGTTCTTCAAGGACTGTCCATGAGGACAGCGGTCAAGGAGCAGGGGTCAGTGTATTGCTCTGGCAGGAAAACCTCAGGTCTTTTCTCAGACTCTAAGGTCCTCTGTCCTTTTCTTTGTGCAAGCTTCCTTCAATCCTTCATTCACTGGGAATTACCACCCCGTTGGCTTTACCCTACAGGCAAATTTATGGAACCCTTACTAGAGGGATCTCAGCCACGAATACCAAAATCAGAGGTGCCCTTGTGGCCAGGTGAAAATAACAAGCAGTGTGAAGTCAAACAGATATGTCTTTTCCATCCCAGCTCCATGCCTTACTGACTGTGTAAAATACAGTCAATTCTTAGCTTCCCTAGCGATGCCTTCTACATGAGATGTTGAGATAATATGCTAACCTTGGAGAGAGATGATGATAGATAGATAGATGATGGATAGATGAGAGAGAGAGAGAGAGAAATAAAGGTAATTTACAGAACTTGGCAGATGGTAGATGTTCAGTGTGATTTCCACTGCCCCCTCTAATGGCCAGCTCAGGAGAATCAACTAGATCTGAGATCCCACAAATAGATTTTAGAAAAAGGAAATATGGGATTTCCAAACAGTAACTTTTTTTTTAGGGGCATAACAAAAAAGAACGGATTTGGGGCTTGGGTTCTCCTGTCTCTCTGTAATTAGGTTTGTATCTTTCCAGGGAAAGATGCGTGGTTCTCAGTGGCAATGGTCTTGAAAGAAGAAAGAAAAAAAAGGAAAGGAAAGAAGATTTCTGGGAGAATAGGTCTTTCACAAACAAGGTGATGCCGAGCCCTAGGCTGGATGCTCTCTTGCATTGGAAGAAAGACCACACAAGTTGCCCTAACCTCAGTTAAAGAGGTGACAGTCCCTTGCTCATGCTGGTGAATGTTTCCAATCACTGAGATTTAAACAGTTGCTATAGGCAACATATTTCTCAAACTATTCAACTCTGGAGGGAGGTAAATAAAGATTGTAGAAAATCACATAATTGCTCTCCTTTGCAAAATAGGAGTATTGTCTTCATATCTATCTTGCAGAAATCTTAAAAGCTTTTTTTCCTCCACAAAATATTTTGAGTCCTTCAGAGAAGGAAGCTCTGGAAATACTAAGAGATTGTGTGTGTGTGTGTTTAACATATTAGTAAAATACTCTTTTCCCATTAAACCATATTTGTACATGTAGATTTTCTCAGATTTTAAGGTTTTCTTCTCTTGCTTCTGACAATTCCCTTTAAGTGAATTTTCAGGCTTATGGTAGTTCGTGAAAATTAAGAACGGCAAAAAAAAGGCTGCTTTTTCACATCAGCTATCAAATTAAAATAGGAATGGTAATTGTGTCCACTAGAAATTGTCCCTTGAGCTCATGTGAGTCATCCATATTTCTTGCCGGTTTATCAATTTCTTAGAGGTTCTGGAGAACTGTTATCTTGCTCCATCCATGAATGGAGTGTCTGTTATAAAATCTGAGTGAATCCCTCAGGGTGCAAAGCAAATATGAACTCATTCAGTTGCATAATATATTATTTTCTAAGCAGGATGTCCATTTAAAAGTACCCGAGGTCCTCTAGAGAAGAGGGTGAACATGATCTCATATTTTATTGATGCATGAGAAGCGTGATGATTAACCATGGTATTCTTTCAGAGGCAACTAAGTTTTCTTACCTTCATCCTCGAGTACTTACATACAGTCAATAGGAATATTTCCTTTGCCAGATATGGATCCTCTGTTGTATTTTTCTTTGTAGTTAATTGTTAAAACTTACAGGTACAACTGTGATAAATTGTTATAATAATTATAATAATAGTCACCATTTATTGAGAACTCAATGGGGCAGTGAGAAACACCTTACATATTACCTCATTTAACCCACATAATAAATACTTCTGAAGCAAGTATTGTCTCCATTTTATGGATGAGGAAACAAAGGCTTAGAGAGAGAAAATAACTTGCCTAGGACACATTTTGAGAAAGTGGCAGAATTGCAGAGTATTTATACAGATTATTAGGTGTTTGTTTTTCTTTTTAATTTTCAGTGATCCCACATAAAAAGGAAGAGTAAAATGTCTAAGTTTTCTGCAAATGGGAGTCTGTTTCTGATCAGCTATGGGACCACAAATCAAGTCAAGAACACTAACAAGGATCTGTGCGTGTTCTATTCCCTTTTGCCTTGTTGATGTATGAAGGTCTAGTTGACATGGTGATAAATTGATTAGTTCATTCATTTACAATCATTTCTTATCTGAGTCATTTGATTTTCTTTATCCTCAAACTCCTCCTCAATTCCACCTCGTCCACAAAGCCTTCCTCAGTATATGTTTATCTACTTTTCTTTATAGTCCCTTATTTGTTATTTCTTTATTCCTAAAATGCTGTATATGGAATGTTAGGGAGACATGAGGTGGTCCTAAGTGATACACAGACAAACATTTTAATAGATTTAGTTTTATGTTGTTTATTAGAGAAAACCTAACTAACACATTAAACCTGTGATTTACAAATATTATTGTTTATGCTAAAGCTAAATTTATCTGTCAATTAAAAATACTAAATAAGAGACAGTAGAATTGAGAATATGGTATGTGATTTCTTAAGTTAAGGAGAGGTTGGGGAATACCATATCCAGTGACACATTCTTATGTTTTATAAAGTTGTCTGTTTGTTACTATGAGTAAGTTTTATTTTGCAGACAACATTGTTATCATCATTAACACTTACTGAATGCCTACCACATGTCCACTCTGTACTAAACACATAGATACATGGTCTCAATTCTTTCTCATAACTGTGAGGTTGTTACTATTGTAAACCCATTTTATAGAAGAGGAAACTGAGGGTTAGGGTAAGCAACCTACTCAAGTGCACACAGTTAGACAGTAGACCCAGGATTAAAATCCAAGTCTGTCTAAGGTCAGAACTCATCTTATTACTACTTACACCTCCTCCTTCACATACAGATTATTCCTCAAGATTAGAAATTGTTGGCAGGTAATATAGTGTCTGAAATTATTGCTGGAGTGTCTTGAACTTTCAATAAAAATTTAGAAAGCTAGAACTTTCAGAAACAAGGACGGATTTTTTTTAAAAAAAGGAAAAGATTTTTCTCTTTTAGAAGAACCTAAAATAAGCATCAAGAACTGGGAGAACATTACAGCCAAAATTTCCAGTAACAGGCTGAGTATGTGTAAACCCTAAGATAATTCTTTGTATCTTCAGTTATTCTTTGGACACTGCTGACTGGGCAAAGAACAAGTTTCCAGCACTTTCTTTGATCCACCACACACACACACACACACACACACACACACACACACACACCACACACCACACACCACACACCACACACAGATACACACACAGTATTTTCTTTAGCTGTCAAGACAAAGTTCTGTTTCAGGCACTCTGATCTAGGGGCCTAACTGACTTTGCGGGGGCATAGACAATTTGCGGGACATTAGCTGATTTTGTGGACTGCCAACTTTTCCATTTAATTGCTTGAACTATCAATTCTCTGTACATTAAACATAATTATAAGAACATCAATCTATTAAAATCTGCGTGGGTTCAAAACCCAAAATGAAACAAAACCCCCAAAGCCCGATTGGCTACATTTTAAATCCTTTTAGTTTTTAATAGAGAAAAATCTCCTTGATCTTTTATTGATGAACTCTGGAGATTGATTTGGATTTTTGGTACATGACATTCTCAGTTATTAAAGTAGATTCATTATGGTGAATACGGGAAGAAAAAGCCATCCGATTTGCCCCAAGTCATTGCCTTTCTCAATTTCAATCTGAGACAATAATGCTGAGTTCCTCTTAGATAGGCAGTGAATGACCTAATTCCTCCAGTCTTGGCCTGGGTATATGTATTAGTCAGTGTTCTCCAGAGAAACGGAACCAATAAGATGTACGTTTACAGTTGACCCTTGAACAACATGGGGGTTGGGGTGCTACCCTCTGTACAGTTGAAAATCCATATATAACTTATTGTTGGCCTTCTGGATCTGCAGTTCCACATCTGTGGATTCAACCAACTGTGGATGGTGTAATGCTGGAGTACATATTTACTGGAAAAAATCTGCATATTAAGTGGACCCACATAGTTCAAATCTGCGTTGTTCAAAGGTCAATTATATATATATATATTTGAGATAGATAGATAGGTAGATAGATCTGGAGACACCAGAGAGGCAATGATATAATTCCAGTCCAAAGGCTAACAGGCTTGAGACTCAAAAAGAACTGATATTTCAGTTCAAGTCTGAAAGCAAGGAAACAAAAACAAAAACAAAAAACCCCAATGTCCCTGTTCAAAGGCAGTCAGGCAGGAAGAGTTCCCTCTTATTCATGGGAGGGTCCACCTTTTTGTTTTATTCAGGCCTTCAACTGATTACATGAAGCCCACCCACATTAGGGAGAGCAATCTGCTTTGCTCAGTCCACTGATTCAATCTCATCAAAAACAATCTTACAGACACACCCAGAATGATGTTTGACAAAATATCTGGGCACCCTGTGGCCCAGGCAAGTTGACATATAAAATTAACCATCACAGTATACTCTCCATATTGTAGTGAAGCAACTTTAGACTCTGTTATCTGCTAATTCTTTGACCCCAAGTTTGCAGAATTTCTCTAAGGCTGAAAAAGTTCTAAGCTCCTTTAATGCACTTCCCTATAGTAAAAAATCAATAAACATTGCTGAAGTTAATTTTTTATAATCTTATTTTATTAATTTTATCATCCCTGTCCAGAGCCAGGGACAATGAAAGCTTGAGGCAGCAAGAGGGTGACAATGAACTCCATCAGCTCAACTTCTGTTTTCTGTACACTTATTGTAGGTGTTAAGAAACAAGACAGAGTTCCTTGAAGACAGGAACAAATGAGACTAGCAGAGTGTATAACACATTGTAAATAAGAAATAAATGTTGATTGTATTGAGGGTACTAAGGAGTGCTCTAAAAGGTACATTGCCTCCAATGTCAGGTTTTTTAACATTTCCATAATTATTAAAATGAGGTGGTAAAAAATTTTTTTAAGTGTAATCAGTAGAAGTTGTTATAAATTAATAATACCTTCAAGTCTATATTTGCTTTCAGAATGACCTTTGGTACTTTGTCCCAAAGAGGATGATCAAAATACTTGCACATTGGGCTTCCCTGGTGGCGCAGTGGTTGGGAGTCCGCCTGCCGATGCAGGGGACACGGGTTCGTGCCCCGATCCCGGAAGATCCCACATGCCGCGGAGCGGCTGGGCCCGCGAGCCATGGCCGCGGAGCCTGTGTGTCCGGAGCCTGTGCTCCGCAACGGGAGAGGCCACAGCAGTGAGAGGCCCGCGTACAGCAAAAAAAAAAAAAAAAAAAAAAAAAAAATACTTGCACATGTTCTAGAAAATGAATGGGCATATAGGGTTTTGAGGATGCACTACAGCAATGACTTGCATTTTCTTCCACGTTGCCAAAAATAATGTTAATACGTTCTGGTGTTCATGGCAGGGAAAATAAATGCCCTCTGTCTTTCCCCTTGTCAGAAACACAGTAAATCATTCAGGATTGTTTGAAGTAACTTCTTCTATTTTTGGTCCTGTTTTTATGAGCATGGAATCTCTCTTTGGAACCTGGGGAATGCTTTCAGTGAAAGACCCATATTGTAATATGTTAATTTGTGGTGGCCATTTGTATATGCATCTTATGGTCTTGAAGAACCCAGGTCACTTTGGGGAGGTGATGCCTTCCACTTGACTTGACATTCAGCCAGAAACTGGGGGTCCTTTCTTGAACATCCTACTGTTTATATGAAAGCACACTGGTATCATATGTCAAAACTATTTTTAAGAAAAAAGACTGAACACTACCTATTCTGCAGTAGACAAATGACAATAACCTGGGGTCTCATGTACCAACAAACTCTTAGTATCTTGGTGCCTTTTATTAAAAAGTCCTCCCTGAAATTGGTTCTGTGATCTGTCACACTGCCCTCTGCTGGCCTGGCCTGTACTTGCTGATAGGGAAAATGAAAAATTCTTGAAGATGTTAGGAAGGGAAACTTTAGATTCCTCCTCTGGATTTGACCATTGATTATAGCTCTCCCAATGGAATCCACAAGTATATCCCCAAAATGCCGTTTATTCAACACTGGTGGAGCATTTACTAGGCAATGCAGGCACTGAGAATATAATAACGAACAAATCACTGCTCTAAAGAAGTTTCCAGTTGGATGGTCTAGTAAGTTAGTAATTATAGAAGAGGTGAATATGCCCACATTTGAGTAACGATGATGTCGGTGGTCTTCCTGATCATGACTATGGATCCTACTCTTTCTCTTGCTATAAGAAAAAGACCCTATCCTGGTCTTCATGCATTTATCACAAATATTTAGCCCTGTAGATTTGTGACACTCCACATTTCTTTTGAGTGTGGGCTTGTCCTATTGTTTGTCTGGAACATGTAGATAAAATGTGGTGAATGGTTAAGCCCAATGTTTTAATGTACAGTTATAGAGACATTTTCAATCGTTAGAACAGCAATCCAATTTCTAATAATCTTGATATTCTGTGCCTTCTGACCAAGATTCCTTGCTTGAACAAACCATGTCAGCAATATAATTTAGTGGGTTAAAACGTAAAGAATAACAAATTAATCATTTGCAATTGCATCAAAAGTATGGTCAAAATTTAACCCAAAGGTCTTTCAGGTAATTCTAGGCATGCATGTGATATGAGGTCAGAGAAAAGATTGATATTGAGAAGGTAAGCGAAGGCCTGAGACAGGAGCCTTTATCTTTAACTATACTTTTCAGGTTTGCAGCTGTAAGATCAGAATCCCAGTGGGACTATTGTTTCTTCCTGCTTATTTCACTTTTCTGATGTTAGAGCAATTGTCATTCAGGGGGATCTTGGTCCAAAGGCGCTGGTTCACTGAATCAAGGAAATTCATAGTTTTCCAACCAATTACGCTTGGTTCTATCATAACAGGATTCAGTTTTTTTTTACTCTTCAATTAGGAAACCATAATATATTTATAAAACCATTTAAGCAAGACTAAATGCATACAATTGCTTAGGCATCTTTTCTCATTAATAACTTGCATTAATAATTGCTTAGTTCAACCTGTTTTCCTCTAACGCTTGGGTAGAATATACCTTTCTGACTCACTGATTTTTGGAGGGGGCGGTTTCTTTTTGGTTTTGTGTTTTGTTTTAACATGTCCATGACTCCAAGTTATCTATAGCTATTTTTCAATAAAAATTTCACATTGGAATTTTCCCCTTGGTTCTGGATTTTTCCTTGTATTTCCCTGTTTTTTTAATTTATTAATATATTTATTTATTATTAAAGTATAATTGATTTACAATAGTATATTAGTTTCAGGTATACATCATAGTGATTTGATATTTTTATAGATTATACTCCATTTAAAGCTATCACAAAATAATGGCTATATTTCCCTGTGGTGTACAATATATTCTTGTTGCTTATTTGTTTTATACATAGTAGTTTGTACCTCTTAACCCTCTACCCCTATCTTGCCCCTCCCCCCTTCCCTCTCCCCACTGGTAACCACTAGTTTGTTCTCTATATCTGTGAGTCTTATTTCTCTTTTGTTATATTCACTGGCTTGTTGTAATTTTTAGATTCTGTATATTAGTGATAACATAGAGTATTTTTCTCTCTCTGTCTGACATATTTCACTAAGCACAATACCCTCTAGGTCCATCCACATTGTTGCAAAGGGCAGAATTTCATTCTTGTTTGTGGCTGAGTAATATTCCATTGTGTATTTATAGCACATATTTTTTATTCACTCATCTGTTGACAGACACTTCAGTTACTTCCATATCTTGGCAATTGTAAATAATGTTGCTATGAACATTGATGTTCATGTATCTTTTCGAATTAGTGTTTTTGTTTTCTTCAGATATATACCCAGGAGTGGAATTGCTGGATCATATGGTAGTTCTGTTTTTAGTTATTTGAGGAAACTCCGTATTGTTTTCCACAGTGGCTGCACCAATCACATTCCCACTAACAGTGTAGGATTCCTTTTTCTCCACATCCTTGCCAACAATTGTTATTCTTAGACATTTTGATGATGGCCATTCTGACAGGTGTGAGGTGATACTTCATTGTGGCTTTGATTTGCATTTCTCTGATGATTAGTGATGTTGAGCATCTTTTCATGTACCTGTTGGCCATCTGTATTTCTTCTTTGGAAAATGTCTATTCAGGTCTTGTGCTCATTTTTAATCACCTTGTTTACTTTTTTGATATTGAGTTGTATGAGCTGTTTATATATTTTGGATATTAATCCCTTATTGGTCATATCATTTGCAAATATCTTCTCCCATTCAGTAGATTATCTTTTCATTTTGTTGATGGTTTCCTTTGCTGTGCAAAAGCTTTTAAGTTTAATTAGGTCCCATTTGTTTATTTTTGCTTTTTGTTTCTTTTGCCTTAGGAGACAGACAGATCCAAAAAAAATATATTGCTATGATTTATGTCAAAGAGTGTCCTGATTCTGGATTTATCATAAGTGAAAAACTCAATGACTTCCAAATTAATGAGAGGTGATATAGCCAGTGCCTGCTTAACAGTCTTAATTAGTTCTCTGAGTCCTAAAATGTTCTGTTGTGTTCCTTATGCCATCCATTTTTGTCTTCCTTACTGTAGCAAATAAATAAATAAAAGTATGAGGGGAAGATCAAACTTTAGAAAAAAATACGCTTGTGGTAAAGAATTCATTTTATCATTTATTTTTATTATTAGAGAAAGGTTTATACTGGAATATATTAATACTCCAGTTGCTATTTCCCAGCAGTAGAGCTTGGATATTTGGGGATCTGCCATTGTAGGAGAGACTGAGAAACGAGACTCGCTTTACAGAGAAGTCATGCTTGGATACAGATCTACCAGCAACCAACCAAAACTTATCAACAACGGCTAGCAAAGTAGTTAGTGTACAGCAGGTGATGAAATGTTTGTTGAATGAATAGTTGAAGGGATGAGTAAATCTGTTTCTGCACCTTGTAAAACCTATGGTTACTACTTGACCAAGGTCACACAATTACTTACGGAAGAAACCCAGAAATGAAGCTCGGTTTCTTGACTTTCAGCAAATATGCCCCTCTTCTACACCCTACCCAGGTGGACCAGGACCAAGTGTCACTCAGCCTCTTCTCACCTGCTCTCACAGTCGGATTTGAGTGATAGAGTGCAAGGTTGGATGACTGGTATCTTTCTTTTCCATTTTTTTTTGGGGGGGGCGGATTTTTAAAAGTGAGTTTTTGTTATCTATTATGGTTTAGTAAGAAAGCAGAAAGTGGAAAAGGTGGCCTTGAAGAGAGTAAAGGATTTAAAAATTAGCAAAACTACATAAATCTACTTCTTAGATTGGTTTATATTTGACAAGAAACTGCAGTATAGCTTACTCTATTTTCTATACCATAAAAAGTAGAGTTATTTTTAGACATCTTGTGATCTGGAAAATAGAGGATTTTATAATGACTGGCTTTCCCAGCAGTGTGTTTCACCCCATTAAGGTGGTGATATTCAGTAACAAATTTAGTACAAATTTAGTACATTCAGATTGCCCATAAACCCAAAGCGCAATTTAGTCTTGAGAGGTAAAATCTTACAGAGTGCAGTTTGGGTCCTGAGAAAAAAAAAACTCAGAATCTTTAATAACAGATGAAATTAAATTGCTCTTGATTTATTTAAACTGAAAAATGTCCTTCTAAAAACAGACTTAGATCGTGAGACCAGTAGAGAACATATCTGAAGATTCTGCTATCAGAAATAGCCAGCATAACACAGGAAACGTGAGCCTTTTTTGGAAATGTAGTGAGGGTTTAAGTGCAGGTACTTGGACATTCTCTGATAAATTGAAAATGACTAAACATTTATCTGGATTAGGAGTTTAACAAGGAGAAGAGAAAAAGCCGTGTGGTTAGAAATGATCTACAGGATAGGAATGAATACCATCTTTCTTTTCTGAGTGCTTTTCAGATGTGTATTTCTGTGTCTCTAATACAATAAATAAATACTCTCCAACACTTGGGATTATTTATATTACTCTGGCACCTTCGTAATCTACTCATGTTTTAAAATCTCTTTTTTACACTCAGGTTTGCTGATTACCAACAGCCTTCTTCTTTCACTGTGAATTTTTTTTTTTTTAATTCTTTTGGCTGCGTTGGGTCTTCGTTGCTGCACGCAGGTTTTCTCTAGTTGTGGCGAGCGGGGGCTGCTCTTCTTTGTGGTACGTGGGCTTCTCATTGCGGTGGCTTCTCTTGTTGCAGAGCACGGGCTCTAGGCGCGTGGGCTTCAGTAGTTGTGGCGCACGGTGTCAGTAGTTGTGGCTCACGGGCTTAGTTACTCTGTGGCATGTGGGATCTTCCACGACCAGGGCTCAAACTCGTGTCCCCTGCATTGGCAGGTGGGTTCTTAACCACTGCGCCACCAGGGAAGCCCCACTGTGAATTTTTAAATTTTGTTTCCAATCTTCAAACTTTCCCGCTAAGAAAGTTTATTAAGTGAGATTCTTAATCTTTCTCATCAGGAAACGAGAAACATAACTTATTGTGATGGAATGCAAAGCAAGGACCAATCAACTGTTCAGATTTAAATCCCAGTTTGGCCACTGCCTCGGGCCTTTGATCACTGGCCATTATTCAAATGTTTGAGTCTAATTTTTTGCATAGTCAATAGAGATTTTAAAACCCACATAGAGTTGTTATGAGGATGAGATGAGATAATCTATGTAAAATCTTAGCTCAGTAACTGGCCCTTAACGAAGGTTAGTTTTTATTGTTATTATTATTTCCTCGTCCCTACTAAGAATCTGGCGCTCTGGAGTTAGCAAAAATGTTAAGAAGGTATTGGCTGAATAGACAAAAGAGGAGAGTGTTCTTTTACAGCCTTCGGTGCTTGGACTCTGGACCTCATTTGATCATAAAAGGAAGGGAATGTGTGTGTGTGTGTGTGTGTGTGTGTGTGTGTGTGTGTGTGTGTGTGTGTATAAGAGACACAGAGGCAAAGTCAGAGACATGAATCATCCTGAGATGATTCAACTTCTAGATATCTTTTGGTCTTTACACTCCTTTCTCCCTGCTTGCGGCTCCATTTTCCCTGCCCTCCCCCCTTCAACCCATCCCTGAATTTCTTGTTTCCTTCTCCACACTGTTGCTAGACGATCACCTCCATTCGTGTCCATGGTTTCAGCACTCACACGTCTGCTGATGGCACCAAAATCTCTATTTTCAGCTCTCCTGAGCTTCAGATGTGTATTCCAGTGGTTCTTTGGGCATCTCCCTCACATGGCCCTTAGTCTTTTCAAACTCAACATTTTGAAATCTGGACACATTATTTTTAAGCCCCTCTCTCTTAGTTGCTAACCTGCTCCGCCTGCGTTCCTCTCATTGGCCGGTAGTGTCACCCTCTATCCGAAATCTCCAGCTTAATAACCTCAGAGTCATTCTGGACCAATCTTCTAAGTCGACACACCCATCAATCCTACTCCTAAATCAACTCTCAGTTTTTTTGTAGAAGTGCTTTGGGGCTGGGGGTTATTAAAAACCAACACAAATGGACTCCCCAAAGCACTGACTGCAATGTTGTTCTTTACTCATGTTTTCCGGTAGAGAGAGAAATCACTTTGCATAGCTCAGGGAAACATTTTCTTTCTAAAGTTCCGGTCTTCATGGCAGCTGTTGAGAATCTCCCCAGCCTCCCTCCTTCCTCTTTCCACCTCTGCCCTACTCTCACCCCCAGCCTCATTCACCTTCCTGGATCTGTCCCCCTGGGTGTCTTTCTGTTCTCATCTCGTGCAGTAAATTTTGGCCCATTCTTCAATTCAGGAATTAGAGTTCTAACAAGTCAACCCAAAAGAGTCCAGGATCTAAGCAGAAGAATAAACAAAGAAACAAACAAACAAAGACGATAGAAGACAGGGTGGTTGGGGAGTGAGAGTGGTGAATAAAGATAACAGAGGCTGTAAGTTCTTAAGCTTCATATTTTGGCCTCTCTCACACCAATATACCTTATAACCTTGTACTGTTGTGCTCTTCACATGGGAACTCTCTACTTTGAATGCTCTGCCCTTTCCCTGGGCTTCCGGTCCAGCTTTTCAGCTTTAACTGCTCATCCCTGAGGTGTAACTCCAAGATCCCTCTTTTATTTGAAGCTCTCACCAATCCCCACACCCAACACAGTAAAGGCTCCCTTTTCTATATTCTCAAAACACTTTGAATACATGAATTGTGCCTGTACATTCTCTTCCACTAGAATGTGAGCTCCTCAAAGATAGGAATCCACTAATGCAGTAATTAAAAATTGAATTGTATTATGTGCCAGGCTGTGTTCAGAGTACTTAGAAGTGATCAGTGAAGGAAGCAGATGAAAATGCCTGTGCTTCAAGGAGATTACATTCTGGTCAAGGGACACAGACAGTAAACAATAGCATTCTTTTAAAAAAAATTTTTTGTTGTTGAAGTATTGTTAATTTACAACATTGTGTTGGTTTCAGGTGTACAGCAAAGTGATTCAGTTATGTATATTTATATGTTCTTTTTCATATTTTTTCCATTATAAGTTATTACAAGAAATTGAGTATAGTTCCCTGTGTGGTATAGTAAGTCCTTGCTGGTTATCTATTTTTTATAATTTATATATTTTATATACAGTAGTGTGCATATGTTAATCCCAAACTCCTAATTTATCACCCCCTCCTTTCCTCTTTGGTAACCGTAAGTTTGTAAGTTTGAGTCTGTTTTGTAAATAAGTTCATTTGTATCATTGTTAAGTTTCCACATATAAGTGATATCATATGATATTTTTCTTTCTCTGTATGACTTACTTCACTTAGTATGATAATCTCTAGGTCCATCCATGTTGCTACAAAGGGCATTATTTCATTCTTTTTGATGGCTGAGTAATATTCCATTGTACATATGTACCACACCTTCTTTATCCATTCCTCTGTCCATGGACGTTTAGGTTGCTTCCATGTCTTGGCTCTTGTAAATAGTGCTGCTATGAACATTGGGGTGTATGTACCTTTTTGAATTAGAGAACAAAAGCATTCTAATTAAGTACATTACAGACTATGTGAGAAGGTCATAAATGTTACAGAAAAAAATGAAAGAATGTAAAGAGATCTGGAATACTGGAGGGGCAGACTTCAATTTTAGATCCAGTGGACAAGGTCAGCTCATTGAGAAGGAGAGTTTCAAGCAAAGCCAGAAAGAGGGGGAGGACTTAGCCTTGGCTGTACCAAGGAGAAAAGCATCCAGAAAGATAGGACAGTCACGTCATAGTAAAGAACCCTAGGTGGGAGCCACTGGGCATTTTGGAGGAAGGGCACCATTCTGGTGTGGCTGGAGTTGAGCGGGTGAGGGTGGCCAGAGAGAAGTTTGGAGAGGTTGTGGGAATTATATCATCCAGGGCCTTGACATCACAAAGGCTTTGGCTTTTACTCCACGTGCCGTGAGAAACCCCTTCAAGGTGTTCAGTGCAGACAGACACACTCTGACTTACATTTCAGAAGGATCAGTCAGGCTGCCGTGTTGAGAACTGACCGTAATTACGGAGTACACGGATGAGGAGCAGGGGAACGTGTTACAATAAATTGAGGTAAGATGGCGGTGAGGACCCGTGTAACAGGATTTCACAGCATGAAACGTGGTCAGATTCTGGATACAAATTGAGGGTAGAGTCAAGAGGAATTTGAAAAAGAGAAGCCAGGGATGACTTTTAGGATTTGGGTCTGAGCAAATCCTAGGAAGGTCAGGCTTTCTTTAAACTGATAGAAGAAAGACTGTAGATGACATAAGTTTGAGACTCTCAGTCTCTCAGTTTTGAACATGATGAATTAGAGATGTCTCTTCAACATTTGGAGATAAAAATGGGGGCATGATGAGTATGGAGATGGTATTTAAAGCCAAGTGAGTGGATTACAGGGCCATGGGCATGAGAGTCAACAGAGAAGAAAAGAGGAGCTGACATCTTCCACCCTTGCTGGTCAAGACACAAGGGCAAACCAGCAAAGGAGACCGATGAGCCACCAGCAAGTTATGGGGAAACCCAGGAGCTTGTCCTGGAAGTCCAGTGAGATGACTGACTATGCCAGATACTGAGGACCGGGACACAGGAGCAGCTTCTGTAGGCTGGTGGGGGGAAGACTTGATGGAAATGTGCTTTAGAGACCACGGGCGGAGAGGAACTGACAGCTGTGAGCACTGACAGACCTTTTCAGGATGTCTGCTAAAGGGAGCAGGGAAATTGGTCAGAAACTTGGGTTATAGGAAGTGGATTGAAGGGGAATTTGTTGGTTTCTTTCCTTGTCTGTTTAAGATGAAAGTATGTTTGTGTGCTGACAGCCATGATCCAGAAGGAGGGGTAGAGATGGATAAAAGAGGAGAGAGATGGCCACATTTTGGGATCCTCATTTTGGGTGAGAGGATACAGGCTCTAACACATAACCACTGGCTTTACTGGTTCATCTTTATTATCATGGTTTTCCCGAATGAGCACAATGCTTTGTTCATGGTCAGTGTTCACTGAATGTATGTGGACTTGTTTGCTCTTTCATTGATGTAGAAAAGAAAAAAAAGCATATGCTCTTTAAATTATCTTCTTCCCTCTCTCTTCTGTCTATACCATAGTGTACTCTAGTTCATTCCATTAATTCACCCAACATTATTTTCATAAGAAGAGAAGAAAGCAGTAGGGCGAGAAAGAGGTGAAAAAAGAGAGAGAGAGAGAGAACGTACGAAACTTTGTGGAACTTTATTGTTCAAGTTGGGGACAAATAAAAGCCCAGCAGGGAGGGGAATGCTGTGTTCTCCGTCCCTGCCTCCCATGGAGTAGCCCCGCAGTTCTCGGGGTCCCCTAGCTGTCCATCAACCAACGTCCTCTGTCCCCGGTGGCTTTCCTGCTGATGGATGGGCTGTCTTCCTGCCCACTCTCCCTCCCTCTCTTCTGATGCTGCAGTGTTTTCCTCTCTTTGGCTCCGTCCCTATGTTCCCAACTGTCTTTCCACCCACACACACGGGGACTGATTTCCTCTGTAGGACAAACTTTCTATTTTCCTTATAAAACTTGAGTGTATTTTGCGTTGCTAAATGAGTTCTCTTTCTGTTCCATGTCTAGAGAGCCTGTTCTAAACACTGGTGAGAACTGGCCTAGTATAGAGACATTCTAAACTTCTCTTCCTCACATTTCCTAGTAATTAAGTATCTTCATTATCAAAAAACATATTTGGCCTAAATCTTTAATAAGGAAGCAAATCAGACCACTGCTAAACTACCTTAAAGATAATTTAGTAATCATTGATAACGTCTCACCTGTTATCAGTGTGTTTGATGTTTGAGGACTCTGGGCCCAGGAATGAATGGCACACTCTGTACATTTGGCTTCTCTGGGAAAAACCATCATCCTCCCCGTTCCTTTCAGGTCAGGAGCACAGCGCAAGCCATGGATTCCACAGAAGAGCTGGTGTGAGGCTCTTTTAAGATTTCCCTAATTCAGGGGTTCTGAGACCAGCAACTGGCTCAGAGAATCTAAGCTGATACCAAACTTCTAGGGATCTGGAGCTTCCTCTTATGTATGTAAATGTTGCAGGGTTCTTGCCACATCCTTATCTAACTTATGCAGTGAGCCTCGCACATCCCATGTTTCAGTCTCTCAACTTTCACCCCAGAGCTGAGGTTCTCTGTTGCCTTAGCTTTTGACGCCCTGTGTGTGTGTTAGAGATGGCAATCAGAACTCCTGTTGAAGAAGTAGGCAGTGGGATCCTCCTGTATCTGGACTAGACACCTGACACAGGGCAGTCAGTCGTTTGTTAGGTTGATTGGTGATTTGTGATGGGGTCCAGTACAAAAGGAGAAGCTGGACCAATCCCTATCCTCCTCTTGTATTTTAACTGGGCAATATTGAAATGATTAGGCACTTACTAATGCGAGAGGATCTGAAGTCATGATGAAAACAAAAATGGCCAGGGTGCTGAGTTCATGAGGAAGCAGAAATTATAGGTAATCCTAGGACACCAGCTGATGGAAAGAAGACCATTAACCCACATTAGAGAAGCTTCACTGCCTAAGAAATGAGAAGGTTAACTGGCCAATGGGGGTAGACGCAGGTATTCAAGTCTGAAAGTTACACAATTCTAAGGGTCTTATATAAGAAAAAGAATATAAAATGACAAACATAAAATTACTAGAGTCTCTCCCAGATTCTTGGTAAAGATCCAAACCAGTCACAGATCTTGAAGTTTAAGCTTTATTGAGTTTACAGAAAACCCTTTCCTGCTAATCACTACACAGGCTTGGTTTCTAACGGTGTTCAGATCTTTTTTCAAGTTAGTAAGCATCCTGAAAATAAACCCCATTTAACTTGTGTGAGATGTTTCATTGCAACAAAAGCCTGATTAAGACGCGGTGTGTACATCAAGTACTGATTTGCAGGTCAGCAAATCTGTAGATATGTTTATTTATCTGATCACATTGGCAACAGGAAAAACATTGAGTCCGCTAATAAAGAAAACTATCTAGGTTTCTAGGGTTTCTTTCTCGTTAGCAAGGTATAGAAAGCCTCCATTATTGTAATGCCCTATCTTCTAGGCTATTGGAGTTACAGTCTGAGGTTATAAGCTGATTCTTATACCTTCTCCTTCCTCTTCAAACCTATGTTTGCTGTAGCATTGAAAAGGGTCCTGGAAAGAAAAATATAGAAAATAATGTCTCAGTAAGTATGTATTTTCTTTAAACTTGATGCCTATATAAGACTCAATTTGATAATTCCAAGTTTTAACTTTAATGTAGTCAGATTTATCAATTTTTCCTTTACAATTAATGTATGGTGATCCTTTTCAAGAAATCTTGGCCTGTCTCAAAGTCACAAAGATAGTCTCCTGTGTTCCTTCTAAAAGCTTTATTGTTTTGCCTTTCATATGTATATCTATACTCCATTTAAGATTGATTTTATGTTATGGTGTGAGGTAGGGATCAAGATTCTTTTTTTTCCCCCATATTATCAGTGAAGTAGAAATTAAAATCCTAATGTACTTGTACTAATATTGAGAGATCATTCTCCATGGGTCTCTTGCATTTCTGCATGTCTTGCAAGCGGAGATAATACTCTGCTTTGAGAGCCTGCTTTTGTTCCTGATTACCTTTTCACTGATGTTTATATAGTGTACAGCCTTGGAAGATAGAGGTAGTATCTCCTTCTGGAGCAAAGCAGGCCCGCTTACTGCCCACTATAAAAAATTTGACTTCCCTAAGGCCAGGATTGCTCTCCCATAATGCACCTGACTACTCATGCAGGTGCCATCTGGCTTTATTTGCATTGCTCAGTGGGAACTGAGGCTCAGGGTACACATTCAGACAAGTTGGTAGTCTGGTTACTGTAATTGATGTGAAGTAATAAAACATCCTTCAGCTCTGACCCGGGAATATTGTATCTTCTTCTAAGGCCTATGAAATTGGAGTAAGTAACTAATTTGAGTAGAGATTATAAATCCTCCTCCTTTATAGTTCTTGATACTTTGCATCCTCTAGAATTGCTGAAAATAAAAAGATGATTGATACCAACTATTGGTAATTATGTGAAGCAGTTAGAACCCTTCCTTTGGGGATTGTAAATAAGCACATCCACTTTGGGAAACTGTTTGAGAAACCGTTGAAAAGCTCAAGCTGTTCTAAGCTAAAGCTGAACGTCATATGCCATGACTCAGTAAATTCCTCTCCTGGGTTTGTATAGAATCCAATACATTTCTATTCCCTATAGAAATGTATTCATATGTTTACTAAAAGACACATACAAGAATGATCCTAGGCACACTCTTCATAATTGCCCCCAATACAAAACAACCCAAATATCCATCAACAGTAACATGGACAGGTAAATTGTTGTGTATTCATACAATGAAATACTACACAGAAATGAGCATAAACAAACTACAATTACACACAGCAACTTGGGGGAAATTTGCGAACATAACACTGAGTGCAAGAAGCAACATACAAACCAGTGCATGTATCAGTGGTATATTCCAAAATAGGAAAGCTAATATATAGTGTTAAACATCATGAGAGTGATTTTCTTTGTCGTTGGTTAGTAGAAGGCGTGGGGTACTGAGGTACTTCGAAGGTGCTAGTAATGTTCTCTTCCTTAACTTGAATACTGGTTATGCAAATGTGTGTTCATTATGTGAAAATGCACTAAGTTATAGACTCATGACTTGTGCACTTTCCTACACGCATACTATACTTCAGTAAAAAGACAGAAATCACAACTCTGAGGCCTTTTACTTAATATACGAAGTTACCTCAAGATAATAATTCTATCTAATATTATTCAAGATTAAACGGAGCATAATTTCAAGCTCCATTGGGTTTGGAGGGCAGAATTCAGAAACTCCATCAAGAAAACAACAATCATAGTACTAAAATTGCTTTAAAATGAACTGATTTAATGCTTATATGTCTTCATGCATACTCTATAATTTTCCTTATTTATTATTATTTTTTTTTTGCTGTACGCGGGCCTCTCACTGTTGTGGCCTCTCCCGTTGCGGAGCACAGGCTCCGGACGCGCAGGCTCAGCGGCCATGGCTCACGGGCCCAGCCGCTCCGCGGCATATGGGATCCTCCCAGACCGGGGCACGAACCCGTATCCCCTGCATCAGCAGGCGGACTCTCAACCACTGCGCCACCAGGGAGGCCCTCCTTATTTTTTGAAAAGTTGAAATACGTTATATAGGGTGAGTCATACTGATTCAGAGTATATTCATTAAGACAAAAAATAAGAAATTTACTTAACTCAAGACTGTCTATGTAAATTGGTGCAGCCACTATGGAGAATAGTATGGAGGTTCCTTAAAAAACTAAAAATAGAGCTGCCCTATGACCCAGCAATTCCACTCCCAGACAAATATCTGGAGAAAACATAATTCAAAAAGACACATGCACCGCAATGTTCACTGCAGCACTATTTACAATAGCCAGGACGTGGAAGCAACCTAAATGCCCATCAACAGACGAATGGATAAAGAAGATGTGGTACAAATATACAATGGAATATTAGTCAGTCATAGAAAAGAATGAAATAATGCCATTTGCAGCAACATGGATGGACCTAGAGATTGTCATACTGAGAGAAGTAAGTCAGACAAAGAAAGACAAATATCATATGATATCGCTTATATGTGGAATCTAAAAAAATGGCACAAATGAACTTATTTACAAAACAGAAATAGAGTCACAGATGTAGAAAACAAAATTATGGTTACCAGGGGGTAAAGGGGGGAGGGATAAATTGGGAGACTGGGACTGACATAAGCACACTGCTGTATATAGGACAGATAACTAATAAGGACCTACTGGATAGCACAGGGAACTCCACTCAATACTCTGTAATGGCCTGTATGGGAAAAGAATCTAAAAACGCTTGGATAGACGTATACGTATAACTGATTCACTTTGCTGTACACCTGAAACTAGCACAACATTGTAAATCAGCTATACTGCAAAAAAATTAAAAAAAAAATATTTTCTAGGAAAAAAAAGAAAAAACCCAGACATAACTTTAGTAATAATAACTAAAATAATGATAATAAATAACCTTTACTGAGGGCTTAGTATTTTCAAAGCAATCTTAGTCATTGATGGGTATGATTCCATTTAATCTTCTCAACGAACCCATGATGTTTTACAGCCCTTGAACTCTACACATAGCCCCAACCCCAGCATGAACTTTAAAGTTCATGAATTTATAGAGCATTACAGCTTACATTATCAACCATCCTTGTAGCAAAATAAACCTAGCAAAAGTAATTTGTGAAATGACAGCACATTATAGGAAGAATTTGAAGAGTAATTTTTAAGTAAAAACTGAATGGAAATAATCACCATTCCCTCAAAACCTGCTGCAAAACTTAAGAAATTATGGATTACTCATCATACTTGCTCATTTGCGTTCTGACTCATTTGCCATTTAACATCATGTTAAAGGAAGGTAACAACACAAAAGTTAACCCAAGCTTATCGAAGTGTGAAGGACAGAATTAACTGCAACAAAATTTAAAGAAGCTTATGTTAATTGGCTCTATTTAAAAATCCTTATTTGTTGAGGCTAGAGTTTATTCTTACACCAGAATACCGAAGAAGCAGAAATAATTCTATCTCCTATAACACTGTTTCTGATGTGCCACTTTAAAGCTCTCTGCTTTGGTGGGTGTTTAGTGGGGGCAGGGGAGGGGACATTCTTCATATATAGTTCCAATTTTTACTTTTGAAAAAAGCTTAGCAACCATTTTTGAGAAGATATTAAAATACAAATGAAAGAATTTTGACCATTTGAATGTGCAAACTATCATGTAAAAAAGAGTAGTTTGGGGAGAATTTTTTACTAGGTTACAGGTTAAGTGAAGAGATGTATAATATACCTGAGGTAATAAAATCAATTTTTTTAAAGTTTGCTTTGGAATTGCTATGAGACACCCAAAATGGGCCTATCCAGGATTAAGTAATCTTTAAAAATTGCCTTTGGAAAACCAATGTTCCATATGCTATACTAATGGAAGCATTCCATGTTAAGGACTTCAACCATTAACCAAACATGCCATGGTAGGAACGAGACAGATTTCTGAATTCTCTGAGAGCCCATCAGATATCCTTCATAAAGTTCAATCTGTTCTTTTTTGACAGAGTTTTGGTTCCCTTGTTTATTTTGGTTTTACTGTCACAAAGATTCATGAATAATAATGAATACTTCTAAAGTGCTATATAAATTATATGCATCTGCGTTTACAAGCTCCCCCCTTAGAAAATTTTCTGTTAAAATAGCACATGGTTTGTTAAGACAATAAAATAATGTACTAGCCAAAACATTTATAAGTTGTTCTGTTATTGTCCCCCCAGTTCATAGTTATTAAGTTAAAGAGTAGACACATGGCCACATGAGGTAATCGCGTGTGAGATCTGCTTTTGTATATTCAGAAAAGGTTCAAAGGCTTTTTCTCTTTCTATTTGGATGGGCTGAAAGATGGGCTAATTCACTCGTTCACAAACTAAGCTGTATGTATGATGGTTGTATGGTAGACACAATGCTAGAAACAAAGAAGCAGGGAGACAGGGTGGTGGGAGTAGAGATTTCAAGGCTCAAGGGCATAAGAGTTTGGGGAGGAAGAGGGAGAATGGGAAAGGCCCTCCATGGGCCCAGCAGAGAGAACTCAAACTCCATAGAAAGTTTTGTCCACATCAGAGGGACTTGGCATGAGTGGTGTTTTTGTTTTGATTTTTAAATGAATCTATTGGCAGTGCTCAGATATGGATGGAGAGTGGAAGGGGCCTCCGGACCAGCACACCACAGAGGTTTCCAGATGGAAAGTGAGAAAGCCAGATTTGGTGTTGTTGACTAGGATGATGACAGTGAGGAGAGAAAACCAGAATTGCTTTGGAAGATATTTGTTAAGGAAAAATTAATGTCATTTCCTATCTGATCGGATGGAAAGATGAAAGAGAAGAAAGGTAATGTGCAGGGTTCCAGCTGAAGCCATTAGAATAGTATTTCCATTGTGGAGAAGGAAATCAAGAGATTTGGCAACAAGCTAGATTTTAGCTTGTATTCACATATATATGTTAGATATATTCAAGCTTCTTGGTTTTATTTTATTTTTTGTTTGTTTTGTTTTTTATTTTTATTTTTATTTTTTTTTTTATTTTTATTTTTTTGCTGTACGCGGGCCTCTCACTGTTGTGGCCTCTCCCGTTGCGGAGCACAGGCTCCGGACGCACAGGCTCAGCGGCCATGGCTCACGGGCCCAGCCGCTCCGCGGCATATGGGATCCTCCCAGACCGGGGCACGAACCCGTATCCCCTGCATCGGCAGGCGGACTCTCAACCACTGCGCCACCAGGGAGGCCCTGTTTTGTTTTTTATTGAAGTATAGTTGCTATAGAATATTATAGAAGTTACAAGTGTACAATATAGTGAGTCACAATTTTTAGAGGTTATAGTCCATTTATAGTTATTATAAACTATTAGCTTTATTCCTGTGTTGTCCAATATAACCTTGTAGCTTATTTTATCCCTAATAGTTTGTACTTCTCAGTCTCCTACCCCTATAATGCCCCTCCCCTTCCCTCTCCCCACTGGTAATCACTAGTTTGTTCTCTATATCCATGAGTCTTCTTCCTTTTTGTTATATTCACTAGTCTTTTTTTTTTTTTTTTTTTTCTTTTTGCGGTATGCGGGCCTCTCACTGTTGTGGCCTCTCCCGTTGCGGAGCACAGGCTCCGGATGCGCAGGCCCAGCGGCCATGGCTCACGGGCCCAGCCGCTCCGCGGCATATGGGATCCTCCCAGACCGGGGCACGAACCCGTATCCCCTGCATCGGCAGGCGGACTCTCAACCACTGCGCCACCAGGGAGGCCCTTCACTAGTCTTTTTTTTTTTTTTTTTTTTTTGTGGTACGCGGGCCTCTCCCTGCTGTGGCCTCTCTCGTTGCGGAGCACAGGCTCTGGACGTGCAGGCCCAGCGGCCATGGCTCACGGGCCCAGCTGCTCTGCGGCATGCGGGATCCTCCCGGACCGGGGCATGAACCCACGTCCCCCGCATTGGCAGGCGGACTCCCAACCACTGCGCCACCAGGGAAGCCCCTATTCACTAGTCTTTTACATTTTTAGATTCCATATATAAGTGATATCGTACAGTATTTGTCTTTCTCTGACTTATTTCACTTAGCATAATACCCTCCAAGTCCATCCATGTTGCTGCAAATGGCATTATCTCATTTTTTATGGCTGAGTAGTATTCCATTGTATGTATATACTGCATCTTCTTTATCCATTCATCTGGCGATGGACCCTTGGGTTGCTTCCATATCTTGACAATTGTAAACAATGCCACAGTGAACACTGGGGTACATGTATCTTTTCAAATTAGTGTTTTTGTTTTTTTCAGATATATGCCCAGGAGTGGAATTGCTGGGTCATATGGTAGCTCTCTTTTTAGTTTTTTGAGAAATCTCCACACTGTTTTCCACAGCGGCTGCACTAATCTACGTTCCCATCAGAGCTGGATTTGTTCATCAGCAAGAAGATATAGATGTGATATTTTGTGTTCTGAATGTAGAGTTCCCATGATAACATTTTAATTAAAATGAATGTTCTCTCTTCACAATTACTTGGTGTCTGGCTTAGTGGTATAGCTTTGGGGTGGGAAAAATATTAGCGTATCAGATCTCTACTTTTTATGAATGTCTTTGTTTCCTCTTTTTCTTCTGGATTGTGTGAGTGTGTGTGTGTGAGAGAGAGAGATTTGGGCAGTCACATTCATCACTGGGCACAAAGCAAGAGGCAGTGCCCTTATCCTGCAAACAACTGGCAAACAGGCCTCAGAATCACTGTGTAAAGAACGCAGCATTTGAAGGAGTCACAGCTGCCAGCTAATGCTTTCAGAAAAGACATTGAAGGAAATAATTGTAACAGAATTATTAATAAGAGCTTTCGACTGTGTATTTCTTTCACACCTGCTGCTCCTTCCCTGTCGCTGCATATAAGTGAAAGTTAACCAAACCTTGGGGAACACCCCTCATTCTCTCTCTGCCAATAAGAAAGCATAAGAGAAGAAGGATTACTATTTATGGACTGGTTTCCATGTGTCAAACTCTCTATGCTTTTTCGTACATTTAGTCCCTACAACTTCAGGAAGTAGAGATTATTTTTCCTAATTTTCTGACAAGAAGCCTGATCTTCAGAGGGGACAAAGGATTTCTCCAAAACCCCTCAGATCAGGACAGTGTTTGTGGGTATTCAAACCAAGGCCAGTGCAGCACTTTAGCCAGTGCCCTGAAGCATTAAGCCATTTTGAAAACTGTAGAGTTTTATTTAGAATAGAGGACTCGGACTACATGGCCTGTTTAGAGCCAGGCTCATTTCATAATGAGGTTCATGAAATCTGCCTTGACCTGACAAGATTTCAGCAAGTCATTCTCTTTCCTGCCTCCTTCCCTCCCTCCCTCCTCCCCTCCTTTTGAGTCATTATCTTTATTTCATAGGTTAAAATACATGTACACTGCCAGATGGCGGCAAAATCTCCCCATGTTGAATTACTATTTGTTTATCCATTTTACAGTCAGATGATTCCAAGACAAATCTCTAATACCAATAGTAGAAATGATTATATTGCAATCAATATACATACGTACATACATCAATATATACACACAGTATACACATACATACATATCTATAATCATTACTTGCCACCATTATCTGCGTAGCCTTGGGTGAGATTTTTCAACTTCCTAAAAGTCTCTTCCTCTTTATAAAGTGGGATAATAATGGAACCCACCTCACAGAACTGTTGTGAGGATGAAATTAAATAATGCGTGAAGCTTTTGCATGGTCGCTGGTATGTAGTAAGCATGTAGTATAATGTAAAAAGTTCAAATTGTGCATACATTTCATTGAAGTATTGTATTTCTGTTGCCTAGGGTTTAACTTGCCTACTCCCTTTTCTACAAGATTACCTCTAGTAACCCACATCTAGCCTGGCCTTCCTCTTGCTGGGGTACTTATGCTGGAGCCAAGTAGACGACCCCTCCCATATTGTTATCTGGCCTTAATGTGTGCGGTCAAAGCACACTTGTGTTCTCTCTACATGGGTCTGTGCTTAAGCCTATTCGTTTCCATTTATAAAACCCTCTGAGATCTTTTAGGATGAAAGAATGGCATTTTGTGTCTGTTTCATGTCTATGGTTTATGTGACAAAAGTACATCATTCCTCTCGAAGTGCTCAATGTGCAAAATGACAGCTCTTGGCCAAAATGTTGTTAGGCTTCAATTATTTGTAAAGTTCTTTGGAAGGCTTGGATGTAGTGTACCCTCTTGGTAAAAAAAAAAAAAAAAATACTGTTATTAGTACTCTAATTATAAAGCCCCTTTAGGTGCCTCTTCAAGTTTGAGTGAGATATTTTCCTTAAATATGTTGAGGCAGAAGACAGATGGGCCCTCAGGGCAAATGGTTTGAGTTCATTCCTCGTGGACCGGCGCTCCAAGACGGAAATAATAGGACAATTGAGAGAGGACGCTGGTCCCGGCCCAGATAAAAGATAAGAGACCACATATTCCTCATTCTCAAAGTCGGGAGGCCTCCCTGACTACACATGTGCAGAAAGGCTCCTTGGCGCTCAAAAGGAGAGTGACGCTAAGTGACTAAGTCTACCCATAGGCCTCTTTGGTAGAATCCCTCTGGCTAAGAGATGCACGCACACGAAAATCCTGAGGTACACCAGATAAGGACTTTGAACCAGGCAAATCAAAGTGATTGGCCATTTTTCAAAGTTAAAAAATATATATATTGGCCAAAGGAAACCCAGAAGGAATGCCCCATAAAAGTGATTCAAACAGCCACGAGGGCGCAACTCTCTCTCTGAGCCCACCCGTGCATCTATCCACACGTACTGTACTTCTTTTTTCTCCTAATAAATACTTTACTTGTTTCACTACTTTCTATCTTTGCAGGAATTCTTCTTCTGCAAAGCCATAGGGCCAGGGCCTTGTCACTGACCACTGGTCTAGTGGCTGGGATTCGGTGCTCTCACCACCACGACCTGACCTCAATCACTGGCCGGGAACCGAAACCCTGCTTCAAGCCGCTGCAGGCTGAGGCCACCCGAGTTCAATATGATTCAGAGAGCTTTCTGTTAAATTATAAACATAGGCCAGGTACACAAAGGCCACATACATTCGGTAATGGACTCTTAGATAAGATACCAAAAGCACAAGCAACTAAATGTAAAATAGATAATTTGGACTTGACCAAAATTTAACAATTTTGTGCATCAAAGGATACTATCAAGAAAATGAAAAGACAACCTCCTGAACGGGAGAAAATATTTAGCATCCAGAATACATAAAGGACTCTTACAAATCAACAACAAAAAGACAAGTCAATTATAAATGAGAAAAGAACTTGCATAGACAGTTCTCCAAAGAAGATATAGAAATGGTCAAAACACACATGAAAAAATGCTAAACATCACTAGTCTTGAGGGAAATGCAAATCAACACCATAATGAACTACCACTTGACACCTATTAGGGTAGCTCTAATCAAAACAATGGGAAATTGTAAGTGTTGGTGTGGATGTGGAGAAATTTGAACCCTTTCACATTGCTTTTGGGAATGTAAAATGGTACAGCCACCGTGGAAAACACTTTGTGGTACCTCAAAATGTTAAACCTAGAAGTACCATTTCACCCAACAACCCACTCCAAAGTATGTACCCAAAAGAATTGAAAAGAGGTGTTCAAACAAAAACTTGTACAAAACTTGTACAAAACTTGTACTATTCACAACAGCCCAAAAGTGAAAATAGCCCAAATGTCCATAATGGATAAATGGATAAACAAAATGTGATTTATACATGCAATGGACTATTATTCAACCATAAAAAAGAATACAGTTCTGAAACATGTTACAACATGGATGAACCTTCAAAATATTGTACTATGTGAAATGTCAGACACAAAGGGATAAATATTGTATGATTCCACTTATATGAAATATCTAGAATAGGTAAATTCAGGGAAATAGAAGAGTAGGGGTTACCAAGGGCTGGGAGGAGGGAGAAAGGATAAATTATTATTTAATGGTACAGAGTTTCCATTTGGAGAAATGAAAACATTTTTCAAATAAATAGAGGTGATGTTATACAATATTGTGAATGTACTAAATACCACTGAATTGTGTACTTTAAAATGGTTAATTTTATCTTATAGGAATTTTACCTTAATAAAAAAGAGATCACTGAAGTACCAGATGATGTGCTAGCCTAAAATAAGAAAGGGAGGTTCGCAAATATGTCACTAAATAGTGTAGGAATTGCTGGAAAATTTTTGTTCTAAATATGTGTTAGAGATTTAGAAAATGGTAAGTGTTTGCTTCCGTATCCTTTTATAAAGACAAAAACCTGAAGCTAAGTGAAGACTAATCAGCTAAAAGCACTAGAATGGCAGTAACCGAAAGTACAAACATGAGAAAAATTAAGACTATGACTCTGACATCTGGAGTGGCATTTTACTATGGATCTGCTTGCCAATAGAAATGTGGGAACAGTTAAAAATAGACACGATGAAGGAATCATAACAAATGGTAGGGACACATCTGTAATAAGGTTGAGGTCGAATTCTAAAGAGAAGTTCTTTTCATTGTTTACACTAGTATTTCTTCCAGTCCTATTGAAATAAGGATTCATATTTTGCTTAATTTTACAAGAATTTTACTGGTTATTAACTAAATGTTTGGAGACAGATATTAACTAAGTATCTGAGCCCAGAATTGGAAACGTATATCGAGCTGAGATCCTGCATCACTTACCTTTTCTTTTTTATTTATTTATGTTTTTAAAATTAATTTTTATTGGTGTATAGTTGCTTTACAGTGTTGTGTTAGTTTCTACTGTACAGCAAAATGAATCAGCTACACATATACATATATCCCCTCTTTTTTGGGTATAGCACAGGGCACTCTACTGAACGCACTGTGGTGATTTAACTTTTCTGAGCCTCAGTTTTCTCAGCTTGAGATAGAGGTAACAATATCCTCTTCCACACGAGTGGGAAGCATCACAGTAGATCATTTATATAAAGGAGACTGCCTGGCACAGAGTAAACAGCTATCAAACATTTAAGAGAAGACCCTCTGTATCCTAAAGCCATCTCATTGTGATTTCTGTTTAATATTTGCTCCATGTTTTAGGGCTCTTTCAGGGAGAGGTGGAAGGAGGAGTTCCCTAAGTTTTGAAAACAGGAGTTTTTTAAGGAAAAGTACCAGGGAGCTTTGAAAATAAACATGAGCCTTTTCTGTGGTTTAAGGAGTGGGCTACTCCATATAAAGTTCTTCCTACCTTTAAAGAATCTCATCAAAGGGCATCTCCAAATAAGCACATTCCTATTGCTGTTTGTCATGAATATGGTTTTCTAATTGTTTAATCATCTAAGAAGATACAGTACTGAACATTGGGAATCCAACCCATGGAATGGGAGGAAACAGTTGCAAATCACATGTCTGGTAAGGTATTAAGATCTGGAATATATAAGGAACTCCTACAATTCACAACAACGACAACAAAAACCAAAAACCCGTTTAAAAATGGGCAAAGGACTTGAATAAACATTCCTCACAGAAGATAAGACAAACGGCCAACAAGCACATGAAAAGATTCTCAACATCACTAATCGTTAGGGAAATACAAGTGAAAACCCCAGTGAGATACCACTTCACACCCGTTAGGATGGTATTAAAAAAAAGAAAAGAAAGAAAGAAAGAAAAAGACAATAAAGAGTGCTTGTGAGGATGTGGAAAAATTGGAAGCTCTGTGCACTGTTGGTGAGAATGTAAATTGGTGCAGCCACTATGGAAAACAGTACAGCAGTTCCCCCTCAAAATTAAAAATGCAATTACTATATGATCCAGCAACCCCACTTCTGGGTATATACACAAAAGAACTAAAAACAAGGACTCAAAGAGGTATCTGTACACCCATGTTCACAGCAGCATTATTCACAATAGCACAAGGTGAAAGCAAGCCAAGTGTCCACTGATGGATAAATGGATAAACGTAGTAGATACAAACAATGGAATATTATTCAGTGTTAAAAAAGAAGGAAATTCTGACCTGGTTGAGCCTTGAAGGTATTATGCTAAGTGAGATAAGCCAGTCACAAAAGGACAAATACTGTATAATTCCACTAATGTAAGCTACCTACAGGAGTCAATTCATAGAGACAGAAAGTAGAATGGCCACTGCCAAGGAGTAGGGGGAGGGGAGAATAGGATGTTATTGTTTACTGAGTATGGAGTTTCAGTCTAGGAAGACGAAAAAAGTTCTGGAGATGGATAATGTTGATGGCTGCACAGCAGTGTGAATGTACTTAATGCCCCTGAACTGTACACTTAAAAATACTTAAAGTGATAAATTATATGCTCTATACATTTTACCACAATAAAAAAAAAACACTTCATGTGTATACTAAGAGGTTCATCCCAATGGAAAAAGAAAATAACAGCAGTAATAGACTATAACTTAGAGTTCAATAATCTTTGCTTTTCTTAGGGGATCCAAGCAGGTAATCCGCAATCCTCTCAGACAGCACTGTCTAGCAGAAATGTAATGCAAGCCACGTATGTAATGATAGAAGCAATTCAAGGTTTTGTTTTTGGTAATTGTATTTCAGAAGTAAAAAGATGCAGGTAAAATTGATTTTAATAGTTAATTTGAATTATTTTAATACCATAACATCTATTGTATTTAACACAACATACTCAACATAGATCATTTCAGCATAGAGTCAATATACAATTATTTATAAGATATTTTAGTCTTTGGGGGTACATTGCTTTGGTTTAAAAAGGTTTAAAGGTGGCCCTAGTTACCTTTCAAGGACTCACTAGACTGGGGGCTACTGAATTGTCTAGGACAGCTCTATAGCACTTTTCCCCTGGAGCAATTAGTCTGTTGAGGTGAGAAGTACCACCCCACACAGGTAGGCACATCTTAAATGGTGCTAATGGACCACTGTGGAGGAAACGTATTCCAAAGACCTTCCTCAGTTTGATAATATGACAAGCTAGGCGTGTTACAACGAGCTACTCTATGCAGAGGTCCAGAGAGTACCTGTTTATGGACCTAGAAGAGAACCAGAGGAAGGAACGCTTGGTTTGCTCTCTGAGGTGTGTTTATTTCTGGCCGGAAAGGCCAAGAGTGAGCCAGGAAAGAATGAAGGGAGGAGAGAAATATTGAAAGGAGTGATGTCGGGTGGGAGTGGTGAAAGAGCAGTGAACAAAGTGTTCATCTGTGTTCAAGAGAGAAATATGACTTTATCTCAGAACTTTTAAAAAATGTTTGCATTACCATATCCTAAGGCCAAATGAATTTTTTTCCTCAGCAGGAATGTTAGAGGTTGAAGATTATATTTACCAAGTGCAAAAGAGCTACCAGGAGGGCTTCCCTGGTGGCGCAGTGGTTGAGAGTCCGCCTGCCGGTGCAGGGGACACGGGTTCGTGCCCCGGTCCGGGAGGATCCCACATGCCGCAGAGTGGCTGGGCCCGTGAGCCATGGCCGTTGAGCCTGCGCGTCCGGAGCCTGTGCTCCACGACGGGTGAGGCCACAACAGTGAGAGGCCCGCGTACCGCAAAAAAAAAAAAAAAAAAAGAATGATCTAAATTTACACCTTAAGAAACTAGGAAAAAAAGAAGAGAAAAAAGTAAACCCAAAGCAATTAGAAGGAAGGAAATAATAAATATAAGAGAAGAAATTTTTTTTAAAAATAGAGAATATAAAAACAATTAAGAAAATCAATGAAACATAAAGCTGGCTTGTAGAAAAGATCAATAAAATTTAAAAACCCCTAGTCAGACTAATCAAGAGAAAAAGAAAGGATGCAGAACTTGTTAATATCAGGAACAAAAAAGAAGTGTCATTATAGACCCCACAAACATTCAAAGGGCAATGGGAAAATATGAATAACATCTTTATGCCAATAAAACTGATAACTAAAATGAAATGGACAAATTCTTTGAAAAACACCAACTATCAAAGTTTAAGAAGAAATAGAAAACCTGCATAGTCCCATATCAATTAAAGAAATTGAACTGATACTTAAAAGCTTTCCCACAAAGAAAACTCCTGACCCACTGGTGAATTCTTACAAATATTTATGAGAAAAAGTATTACTAATTCTATAGAAACTCCTCCCAAAAACAGAACAGGAGGAAACACTTCCCAACACCTGCCCTCACTTTATGAAGCCAGCATTCCCGTAATCTAAAAATCAAGTTAAGATAAATTATACCTTAAGAAAGTTAATTTAATTTTTTAAAATGGAAGTATAGTTGATTTATCATGCTGTGGTAGTTTCAGGTGTACAGCAAAGTGATTCAGATACATATATGTGTGTGTATATACATATATATATATATTCTTTTACAGATTCTTTTCCCATATGGGTTATTATAAAATATTGAGTAGAGTTCCCTGTGCTATACAGTGGGTCCTTGTTCTTTATCTATTTTACATATAGTAAGTAGTGTGTATATGTCAATCGCAAATTCCTGATATATCCCTTCCCCCCCACCTTTTTACCTTCCCTTTGGTAACCATAAGTTTGTTTTTCTATGTCTGTGAGTCTATTTCTGTTTTGTAAATAAGTTCATTTGTATCATTTTTTTTAGATTCCACACATAAGTGGTATCATATAATATTTTTCTTTGACTTACTTCACTTAGTATGATGATCTCTTGGTCTATCCATGTTGCTGCAAATGGCATTATTTCATTCAAGAAAGTTAATTTAAAAAGAAACAAAATGTTTTGAGTAATGAAATGGTTACTAGGTTTGGTTAGGTTTGGTAGGATTTATCTTAAGAAAAACCCTAAAGTAAGAGAAGCTTAAGCAGTATAAATGCTTCTCTCTGCCTCACTTAAAAGAAGTCTGAAAGTAGGCAATCCAGAGCTGGTGTGGTGTTTTTATGGTACCATCAATGGCCCCGGTGCTTTTTTTATGCTCATTCAACCTCAACAAGTGGCTTTCCTATGGCCTCCCTGTCTAAAACGTCCACTCATGGTTTAACCAATATATCCATAATCTGGTCAGCAGGAAAAGAAAGGAAATCAAAGCACTTCTCTCCCTTTTATAGGTACATCCCAGAAATTCTTCACCCACTCTGCTTACGGTCAACAGAATGAAGCCCCATAGTTGCATGTAGCTGCTAGAGAGACTAGGAAGTACTGTATATAGTCTTTTACTCTAGGTGAGAATGTGTCCAGCTAAAAACAGGGGTTCCATAAAAAGGAGGTATGGGCAACTAGCAATCTCAGCTACAAATAAGCTGACTACTGTGAATGCATAAATTCAGATGCTTTTCTTGATAGAGCAGGTCTCATTTTCTATAGTCCTACGACACATGAACATACGTGTGTGTGCCTCCCATAAAGAAGTGAAGACGGTTTGAAAAGAAAAGGCAGGAGAGGCCAAAGGCTTTGCTTAGAAGTGAGGCATTCTTATCAAAAGAATGGGGCCATAGGAGAGCAAAGGTGTCAATTAGATATTTGTCATTGTCATTATCTGCCTGCCCCCCCATCTCCCAACCCTATTTTCCAGCTGTGCTGAATTTCTTCACCTTCCATCTTTGTATTTTCGATTCTTTTTGCCTGGAATATTTTCCCCTGATCTTTTCAAGTTCTTCCCAAATTATTTTTCACTCATATTCATCATACTTTATCCATATGTTGCTTAATCTACTGTGTATTCAATAAGTACAGAAGCCATACCGTGTTTAATGCCAGTATCTCTATTGCCCTGGATTATAGTGCACGCACGCATGCACACACACACACACACACACACACACAATGACTTGGATTAATATCATTTCTGCTATTCACAGCAGGCCTAATTCTAGCAAGTACATGAATGTAGTCATCACAGCGCGCAAGCAATAGAAATATGTAACTCTGTTCCTCCAACCAGAAATGCAGCCTTAACCTGGGGGCAGAGCTCTTTGAAGCCCACCAGACAGGCAACTGTGTTGAACTCCAAACAGGTCTTAGAGTTGGGCACATGTTTAAGTCCTGCCACTCATCAGCTATTCAGGCTTGGTTAAGTCAGTCTTTGCTAGCTGTTCGTCAAAATTCACTCTCTTTGGGCTTCCCTGGTGGCGCAGTGGTCGAGAGTCCGCCTGCCGATGCAGGGGACACGGGTTCGTGCCCCGGTCCGGGAAGATCCCACGTGCCGCGGAGCGGCTGGGCCCGTGAGCCATGGCCACTGAGCCTGCGCGTCTGGAGCCTGTGCTCTGCAACGGGAGAGGCCACAACAGTGAGAAGCCCGCGTACAGCAAAAAAAAAAAAAAAAAATTCTCTCTTTTTCTTCTTAAGGTACCTGACTGGACTATGGTTCTCAGCTTGGCTTGTAGGTTTTTCATGGCATAGAGTTTTAGCCAGTAAAACATAATAAGTAGGAGAGATTTATACCACTTCCAAGCTTGGCCAATAAAAAATTTGCAAGCTCCACCATCTTCCACAATGTACGTTCCATGGCCACATTTTCAAAACAGTGGATCGTAACTCAGGACTTGGTTCCTAAATGTCAGCATGAAGCAGAAGCTTCTTCTGATGGTGAAGAGCTACCCAACATCAAAGGAATGCATTTCTCGTCCCCTAATCCACTAAATACCTAAGGCTTATTTGTTACCGCAATGTGACCTGTCCTAATACCTACTTCATAGATGAGATGATATATATAAAACCTTAGCACAGAGCCTTGCACCTTGTATGTAAACCAAAGTACCAGTTGTTATAGTTATGATTTGGATGAGAAATCAGTCAAATCATAAATGAATGTGCTTTAGAAACTAAAAAGTGCTATACAGTATTGGATATTCCAGACCTCTGTCTCCTGGGTAATTTTATGAACTCATGAAATCTTATTACTTCTGTGAAGCCTTTACTTTGGAAGTGAAGTTAAGCTTTCCTTGACCACTTCAGTATCTCAGTTGTATACACTGAGATTCACTATACACATGCACACACACAACCCTCTTATCTGGGATGTGCTTGCATCTTTATATACTTTTCCCCCCCACATCTTTATTGGAGTATAATTGCTTTACAATGTTGTTACAATGTTAGTTTCTGTTGTACAATAAAGTGAGTCAGTTATATGTATCCCTGTATCCCCATATATCCTCCCTCTTGCGTCTCCCTCCCACCCTCCCTATCCCACCCCTCTAGGTAGTCACAAAGCGCGGAGCAGATCTCCCTGTGCTAGGCAGCAGCTTCCCACTAGCCACCCATTTTACATTTGGTAGTGTATATATGTCAATGCTACTTTATATACTTTTAAATAACCATCTGTAATTCAGGGAATTCATTTTATAGCATACATTTCCAAAAAGCAAATGTATAACTTAGTGGAATTATCATAGCAAGTTAGGCCAGTGGCTGATACAGGTATATCCTTATGAAAATGCTGTTAATAATGGTGGAGATCCAGAACCGTGAATGAGGTGAAAAATGATTTACTAAGTAAGATAAGAAATCACATTGGTGTATATCTGTCCTGAAGAACTCTTACTCCAAGGTCTTAAATACAATCACAAATCTACAAATCTACAAGCAAGAGAGGAGAAGTAAAGTAATTATAATCACTGGTTCTTCTACTTACAGGGGAAAAAAACACCCCAACTCTTTTAAACTTCTGGCTTCCTTGGCCAAAGTTTCTTACCAGCCTCTGTCTTCATTTTAGAGCATTAATAATGCCCAGAATATGCCTGTCCATTACGAAGACTAATGAGCATACCAGCGTTCACGTACAGCTTGAGCAAATTAGTCATCTGCATTTAAATGCCTTGGCTGATGATTGTACATCCATTATTACTGGGGTGCATCTGCATACCTTTTAACATTGAAAAGAATTGGGCTTTCCATATCAAATTTTAGCTTTTATCTGTGGCTTTTAAGTACTGCCCAAGCCAAGGTAGGTTACAAACAAAACTGACCATAATAGAAAACATCCACCATAAGTTTCCCAAGCATTTATCCCTCTATTTATTCTGACATTGTTCCCTTTTTCAGGTAGGGGTAGCACTGTGTTACTTTTTACTTGAAAACTTTTACAAGTCAGACTAGAGTCTGAATGGGTACATTGTATTGTGTTACTGCTCAATGCAGGCTAATTAAATGAGCGCAAGTTTTTAAGGAAAGAATTAATATAATCCTTTCAGGGGAGTCGTGATTAGGTAAATGTCTTTGTTAAAACTTGCAAAGTTATATGCTATGTTTTAAGGCATGTGAAGACAGATCATTCAGTCATTCACTCATTCATTTGTGCAACAGGAGTTTTCAGGCTCCAACTAAGTGCCAGACACCATGCTGGATGGGGGATGATAAAATGAGTAAGACCCAATCGGCTATCCCCAAGGAACTCTGTCTAGTGGCAAAGAGAAACATAAAAACAAAGAGTTGAGTATCAAAAATTAATGAAATGAATAAAATATACTCTATCACATTTGAACCTTTAATTCAAACTTGGCTTGGCTATAAGTATAAGCATTATTTTAAATGATTTTCAAGGTTGTTTTGCTGTTTTGTGGTCTCTGTAAAAAAAATCTGATGAAAGATAAAATTTAACTTCCCAAATGGTCGTAATTGAAAGCGAATGCACAGATATTTGAGTATACTATAAGAAATCAAACATGTCATGGGGAAACACTGTTTCAGCAAACCTGGCATTTTTTAAAACAGTGTTAGAATTCATCTGTCATTCATTCATTCAAGAATGTATTAATTGGTTTCTAAGTGCTTACTAACTAGACTTTAAGCTCCAAGATTTCTGGGTTTTGTTGTCTGTGCTCATCCAGTGGCAACAGTGGAAGCTTGATATATGCTTGATTGAACGGATATTGAAAGAATTCAGGGGGAACGGGCCAGATTCTGAATGTGCCCTGGTGAATAACCATGGCTCCTGTCCATACAGTGCTCACACTCTAATCTAGAACCAGATTTAATGTTATCCCTAGTCTTTAATGCTCTTGAGAGATTTAAACTCTCTTAAGAAAACTGAACAGTTTCATTAACTGACCTAGAAGAGTGATGCCATCGGCAAATCGTGAAACTAAAATAATAACTCCAAAACTTTAAATACAATGTCTTTTCCACTTTTGTATGTACATACATGCATATATATATATATATATATATATATATATATATATATATATATATACACAAACATGCAAAAGCACTGCTGATTGCTTTTTTTTTTTTTTTTTTAACAAATCTTAGCCAGGGTTTTGGGAAGGCTATTAGCCATGGCTGTGAAGCAGAGGGTGCCCCCTTCCCTGGCTGGCTGGCCACCCACCCACATCCTAAACAACAGCTTCCCAGCTCCCCTGTCTGTTGCTTTTCAAAATGTGACTTTATTATTATCGTCGTTGTTGTTAACCAATTTTTCACTGTTTCTGTTTAACACTCAGTCAGGTTTTTCCCCCTATTTTGGAAATATGTATGTATGTATTTTTCTTCCATTTTTATTGCGATTTAATTGAAATAACACTGCATAAGTTTAAGGTGTACAGCATAATGATGCGACTTACATACACCATGATTATCACAATAAGTTTAGTGAACATCCATCATCTCATATAGATACAAAATTTAAAAAAACAGGTAAAAATTTTCCTTGTGATGAGAACTCTTAGGATTTACCCTCCCGACAACTTTCGTATATAACAGACAGCAGTGTTCATTACATTTATCACGTTGTACATTAACTCCCTAGTACTTAGATATCTTACAACTGGGAGTTTTCACCTTTGACTGCCTTCAGCTAACCCTCTGGTAACCACACATCTAGTCTCTTATTCTGTGAGTTTGTTTTTGAACCTTCAGTCACACTTAAATAAAAATGACAGTTTTAACCCCGAAGATTAAGAAAATCAATGACATTTTGGATATGCCTAACCAACACCTGTTCTTTAAGCCTGACTCAAATCACTGTATGATGGAGGTGGATGCGTTTATCTTTGAGAAGAACAAGGACTGTATCCCATAATAATTTAATACACCATGGCAAAATATAAAAGGCAGCTGAAGCCTATGGTAGTAAATTTCCGTATGTATATCTCAGTATCCAGAACTGTCTACATTCAGTTGTTACAAAACCACACCGATGCCGGGAGAACTTGTTCTACATAAAGTTCCACTGTAGTAAAAGTTGTTGAAATACGAGCTACCCTGTAATACAAAAAATACGTCTTATTAGGAATAGCTGAACGTTATGCCGTAAAGGAAACATTCTTGCTACGGCTGCTACTCTCTTATCAAGAGTTCAGAATCCTAGGGAAATGCTTACACGTCCAAAATGGGATATTAAGACTTCTCAACTCTACAGAAAGAGGGAAGAAGCAGTTGGCAAAGATGAAGACAACCCGGAGCCATAAAGGGAAAACTTCGGATTTGGAAGTGGGTCGATTTGGACCCAGGAGCCCAGGCCAGCTGCAGATTCGGGCGGGGCCGCAATCCTCGGGTCGCCGGCGGCGTTTCTCTGCTGGCCCCTCGTCACTGCCGCCGTCCAGGAGCTCCAGCGGTCGATGGGGATGGGAGGTCTTCAGTAGACACTTGCTCCCCGGGGCCGCGCGAGGCCTTGACAGATTTCGGGCGTGCAGGGGCGGAGCGCAGCCTCCCGGGTCTCCGAGGCGAGAGACCTGTTCCCGCCCGCGGGCTCGTGGGGCGCGGAGGAGCTGGAGCTCGGCCGCCGGAGAAAGGAAGCCCCCGGGCGCGAGGCCTGGCTTTCGCGGCTTTGAAAACTTTCCAGCGCGCGTGCCACGGCGACGCGCAGCGGCTGCGCCGGGGCCCCGGCGGCCCGCGCCTCCCGCGGGCAACTTTTCGGCCTTTCGGTGGCCTGTCACTCTCGCCGGTCGACGCGCCTCCCCCTGGGCTCGCGCGGCCGGAGCGCCCTCCCTCTCGGCGAGGACCTGCCCCGGCGCCGCTGGCTCCAGTGCCCGCTCGGCGCTCGCCCTGCCCGCGCCCCCCGCCGCCCGGCTGCCCCGCGCCTCGCTCGCAACCTGGCCCGGCCGCGCCCCGCGCCCTGAGCGCCGCGAGCCCCGGGCGGCCCCTGCAGCGGGGGGCGGGGAACGGAGGAGGGGACCCGCCGCCGGGGGCCGGCTGCTGGCTCCCGGCCGACCGTTCGCCAATGGTCCAGAGCGACCTGTCCAAGTCGCCTCCCACAGCGGCGGCGGCGGTGGCGCAAGAGATCCCGATGGACCTGCCGGAGAACGCGGCTTCCGCGGGGGCGCTCGGAGCGGCCGCACAGGTAGCGAGAGCGCCGCGCCCGCCCCTTTCTTTGTGAGCCACCCGGGCGCCGAGCTCCGTCTCTCCCGGCGCCGCCTCTGCCCGGATCCCTCGCCCGGCCGCTCGCTCCGGCCTGGGTCTCCCCCTCTGCCGCCTCCTCCTCCCCCCGCGCGTGGCCACCCCCTTCTCCCCTGCGGGCGCCGGCGCCCCTGCCCCTCTCCGCCTCACCGCCCCCCTCCACCGCCCCGGGCTCTTCTCCGGCTTCCATTTTCCTCGGCTTCCCCGAAGCCCGAGGGAGGGAAGGGGCGGGGGAGACCTCGGGGTCCTCGGAGGCTGCCGCGGCCAGCCCTCGTCGCCCCTTCCCGGGAGAGGCACATGGAGAGCCATGGAGCAGGCGAGCGGACTGGACCTGCTCAAGATCGTGAGTGCGGGGCGGGGGCCGGGAGGGGCTCGGCTTCCGCAGCTCCGCTCCGACGCCGACCCCGCCGGACCGGCTCTGAGCCAGGGTGGGAGTGGGGGGCGTGGGAGGGGACGCTCCGCCCCTGCCTCTCCCGTGACCCGCCTCGGCACCTGGGCGTTGCGCCGCGCGGCCGGCTCCGCTCCCCTCGTGCCCCTGGCCAAGGCTTGCCTGGACCCCTCGGCCCCTGCCGAAGAGAGCGCGGTGGGGACGCGAAAGTTTTTATTTTTCCCTTGGCCCTGAAATGTGAGCCGTCTCGGGGAGCTCCGGGACCACCTTCCCCTCCGACGAGTATTAGCGGTTTCTGGGGAGATTCCGGTTTGCTGCTCGTCGTGAAATAGGAGATGTCAGTTGCAGGCGCTGGGCACGGATAAGGTGGCTTTTACGGAAGGCTTTGTCAGGTACCGTTTGGATTACAGACGCCTCCAGTTCTCAGCGGTAAGGAGTCTCTCAACTTCTATCGTAGCAGGGAAACGACTTGAGACTCCTAACGGTGGGCTGCTTGGCGAGCCGCGGTGAAAAGGTCACGGTTACCTTTCAGGCATCACTTTTTGGAGAAGTGTGTCTTCTTTGCTTAGTGATATTGCCTTGTTGATTTCAAGCCTCCGTTTGCTAGACTGGAAATTGTAGAAAGATTAAGTAGCTTTATGTTTATGTAAAATTTCTAAATACATAATTTATATATTTGTATATGCTCGAGAGAGCGTGTTAGTCTTATTTACTGTAGTTGAGGGGGCAGGAGTGGGTCACAGTGATGATAAAATGTTTTGCTGCTTTGTTGTTTTGATAGGTGGTAGAAATTGACTGCTTTAGCTATTTTCATACTGTTAGTAATGTTGGTTCTGATGGCATGATCTTGGAGCTTTGTTGACCTTCCTTTTACCACTGGGAGTTAAGAGTGCAGACTTAAAACACATCATTCATTTTGGTTTGAGATGGAGGAAACATGTAGAAGGCAATCACTTGAATCATCAGAAATCCATGTCTTTCATACAGGAATTCCTTTCTTTCCTAGAGGTAAAACAGCTAGATTTTAGTCAGCCTCGGGCTGTTGTGCACAAGCCCAGTGGGGGCATGTAACTAACCACCTACATTTTCATCTAGCCTCTGCCAGAGGACATGAATTCTTACCAACCCCTGTCACGTTGGTTCTAGATTCCTGATTTTATCTAGATACTCACCAGGTTAGATGAGAGAGAGAGAAGTGTACTCAGGGGCCTCTGTTATTCTAGGATGAAGGTCTTGAATACTGATAGAGGAAAGGACTTTTAAACCCTCTTTTCTCTTTGATCTTCCTTCAAGGGTTTTTTGGGGTTTTGTTTTGTTTTGAGTTTTTATTCTTATGATAAAAATAGAGTTCCTGAATTCCTGGAGATCAAAGTTAGGGCAAACAGAAAGCATGACTGCATTCAGATAAGAGATACTAATTTACTTTGTGATTTATTTAGTTAAACGTAAGGCAACAAGTATTTGTGATGCAGCTGCCGCCCGGAAATGATTCAGATACGAGAAGCCACACTTTCTGCCTTCAAAGAATGTACTTTCCAGTAGCTGCAAGGGTGACAAATGGATGACAGTCGTACAGCATGGGACGCTAAGAGAAGTACTGAATCTTAGATGGTTGCAAAGGAGTCGAGAACACAAGTACTCCCTTTGGAGTAATCTGTAAGGGTTTCATGCAAGAAGCGGCATTTGAGAAGGGATTTGAAGGATGGGTCAGATTTCAACAGATTTTCAGAGAGATGGTAAGGAGCTATTCAGGATGCCAAGTCACAGCAGTTAGAAGTCTGATACGTTTGTAATCCCTAGTTTGGGAAGAGCGTGGGCAGGTACAGATTGGGCATAATCAAGCAGAAGTCTGACAGTTTGTGGCAATTTGAGGCCACATCTTGGAGGCTTTGGAACCTGCAATGTATTGAAAAACAGAGAACCTTGGAAGGGGTTCAGGGAAGGAGCAGTATAAGAGCTCATGAGGAAGATTCTCCTGGGAATGTTCAGTAAGGTACTTTGGGGTCTTGGGAGTTTAGAGGTGGAGCTGCCAGAACGGAGATTGATGTAACAGTTTGGACAAGAGGTAATAAGGTCTAAACTGAAAAGAGAGAAAAGGTAATAGATAGGACAGAACTACAGATGGACACATTCCAGAGGCTCAGGGCACAGGAACTGCAAGTGATGGAATGAGGGAGGGAGGGAGGAATGCATATTAGAAGCAGGTAAGAGGTATAAATATTCAGCTGCATCGGCGTCCATCTCCTTGCTCTCTCTACCTTCCAAAAATGAAAGCAGTTTTCCTTGAATCGTGTTCATATCACAGCCATTATTTGGGGGAAACATTGCCTTGTTTATTTGAGATCTAATAACTCATGACATCACAGCGCAGTGAAAACTTGGCAAGGCATCTTTTCCATGTCTCTGGGCAGGCCAGGCCAGCAGTAAAACAGCCTGAGAAAAAAATGCTGTCTCTGGAGCATCTCTCTGTTTTAGGACACCAAGTCATAGTAATTCTCCCGAGAAATGGAATTTTCATTTGCAAACAGTGTCTCTCAGCAATCATGGGTTTTAAGAACCCTTTCTCTTTCACCTCTGGAGTACATTGGGAGTCCTATATGAGCAAAGCAAAAGATGGACCTTCACAGACTGCCCATTGTTCTTTTTTATGTCAAAAATCCTGCCTAGGAAGGGGGCACCTTCATACACTCCAACCCCTTCCCCCCAGCACACGGTCATAAACAAAATAGATCTATTTCCTACACGAGAAGTGAGTGACAATCTAACTGCAAATTCCTGAAAGTTCAGATCTAAACAAATTGCATCCCTTTTTTAGGTAACCTGTTGGACAGTTTCAGGGCAAACTTGGACACAGTCTGCCTCCAGAGTCAAGGTGCTAACTGAACGCTGTCCCTCCAAAGCTCCAAATCTGTACTGTCCACCATGGTAGCCACTAGTCCCATGTGGCTTCTGAGCACTCGAAATGTGGCTAGTCTGAACTGAGATGTGCTGTAAATATAAAATACACATTTTAAAATACATAAAAATACAGGTAAAATAAGTACACAGATTACAGATCAACTAAAAATGCAGATAAAAATATAAAATACAGATTTCAGAGACTTCATAGGAAGCAAAGAACATTCTGCATGTCATTAGTACTCTTACATCAACTGTGCGTCGCAATGATAATATTTTTGATATATTAGTTTAAGTCAAATACACTATTATTACAATTCATTTGACCTGTTGCCTTTTACCTCTTTCACAGAGCTACTACAAAATTCCTCTTATGTATGTCACTTCTATTTCTATCGGACAACGTTAGTCTAAAGTACAGCCCTGGGAATTCTCCAGGGAGCTGGACAGATCTGGATGGAGGCTGGGTGGACGCAAAATCCGGGTGAAAGGAGCTGAGTCTAGCATGGCAGCAGAGGAGGGAAAGAGTGAGAAGGAGAGCGGTATCTCAGCACTTCAGGCCTTAAAGAGATGGTAACCAGCACCTGCCGTCACACCTGGAGGTGAACAGGCAGTAAGCAGACGGCCTGTTTGCTTTGCTCCTGGCAGCAGCCTGAGTCGTGGAGCCGGGCGGCGCTTTATCTGAAAAGGCGGCAGCCCTTCCCCCCAGGTCAATACCACTTTCCAGAAACTTTGCCAGACACTTTCAGGTCCAATTCAGTCTTTGAGGTCTCTCAGCATAATGGACGTGGGTACTGGGCTTTATGTTTTGCCGCCCCCTTTTCTCCTGACCCCCATCGCTTGCCTCTTCAGTGGGATTTTGTTCTTGTGCTGCCCGGGAGAAATTTTAAAACCTGCTCGTCAGAATTTCTGAGTGTGTTTTAAAATGCGAGACATAATATCTGATGATTTGAGTGACTGGAGGTTGAGTTAGTCATGTGGTTTTATGTTCCCGTTCTTTTTGTCTTTCCTTTTGTGTGAAGAATTAGTTTACCTGTTGCTCTACTTGATTGCATTGAATTATGCAGTCTGTAGCCTGGGTCCTTTCAAGAGAAGCTGAGCAAAATATGTTAACGCTGCGGGGGGTGGGTAGGGGGTGGCCCTCTTTGGTTCTGTGACCATGGGGACATGTCTCTATCCTACCAAGAGTCTATGGCACACACGGACTTTCACAGTAACAGGGAGTTCGGGTTAATTATGACACCTTAATTAAGTGACTGGGTCTGTCTTAGAATTCTTTCCAGAACTGGCTGGAGGTATCGATTGTGAAGAAGGCAAGCTTGGCCCCTGGGCATCTCCCGCCCTGGCCTCGTCCCCCCACCCCCTCTACCTGCAAGACCCCCTAAAGAGTGCTATTTATGCTGCTTCTTGAGTCCTTTCTGCTTTTGTGTAAACTGATCCATATAGAGAACTTGATTCCCCTCTTTCCAGGGAAAGAATGTCAGTGACTTCTCCCCCAGTGAAAGATCTGACAGCCTCATTCACACTAAACTGTTGACAAATGAGGACATTTCATGTCTGATTCCTCTCCATTTAGTTTCGGCTTCCTTCGCTTCTGACTCTAAAATGAGGAAAGTCTGCAGTTCGAAGGGATAAATATCAATGAATGCTCATCAAGAGGGATAGAAATTAATTTCAGGCATCAGCATTATGCTCATGGGGAGCAATTCATAGGTAGGAGAACTGTCACCTTATTCATCAACCACAGAAGCGACATTTTTAAAGCTGCCCCCAGGGGCCGCCAAGGCAACTTTGTGTGCAAGGCTGGGCTGAAGTCTCCACTTAACTGGCAACTTCTGTAATTAACTGTTACCGTCTACTTCAGTCATACAGAAATTAGATTTCATCTACCTGTGGAAATGTGACCATTTATTTGCTGATTTTTAAGATTACAGTCCAATTTGAAAAGTATTTAGTATGAAAGAAGACATTCACATGAAACTGATATTAACATCAGGATGAATGGTGGAGATCTTTTTAATAAGTCATTTATATATTTGTGGCAATTTCTTAAATTTCTTTCTAGTTTCTGAAATCTTACTTACTTTGGCTGATGTTTTAGGAGAAGTAAAGGAATTCAAACGTATGGTTTTCTTTTTTCCTACTTGCTGTGGTGACTTCACTGGTTTTTTATTAAGCTGTATATAACCAAGAGGCAATTGAGTGGGAATTAGTGACTTTTCAGACGGTGTTCCATAAGGATGTAGGGGTCTGCATATGTCATGGAGAGTATTATGGGTTACACTTAGCCCTCTGGACATACCCCCTGTCTCTTCTTCCTTTTACTTCCTGAAACTCTGGCTCTAATTATTAATTGTTTCATATATCGGATGTTTATATACTTAGTGTTGTTAAAAAAAAATTTTAGAAACCCCAGTAGTCGTAAAAGTAGCTGCATTTGAAGTAGCCAATTAAGAAAACTATACTTCTTTTCCACATTTAGGCAACTAAATATTTGAATACTTAATCTTTCCTGTCTTTTATTATTTGGGTGAGGGTTGGCCTTCACTTTTTTTTTTTTTTTAATTCCTTCGTATGAAACACTCTGGTCCTTATTTTCCAGAATTTTGAATAACTAATACACAAGTCATTTTAGTCAAATGGACTTAATTTTAAATATGCATGGAATTAAAGGCAACTTCATTTGGTAATGGTGGTATAAATTTTCACCAACCTTTTTTAAAGTACATAAAAATGGACTATTAACTTTGCAAAAGTTGCTTTAGCTTTGCTTCTTCTTGATCCTGGATATTGTTATAAAAAGTAACTAGTCATTGAGGTGTCATTTGACAGGTAAATTTTTTTAAAAAAGGAGATTATAAGAGAGAAATTACTGCTGAAATTAGTAAATAGAATAGAGGTGTAATTAAGCATATCTATCTTGGTTTTAAGTAAATATATATAATGAATAAGAATTTGCTTTAACACCGTTAAGCAGAAACACTTTGAATAAATCATCCCTCCTGCATTTCAGTGATTGAAGAACAAGATATTTTTTCTCAAAACTATCACCAGTTTGTGTACAATTCAGTATGCCATCATTTTTTCTGTTTCTTAGTACTGTTGAAACCTGTTTCTTAGTACAGTTGAAACCTGTATTAATCCAATGTAGACACATTGCATTGGTAGCTAAGTACACCTGAAACAATGTTTGTGAACAGTGTTCCCAGGGGCCTGGAAAAATTAAAGTGACTTTTTAAATGTGTCTCATTTTTCTGCAGAGAACTGCAGCCTCCCCTGGGACTGGCTGTCTTAAATATTGTGTGGTTCTCACAGTGCCTGCCGGGCAATGTCAGCAGCCAGGAAAAAGTGTATACTCCAAAGCAGCTGAATAGTAAAAACATACTTATCATTAAAAATCCGAAATAAATGATAATGATGGAATTTCAAAGAAGCTTTTTCCATCCATGTCCAAGTGATGCTGGAAGGACACGGGGATATTGGGATGAGAGAATATTTCGTCTTTGTTCTCAAAAATAATTTATGCTCCAAATGAAGATACATAGTGTATTTGACACAGATTTGCCCTCACCTTCCCCCAAGGAAACATGTTAGGCCTTGAAAATGCTTTCAAGGTAATAAGTATTTTTCCATATGGAATAATATTTAAAAAGTTTCTTTTAATTTTAAGGAAACTTTCAGACTTTAAACGTTGTAGGCCTTGGAAGACACATTTGTCTAAACCTTTCTGTAAAAATTGGAAAAGGAAGAACATTGTTGAAAGAATGTTATTTTTCAACAGTTTACGGAATAATGTTTACAGAAGTAAGAAGAATATGCTGTTACGTGAAGAGAACCTTGTATTATGAAAGCCCAGCCTAGATTGTCTTTCCTTTTATGAAGCCGAGTTAATTAAATGCCATGGAAACACATTTGTATTATATAAATCCCTTCGATACTTGGAAGAGAACAAACATATTTAAGACAAATTTTTGCTTTAAAATTATACCACCCCTCTCACTGAGTGCAAATTCATCTAAATTGCTCACAACACAAATGTTTGTAAGAGATTTCGGCTTGTCTAAGTGCTACGTATATTATGGTTTATAAGATGTTTCCATTTTAATGAAAACCATATGAGTGTATAAAATATAACAAAAGTCTCCTTTGTAAAACCTGGACATGGTGCTTTTCAAAAAAGCAAACTTGTAAATTCTGATCATCTAATGAAGTCTCTGTGGGCCTCATCCCTCTAAACACGTTATACATTTTAGCCCAGTTTTTCTCCACTCTTCTCACTCTTATGTGGGTATCACTTTTTAAAATATTATTTTGAGTCCTTACCGTTGTGCTAGGTCTTATACTAAATGCTATAAATACATTCCTTCATTTAATACCTAAAACCACCTTGGGAGGCAAGCCTTAATATCCCCATTTTTTTTTTTTTTTTTTTTTTGCGGTACGCGGGCCTCTCACTGTTGTGGCCTCTCCCGTTGCGGAGCACAGGCTCCGGACGCACAGGCGCAGCGGCCATGGCTCACGGGCGCAGCCGCTCCGCGGCATGTGGGATCTTCCCAGACCGGGGCACGAACCCGTGTCCCCTGCATTGGCAGGCGGACTCTCAACCACTGTGCCACCAGGGAAGCCCAATATCCCCATTTTTAAGGTCAGCTATAGTAGGATTCCCGCCTGGAAAGCTCGGTGTTGAGCTATCTTTCACTTATATATATATATATATTTTTTTTTTTTTTGCTGTACGCGGGCCTCTCGCTGCTGTGGCCTCTCCCGTTGCGGAGCACAGGCTCCGGACGCACAGGCTCAGCGGCCATGGCTCACGGGCCCAGCCGCTCCGCGGCATATGGGATCCTCCCAGACCGGGGCACGAACCCGTATCCCCTGCATCGGCAGGCGGACTCTCAACCACTGCGCCACCAGGGAGGCCCCCACTTATATTTTAATGTGTAATTTTCTCACTAACTTTATCCATGTCTAGAATGAACCGGAGATGAAATGCATAGTTTAGTCTTACTGCTTCTGTCAGTGTAAGCTGTAGGTATATTAGAAGAAGCAAGTTCATCCATAGATGTTTGTGCTTGGCCCTAACCTAGTACTGAGACAAATTGTCGTACCTTTAACATCCTGTTCTTAAATGCTATCTGCTTCTTCTTTTTTTTTTTTTTTCTTTTTGCGGTATGCGGGCCTCTCACTGTTGTGGCCTCTCCCGTTGCGGAGCACAGGCTCCGGATGCGCAGGCCCAGCGGCCATGGCTCACGGGCCCAGCCGCCCCGCGGCATATGGGATCCTCCCAGACCGGGGCACAAACCCGTATCCCCTGCATCGGCAGGCGGACTCTCAACCACTGCGCCACCAGGGAGGCCCTATCTGCTTCTTCTTCTTATTACTATTCCATAAAATTTAATTTTTTGCCTTCTCAGCAAAATAATTAAGGGGTTAAAAAGCAAGTTTTTTAGATAAACAACAGGGTCCTACTGTCTAGCACAGGGAACTGCGTTCAATATCCTCTGATAAACCATCATGGAAAAGAATATGAAAAAGAATATGTGTATGTATAATTGAGTCACTTTCCTGTACAGCAGAAACCAACACCATGTTGTAAATCGACTGTACTTCAATAAAATTTAAAAAAAATAAACTGTGCTGAAAACCATGTTTTTCCAGAGCAGTTCCTCAGAGCTATCTGAGAGGCTGTCTTTCAGGCTATAGTCCTCGGTTTGACTCAAATAAAACTCTTTTCTACTCCTGTTAATAATAATTAAAAAAAAACCCACAATCTTTTCACTTCATATTCGAACATTACAACAATGGGCCAGAAAACTGTACAAAGTAGTTTAATTTTGTATAATTCACTACCACCTCTATAGCTGTTTCAACATCTCTCAAAACATTCTCTAGATCCATCCAATAATGTGAAGAATTGGCACCGGGCTTCATTCATATTCCATCTAGATCAATCTATCTATCTGTCTATCTATCTATCTATCTATCTATCTATCAACTATCTAATCTATCTATCCATCTATCTATCATCTATCTCAACTATCTAACCTATCTATCAACTATCTAATCTATCTACCTATGTAAAGGTAATGAGAATTCATACTGTAAAATATTCCTCAGCTACCATGTGCAAGGACCACCCCAGTATAGGAATACCTGTGGAATTACAAATTAAGACATGAAAAGAAGCAAAAACTGGCTGTTGAGCGCCACTGGGAACAGTACTTCATTAGGCACGAACCTCCTGCCTTCCTGCTCTCTGAAGGGTTCTGACCAGTTACTCTCCTCTCTCAGTACAACTGCCACAGTCCCTCCTGCACAGAAATGCTTTTTTTTTTTTTGCTGTACGTGGGCCTCTCACTGTTGTGGCCTCTCCCGTTGCGGAGCACAGGCTCTGGACGCGCAGGCTCAACGGCCATGGCTCACGGGCCCAACCGCTCCGCGGCATGTGGGATCCTCCCAGACCGGGGCACGAACCCGTGTCCCCTGCATCGGCAGGCGGACTCTCAACCACTGCGCCACCAGGGAAGCCCAGAAATGCTTATTTTTTTAATGCCTTATCTTTAGTGGCCTTTGCCTCTTAACCACAGATATGCTAACAGAGAGCATAAATTGTTTTAATTTACCAGTTCTGAATTGCTTTTTCCAGAAACCTCTCCTCCCTATCAACGCACTGATTTGAAATAAATATTTGTGATTCCACCAATAACTTTTAAAAAATTTTGTTTTTTTGAAGTATAGTTGACTTACAGTGTTGCATTAATTTCCAGTCTACAGCAAAGTGACTCAGTTAGACATATATATATATACATTCGTTTTCATGTTCTTTTCCATTATGGTTTATCCCAGGAGATTGGATATAGTTCCCTGTGCTCTACAGTAGGACCTTGTTGTTGATCCATCCTACATATAATAGTTGGCATCTGCTCATCCCAAACTTCCACTCCATCCCTCCCCCACCCTTCTCACCCCCCACAACCACAAGTCTGTTCTCTATGTCTGTGAGTCTGTTTCTGTTTCGTAGATAAGTTCATTGTGTCATATTGTAGATTCCACATATAAGTGATATCGTATGGTCACCCATAACTTCATAATCATGCCCATATGATGACAATCCATTCTTTGTCTTGATCTAGAACATTGTCTAGAGCTAGGTCTAGATTCCTGTGTGAGAGTCTAATAATAATCTCATTGGTCGTTTTGTCTTCTTTTTTGTAGTCATATGGAAAAGGAGCCAGAAGGAAAAACAGATTTAAAGGATCCGACGGGAGCACTTCTTCTGACACTACCTCAAATAGTTTCGTTCGTCAGGTAAGGGTGCTCTTCAGTTCATGGTTTGGAGAAGTCTGTGAAAATGAATGCACTTTTGGTTTTTTTAGAGGTGGTCTTACGGCGTCATCCCTGTGATGTATGTAGTATTATTGTGCTTGCTTTTACTTGAAGTGAAAGTTGTGCCCTTGATTGTTGTCCTAATTAATATATTTAAATTTTAAGTGAGACCATATGTGTCATAATTACACTCTCCCGGCAAGTTGGGGAAGGAGAAACGCAAACTTCATTACAAAGGATTTCTTCAGAACGGCATGAATGAACCCCAGGAGAAATGATTCCAGGCTTGGGGGGGTTTGCGGGGGGTGGGGGTAGGGAGACAGGCGGTGGGCATCCGTACCACCAGCTGTAAAGTTGAGATACTGGTCTTCCTCCAGCTGGAGTTTTCTTCTTCCCACCTGGGGCTTGAATTGTAAAAGAGAAGATTGGCTCCGCCCTTGAAACGGTGGAGGCTACTAAGGTCAAGTAGAGCACATGGTATCTTGGAGGCATAACTGAAACTGCTTTGTGGACACAGTCTTCATGTTAGTTAAGGTGGATTCCTGCCCAGGAGTTTGGAGCTGCCCCCTAGGCTGTGTCAGGATCCCTGACATGGAAACGCTCTCATCCATGGTTACAGAAAGGACTTTCATTCGCAGAGAAGAGTAGAGGCAGCCAGATCTCTGAGGATAACAGGTTACAGGTGAGGCTAGAGTCTCGTCAGGTGTAGGTGTGCGGTGTCTTCATCTGATGCTTCTGGGTGGAGAGGAGATGGGGGAGGAGCGTGCTAGAGAGAGCCCGCTTTCCTGGCTGAAGGACCTCCCCTTCCTGGCTAGCAGGCGCATAAATCAGCTCTGGCCGGCGAGCGCTGGCTCCTCAGGACGCTGGCTGGCAGCTGCGAGTGCTGCTCCCTCTCTGCTGGAAAGGAAGCCATTTTCCGCGCTGCTTTGGGCGTCCTTTCCCCTCGTCTCTCCCCCCAGTTAGTGAGCAGCAGTTCAGCCCAAACGTGTCGACCTGTGGCATCCGCGAGGCTTTTGCCCTTGGCTTGTGGCTGCCTCCTTCCACTTTGCCAACACAGACAAACGATGCTCCGTCTCCGGCCGTCCATCCCGTCCTCGCAACGTCAAGGGCGCCGACGGTAAGTCTGAGTAACTTACAGGAAAAACTCTGGCTGTGGTCTCCGCTCGTTGGGATTGTGTCGGTTGTGGGAAGGTGGAAAAAGACAGCTGGTTAAGAAGGAGAGGAACTTCTGTGTGGCCAAGAGACATTTGGAAAGAGAAAGGAAGGTGAAGCCACGTGAGGGCCCACGCTGGAGCCATGTTCTGATGGTGGCAGAGAAGCCGGGAGGGGTGCGAGGGGCACGGAAGGTGTGTGCGTGGGCCTGATCTTGTCGTGGGCAGAGTTCAGGCATCAGGGTCCTGGGTCTGAGTGAAGAGCCTTGAGAGATAGTGACTTAGCTTAGGTGAGCCTCTTAAACGAAGGTCGCTCGAGGCCTTTCCCGTTTCAAGCCTCCATATTTATTCTGCCTCTGGGCCCCGGAGATTGACCCTGGGGAGTAATCATCTCAGGGCTGCACGCTGGAGTACCTGAAGCTGAAACCAATAAGCTTTTTAGGACTCAGAGAGAGTGCAGCAAAGCCACACAAAATGAGAGGCAGCTGGTTGAAACTTCGTGGAAAGAAAAACCGCCGTGTTTCAAGTGAGCAAGATATTGTGATAGAAATAAATTAGGGCTCCTTGAGCTCTGTAAAAATGTCTTTTAAAGGCATTCGCCGGGTACCATTTTCCAATTGTCTTGTTGGCTGTGAATTGCCTTGTCCTGGAGTTTTGATAACTTAATCCGGAAGGTTAGGAGGGGTTGCTACACTGGGTATGGTAACTGGAATTGGTTTTTCCTTGTGATAATTTCCTTCTGACTTTGTGTTCTTGGTGACGTATGAGATTCTGTGTGTGAAACACAGTTGTAAATGATAAAGGGAGCTACGAAACGGCTTACTATCAATTTAGATATATATTGCCATGTTTTGGCATGTCAGAGGACTGAAAAAATCTATCCTAAAAGTCTGTCTCGTTGAAATAAAGGTCCATCTCCTTGAAACAAAGACCCAGCTCCTTGAACCTCAGTATAATGAGGTGCTTGCTGTGGCCTGGATTTGGGGTTCTGATTATACAGGCATCATGAACCCTGAACTGCCAGCTTGTTTCTATCACAGAAGGAAAACCAGAGTCTTTGGCAAGAATGCTGAGTCAAACATTGTATTTTTCCTTTGGTAATTTAATCTCTATTCTGTTAGAACCACATTCATATTTTGCTACCATTTGAATAATAAGCAAAAGCTACTATGGCATAGCTAAATATTTAATAGATTATGGTTTCATCAGAGGATCTGCAGAAATGCGGGGTAGGTAGTAACAATAAGTATATGTTAGATTAAATCATTTGAAAGCACTCCTTTTGAACGTTTTTTTACCATCAGTAATTAATTGTTTTGTTAAGCAGGTGACATGCATCTGTATATATTACTTGTCTGTGGCTAGGGCATGTGTGTAATTGGCATTGGAATGGTGTTTGGTCCATATCGCTGGGTTCTATTTAAAAATATAATTAGATTTTATTCCTGCCCTTGAATTAAAAATACTTTCCATATACTGTTGAAAATCTTAGACTTACATTTTCACAAACTGTATGTTATTAAGACTTTTTAAAACTTGGTCCTTTTAGGTGGTCTTAATAATAATGAGATTTAAATATTTTAGAGGTTGAAAATGTGAACAGTTTACATAAAGAGAAGGAATTTTAATTTTTTTAATAACAGAGAGAGTTTGTTATAGATCACATTGGGGACCCTTCCCAAATCCATATGTTGAAGCCCTAACCCCCAATGTGACTGTACTTGGAGATGGGGTCTTTAAAGAGGTAGTTAAGCTTAAATGAGGTCATAAGAATGGGGCCCTGGGGCTTCCCTGGTGGCGCAGTGGTTGAGAGTCCGCCTGCCGATGCAGGGGATCACGGGTTCGTGCCCCGGTCCGGGAAGATCCCACATGCCGCGGAGCGGCTGGGTCCGTGCGCCATGGCCGCTGAGCCTGTGCATCCGGAGCCTGTGCTCCGCAACGGGAGAGGCCACAACAGTGAGAGGCCCGGGTACCGCAAAAAAAAAAAAAGAATGGGGCCCTAATCTCGTAGAACCAGTGTCCCCACAAAGAAGAGACACCAAGAATGTGCACACACACAAAAATAGGCCGTGGAGAGGATAGGGGGGAGAAGATAGCTGACCCCAAGCCAAGGAGAGAGGTCTCACCAGGAACCAACCCTGCCAGCACCATGGCCTTGGACTTCAAGCCTCTAGACTGTGAGAAAATATATTTCTGTTGTTCTGTTACGGCAGCCCTAGTAAACTAATACAGATATGTACACAATTGGGCTTGGCAGTAGGCCAATTTTTTTAACTTTTAAAATATTCTTGGGAATTCCCTGGTGATCCAGTGGTTAGGACTCCACACTTTAACTGCCAAGGGCCAGGGTTCAGTCCCTGGTTGGGGAACTAAGGTCCCACAAGCTGTGGGATCCACAAACAAATAAACATTCTTATTGCTATATAACATATATGCTGAAAGATGCACAAAGTATAAAGTGTTCAGTCTGATGAGATTTCACAAAGTAAACACTGCTATATAACCAACAGCCAGGTCAAGAAATAGGTATTACCAGCACCGAGGTGCCCCCTCTGACCCTTGCCAATCATTACTCCCTCCTTCCTCCCTAAAGGTAACCAACCACTATCCCTTCTTCTGAGACCATAAATTCACTTGGCCTGTTATGCAGATTTTATAGAAATGGAATCATTTTATGTCTGAATTCTCTCACTCAACCTTACCATTGTTATATTCATCTATGTTGTATGTTTCAGTAACTGGTTCGTTTTCTCTGCTGGACAGCCTTCCATTGGGTGAACATACGACAACTGATTTATCCCCCTACTGTTGCTAGACATTGAGTTGTTTCCAGTTGGGTTGATTGAGAGGCATGCTGTGACATGCATTCTTGTATCTACCTGTGGTCTACATATGATTGCATTTTCTGTTCAGTGAATAGAGTGGAACGCTGGGTCGTGTGTTCAAGTCAAGTAAACCCTGCAGAACACTTTTCCAAAGTTGTGAACTAGTGTTTACTCCCTCAAGCAGTGGAGAACAGTTTCAGTTGTTTCACAGCTTTGCCCACACTTGGTATTGTTGATGGTTTTTCATTTCAGTTGTTCTTATGACAGCGTAGTCATAACTTATTGTGGTATTAATATCCATTTCCCTGGTAACTAAGCTACAGTTTACCTGTGGCTGGATCTAGGGAGCATTGTGTGATATATAATATATATATTAATGAGTGTATATATATTATATAAGATATATAATATATATGTAAGTTTAGACTCTGAAAGATCTTACGATATGAAAGTGTTTTATTACTCTCTATGGTAAATAGCCCATTAGTCATTGTAATTTTGCCTATGGCTGTTTGTTGGAAAATTATAACTATAGGTTGGAATATGTTGGAACATACTGAATCCATTAGAACATGAGCATGAGTGAAGGCTACAAGTAAAAAAGTAAAAGGCATGGTTTTATTTTTTTCCAAACTTTTAGCTGTGTATTTCTAGCCATCATGTGTTTGTGTCTCTCTAACTAATTCTTTCAGAAGATTCATTAGTCTTAAGGAAGGATTGCTTATAGATAGGTTTCTGCCTTAGGCCCTCAAGCAGGACAACAGCTGCTGTAAAAGAACTTCTGTACTCTAGATCAAGGTGCCATTTTGGTAGTTGACCAGATCACTGTAAGCTAACCAAGTAACCCATCTTCTGGTTCTTCACATCATCAGCCTACTTGAAGTCAGTGATATTTCAAAGATGGGGATGAGAGGATGCCTTCCCTCATGAGCTTAGTTAATTTCCCCCAGGATGACTGGAGCTCAGGGGGAGGGGCTGAGCCCTGATCAGTAAGTGTTGCATCATGGCCACGGTCCACGGGGATTGTTGGCTGCGTGTGGCAGATATTCATGGGGCTTCCCACGGGTGGACTGTGGGAAACCAGGTTGCTGTTGGTTCTACTCTACATAAGGTTGTTGCGAAGTCACAGCCTAGCTCACCTTGTATATCAAATACTTCAAAGACAGAACTTATTTTTGGAAGCTGCAAGGAGGAGCATAAATTAGAAAGAAAGTTCATTGTGGTTTATCTGTTTGCTTTTTAAGTCTCTTTCCTTTATGTTGCGCTTAAAATGTCACCTAGATGCAATACAGGTTCACTACATACTGAACTTAGAATTTCCATAGTTCTTTTTTATGTAAATTATGATGTTAGGAGATTTATTTCAAAGGTTTTTCTTCAAGAAGCAGCGTAGTGATAAGGGCCTGGACGCTGAAGCCAGTCTACCTGAGTCTGGATTCTGCCTCTGCCGTTTGTTTCTTAGTTGGCTCTTGGACAAGTGACGTAATCTGTCTGTACCTCCATCACAGCAGCAGCGTCTGCGAAATAGGGGCCACCTCAAAAGTCGTAAGGATTACATGAGTTAAAACTTGTAAATTGCTTAGAATGGTACCCGCTACCTAGTTAATACTATTTAAGAGTGTGTTATTCTTACTTATAAATATTATTACCTATTTAGAACATTAGTTAAAACCTGAATAAGAAGTAGACCATGGCAGAGGAAGTAACAATAATGGTTATTGACTGTTATGGTTATTTGCTGTATCTTCTGTCTGTGGCTCCATCTTACAGATGAGACCATTAAGACAGAGAGCAGTAACTTGTCCACAGTCACACAACAAGTAAAGTTGGAGTCAGAATTTGAATCCAGGGGGCTGACTAGATCCTTGCTGTCCTGGGTTATGCTGCACTCCTTTGTAACAAATGCCATGAATAAATGAAAATCAATTTCACATGTTTAGTTCTTTAAGCTAAGAAAGACTTGGAGAAGGACTCCTACCAGTGTTTTTAGGACAAACACAAAGTTATTCTTTTAACTTCCTTCCTTGTAGGAAGGTGAGGATGTCTCTAGCGCTGACAGTTTTCCCTAGCATTGTGATTTTAAAAAGAAACCATTAAGTATCAGTTCTTTACTTCTTTCCTCAGAAGTTGCTCAGATTCCCACTTGGTGTCACCATTTTAGCAGACTCTGTCATTGTCATTGGTCCTGAGAAGTATAATTGGAAGAGTGTTTATTTTTTCCTTTCTCCCGTGAAAGTCAAAGAAACACAAACTTTTTGGAATTGTGAAAGTCCTTTTTTTCTTTCTTTTTTTTTTTCAATAAACTTGGATGTGAACTCAAGTCTGCATCACCTGCAGTGTCACACTGGTTGGTTTCGAGGTTTGACTGATGCTGTTGTTGGCCCGTGAATCTGGGTAAAGTTAGACATGTATATACAGCGCCTGGGTTTAACATCGGACCCCTTTAGAAATGATCTTTTGGTTCATTAGGGCTTGCGCTTTGTAAATAGGCACTTTAATTTTAATGTATTGAGGGGTGGAAAGTGTTAAACATGACTTATAGGCACCGTAATTGGAATTAAGGAAGATTCTTGCTCAAATTGTTCGTGTCCTAAAAGGTATTTAATACATCAAGCTGTGGTTATCTTGGATTTATTATTAAGACATAAAGATATCCAGGCTGTCTTTGATTGTAGTATAAATTGTTTGTAGTCTTTGGCCCTGTACTGTGAATAGATCTATCAATAAGAGGACTTCATTTCTCCTAATAATAAACCTGGAAAGGCTACAGTTCTTAAAATCCTTTGCATTTCAGGCCCGGTGTAAATTTCTAGTTGATGAAGATAATTCAATTTTCATAGAATTTAACTCTTCCCCCCAACTTCATCCAAAGAAAGGGGGAAAAAAATCCCTGAGATTTGTTGTCAGACACGGAGAAGGAGAGGGAAGAGGTGAACTAGATGTTTATTTTCGCACCAGTACCTAAGCAAGTAAATTAATTTACTGGAAGAAAACAGGAGGCTAGGAGTAGCAAGGCCCACCTGGCACTGAAGGATAGAACATTTGTGCTGTTCTTTTCAGGAGATTGTGCAAGAACTGCTAACTGTATAAATGCTTTGATCCTGCCAAGGTCAGGGAAACTATGTACATCTGCAAAGAAGAGCTGGTCATCAAAGTTAAAGCAGCTTGTGGGGTGCGGTGAGGGCAGTGTTAGTAACTGCTCTTCAGTCCCGTCACTTCTCTCTTCTATCCTCCTCTCCTCTTCTCTCTCTTTTTTTTTATTTCTTCATTTTCTTAAAGAAGTGTTCTCCCTGGCTACGTTGATGTACCTGGCAGTATTCCTAAGATGAACAACAAATGCTAAGGGGATGACTGCCAGTTTGCTTTATTTCGACGATCCCACAGCCCGGCAGCTTCCATTCAGTGTTCAGGGTACCCCGTGATCTGAGCTCTCTTCTGTGCTCTGCTGAGTGTAGCCAGGACTCACCAACTGTCTCCACGGATAATTCTGATAGGTCACCCAGTGGTACCAACTGGAGGCCTTTGTGCCAAACGTGGAGCCTTAGAAATCAACAACTCTTCTTGGACTTTGCAAGCACCATTATTTTGGTGGGGCTCACGGGGAAGAACTCTGCAACTGATCTGGGATTTTGCTCACCAATTTACGTTGCGATCGTCAGGAAGTAATCCTGTCGCGTCTGAGGGCTTCCAGGATACAAATCGGAATGACAAAATGGAATGAACCAAATATTTCACAGAAGGTTGCACGACACTTTTCAGAACATGGTATTCTAAACACATTCCATTGCTTTCCAGTACCATGTTCTTGGGGCTGCCTTTTTGGACCTTTTCTTCGTTCAGATTGGCTTTAAATACAGATGATTAATCACAGAGACACACGGTCTATTTTTTAGTTTTGTTTTGCAAAAGACAGATTAAACTGTGATAATGATTACAGACTCCAGGCCTGCATAGACTGATATGTTTAAGGTTGGATAACTCTTTCAGCCCTTAAATACTGGCTTGTTGCCGTGTTAGGCTGTATTCGTCACAAACACAACTATAAATAATAATGCAGCAGATTTATTGCCACTGTGATTTCCTGTAAATGTCTTTCTATCTTATTAGGCATTCATTTAGATTTTGTGAATGGCAGAATCTGTTCTGAGTCCTCTGAAGAACTCTTCCTAAATATATTAGTATAAAAATATCGAGGTCTTCAAAAAGCCCATTGTTGTTTCCATGGTGTAGGCCTTTGTTACTGAGAATGTTTTACTTTTTTCTTTTAGTTGACATAAGTACTTTACAAAGTATTTTTTTAAAGTCCTATTTTGTACTTCACCATATCATGAGCTTTTAACATGTCTTTTTCAACACAATTTTTGTAGGAGAACAAGGGCATGGTTATATACCAACCTTCCTCATTTTCAGATTGTTTTCATGTATTTGGAACACCTACCCTGTATAAACTAGTTTTGATTAGGTTTCCTCATTATTAAAATAATTTTGGAGGTTGATGCATTTTTTATGTTTGCCTACCTTTTTTCCACTGAGATCAAAAAATATCACTTTACAACCCAGAATCACTTCTGTAGGTGTTTTTAGTTTTTAGACTCTCAGGTATATTTCAAATTATAATATACTTTCCACTTATGCCCCATTTTCTTCCATTATGATTCATCTTCTGCTTGGCCAATCCATGCAAAGTCCTAGCTAAATTAGCCCCACTAAATTCATTGAAAACGTACAGGTGATCTAGTATGGAGTAATTAGGGTGGCTAAGAAAATGGGGTTCCATTAAACAGTGAACTTTCAGTCACTTTTCCGAGTCGTGCTGAAGTGAAGGTCAGTTACTTTCCTCCAAGTTAACTGTTCACATGTCTCAGGTCTTCACAGGCGTCCTACCCAAGAGAGTAGGCTGATCCAACCAAGGATTAGTTGTCTCTTTCCTATTCTGTCTTTCATAGATGTAAATATCATCAGCTTCTCTTTGTTCTCTATTAATTTGTTTCTGGAAACCTTCATGCCTGATGATTATCAGATGCTAAAGAAGTCCTTTTTGAGAGTTTGGCTGATGTCTCAGAAATATTTGCAACAGTTCAATTCAACAAGTATTCCCATCTTATCTCATCATTTTTCCACATTCATGACCAAGCATGTGTCTTTACTGCAAAGACCTGAGATGGAGAAAAGGAACGGTTTCTCCCACCCCTGCCCCAGATCTTACCATGATGCTTCCTTTCACCCTCTGCTTTTTTTTCTTTTTTTAGAGTTTTTATGAGTTTATTTGTAAAACATTTAGAATAGTGGTTCTCAACTGGGGACAATTTTGTCCCCCAAGAACATCTGGCAATGTCTGGAGATGTTGCTGGTTGTAACAGCTGGAGGAGGAATGCTACTGGCATTTATCCAGTGGGTGGAGGCCAGGGATGCTGCTAAACATCCTACGATGCACAGGACAGCCCCCCAGCAAAGAATTCTCCAACCCGGGATGTCAACAGTGATGTGCTTGAGAAACCCTGATTTGAAACGATGCCTTGCCTGATAAATGTTATATTAGCTAGTGTGACTTTGATGTGTTATGTTAAAGATTCCCTCTCCACTCAGAGTGAAGATATAGAAAAGAATAAAAGGGGGAAAGGGGACCAACGACTCAGTGCTGCATGTACACGACGGGTATAATGATGAGAACTTTTAGGAGGGTCGCAGGTATTCAAGATGGTGTCTTTAAAGCATTTAGCCCAGTGCCTGGCACGTAGTAGGTGCTCAGTAAATGAGAGACTTTAGGACTACCCCACCTTTGTCATGGATCCCAGTGTCACCCTCTGCTTATTTTAGAGTTTGAGGGTAAAGGAGGGAAAAAAAAAAAAAACCAGGAAGATGATCACTGTGGGAGGGAAAAACTTTTATAGAGTCTTCTATTGACCCATACCGGAGAAAATATATAAAGTTCTTCAGGAAGTTCCTTGCTACCATCTCACCATCTGTGTCATTCCTGTAAAACAGTCCTCGAGTTTTAAGAAACTTATCTGGGCTTAGGGCTTTACATTTCCCTTCATATTTCCTTATGCCCTTGATACACGTAGAAAAGTACCAGCTTCCATCCCTTCTTATATGTGACACCCGGTGACACGAGAGCCCAGGGGACAGCTTGACTGTTTGGACTCTCTGACAAGGACACTTGGCCTAGACTCGGCTTTCTCCTCTCCATCCTGAGTGTCTGGGCGTTGTGACCTCACCAGTTCTTCTTTCCTAGAAAGTGCTATTTTCTCTGAGCCAGGGGTCCTCTTTTTCATGTAGGTGTGACGTTGAAGTTTACTCCCATTCAGATGTCTCACTCCTGTGGAAGGATTTGTCCACTTCTCTTTGGCCCAGGTGCTGTATCTGAAAACTGGAAAATGGCCAACCGCTTCTTTAAGGCAACCCCCGCCAACCAAAACAAGCAAACTTTTCATTTGAAAGAAAAATAACATAGACGGTGTATTCGTTTGCTAGAGCTGTTGTAACAAAGTACTGCAAACTGGGTGGCTTAAACAACAGAGATTTATTTATTTATTTATTTTTAAGTATTTATTTATTCATTCATTTTTGGCTGCGTTGGGTCTTCGTTGCTGCGTGCAGGCTTTCTCTAGTTGTGGTGAGCGGGGACTACTCTTCGTTGCGGTACGCGGGCTTCTCATTGCAGTGGCTTCTCTTGTTGCAGAGCACAGGCTCTAGGTGCGTGGGCTTCAGTAGTTGCAGCACGCAGGCTCAGTAGTTGTGGCTCACGGGCTTAGTTGCTCCGTGGCATCTGAGATCTTCCCGGACCAGGGTTCGAACCCATGTCCCCTGCATTGGCAGGCGGATTCTTAACCACTGCACCACCAGGGACGTCCCAAACAACAGAAATTTATTGTCACCTGTTCTGGAGGCTAAAACTCTGAGATCAAGGTACTGGCAGGGAAGGAGAGATCTGTCCCAGGCCTCTTTCCTTGGCTTGTAGGTGGCTACCTTCATGTTAACATGGTGTTCTCTCTGTTGTGTGTTTGTCTGCAACTCCCCTTTTTATAAGGGCACCAGTCACATCAGATTAGGGCCCATCCTAATGACCTCATTTTAATCTAGGTACCTCTGTAAAGACCCTATGTCCAAATAAAGTCATATTCTGAGGTACTGGGGCTTAGGACGTCAACGTATGAATTTGGCAGGGGCGTAATCCAACCCATAACAGGTGGTCACTCTGTTATAATTAGCATCACATATAATTTGTTTCCTTATACCTTAAGTGTTTAACATGATGATAGACTTACACTAAAAAGCACTGACCCCAAAATTAACAGAAAAACATCTTTTACTAGAGTATTAAAAGAATAAAAAGGTGCATTTCCCTCACATATGTCAGTGATCCATATAGAAATGAAACAACCATGTATTTTTGTAATCAGCCCATTAAACTAATATCTCAATTATGAACCCACTTTGATTTTCTTTATCATTTGATCTTTTATTTAGAATATTCAGTTTCTTCAAAGTATAAAATCTCTTCCTAAGGCCTTGATCACTTACACCTAGGGACATGTCAGAGGTTTGTAAAACATTTAAAAGGCTTGAGGCTTTTAAACATTCAACTCATCAGCATAATCCAGAATCTGGTTCTCACTTTAGCATATGAGTAAAATGCATATGAACTGTTGCACATCTACAGTAAATGTTTTCTTTGCACTCAGCTTCAGGACAACCACGAGTACACACATATACAGACATTTATGCATATATGTGTGTGTATGTATTCTGTGGTTTCGAAGTTTTTCTTTTACCCTTTTCCCTCTCATAGTTAAAAACAGAGCTGTATTTTAAAATGTAATTTTATGCCTAAATCATATGTGTCAAGATTGGAGCTACTGTGTTGTTTTTTTTTTTTTTTTTGCGGTACTCGGGCCTCTCACTGTTGTGGCCTCTCCCGTTGCGGAGCACAGGCTCCGGACACGCAGGCCCAGCGGCCACGGCTCACGGGCCCAGCCGCTCCGCGGCACGTGGGATCCTCCCGGACCGGGGCATGAACCCATGTCCCCTGCATCAGCAGGCGGACTCCCAACCACTGCGCCACCAGGGAAGCCCTGGAGCTACTGTTTTAAAATAATTTTTGTACTTGAATTTCTCACAGTGAATTATTGTCCGTTGCGTTCTTGCAGTTGTGACTTCAAGCTTATAGATGTTTAATAGCAAGAAGAATGAGGGAATAACATCCTCACTTAATCTTTCTCTCTGACAATTACAAGGAGAGCTGCAGCAAGGAGAAAAACCACATGGTGGGTCAGAATGCCCTGCTATGTGTTAGTTACTTGTGGGGAAGAAAAATCAAAGATCATAGGTCGTCTCTTGCTGATTTATTTGAGGATGCTTCCTGGTTTGCCCAGGTGAGGCTTATACAGAAGAACAGTACTCTTTTCAAGGTCTTATTTCAAGTGGTGTTCCTTTAGGAAACAGGCTGTGTCTAAGGAGTCCAGACTAGAAATCTCTATTAAAGGTTTCACAGTCAAGTGTGTTGTTAGGATCAATGGCTAGACATGTGCATTTTGGAAACAGTTCACAAGGGATTCTAATGCTCACTTATGATTAAGCACTATTACCTGAAAGGGATCAAGGGATCAGAATGTATCATAAAGAAAAAAAATTAGGTAGCTAGTGGTGACTAGGGAAGTAGTAAACCAAGGCATGACTTACTGACTTACGAATGACCATTCCTGAACTTGAAGTATATACTATAGTAGAAAAACAGAAGAAAGTCCTGTGTGAGCCCTGAGGAAGTGACATTTTAATCTGAATAGTAAGGAGAGATAGCATCTAAGCATTTACCCCCCAAATAGTTTTCAATTTAAAATTCCAATTTAAATGTAACAACTTAATTTAAAATGGAAATTTTTAATTAATAATTTGAAACTTAAAATGTAAGTGTGCAGTATGTTTCTGGGATGGTAAGTACCCATGTGCATGGAACCGGGGCATATGGAGAGATGGATGGGAGATGAAGTTGGGAACAAAGGAGTGACCTTGGGGGACCGTGGGGTGTGGTAGCTTGAAGCAGGACCTTGTCTTCTTTGAAGAAAGAATTCAGCAAAGAGACAGAGATTGTGAAGCAGATAAAGTGTTTACTGGAAGCAGAGTACGTGTGGAAGAACACACAGGCAGACTTGGAGTGAGTCGAGCCCAATAGGGGTGGCTGGGATTGCTTATATGGGGGCAGTTTTCTGAGTTCCCTTTGGCCAGTTATCTCATTCATGCCCATATTTGTTCTGACTCAGGGCCCTACCCAATTGGCACATGCATCTTTCAGCCAAGATGGATTCCAGTGCAAGGGTTTCTGGGAGGTTGGCAGGACATATTATGGGCCGGCACCCCTTCCCTCCTCTGACCCCTGAGGAACTTTTCTGTGCACGTGTGGTCTGGGAGGTCTCCTTGACCATGAGAATGAGAAAAATGTGGTCGCCTTATCTTTTACTCAAGCAGGGCTCTGCCCCTGTGGTATCTTTATCTCCAAGTGTCAACAAGAGACCGGTTGCAGCTACTCAGCCTGGGGCCCAGCTATCTCCTGCCTCAGGAGGCCACCAGATCCCAGACGCCTCTGTGCCATGATGGGTTGTGATGCAACGTCCTGGGGCAGGGAAAGGTTTGCAAGAATGCACTGATGGGTTGGCTAATTGGAAAAGCAATTGGTGTCGAAGAAACTATTTGAGTAAAGATGATAGTGATCGCTAACGTTTATTGAATGCTGACAATGTGCCAGCCACTCTGATAAGCATTTTATTTCATCATTAGCACAACTCACTGAGGTGGGCACCATTAGTATCCCCATTTAAGAGATGATGAGTTGAGGCCTACAAAGATTAATAAGTTGCTCAAGTTCATACACTTAAAAAGTACATAGTATTTATTATGTCAAATTGGTGTCCTCTTGGGAATGTCTAGGTGTTTGTTGGGCAGTGAGAAACTTTAGACAATAGTGATGATGCTCAAAATCTGGGAGAAAGTGGCATGGCGGTTCTGGGTCATTGGGCCAAAGGCAGTGACTGTGACTGTTGACTCTTGGTGTAAGGCATGGGGTCCAGCCACTGAGCCAAGACTCTGCTAGAGCTGGACATAGGAGTGAGTCCCAAGGGCTGAGGTGGCCTCAGGGTCCAGCACCATCAAAGACTCAGGAGGGTCACCTCTTTAGTACTGAGCACATATGAAGAGAGAGAGGTGTTCACAGTTAGGAAATCTGAGTGGAGGTTATGCAGGTGTTTTTTAAAAATTTTATTGAAGTATAGTTGATTTCCAATGTTGTGTTTAACTTCTGCACAGCAAAGTGATTCAGTTATACATATATACATTCTTTTTCATATTCTTTTCCATTATGGTTTATCACAGGATACTGAATATAGTTCCCTGTGCTCTACAGTAGGACCTTGTTGTTTATCCATTCTCTCTATACTAGTTTGCAACTGCTAATCCCAAACTCCCAGTCCATCCCTCCCCCACCCCCCTCCCCCTTGGCAGCCACAAGTCTGTTCTCTATGTCTGTGAGTCTGTTTCTGTCTCATAGGTATGTTGATTTGTGACATACTTTAGATTCCACATATAAGTGATATCATGTGGTATTTGTCTTCCTCTGACTTACTTCACTTAGTATGATCATCTCTAAGTCCATCCGTGTTGCTGCAAATGGCATGATTTCATTCTTTTTTATGGCTGAGTCATATTCCATTGTATATATGTACCACCTCTTCTTTATCCATTCACCTGTTATGGACAGTTAGGTTGTTTCCATATCTTGGCTATTGTGAACAGTGCTGCTATGAACAAAGGGGTACGTGGATCTTTTGAATTACAGTTTTGTCTGGATATATGCCCAGGAGTGGGATTGCTGGATCCTATGGTAGGTCTATTTTTAGATTTTAAGGAACCTCCGTACTGTTCTCCATAGTGGCTGTATCAATTTACATTCCCACCAACAGTGTAGTTTCCTTTTCTCCACGCCCTCTCCAGCATCTGTTATTTGTAGACTCTTTAATGATGGCCACTGTGACCAAGGTGAGGTGGCACCTCTTTGTTGTTTTGATTTATGCAGGTATGACTAACTGTACCTGTCTTTACATTTTTCTATAGGTTTGAGAAATTTCAAAATAGCTAGGGGCAAGAGGAAGACGTAGGGTGGGTGGGAGTGGGCAGGGTGTGAGGTAAAGTGAGGGGAAGAAGCTCTTGTGAGAGAGACGAGGACCCCAGGGTGAGGCTCAGAGGGTGCTCGGCCAACACCCGCCCTACCGGCACACAGAGAAGGGGCAGTGTCGCACTCTCAGAGGTTCCATAGCCATGGCTGGCCTGCCTGCCCGCCTCTCCAGAGAGGTTTCTGGGCTGAAGGACCTGACAGAGCACAGCTAGAGGCAGAAGCTGATGTTTTCTACTGGCAACCTTATTAGGGTTTTGCATTTTTTTTAATCCGTTAAGAGTTTTCCAGTAGATAAAATAAAACCGCATGCCAACACAATATAAACAGGTTTTCCTCATCATCATCAAGTTGAAGAAGGCTAGAGGGATCATAGCCCCAGGCAGCTGCTTCTCTTAATGTCATGTTGTGGCTTTTTCAGCGAATGTGTGCAAACCCTTTCAAACCAGTGCTGCGACTAACAGCCGTTCCCCCGGAGTAGCAGTAGTTAGCTCCTAGATGCTGAGAATCAGCCATTCTCTCTCTGCCTCAGGCCACTTGTTTGCGGGAGAGCAGTCATTTGAGAAAATTAGGTTGTTTGGTTACCGAGAGACACTGCCCTTTGCCCTATCTAATTACCCTCTTTTGGAAGAAGAATTGCTTAGTGTCTGTTAGACAGCTCTGCATGCTAATGGTCTTTGGGGAGCTGTTTACAATATTCCCATAAAACAGGTCAAAACAGTTTTACTAGCCTTTTCCACAGTTGCTCTCGATCCAGTTAATACAGGAAGCGTCAGCATCCTGAAGATGTGGTATGTCATACAAATATAATAAACTCTATTTTAATGATTAAAAAAAAAAAAAGAAGATTGCGTGTAGCCTGATTTTCAAACACAGTCGTTTCAGGACCACACACCAGTGTTTAGTCTTTTTTATTCAAAGCAGAAGAACAACTCGGGATCCAAGGTTTGAAGGTACCTACACTTTCTTAGGAAGTCATGTCTCTGACTAACGTTTGGTTGTTTACGAAAACGACATGGAAAACAGACCAGCTACTGATATATCTGTACTTCCTGACTCTGCTAGACTTCATTTGTACTAAGTTCTCTCTACTGGCCCTCATGTACCCAAAGCTGCTTGTTCATTCATTGATTCATTTATTCACCAACGTGTGGCATGTCTTTGCCAGGCACGGGGCCAGACAGAGAATAAAATAACCAGGTTCTTCCCAGTTTAAAGATAAATAAGTCCTAGGGATGTAATGTACAGCGTGGTGACTGTCATTAACAATACCGTCGTGTATATTTGAAAGCTGCTAACAGTAAGTCTTCAACATTCTCATCACGAAGAAAACAAAATCGTAACTTTATGTGGTGGTAGATGTTAACTAGACTTATTGTGGCGATCGTTTCACGATATATACGTGCATCGAATCATTATGTTGTACCCCTAAAATGAATCCAATGTGACGTGTCGATTATATCTCAATAAAATAACAAGGTGCCTAGGTTAAAATATTAAAGCATTTTATTAAATGTATTAGTGCTTTAAAGTCCACTCTTAGGAGTCTGGTAATAGAGGTGCTTTTGCAAAATGTGTTGGGTACATGGGGCGGGGCGGGGCGGGGGAGGAATTCTATCATGGGAAATGGAGGACATGTCACAAAGGAGGTCTGGTTTGAGCTGGATGTTGAAAGGTGGGGAGAAATGTTCTAGGGGGAGAAACTGGGAAGGATGCGCCAGGCTGAGAAAGCTCGTGTCAAGGCAGAAAAAAAGGGCAGAAAAATGACACGTTCCATCTGCTGTGACTGGTGGGAGGCCTTTGTAGGCCTCAACCCAAACAAGTCTATGGAGGAACAGCATCCCTGCCCCGTGCGCCCCCTGGAGCACACCTGTGGGTCATCTTTGGCATTTCCCGCCAGGACCGCCTCTGTCCCAGAGGAGACGTTTCCACATCTTTCCAATACCTTCTTCACGTCCATCGGTTCTGCATAAACTGTTCAGAACCTACTCCATCTCAACAAGCACCAAATAAGGGTTTTCTCTCTTAGCTCTCTCTTTACGTGTGGGGCATTTTAAAGGGCAAGATGGATATTAACAAAGGCTACATGCCTTCTTACTTACCTTCAAACTGATGTTAGGTTGACCGTGGATGTTTACATTTCTGTGGTTTGAAGAGTTGTAGGTTTCTGGGTCAAAAATGTGTTTTGTTTTAGATTTCATGTCAAAAATGATCTCTTGAGAAAGTTGTATAATTTAAAAAGCAGGCTCTAAATAGGAGTTGACCTTACATCCATAATATATGACTATATATGTACATATATATGTATAAATGTGTACACATTTCCTTCTATGTATGACTTTTGGGATAATATATATAATCTAACATTATTATTTAAGGTCATAAGTATTTCTGTGAAAGTTAGCAGTGATCAGTCGTAAAAAATCAAAGCAGTTCAAATCTGAATTAATTGATAAGCACACCTCTTTAGGAGTTCCTTTATTTTAATCTCCAAACATAACTCTTCCTGGGTATGTGTTTAGGAAATTATGTACACTTTCTTACTTTGAGGATAGTTATTTGTGCACCAGTTCTTTTGCCTGAAGAGGTCTAGTCCCCAGTGAGAAAGAGGAGGGAAAAAGTGTTGAGGGTCCCCAGACCTCCGCAGAGTGGTAGAGAGAAGGAAAGAAATGAACAGAGCTGGGAAGCGCTTTGAATTCTCTCTCAAACTTCTAGATCCCAGTGGCTTCCCATTTTCCTTCCCAATTACTGAGACTAAAACCGGAAAGTTTCTAGAGCCCTGAGGCCAGGCCTCCCCAGTCCCCTGTTACCCCACCCCCATCTTGTTTTTAAAGGGAAAGTTGCCTAGAATTGTTCGCTGAGGAAACAGTGGAACAGATTGGGGATGGTGGGAGAGGGGATTGCCAGAGACTGGGGGGCACACCCCGTGTTTTCTTTCTCACTGGCTACTCAACCCTGCAGCTCATTTCAGAAATGCTTGCGTTGACTGTGGAAGTTGACTGTGGAACAGATTAGCCTAAATAACCTTATTATACCAATAATAACTGCAATAACATAGAATCTCAAGGAAATTCAGGAGTGATAATACTGGGGCATTGGTAGTAATTTTTTAAAAAAAAACTAGCTCCTTTTGTTTGATAAATGTGACCTGTATTAGAAAAAATGTCCTGTTGTACATGAGGACATCTACATGTTTACCAGGTGATTCCATTTCAGATATCTGCTATCATCATCCTTGTTTTATGTTGCAAATAAATCATAAAATACAAATATAATATTTATATGTTTATTCTCGTTGAGGCTCTGCTACTCAGTACCTCTGTGACCTGGTAAAGTTACTGGAACTCTCAGGTCCTCTGGGAAGAAGGATAATAATACAGAACTGGTAGGGGAGGGAGGCATTCAGCTTGGTCACAAACACATCTATACTCTGAGGGAAGACAAAACATTCACTAAGTGATTGCAGCTTTAAGCCAGGTGTCGTATCAAAGGACCTGAGTGCAAAACTACCTGCTTAGCTCAGCAAATGAGGCTTCTCCCCCAGGTCCCCACCCACCACCTGTTCCAAGCAGTGTTTGTTCTAAGCCCCTTTGGTGTGGAAGTTCTGGGAGAACCATTTGTGATGCCTCCACATCTAAGAAAAAATCATGAAGACATTCCATATTCCCTGGAGCTGGATTTTTTTTAAATTGTTGTTTGCCTGTTTTTTACTTCCTTTGTCAAAGGCAGCTCAGGAGGCTGGTAATCAGGCCGAAGGCACGGCTGCTGAATAAATCAGCTACTAGGAGGGTTTTTAATCAACAATGTGATTTTTTCCCCCCAGAAATTGATTTTGAGCAAAGCATTTTACATCAAAGGGTCTTCATTCATCAAAAATGTGATTTCTGGGTGATATCTTAGTCTAGATTTGAATCCCCACTTCTTTTTTTTTCCCCCTGAAGCTATATTTAGAATCTATCAATCACTTTTCACTGCCGTCTTTTTCATTCTCTCCCTCAGGAGCTTAAAGATCCATTTTGCGTATTCAGTTTTGCCCATTTTACTCAGACATTGAAATACAAGCTTCCAGTTTTTTTTATCAACATGCTTTCTTCTTTAGGTGCTGTGTTACCATGGAAGATTGGCCTAGGTGATTTAGTGGAAAATCAGTTGGACCATGGAAATCCAGTTTGAAAATCAAATGTATTATTTTCCCCAAATGTAAGCACCTGGAGAATGATTTTTAACTGTGGCAACTTTACATAGGCCAGTGGTGATAATTTGACCAGGGCTTGGGTTTCCCTGCAAAGACCTGATAAAACCTACTTAATCTGGAGACTTGTTACTTTTCCACAGTCTATTCACAGCCAAGAGATTTTTAAAAACAATGGTTTTCTTCTGTTTAGTTCATTCAGAATCCGCATCTTAAGTATACATGATAAATGGTGATTGGCCACCCAGATTAGCCTAAATGACCTTATTATACCAATAATAACTGCAATAACATAGAATCTCAAGGAAATTCAGGAGTGATAATACTGGGGCATTGGTAGTAATTTTTTTTTTTTAAAAAACTAGCTCCTTTTGTTTGATAAATGTGACCTGTATTAGAAAAAATATGTCCTGTTGTGCATGAGGACATCTACATGTTTACCAGGTGATTCCACTTCAAATATCTGCTATCATCATCCTTGTTTTATGCTTCAAATAAATCATAAAATGCAAATGCAAACATAATATTTTTATGTTTATAATACTATAATTTATAAATGCAATTTATAAATTATATTTATTATATTGTATTAGAAATACAATATAATTGATAAATACAATCTAAATACTTATAAATTATACGATATATTAAATAAATAATAAAATATTCAGTATTTTTAAAACCTGCTGAAAATATCTGTTGTTATCATTCTTGTTTTTTGTTTATTTTCAGTGATGAATCATTTATTCGAACAAGACAAAAATGTTTCCACATTGTTTCCTTTTATACAGAAAGAGGAACATTTCAAATATATTAGCTTTTCTCTTTTTCAACAGGATTTATTTCAGTCTGGTCCCAGGAACTGCCTTTCATTTTAGGGTTCACGTTTTAGTAACACGTATGCACCCGTTACAACCAAAAGAGCACACCTGAATTTTGGATGGTCCTTCATTACTATGGTGACCATACCAACCTATGGTAAAAACCCTCTGGCTCTCCCCAGCATGTCCCTCTTTTCAAGCCAGCTCTGGCCTTCTTTGTACTAGCCTCTATCCCCAACTTCATTATTATCTCCCCCTGGTCAGAAATTTGATGTCTCCACTATCTTTTTCATGAACTTTGATAACTCTGTGAACTATTGGAATGTCTCGTCTTTCGACTTTAAAAACAACGATTTCAGCAGCCCTAATGGGGTGTTCCAGGGAATTTGTTAGGAACAGAAGGTGACCCCTGTGAAAGGCTGGCCCATGCTGTCACTGGGCACCACCACGATGGGACTCCCGCTGCCAGTGAGGGCGATCAGGCCTTTCCAGATCATGAGCGCAGAAGACACAATCATGGCGAAGTTTAAGACCTGGTAATAGAGCTGGCGCTTGTTCATCTTCCTCGGGTCCCCAAAGATGTCCAAGCCGGACACGGGGGGATGTGACCCCACGGTGCCCATGCGCACCAGGCCGGGCTCTCTGGGGGCCGAGGTGGCCCGCGGGCTCCGGGTGTCACAGACAGCTGCGGAGCACCGGCTAGACCCCCACCCAACGGCCTTCATCATTCTTGTTTTCTGATTAAATGCAGCTGGTTTTCTCTGAATATAACATTAATATAGGCTCACTTAAAAATAATTCAGAAAAGAAAGATTACCCATGATTCCACGACCCAGATCTATTTACATTTTAAAATAACATGGGAGAATTCGTGATAAAAGATATGGTGACAATATTGCCCTCTGAATAAAGTCTTCTGATTGAGTTCAACTTCAGTTTGGAGGACTTTACTCAATCGATTTTAGACTTTTGACCAAATGCTTGTATTTTATAAGGTGGATATTTTATACAAGGTAGTGCAGACTGACTCCTTTATTAGAAAATTGTACTTCTTGGATCACAGCATTTGTTTCCTTGGTCTTCATTTGTACTTATGGACCCGTTCTTCCCCTTTGTTCACATCTCCCCTCCAGTTTCCCTGTGTTAATCTTCGGAAAGATCCTTCTTTCTGGAAGGGACATCAGTTAGAATCCTCTGTGGCAGGAGCCTGCACACAGGACCCAGGCTGGCTTAAGCAAAAAGGAGGTTTGGGGCTCATTGAACTTTCAGGCCCAGGCGTCAGTGACTGGAACGGCACCTCTGTCCTTGGGCGCCTGGTTTCTCTCCATCTCTCGCCTCAGCTCTCCCCCATGTGCGCTTCATCCTCAGCTCTAGGCGGTGACAAGATGGTGCCCGACAGCATCAGGCTTCCATCCTTCCAAGTTCATGTTCTGTTGCCCCTCATTGAGTGTGACTTGAGTGATTGTGCAGCCGTGGATGGAAGAGCTCAGGCTGTAGTCTCTGATTCACTGATGGGCCAGACCCAAGCCGCATGCTCACTCGGGAGGATAAGGAGGGAGGGAGAAAAGTCAACTCCATATAAGACACGTGGACTAGGAGGGAGAAAGGTGGTGACTTCCAGAGGAATATCCAAGAGCTGTTACCAGGGGAAGAGTGAACGGGTTTAGGATGGTGGCGAAAAGAGCTGAGGTCCACTTCAGAGGATGAACGAAGCCTTTAGACCTGTGAGATCTCAGGTTCCTGGGGGGGCTCAGGAAAACACCATACCCCAGGTGTAGGTGCAAGAAGAAATCATTGGAACCCCTCAAGCCTTCTTCCAACCATACTATGCTTTCTCCCATCTAGAAGCAAGTGGATTCCTAGTGGGAATGAGTGAGTCTGAGAAAAGGTATCTTCCTGGAAATTTGTATGTACATTTATGTGTCTAGAAATATGTGTTTGTGAACATGTGTGCTGCCCCTATAATTTTGAAAGTATCAGATCTTAGTCTTTGTTGTAAAACCACTCCAGGTACCAGTGTAAACTTAGAATGCTTCAGTGGTATATGTGTGCGTTACATGTGTTGGTGTCCGTGTGTTGACAAAGCCCATGTGGGGACCAGAGGACGGGCCAAATCTAATTATTGTGGTCTTAATAAAAGTTGAGCGGCGCTAATGCGCTCGAGGCAGAGGAGAGAGTTTGGCTGGTTTTAGAAACCAAGAAGTTGTGTTCTTGATTTTTTTTTTTTTTTTTTTTTAGCGTGAATATAGTATTGTCAGGTTTTACCACAAGACTAGACACCTTAAGGGAATTTGATGAGATGTTTGAGAATCTTACTAATTGGGGCAAATTAAGATATTAAGATTGAGATTGTATTTTTTTTTAAGGAGTAATCATAACTTTTGCTTGGGATCTTAATTCAGTGGAAAGGAAGGTTTCATTTGCCAATTTGTGAGGTGTTCAACACTGTGTGTGTTACCATTGGCTTTGTCATTAAAAGTACCCATGGCACCCATCCAGAGAAAACTGTTGTTCTTGTTCTCAGATCTCTGTAGTAAGGATTTTTTGGTTGTGAATGTCAGAATCCCATCTGAAACTCACATAAGCAAAAGGGGATTTGTTTCCACTCATAACTGTCAAAGGCCTGGATGTTATTAGAAATGATAAGATGCTGGTAGGACTGTGTCTCCTGCCCAGGTGTTGGAGTCTCTCCTACCACAGACCAGATTTCACCGTGGAGGCCGGGACATGACAATTGGAAGCCCCAGGCTCCCTTCCTGCCATCTTTGATAACGAATAAAAGGCTGTTGCTTCCTGTTCCCCTTTTCTAATTCCATTTCAAAGAACCACCGATTAGGACTCTTAATTGACCTGCTTTAGTTCAGGTACCGCCTTTTGGACCAGTCTCTGTGGACAAGGATGAAGGAGTATGGCGGACCAGTTTGGCTAAAATGTGTGTGTCAAGGGTGGGCAGATGGTGTGGTTAGAGTGGGGGAAGGACAGACCAAGGAAGGAGGGTGTGGGTTGCCATCAGAAGAAGTCAGAAAGGAGTGGGGGGCAAGCCAGTCATCAGTGGAAAGAGTTGACTTCTGTTACCCACGGTGCTCGTGTGACTGCCTCTTCAGAAAGCAGACATCTCAGAGACACAGGTCCTTTATCACACTCTCTGTCTTCCCCATGAAGTCACAGAGCCTCACTGGAGACACAGATCCAGAAGAAGGATCGAGCAAGGTGGAAGGTTAGAAGATCTACTCTCTCGGGGAATTACATAACCAACATCTTTCAAGGTGTGAAAAGCTAGCCCTTGCACCTGAGGAGTTGATCGAAAATGCTTTTATCTTGGATTTCACTCTTCCCCTTAGGTTCCATTCACATTGGGCTTTCTAGTTTCCCAGGCATGTTTTCATACACCATTTCTTTCCAACTATACAGTCTCTTCTGAAGGTATGGAAATAGAAGTTCAGAGAAATTTGACCCAAGGTCCCAGAGCTAGGAAAGGGAAGAGGCAGGGTTTAACTCCGGTGCTCACCACACCGCACCAGGCTCTCTTGGTTGTTAGGTTCTGTTTTCATCTTAGTGTCACGAGTGTTCACTGCTAAAAGCCTACACCTATTTCACTTTACCTTCAACGTGTGTCTTAATCAACAAGTGTTAAGACGAGCGTGTTTATTTTAGTCATTTAGTGGCAGGTTCACCCAGCCATTTCGAGCACAGACTCTGGAGTCGGACTGCCCGAATTCAAGTCCAAACTCTCTAGTTCTCTGACTTCAGGCAAGTAACTTAACCTTTGTGAGTTTCAGTCTCTCTTCAAATGGGAAGAATGATAAGACCTATCTTACAGAGCTGTTTCCAGAAATGGAAAAGCTGATGGAGATGAAGGAAAGATAATTCATCAAATACTCTGATTTACATTAGCACCCTCCCTCGCTGGTACAGGGGGAATGTATGAATATTGGCTTGAAAGGTGCTCATAACAGATTCAGGTCAGTGGCTTATTTTAGGTCAGTGTACATATCTTTACAGGATACCCACAGGTGAAGGATGTATTTGTGATGGAAGGAGTCTGGAACATGTTAAGAAAGGTTTCTTAAGAGCTGTAGGCCACAGGAGCTTTAGGTTTGATTTTGACTTTCGGACGTGGGTTAGGAGTCCTTAAAAAAGCAAGTTGTGGTTTAGTGTTTTCTGCCTCTGAATTTGGAGGTAGGTGATAAGTCACTGAGGTTTCTGAATATGGGGAGACATGCTTCCAACTGTCGAACATGTTTTCCATGACATGTTTTCTCACACGAAAAGCAAGGACATGGTATGTCTTGTGGATGTTCAGACGTTTGTATCCTCCGGTCGGGCTGTGTCTTGTTACATTTTTGTAGGATTTTAAAATGATTAGCAATTCACTGAGACTTTCAAATGTTTGGATTTTACATTTACATCAAGTGACACAAACATCCTTGCAAATTAGTAAGCTCAGGGTAGTTTTCCAGCAGAAAGTGAAGCTGCTGAGTCTGGAATGGCCCTCTATGAAATGAGTAAATTTGTACTAAATTTGATTAGTACAAATTTAGTAATAGAAAGTTATAGAAAGTGAAAAAGAGACTATTCTATAATAGCTACTGAATGGAGACTCTGTTCTATAATAGTTAACCTTCTAAATGCTTTGAAAAGGTGCCTTGTCTTTGTTTAATTTGGCCATTATTTGAGAGAATAAAAATTTAGCACCTTTGAAAGTGGGGCTTTGAGACACTTTTATTTCTGACTTCAGATTTGCTTTATTGTTTTCCTTGATTCAGGCACCACAGTGAGTATGTGAGCCAGATGGCTGTTCTTTCTAACATTTATCCAGATTTCAATAGAATTTAGATTCGTTGAGCACAGCCTTTAGATTGTTTTTCCCTTGGACTAATACAAATGTTTAAAAAAACAAATTCATCTTAGAGAATTGAGACTTTTCACTTTGATTTCAAGACTTAAAAAACAAATTTAGGAACACAAATCAAAATGAAGAGTGTTAGAGCATCAGTGTCATACAATTATTTATAAATAAAATATTAATACATGATATATCAATAAAATAACCTTTAAACATGCTCTATTAACCATCTTCATCTGGAGATTGATACATACGCAGCAACATGGATGGACCTAGAGATGATCATACTAAGTGAAGTTAGCCAGACAAAGACAAATGTCATACGATATCACTCATATGTGGAATCTAAAAAAAAAATGGTACAAATGAACTTATTTACAAAACAGAAGTAGACTCACTGACATAGAAAACAAACTTACGGTTACCAAAGGGAAAGGGGGGGAGGGATCCATTAGGAGGTTGGGATTAACATACACGCTATTATATATAAAATAGATAATAAGGACCTACTGTATAGCACGGGGAACTCTACTCAATATCTTGTAATAATGTATAAAGGAAGAGATTGTAAACAAAGAAAAAAATATGTACATGTATCACTGAATTACTTTGCTATACACCTGAAACTAACACAACATTGTAAATCAGCTATATGTTGATAAAAATTAAAAAAAAATTTTTTTGTCTGGCTGATGAGCATTTACCTCCCAATAGGGTCTTGTTTTTAAATCCTTTTAAATAAATCTATAGAATCTTTGGGTTTTCCACAACTCTTAATATTACACACAATGTAATTATGTAGATCAGTGTCAGCCTCTGCATCGTGCTGCCTGCAATACACGTTTAAGAAGCCAGTCGCTGCTGTCCGTTTCCACGTTGGTGCCAGTGTGGTCATGAGGGGTCTCCTTTGACTGAAGGCCCCAGTGAAGTAGGCAGAGACTTGAACAGAAATATCTGTCCCCTCGAACACACCCCTGGTCACCTTACCTTCTACCGGCTGACTTTGTTACATATTAAATGAGCAAGGTGGATGCAAGTCAAAGGATTGGGTCAGAATAAAGCTATTATGTATGAAGAAAAAATGAGAATGATTGAAATGTGAAATCAACATTCAGTACCAAAAGTTTTAGGAGGAGCGTTCATTTTGTTCAAGTTAAGGTTCCTATTTGCTAAGTCTTTGGAAATCTCTCTCTCTCTCTCCACACACACACACACACACACACACGCACACACACACACACACACACACGCGTCCATACATATGCAGAGCCACTGCCAGGGGACTGGGGGCCCCAGTCTTCTTGTTTTTAAATTCAAAACATGCCCCTCACCCTCTGTAATCCAGTGATACGTGTACGTATTTTCTTCTTGTGGTGATACGTGTACGTATTTTCTTCTTGTGGTGTCCAGTAGAAAGCAAGCACGGTGTGTGCTTTTCCAGTAGCAACTTAGGGTGGGGAGTGAGTTTTGCTGTTGTACTTGCAGCAGACACTTTCAGAGCATTGAGATTGGATTGAATTCTGAATTCAGCACCTTAGAGATGGGGGCACATTTTTTGTCTTCATCAGAGTCATTCCTCATATGCCAAGGAAAACTGTGGACTTCGATTCATGACCACGTAATGTTTCCTTGTATTATTACATGAATGTCTGCATATTTGGCTTCGTACAAGCAGGGTAAGGAAAGGGAAAGCCTCAGTGATTGTGAGTGGGATTGACAAGGACCTACCACCCAACACCCAACAGAGGACACTGCCTGATTGGGTCTCTGATCCCAGGAAGCTTAGAGTTTTCCATAGGAGCTAAAACATGCACAGGTGTGCTTAATAGAAGAGAGTGGAAGTGCCTTAAACAGGGAAACAGAGAATGTGCTTTAGGACTTGAGTGTTGGAAGATGGTGTGCTCTTTTTTGAAGATTGTGTTCCTACCAGGGAATCACAAAAGGAATGCAGGAGAAATTAGATGTGATCCTCCAACAGTGGGAAGGAAAGGCATTCTAGGCGTAGGGACCAGGGAGACACAGATGTGGCAGGAGGAGAAGCATGATTTCTGTAGAAGAAGAGTGAGGAATCTTTTTACCTGGTGTTCAGGGAACACTAAGAATTCATGGCAGGCAGGTGTAGAAAGGTGGGTTGAAGGAAATGGTGGACAGATAGAATGCCAGATGAAAGAATTAGAATTTAGAGGCTGGAGACAGATGGTCTGGAAGTACCTTCTCCGTTTGCGGGGGGCTGCAATAGAGGGGTTCCAGTAAGAGCAGCCTTAACTCAGAGAAGCCTGGGCACGCTTCAGCTTAACAGGTGAGGGATGTGGGGAAATCTGTCCATTTCAGCCCAGAGTTTCAGGGGATAGAGAGAAAGTGAGGGGAAAATAGGGAGCGGCTGAGTGGCGATCTTGGTTAGGAGTAGAGAATGCCAGAACTTGATAAAAATGCCAGTGAGAAAGGGGATAGAGGTGGGTGGGGGAGATGCCCTCTGTTTCAGGCAGTGACTGGGGAAAACTGTTCCACTCACATCGCAGTCTCCCTGTACCTGGGATTTAGGTTGTAAAGACATTTGGTGAAGAGAAAAATACAGAAGCAGAAGTACCCTTTAGAGTCCTACAAATCCCCTGTAAGATACAGAATGTATATATAGCATTGAATTCATCCGGTATACAGAAAGTAGCTGGCTTGTATTTAGGAGTCATGTTGTGTGTATTTTGAAGCTAAACTCCCATCTAACAGGGCAAGGCGACCATCCTGGGAGGACAGAAGCTATGAGAGTGATGGCAGGATGGGGTACCTCATCCCCCATCTCAGGTTCCCAGGGGGACACATACTCATCACCATCCTCTCTCTCCTTTGTTTAGTGGTTGTTGTTGAGGACGCAGAGTTGAATATGGAGATCGTGGAGAGGATGTGACTTTGCTGTATTTGTTCTCTCTTTCAGTAGTCAGTCTGTAGGGATTGAGGGCTTGATCTTTGTCATAAAGCCAGGGCACACGATTCTTTTTTTTTTTTTTTTTTTTTTTTTTTTTCCCTTACGCGGGCCTCTCACTATTGTGGCCTCTCCCGTTGCGGAGCACAGGCTCCGGACGCGCAGGCTCAGCGGCCATGGCTCACGGGCCCTGCCGCTCCGCGGCATATGGGATCCTCCCAGACCGGGGCACGAACCCGTATCCCCTGCATCGGCAGGCGGACTCTCAACCACTGCGCCACCAGGGAGGCCCCACACGATTCTTTGTGTGTATGTGTGATACTTGCTGTCAGTGGTCTTCATAGTGATTTTTAAACCATTTCACAGGTACTTTAAGCATTAAGCATACCTTATGAGTCTTTGTTAGAGCTTAAGTAGTAATGAAACGTCTCAGATTCATTCTCGTTCAGGAAACATTCATTGAATATCTTTTTGGTACATGCCTATCATTTAAATATACGCCAGACCCTGAAAGTCACAGGAATTCATCAGACAGGGGTCACGTCCTCAAGGATCCGCTTGGCCAACAGAATCTCTTCTTTTTCGATTCATGTGACTCTTATTTATTTCATCAGGGTAAGATAAGCTCACACACACACACACACACACACACACACACAGATTGTGATGGGGGTGGAGGGGTCTTTCCCCTTTTTCTTGTTTCATTTAGCATGGATGATAGAAGCTTCTTTGGCTGAAGGTGAGAAGATTGGGGGTGAGGGTGCATAGATCCTTTCTATGGAAGGACTAGCAGAAATTCAGGTGAGAAATCTGAGTCAGCCTTGCTGCTTGTAGTACATTCTGTTTCTGAAGTTGGTGAGGACTAGCCTTGGTGTTGCCATGGGGATAGGGGCTTAGAAGGAGCCACCATTAGCAAGTCTATTTGAAACTCTGAGAACCTTTGAGCCAAAGGGAAGTGGCCGGTGATGGATCCCAGGGGGGCTCCTTGGGTGTTTCAACTACCAAACCCTGCAGGGAAGGGCCCGAGGGAGTGACCAAACTACAGAGCAGCATCGAGCTCTTCACTCCACCTTTTTGAAGGGAGAGACAGAGACCTTCTGGCATCTATGTGTTCTAGTAGAGACGTGCACGTAAACAAATGATCATTTTCTAGGCTTTGCTTTCGAATGGGTTTCTACCAATGGAATAACTACCAACATTTCCATTGCAATGTAATTACCAGGAAATAAATGTCAGGGACCTTAATTTTCTTACCTCCTTTTAGCAGAATGTCAGAAAACAAGATGATCTTACTGTGAGGTCTGGAGTGAGAAAGCTCATAAAAAGCCAGGACAGTAGCCGTTGCTACCTTGCAAATTGTTGTAGGAAATGGCTAGTTATCCGACAACCATTAAGAAGGGTCCTCCGTGCCTCTGGGTCAAAGGGGCGGGGTGCGTGGTGGTGGTCGGATCCGCTCACTGCGGAGAACTGGCGTCGCCGCCGGTCTTTCTTCTCACGGCCCTTGCCCCCGGCACCCCTCCTTTCCATTTAGTCTCTAACACACCTGCTCGCTCTTGTTGAATGAAACTTTGGTGTTTGGGGTCATATATGCTCTTTTGCGATCTAGAACGTGCCCTAATCAGCCATGCCTATTTATCTCCTTTCCTTCAATTTTTTGACATCTTTGGACAAAGTGAAGCTCACATCAGTAGGTTTTTCAAGACAGAACTCAAGAATTTCTTCCGAGTACTTGAGTTGAGGCATTTGTGTTTGAGTTTGGGGCTCACATGTTTGCCTGATGCCTTCTTGGATACTGGTTATTTTCTTGCTCTTATTAATGAACATATGCACACATATGTTTAAAAGGTACTTTAACAGCAAAGAAGGACTTTAAAACTCTTGGCATTCAGACGAGTCATCCAAACTGCATTTCCCCCTCCAGGAGTCTCACTTGGGGATTTTACTTTTCTCTGACTTGCATTAACTTCATAAAAAACCCCTTTAGCTCATCGTTGGCAAAGATGATGCTCTCCATGGTATACTCCTTGGGTACAGATGCGGCTCTAAGAGAAGACGCGTCCTGAAGGTCCCATCTTTATGCTTGTATGCACAAGTTGGCATGACTACGGGGTCCGCTTCCTCTGCTGGCTGGAACCCGGGCTATTTATAGTGTCTTTTCTTGGCTTCTGAGTTAGCGTATCAGCGTGTATTTATGCAAGGGAGAGCTCCGAGGCCATATAAGACTGTAGTTTAGAAACCTAGTAGCCTCATTTGCCTTCTGCATATTCTGGATGCAGAAGAGTGACATTATATTTTGCCAACACAGAAATGGAACGGGAATGGAGTGACAAGACACATTACTCCAGCTTTGCTGAAATCACAGGTGACGTAAGCGTGGCATGAGGCAGAGTCTACACAGGGAGAAGAATTGTCCAAGGATGAGTGACAGGGGAGTTGTCCCAGATAACAGGGCTGCTGTCAGCGGCCCTGGATGAAATCTTCCGTTCCTTCTGCAGGTGGACAACACCTCAAATTCCTGCTCATTCCCAGAGGCATGGATGTTTTCACTGAGGCCAGTGATTTCCCATAATGATGCCAGGGCAGGGAGGGTGATGTCATGGAAAGAACACGGGCCAGATAAGACTGGCCTTTCATCTTGGGCCCTGCAGTCACAAATCTGGTGACACTGTAAAGGTCAGTCTCCCCGACCTCCAGTTTTGTCATCTGCAGAATGGGAAATTTACATCCTCCCCTCACAGGGCAGTTATGAGGGGCAAGGATAATATAAACCATAAGCAAAGTCTGGCACAGAGCAGGTGCTAGTCAAATCCTGAAAACTCCCGAGAAATAAAAGTAGATGGAGCATAGGCAATCGTTTCCTCAAGGATCCACATTAAGGTTTTTAGCCAAGTTGGAAAAAAAGAGACCAAGTGTATCTTTGGGATCCATTTCCCTTCTGCCTCTGTACCTGGCCTCCAAGGGTCACCTTGTCCTTTAAATTCTCCATCTGAGTAAGTACCTAGATTGGGAGGACCTCGCCTCAGTCTCCTCCCGTCTCCCATAAATCTTCCCTCCAGGTAAAAGCGAAGCTGAGACTTCAAGAGATTCTCACAGTTGGTTAACAGAATCTTAACAGTGAGTAGATGGAAGCCCATAGCTTTGGTTAAACCTCTTTCCCTTTGTGGCATTTGGTACCTTTGCTGACAGTATTTGGCTAAGTTTTAGCCTTTAGAGAAAATAACCTACCAGGAGTGCTCATGTGCCATCCTCTTATATGGCCAGGAGTCAGAGTTTTGAAATTTGAGGTTAACTTAAACAGAAGCCAAATGAATCCTAAGAAGGCCTAGTGGCCCCTGTGGGCATTTTATAGCACACTGCATGCCTTTGTTGTACAGGCTGATTTGACTTGATTTTTTTCCCTTTTTTTTAATTGAAGTGTAGTTGATTTACAATGTTGTGTCAGTTTCAGGTATCCAGCAAAGTGATTCAGAGATGTTCTTTTTCAGATTCTTTCCCATTATAGTTTTATTACAAGATACTGAATATACTTCCCTCTGCTATACATCCTTGTTGTTTATCTATTTTATATGTAATAGTGTGTTATCTGTTAATCCCAAATCCCCAACTTATCCCTCCCCCCGCTTTACCCTTTGGTAACCATAAGTTTGTTTTCTATGTCTGTGAGTCTGTTTCTGTTTCATAGATAATTTCATTTGTGTCATAGTTTAGATTCCACATATGAGTGATATCATATATTTGTCTTTCTGTCTGACTTAACTTCACTTAGTATGATAATCTCCAGGTCCATCCATGTTGCTGCACATGGCATTATTTCATTCTTTTTTTTTACGGCTGAGTACTATTCCACTGTATACATGCACCACATCTTCTTTATCCATTCCTCTGTCGATGGACATTTAGGTTGTTTCCATGTCTTGGCTATTGTGAATAGTGCTGCTATGAACACAGGGGTGCATGTATCTTTTCGAATTACAGTTTTCACCTTTTCTGGATATATGCCCAGCAGTGGGATTGCTGGGTCGTATGGTAGTTCTATTTTTAGTTTTTTAAGGAACCTCCATACTGTTCTCCATAGTGGCTGCACCAATTTACAGGCTGATTTTAGTATCAAAGAGTAGGTCTGCGGGGGAGTGGCAGTGGTATAAAGCTAGTAGGGGTCCACTGGGTGCCTGGGGGAGCAGCGTCCCCTGAGTAGACCATGGGCTGCCCTCCCTCTGGTCCACTTGTGTCTGGGTGCTTGTTTACCATTTTTGAACGTTAGTAGAAGAGGTACCTAAGCTTGATAAAAATTTTTTTTTTTTTTTGTGGTACGCGGGCCTCTCACTGTCGTGGCCTCTCCCATTGCCGAGCACACGCTCTGGACGCGCAGGCTCAGCGGCCATGGCTCAAGGGCCCAGCCGCTCCGCGGCATGTGGGATCTTCCCGGACCGGGGCACGAACCCGTGTCCCCTGCAGCGGCAGGCGGACTCTCAACCACTGCGCCACCAGGGAAGCCCTAAGCTTGATAAAATCTTATAGAAACATAATGTAAACTTTCCAAGCATTCAGTCATAATTTGCTATATTGCTTTTTTCCTAAGCATACATGTCACATCACACATCCTCATAATAGAGAATGTGAGAAAAGTCGAAAAAAGTTTCAAGAGGAAAATAAAAATCACTCAGAATTCCCTCCACCTAAAGGTATAACCATTACTAATATCTTGGGATCTTTCTGCCCAAATCCTTTTACCTCTCCCTCACATACCTTCACATATATGTGATTGTGACACACGTGTGTAGCAGTTGGGGAAACAGTGTACAAACACAACTGTAGTTATCCTTTTATTTTTTTCACTAATAAGAGACAGAAGAGCAAGGTGGTTGAGAGTCTGTGCACCTGGACAGACTTATGTTTGAATCCAGCAAAGTATTATCTGATGGTGGAGGGACCTTTTGGCCCTCCCTTTTCTCCTCTGTAAAGTGCAGATTCCAGCATCTCCCCACACACCACGGAGTTGTGAGGGGATTAGTGAGACATTCTATTCAGTTGCCTTAGGCTCATCTTGGCTGTGACAGTTTCTCAGACTTAACTTTGTTTTTGATGACTTTGACAGTTCTGAGGAGTACCACTCACGTATTTTGTGGAATGTGCCTCGAGTGGGATTTTTTTAAATGGAGATTTCATTCACATGCCATTAAGAGTCACCCTTTTCAAGTGTACAGCCAACTAAATTTAAGAGAGTCCTTGGGTAGCTTGATTTTGTTCAACTTAAAATTTATTAACCAAATCATGTTACTTAAATTGTATACAGAGTACTTCCACATAGGAAACGTGTTATCCAAATTCCATTTGTATGGTGAGCTCAGCTGCTTTGGGTGAGCGTTGATTTGAGCACAGTTATAATGCATTTTGGCAAAAGGGACCCAGAAGGTCATCTTGGGTTTGCTGTTACCCTGGAAATGTTGAAAGGAATGAATTTGTTCTGGCATCTTCGACTGTTTTGGACACAGTTTCTAGCAGGGTACTTGTTTTTATATACTAACTGAAATAGTACTGATGTCAGAGTAGCTTGCATTTGGAATACAGAAAGGAAAATGGAAATACATCTTTTACCTTGACGAAAGGCTGGCAACAGATGGGCAGTGATGATCAGAAAGTAGAAATCAGGGTGTGTGAGTGGGACTCCCATTTGTGCACATTCATTCATTCAACAAATCTTTATTCAGTGCCTACCACATGCCAGACACTGTTCTTGGTGCTTGGGATGCAGCAAAGAGCAAAGCAGATAAAACCAGCTTCTCATGGTGCTGAGGCAGTGGTGGTGTAGACAGACAGTAAAGAGATCAGTGTGTGTCAGCGGTAATAAGTGGTTTGAAAAAGCATAAAATGGGGTCAGGTGATACAGAATCATTCATGAGATGTGTTCCAGAAAGACCTCTGAGTTGACATCTCAGCAGAGACACACACATATTTGATTGAACGTATGTCTACAACATGGACGTTCTCTTGGGAATGAAGTTCATTCAATCAAAATCAGTCCCCAAAAATGCAGTAGTTTGTATACAGCTGTCCCTGTGCACTGCTCTGGGGACTTAGTGGTCAGTAGGATACACTGTCCTGGCTTCCAAGGAACTTCCTGCCTTGAGTGGGAACAGGGTGTTAATTAATTAACAGTAAGTCCTTTAGTGACAAACTGTGAGAAGGGCTGGGAAGGAAGGGTGCAGATTGCTGTGAGGCGTGAGAGGGGAGGAGAGGACGCCAGTCTAATTGGGTGGTCAGGGAAGGCTTCCTTGAGGAAGGGACACAAACTGAGAGGCAGCAGAAGAGGTGGAATGAACAGAAGTGAAGAGGGCTTGGGAGGAAGGCCAAGGATCCTGGGTACCGGGAACCAGGGAGAATTATGAGAGAGATCTGCAGCAACAGCAAGCACCTAGAGCATCAGCTACATACAAGTAAGAGGAAGTTCTCCGTCACCTGATGCCGTCGTATTCTGGAAAATGGCTATCCTTATGATCACTGTAAATACCCAGTAAATGGTAGCACACGAAAGTAAGTTCATCTGAAAAAGGCCATCCAGTTGACTTGCTTGGACATTCTTGGAGTTTAGAGTGTACTTTCGATTTTGCAAAAATAACTAGAATGTCCTATTGCATGTCAACTTTCTGATTCCTGGTTTGAGTAGCCAAGAATTAGAAGAGATGGATCACATGACAGGGTTTTTAAAATGATTGTGTTAATAAGAAAAAAAATAGATTCTTTTTAGGAAGACAGTCTATAACTCAAGGTGTAAAGGGTTCTTTTTTTTTTCTTTAAAAAAAAAAATAGTGGTAAGGGAAATTTTAGAGGAGACGTTGGGTTGTATTATACAATATGGTTCTTTGAGGCAAAATAGCCCTCGGGGAATGTTTTTTAATCTAATAAAATGAATTATCTTTGTTTAAAGCTTTTCCTCTAGTACATTCAGTTACTTAATGCTGTGCATCAACTTTTAAGACTGTTTTGATATGGCACACTCAAAGTCCAATGACTTTATAAAGACTGAACAATGCTTTTGCTAAGGATGCAAAAATGCGTAATCTCTCTGGCTTTTAAAATGTTTCTGCCTTTTTAGGAAAATCAAGATGTGATTGTGGAGTTGTATTAAATGAAGGGCTCACCCCGGTGGTGGTTGTTAATGATGCCAGGGGGAGTGGGGTGGTGTGAGTTTCCAGGACTGTTCAAATCATGTCTGGATTATGACCCTTTCATGCAGGTAGACAGCAGACCTTGTCTAGTGACATCTGCATACTCAGCTTCAGATTTTCATTAGTTAAAACAACAACAAACACATCCCCCAAAGTTCCAATTATTATTTAAATTCTTCTTTCCCAAGCTTCAAAATTTTGATCAACTTTGAGACTGAGGACCATCTTGTTTGTATATTTCTAATCCATTTTTTTATTATGAAAGTCATATGTGCTTATTTTGGAAAATTTGGGGAATACAGGAAAGTAAAAGGAGACAAATATCTAACATCATCCCTAATGTCTCCTTATGGCCTATGGAAAGGCTATTTAAATGAAAATAGTTTTATTATTTTTTCTGATTATACAAATAATATATAGAGGTTGGGATTAACATATACCACAAGTATATATAAAATAGATAATCAGGGCTTCCCTGGTGGCGCAGTGGTTGAGAGTCCGCCTGCCGATGCAGGGGACACGGGTTCGTGCCCCGGTCCGGGAAGATCCCACATGCCGCGGAGCGGCTGGGCCCGTGAGCCACGGCCGCTGAGCCTGCATGTCTGGAGCCTGTGCTCCGCAACGGGAGAGGCCACAACAGTGAGAGGCCCGAATAACGCAAAAAAAAAAAAAAAAAAGAAAAAATAGATAATCAACGAGGACCTACTGTATAGCACAGGGAGCTCTTCTCAATATTCTGTGATAAGCTATAAGGGAAAAGAATCTGAAAAGGAATCGATATATGTATATGTATAACTGAATCGCTTTGCTGTACACCTGAAACTAACACAACATTGTATATCAACTATACTCCAATATAAAATAAAAATTAAAAAAATAACAATATATGCTTAGTGCAGAAAAGAAAGGTAATATGTAATGAGATAGCTACTGTTAAGTTATGGGGTTATTTCTGCTCTGCGTATGTGTTTCATATTATAAAACTTGAACTCAGATCGCTATCAGGATAGACTCTGGGAAGGGTTAAGGAATATACTTTAGAGGATTGTCTAGTAAAAAAAACACAGTTCTTCAAAGTAGCTGCATCTTGAAAAGCTTGGGCTTTCCCATTTTGATAATATTCTGATCTTTTCAAACTGGCTAATTTCATAGTTTTGGTTGGGGGCTTTGAGGGCCTTACTTTGGAAGAGAACTTAATGCTTATGAATAGTCCATTAAAATAGTTACTAAATTATTTAACCAATAATTCATATTAATTGAAGAGGGATTTGAAAATAAATAGAACAAAAAGGAGGTAAGCATACATGACACAACTCCTCAGATAATGTATTTTTATATCCTTCCTTACTTTTCGGATGCACATATTTGAGTGTGTATGTGTGTATTTTTTTAACATCTTTATTGGAGTATAATTGCTTTACATTGTTGTGTTAGTTGCTGCTGTATAACAAAGTGAATCAGCTATACGTATACATATATCACCATATCTCCTCCCTCTTGAGCCTCCCTCCCACCCTCCCTATCCCACCCCTCTAGGTGGTCACAAAGCACCGAGCTGATCTCCCTGTGCCATGCAGCTGCTTCCCACTAACTATCTATTTTACATTTGGTTACAAAAAAAAAAAAAAAAAAAGGTTCTGAAGAACCTAGGGGCAGGACAGGAATAAGGATGCAGATGTAGAGTATGTGTGTATTTTTACACAAATTTATTTCATATTTTTTGCGTAATACTGTTGCTTACTTTCCTCATTAAGTTGAATATTGTGTACCTTTTTCCATTTCGCTCAACAGAATTTTCTATTAGGATTTCCAGTGGCTGTAGAGTATTTGGTTCTCTAGTAGTACTGTAGTTTAAGCAATTTTTGTTGTAAAAACATTTGGGTTGTCTTCATTTTTTCCCATTATTACAAGGAGTACAGTGGTGAATAGTGGTATCAGATTATTGCCTGGAGATACCTTTCTAGAAGTTGAATTGTTCAGCATTTTGAGTACGAATATTTTTTAAAGCTTTTGTTTTATTGCCAACTTAACCTCCTGGAACAGTGGACACACTGCCCCCACATTTTCTTTCACATCTTCATCAACATTGGATATAGTCATTCTATTAAATTCTTGCCTACCTACTAGGCAAAGAAAATGTCTGTTGGCTTTAGCTTCCCTATATCCTGGTCATTTTGATACCATATTTTTTACACAATTCATTTGACAAGTGTTCATGGAAAACCTGGAGGCATATTCTGTTAAACCTCAGCACTTGGATGATGACCCCAAGCACATGTTGCAAACAAGATGGCGGTGACTTCAGATTCTGATAGTGGAGAATGGGAAAGGGAGCGTTGGAAACTTGAACTTGTTCATATTTCCTTCAACATCATGATGGGTGTTCATGCCACTCAATTGCAAACTTATTCTTTCTGAGGGTGTGTTCCCATTGTACACAACAAACAATCAGACTATCCAATTTCTGAATCTATATTCTGTCTACATTTAGTAGTAATCATTGGAATTTGAGGAGATTATGTGATTTGCCATTAAAAGATTTAAGTTAAATTTTATGAAAAATTTTTTTCAATTTCCAGATTTCAGCTTTTGCTCATATTTAAGGGCTAGAGAACCCTATAAGTAGGGGAGCTTTAGGACATCTTGCCCCATATTCAACTATTTGGAATCTAAGACATGGAAAGGTAAACTGGCTTGCTTCAAGTTAGAGGTGATTGCAGAGCTCCCAGGAAAGTATGTTTGTTGGTGTCATGCCTCTTGCTTGCCCCCTGTAGCTGAGTGTGTCAACCTGCAAGGAAGGATATCAACTTCTCCCCTTCCACCGTACAAATATACCCAACATGTGGACAAACTTTAGGTCAAAACAATTGAACAAGCTGAAGCATCCCCTTTGGTAAAGATGAATATTGGGGCTGGGGAACGGGGTATAAAGGTGACCCTTGTGGAAATATTCTTTCATTGATACCATCACCTTTTAAGTATTTCTCTCTTCCTAGGGTTCTTTTCCTCCCACTTGGTTCTTCTAAGAATTACATCTTTATATATGCATAATTCTTAGAAGTCGTAGGTGACATTTATTTTCCCTATATTTCCCAACACTTCATGTGACCATCTCTGCTTCCCTGCTTTCCCGTGCCTGTGAAGGTGATGATCCTGACCCACTGCCTACAAGAGATGTGGGTCTCCCTGTGGGAGGAGATGCTTTGAGGGGAGCCATTCTTCTATGGAAGAGGTTTTGATCTATGTTCCTTGAGTCAGTCTTTCTTTTAATGTGAAATGAATGATTCACATGGGTTTTGAACCTATGACCTTATTCTACAGGGTAGTGTTCTTTTCCCAAACTAGCTGATGAGCTGATGAAATGGGACCATAGTCAATGTCACAGGTTGGGTTCTCTGCAAGGCAGACTCTGAGACAGAGTTTAGTTGGGTTTATTGTATTTTCTGTATTTTATTTTGTATTTTGTATTTTATTGTATTTTTTAGGGAGTGCACTTGGGTCCAACACTGTTGGAAAGGCATGGTGCTGGGAAAGGAAGCAGGTGATGTGGAGATGCAGTCAGCATCAGTGATCTTTGGACAAGTTTTCTTGTATCTTATATAAATGAAGACAGGACAGTTGGCCCTGAGGATGGAGATAATGATTTTTATCTCACTGGTTAAACTCCAGGAATTGGCATTTGTTCAACAGGGACACAATACATCCCTACAAATAAAAAGAGAATAAAAAGAGATGGAATGAGCTGCAGCTTTCATAATGAGCCCAAGTGTCCATCATTAATAGGTCTACAAGGTGAGGCGGTTTCTTGTAGGCAGTGATAACACTTTATCCCTGTTTGAGGGAAGACTCACTCCAGGTCCCTCTTTCCTTCCAACTGTGGGTTGAAAACCTTGAGCACCGCACGTACTCCTCTTCGTGTGGGATTATGGGTCAGTGGTCACGGATTTAATGGGACATGGGTCAGACAGGTCCATCAAGTCTTGTCTACTGCACACGGTTGTGCTGGTCATGCCAGTTGGCTCCTACACAAGAGACCTGCTAAGGTCCGCAAGTGGGTCTTGAAATTGACCTGTCCCTCTGGCTGGTCTAAAGAAAGGCTTGCTTCTTTCTAATCAGTTTCCCTGGAGGGGGTCAACATGGCTGATTGAAACAAAGCTACTGTACGTACTGGTAATAGTCCTGTTCAGAGACCCTCACTGAAGACCATTTTAAGTGTGTGTGTGTGTGTGTGTGTGTGTGTGTGTGTGTGTGTGTGTTAAGGCTCCTATAAAGCTCAGATGAGCGGTGGGGATGTGGTAACTCACGGAGAAGCCCTGAGATGACCTTCTTACCCCCTGAGCCCCTTCATTGTTGGAGCTCTGTGAGGTCCCAGCCTGTTTAACTCACATGTGTATCCTCTGCACTTCTTAGAATAACAGGCTCTCAACAAATACTAAAGGGACTCTTACATTGGCTTTGTGCCATGATCCAGGGGGCAAGAAGAGCCGTGTAATAATATAGACATATTCACATGGGTTTTCCCAGATATGGATGGTCCAAGAATATTGATGGTATAGGAGTAGCTTCTAATCCCTAAAGAATATTCCCTCCAGCTACTCTTTCAGTGGGAGAAGACCCAGGGACTTCCCTGGCGGTCCAGTGGTTAAGGCTCTGCGCTTCCAATGCAAGGGGCGCAGGTTTGATCCCCACGTGGCATGTGGCACGGCCAAAAAATAAAAAATTAATTTAAAAAAAAAAAAAGAGGAGAAGGTCCAGCCACCCACCTACCATGTTTTCTCTATCTGCTTCTGAGATCTAACCCATCTAAGTGACCCCCCTGGATTAAGTGTGAGAGACTTGGTAGGGGAGGGAGGATGTCATGGAAGATTTCCTGAAAGAGGCAATGTCTTATTGAAACTTTATGATAGCATTTGATAGAATGTATCCAGGCAGAGGCTTGGAGAAGGTGGCGGTAGTGCGAGTGGGGGGTGTGGGGATTTGAGGGAGGTGGAGAGATGGGGAAACTCTCTCATGCAGCATAGTGTGTTCCAGAGACTGAATGTTAAGTGTGAATGAGAGAAGAGCAGGAGAGATAAGATGCGGATGTATCATAAACGGTCTTAAAGCCAGTTAAGGAGTTTGCCCCAGGGGCAATGGGAAACTCTGGAAGGGTTTTCAGCAGGGGTGGGGCATTCTTGGGTCTGGTTTTGAAAGATCATCTGGTAGCAGAGCAGAGAATGCACGGGAGGAGTGCACAGTGGAAGCAGCAGAGACCTTCCTTAGAAGGTTAAGGTCAACCACGTGCAGGATGATGATGATGTCGTGAGCAGGTCCATGAATGTGAAGGTGAAAAAAATAGATGGGTTTGCGAAATACTGAAAGGAAGAATGGGCAGCACTGGGTAGCTGGGTATTTGCCAAGTACTTTTATATTCCTCTTCTCGTTTGACAGTTGAAATAATCTGTAGACAAGTAAAATGGGAATTCTTATCTATATTTCATGATTGAAGAAACTGAGGTTCAGAGATGTTGAATGACGTGTCTGATGACAATGTCACGGGGCTGATACAGGAGCTAGAACTTGAGAGCAGCTGCCCTGTTGTATTGCTTCTTTCACAATCCTGTGCTTCTTGTTTCAGTGACTGCGTGAGGCTGGGGGAAAATGAAACACCTCCACATCTGGTTTTCTTGACCTCCACGTGTTAAAAGGATTAACGTGTTCCCTACAAGATGCACTTGAGATAACTAGTCTTGAGGCAGGGATCTAGGGGGTTAAATCCTGAATCCTGGACAACCACCTTCACCGTCCATACACTGCTTCCACTGATGCCCCATGGGTCCAGAGGCAGAGAACAAGGCCAAAGGCCCCCTGTGTTACTCATCTGGGCTTTGAACCAAAACCCCCCAGTGGATCTGATGACTTGAACCATCAAGGACGTTTTGTCTGTACTAAGTGGCTTCATTTTTAAAATTTTGCTTAAAACATAACTCACTGAGGTAAAATTCACATAACCTGGAACAAACCATTTTGAAGTGAACAATTCAGTGGCATTTAATACATTCATAGTGTTGTGCAACTACCATCTCTCCCTGGTTCCAGCTTATTTCCATCCCTCCACAGTAAAACTCCTTCCCTCTTAAGCAGTTTCTGCGCATCCTCCCTCTCTCCCCCCAGCCCCTGGCAACCACCAATCTGCCTTCTGTCTCCATGGATTTATCTGTTTTGGATATTTCCTATAAATGCCATCATACAATATATTGCCTTTTGTGTCTGGCTTCTTTCATTTAGCATAATGTTTAGAGTCATCCACACTGTAGCATGAATGAATACTTTATTCCTTTTCATAGTTGAATAATATTCCATTATATGGCTGTATCACGTTTTTTTATCCATTCGTCTGTTGATAGACATTTGGGCTATTTCCACCTTTTGGTCATTGTGACCAGCACTGCTATGAACATGCAAGTATGTATACTTGTTTTTTTTTGTTTTTTTTTTTTTTTATAGTGTCTATTTTTACTTGTTGACAGTTTTGCTTTATTTATTTATTTATTTTTGGCTGTGTTGGGTCTTCGTTTCTGTGCGAGGGCTTTCTCTAGTTGTGGCGAGCGGGGGCCACTCTTCATCGCGGTGCGCGGGCCTCCCACTATCGCGGCCTCTCCCGTTGCGGAGCACAGGCTCCAGACGCGCAGGCTCAGTAATTTTGGCTCACGGGCCCAGTCGCTCCGCGGCATGTGGGATCCTCCCAGACCAGGGCTCGAACCCGTGTCCCCTGCATCGGCAGGCAGACTCTCAACCACTGCGCCACCAGGGAAGCCCCTGTATACTTGTTTAAGTACACGTTTTCAATTATTTTGGGTACAGACCTAGGAATAGAATTGTGAGATTGTTTAGTAACTGTATGTGTAACTTTTGAGGAACCACCATACTGTTTTTTATGGTGGATGAACATTGTTCAATGATGTACAAGTGTTCCATTTTCTCCCCATCATACCAACACTGGTTATTTTCTGTTTTTTTTTTTTTAATTATAATAGTCATTATAGTGGGTGTGAAGTATAAATGGCTTCTTTGTATTAGGCCATTCCTGCTTTCTACTTGAGGACGGAGCCCCCTTAAAGCAGAAAGGAAATAAGGACAGCCTTATTTTGCCAGGAGGAAAAGAAATCTTCAAGGAGGTTGATCCTAGAAGGACCCTAAAAAGAATTCCTTCTGGAACTCAGGACTTCAGTCCCTTGGTCTGACCTTGTGATCTCCCCACTCTAGCATGGAGGGTGGAGGTTTCGCCTGTAAGGGACTCACTCCTGTTCTCTCTCCTTGAAGGTGGGATGAGTTGGCAGACAAGCGAGGAGGGTTTGTAGGAAGGAAGCCAAAGCTTTCTGGACAAACAGGTCATCTTAGACTCATTCTTTATGCAATAAACATTTGTGAATCATCTATGATGTACCAGGCATTCTTCTAGTTGCTCACGATCCATCAGTGATTGAAATAGATACATTTCCTTGCTTTCATGAGCTTTCATTCTGGTAGAGGGAGACAGACATAGAACAATTAAATGTAATAAGTAAATTATATAGTTTGTTAGAAGGTGATAAGTGCTATGGAAAAAAAGGAAAAAGTAGAGTATGGTAGGAAGGTTCTGGAGAGTTGGGATGGGGGGCAGTTTGAACTACTAAATAGGATAGCAGGGTCGACCCTTTTGAGGAGCTGGCAATTGAGCACAGACTGGAAGGAGCTGAGCGTGTGGTGCTTCTCTGAATCCAGAGATTTACCCAGATGGTCTGAGATCCTCCCTGCTGCTCTGGTTCCGCTAGGAGGTGATATCTTAGTCCCCACTTGTTCAGGTTTTTCATTTTCTTAGTCATATTTTCTTTAATTGAAGTATTGTTGGTTTACAATGTTGTGGTAGCTTCAGGTACACAGCAAAACAATTCAGTTATAATATATATCTATTCTTTTTCAGATTCTTTCCCATTATAGGTTATTACAAGATATTGAATATAGTTCCCTGTGCTATACAGTAGGTCCTTATTGTTTATTTTATACATAGTAGTGTCTATCTGTTAATCCCAAATTCCTAATTTATCCCTCCCCTCTCCTTTCCCCTTTGGTAACCATAAGTTTGTTTTCTGTGTCTGTGAGTCCGTTTTTGTTTAGTAAATAAGTTCATTTGTGTCATTTTTTTAGATTCCACATATAACTGATATGTGATATTTGTCTTTCTCTGTCTGACTTACTTCACTTAGTATGATAATCTCTAGGTCATCCATGTTGCTGCAAATGGTGTTATTTCATTCTTTTTCATGGCTGAGTAATATTCCAGTGTATATAGGTACTGCATCTTCTTTATCCATTCATGTGTCGATGGACTCAGTCATCTTTTGATGCTCGTCTGTCTGCCCCACCTTGCTCAGCTGACACACAGGTGTTTCTAGTTATGACAAACTGATAAGCGATGGTGAAGACTGAGCACCTCAGGGCCTTGAGCAACCCTAGGTCCCTGGGATGCAGGAAGCCAGGTGTGAAGGAACAAAAGTTTCCCAGTTTAACTGAGATGGAGACTCAGAGTTGTAAAGACCTGTAGGCCATCGCTGGATTTGCTAGGGATTTGGGGTTTTTGTGTGTGTTTTTGTTTTTGTTTTTACTCTCTCCTCTGGAAGGAACTTCTAGAAGATTTTGGACATATTTACAGCTAAGAGTTCAGATCATGTGTAATTCTCAGACGCCCCCTGCACTTCTGGTGTTGTGCCCTGAGGGCCCCCAACAAAGGCTTGAAGCTGGCCGGGTTTCTCTGTGCAGTTTCCTCCTTACACGTTCATTTTGAGACAGGAGACCATAGCGAGGCATGGGGAGTGTGGCAGAGATGGGCTTGTAATCATGTTGTCATCAGGAGATTTGCACTTGAAAGAGGATTCTGAGGCTCTATCCAGATTGGACTTCATCTTTACCGACCTTCCACTATTCTGTACTGAACATATATTCATAATGTTCATGTGTGCATTATGAAATGAACATACCTATCATTGTGCTTTTAGCAGTCCCCATCATGGGAAGCAGGGGAATAGGACATAGATTTCATGATGTGGATAGATTTCATGATGTGGGTTCGCTTTACAGCAGTGGCTGATTTCGAGTCTGTCAGAAGATGGTTCGTTTTGGAAATAAAATTTGCTTCCCATTTTAAACTTGTAGCTTGACATTCAGCATTTAGAGAACGGCATGTAGTCTGATGATCTGTATGTTTGTGGTCTCTAAATTTTATTTAATTTTTTTGAATTTGAAAATATATGGCTCAATATAATGAAGACAAGATGTTGCTTTAAATATCATTTCTTTAAATATCCTGCTATTGCAAAGGAAGAGTTCAAGATCTTCTCCGGAATACTTTCCCAAAATGTAATGGGGTTTGCTCTTTTTCACTTCAGTTATTTTAGGCAGTCATTAAACAATTGTTAGCCAGTTTAGTCAGTGTATATAAAGCTGCATATTTGGAGGCTTTAAATGCCACAGGAGAAGTTCCAGTGTAAACAGAGGAGAACAAAATCGGTGCTTCAAACGGAAGCGCCCGGCACGGTCCCTCATTCCAGGGGGGCGGAAATGCTTACATGTACAAGGTCACGAACACAAGCCAACTCACCCCAGCCGTTAGAGAGAGTCCTGGGTGCTGCATCTCTTCAGGTTACTGGGAGGGGCCCAGAGGCCAGGTCCCGCTTCTAGGTCCCCAGGGGTCAGCTCGATTCACTTTGTTCTGCCGTCACAGGTGATGTCTCAGATCCTGGTAAATAGCTCATAAAAGCATTCCACTCAACGAGAGAGTGTGGATCATGAGCTGCCGGCTCCCGGCCAGAGGGAAGCTTCACAACCCCGGGACAGGCGTGCCAAGGACGTCCTCTGTTCAGACCGTCCTTGCCTAATGCGGCGGGGACGGCCCTTGCTGAGAGTGACACCTGCCTTTGGTGGTGAGCTTGGGAGCTCACTCCTCCCTATGACGACTGGCTCTGACAATGGCCAGTTTCTCCCAGAGCTGCTGCTGCAGAAGGAACACGGAGTAAAAGCTACCGCTGCTTCCTGTGTAACATCCATGAACTTGAATTGACCACGTGAGTCCCTCTTCTAGGACAGAGCAGCCTATTCCTTGTTCATTAACTGAAGTGCCTTGGCATTCTTGAAAAGCAGTTTTCGTCTGTCATCTCTGCGATGCCTTTTTCAAATTCCGGGTTCCTAGCTCCTCCTAGTCACAGCAGAAAACGTAGCACGAGGCACACTAGTAACAGGTGACACTTTTTAAGCACTTCCTACATTCCAGGCTGGGTTTTGCAGGGTTTATATATATTAACTTATTTGACCCTCAAAGGAACCCTGTGCAAAGGAAGCTATGATTAGTATGACCATCCTCATTTACAGATGGGACACAGAGAGATTCTATGGCTTAAGATCCCACAATCTGATATGCAGTTGCACCCACTATACAAAGCTGTTCAACCACACAAAACAGATACAGCGACGACAAGAACACATTTTTGAGTGCGTCCTTGGTGTCGATCACTTGGTAACGCAAGACTTGCCTTTTTCAGTGTCATCTCATCTCATGGGTGTCTAAAACAAACTCATCTTCCCAACAGAGGGGGACCCTATCTCTTATGCCACCACTGTGAATGAAGTGCCTTCGTATGTGTGGCCCACTTTGTTCTAAAATTCACTGGGGAAGGCTTTAGAACAGTTGTCTTCCAGGCAACCAAGCTTAAATGACCAGTTTCTCTATGTTCCTGATTTTTCCAGTACAGAGGCTTTTGTTTCCATCCTATTCTGAGTCTTTCTTGCTATTCCTGGGTTTAGGATGCTCTACTAGGATTCCCTCCCCTCCCCTTCCCTTTCCTCTCTTTTTTCATTCCTTTTTGGGCACCCCATTCTCCCTCATTGCTACCCAGGCATTGCACTATGATAATGGTCATGACATTGGTCAGTAATTTTCAGAGTTCTTTGATGGCAGGGACTGTGTCTCATTCATCTTCTTTGTTCATCTAGCACATAGCATTTGGGCCTGGCACTTAGGGAACGCTCCGTAAATGTTTACTGCATGAGCAAATCCCTTCCTTCCCCTTCCTTCTTTTCCTCTGCCAATAACCTACTCCAGACACTGGTTATTATTTCATGCCGAAGGTATATAAGTTAGAATATTGTTGCCTGCAAGTAACCGCAAAGACAACTCAACCTGCCTCAGGCAGTAAGGAATGTTATTGGCTGACAGGACTGGAAGTCCAGAAACAAAGCAGGCCCCGAGATGGGCTTCATCCAAGCATTGCAGTATTGCTTTCTGATTCTCTTGGCCCTGTCCTCCTTCGGCCAGCAGCGTGGTGGCTATAAGGATTCAGGTCCTCCAATGCAACCACAGTGACATCCAACCTGTGTCTTCAGAGTGCGCTTTTCCTGGAAATGTCTAGGAAATATCACTTTGCATTTCATTGCTTTGGATTGGCTCACAGATCTGTCCATGAACCAGTTCTTGGAGCCAGAGGATTGCCGAATTCTGAATCATTTACAGCTGGATTTGGGAACCAGGCCATGGCATGAAGGAAGGGATTACTGTGAGATAAAAATACAGTTGGATCACTTCTCCTGAAGTTAGCCTCTTATGGAGGATAGATAGAAAGCTGAATAAACTTGGGGGTACTGTTGAGAAGGGGGATGGATTTGGGGGGTTGTAGCCATTAATATTCAGCCCACTGGGCTCTGCAAAGCTTCCTAATTGGTGTCCCTCCCTCTGGATCCTCCCTCCTTCTAGTCCTTTCCATATAAAGCCACTAGATTAATCTCTCTGAAACACGACATTTATGGTACAACACTGATGAAGACGTTAACTAATTCCCCAATGCCTCCTGGAAAATATTCTGACATTTAAGCCTCCAGTGAAGATAACCCCATTTTATTCTTGCAGATCCATTGCCCACTTCTCTTGCGTACTAAAGCTGGTGCTATGAACAAATGTTTGTGTCCCCCTCAAATTCATATGTTGAAATCCTAACCCCCAATTTGATGGTATTAGGAGGTGGGGCCTTTGGTTGATAATTAGGTCATGAGGGTGGAGCTCTCATGAATGGGATTAGTGCCCTTATGGAAGAAGCCCCAGAGAGCTGTCTAGTCTCCTTTCTGCTACATGAGGATGTAATGAGGAGAAGGCCATCTGCAATCAGAAGAGGGTCCTCACCAGAACTCAACCAGGCTGGCGCCTAGTCTCAGACTTCTAGCCACCAGAACTGTGAGGAATACGTTTCTGTTGTCTATAGGTCACCTAGTCTATGATAATTTGTTACAGCAGCCTGAACTGATAAGAGAGTTGGGCTTTGGCCAAATGGGTTTGCTAATTATCCTCTGATAATGTTGGTTCATACCGTTGCTCTTGAACTTTCGTTTTCTCCACCTGGAATAATTGCTCTCCTCTGTGCATATCAAAGTCCTAACCTTGCTTTCAAGATCCACCATAAATTGTTCTCTCTGAAGCATTTTATGACCACTCTGCTTTGAATCAATCTTCCTCTATTCTCAAATCTAGAGCATTTATGAAGGTAGCATGGCACTCCACACATGTTGCTTTGTAACACTGAATAATTTTTCATTGGAATTTCTTTTTCTTTTCTCCCTAAAGGTAAAATCAAAGAAACATATGCATTCACGATCCTCCTAATATCTAAGTTACTGTCTTGCAATTGGTCAGTGCTCATTGCATACTTTACATGTGCCTGCCGAGAAAAGTGGTAGCAAAGAAGCATGGTGAAGGCATTGAAAATATGAAGGTCTGTCCAGCAATTTGAAACTCAGTAGCACAAATATTAACTGATAACCTACCTATGTATCAGGCGCTGTTCACAGTTCTGGAACTTACAGCAATGAATCACCAATGTCTCTTCCCTCAATGCGCTAGCATTTCTAGTAGGGAGACAAGCCAATTAATATTTAGTAAAATTTCAGGCATGCCAACTGCTGGAAGAAAAACAAAGGAGGGTAAGAGGACAGCGGGCTGATATTTTGAAGGTGGAGTTAGCAGGGAAGACTTCTGATCAAAGTCCTGAATGGTGCCTCAGGGGATGATATGGGACAGAGGGAGCCTCCAGAGCAGAAGCGCTGAGGAGAAACCTCACCTTGGCATGCTTGAGGGCAAGCAAGAAGGCTATAGCATGGTTGGAGGGTGCCGATGGAGAAGGAGGGATGGGAGGTGGAAGTATCCAGGGTGCCAGACTGTGGATAATGTAGGGCCTTGAGGGCCATACCTGAAGTTCAGTTTTATTTTAAATGATGCAGGAGGGCTTTGAAGGACTTCGATCAGGGTAGTGGCTGGACCTGATTTACATTTTGCGAGAATTACTTTGTCTTTTGTGTAGAGAAGAGAGTTTCCGGGAGCCCGATTGGAAGGAAGAAGACCAGAGAGGAGGCTGTTGTAGAAGAACAGGGATGAATGAGGGCGGCCTGGGGTAGAATGGTGGTGGTGAAGCTGGGGTGAAGTGGTTGGATTCTGCACATGTCCTTTGGAGGGAGAGGTGGCAGGATGTGCTGATGGATTGGACGTGTGTGTGATTATTACTGAAGATAAATAAATAAGAGACTCAAAGACGAGTGAGATAATAGTGGCTTTTCAAATAGAATACTTAAAAAAATTTTTATTGAAGTCCAGTTGATGTACAGTGTTGTGTTGATTTCCGCTGTACAGCAAAGTGACTCAGTTATACACATGTATGTATTCTTTTTCATATTCTTTTCCATGACGGTTTATCGCAGGATATTGAATATAGTTCCCTGTGCTCTATAGTAAGACCTTGTGGTTTATCCATCCCATAGATAATAGTTTGCATCTGCTAATCCCCAACTCCCAATTCTCCCCTCCCCCTCCCCCTTCCCCTCAGCAACCAGAAGTCTATTCTTGTCAAATAGAATACTTAGTTTATGGTTTTAGAAAATCGAATTAACACTTCTGAACGGTGAACATTTTAAATGATGGGTGGTTATGAAAACGTGTCCAAAAGTTCCAAGATTATTTAAAAATACTAAATAAATGACAAAATAAAATCAAAGCAGACAGAGTGATCATTTGCATTTGTGACACTGTTTGCCGTTCCTAAATCTCTATAATTTAGGTATCTTTTTGTTACATTGCATTAATTAGACTTCAAAAATTTTGCTGTGTTGAAAAATCTTCATTGTAGGAGTCATGAATAAATTGAGAGTATTTTGATTTATATAATCCATATATTGTACTGACTTTTAAAATTCATCCTGCTCAGTATAATCTTTGGTGTGTCATCAGGCTTGTCTGAAATCTGAGTATGTCTCCTTTCCATTGATAAAAGAAAGGGGAAATTTGCTTGAATGAGTACACAAGAATGAACATAAATACTTTAAAATATTAAAATCTAAAACTCCTATAAAAACAATCCTTTGTTTTTATAACTTTTAGGCATGTTTTCTGTAGTATTTGATTATTCATCATTTTACCTATTTAAATGAATTGGTTCAGTTTTTTTCCCCCCGATGAGGTACTGCTTACAAAATGAGACATTTTGTATTCTTACACCAGAACTTTATCAAATTCATGAATTTTTGCAATAATTTTATAATTGTTAAGCAGGAATTATTTGTTGTCCCTATCTCTTAAGTAGGGACAATTTAAGAGATGAGGAAATGCCATTTAGATTGCCATTTAGAAATTGTTTCCTCACGCCTCCATGCCCATGGTAACCTCCATCTAGAACACCTTGGTTCTAGAAACAGCAGATTTTTGCACTACATATGTTTTTTCACTGAGATTCACCTCCATGACATTCAGACAGACTCTTTACGATGGGGTAAGATTTTGGTTTTGATGGGATAATCAGGCTGATTTTTCACTGGCTGTGGTTTTATGGCCAAACTCAATCTCTTGGATGATAATTTTTTGATGTTCCTTTAGGGGAGTTATTATTTGTTTACTTATTAACTTCTTGGAGCAGTTTATCTCTGCATTATTACTATTTTATTCATTCGGTATTGAGGACTATCTTTTTCTAGCGACTGTGGTTGCTTGTTTATTAGAACTTTCAAAACAGTGGGCCTGTGAGATTTCTCACCTACTGCCTTCTAACAGGGTCAAGTATCATTTTTAAACTCTTGTACAATCTGAGGACCAGGTAGAACAGAACAGGTGGAATTTCAAGCCTCCCTACTCTGTGTCTGTTCATCTGCTTTGATTCTCAGATTTTCTTTGACAAGTGACAAAATCTTTTATTATATCGCAAAACAGAAAATGATTAAAATACTAATTTGGATTGAAGGACTCTTTCACGAAAACTTCACCTAATTTGTGTTCATAGATGGTTCCCCAGTTTGGTGGTGATTGGGTTGGAGAAGGGAGAGTACATTCTTTGGTCTCCTGAAATAGGAGGTAGAATTACTTTTGTTGGGTGAAGGAAGTCAATGAAAGAGTTACCTGGCAAGACCAAAAAAAAAAAAGTTGATTGTGGATGGCTTCACAACATTGCCAGTATAACTTTATTGATTCCTTTGGGTGGGATCGAACAGGACTGCAAAGAAGGTCATCTTGCATGGTTTGGAAGACAAGTGTTCTCAGGGTGAACAGATCTAATTTCTAGTTTCTTCTCTGGTGATGATTGAGTACTTATAACTATCTTCCTTGTGCCTTAAGTTTCTTCAGCTCTCAAATGTGGCATCTGCTATGGTCTGAATTCTCCCCTCAAAATTCACATGTTGAAATCATAAGTCCCAAAGGTGATGGTATTGATACATGGGGCCTTTGGGAGGTGATTAGGTCATGAGGATGCAGCCCTCATGAATGGGATTAGTGCCCTTATAAAGGAGATCCCACAGGTCTCCCTAGCCCCTTCTACCATGTGAGGACACAAAGAGAAGACTGACTATGAACCAGGAAGAGAGCCTTTACTGGGCCATGCTGGCACCCCAATCATGGACTTCCCAACCTGCAGAACTGGTAGAAATAAACTACCCAGTCTCTGGTATTTTTGTTATAGCAGCCCCTAAATGGACTAAGAAAACACAAAATGCTATAAATGTTGAGAGTCTCTTTAGAGTCAGAGAGACCTGGTCTAAAAATCAGCTCTGCCATTTACTGCAAGTTATTTCTTAAGTCCTCCAAGCCTTCCTTTCCTCCTCTGTAAAGTGAAGATAACAATACACAGTCCCTAAGGATTTCCAAAAAATAGAGATAATATAGATTATGGATTTAGCGTAGTGCCTGGAACAGAGAATCGCTCCGTAAACAGCAGCCGAATAGAATGAACTGAGAAGGTTGGACCAGAGTCCACAGCCTCAGAATCACATTCAGGTGCCCCTGGGGGATGCTGATCCATATGCTGTGTGATGCCTGTGCAGTGTAACCTCCATCTGAAATATTGCCGCTCCTAGAAGCAGGAGGTTCTTTGCCCCTGCTGACTTTATCTCAAGAGGCATTCACCTTGTAACCTATGATGTTTTTACATTGAAACATTGTCTCGACATATATACTGACCTTGTGATTAGCTCGGTTTCATATTGTCTCTGTTATTAAATAAGACAAGGTTTCTATTGATTAGAAAGCTGTTAACAAGTCTCATTAACAGAGCCATCACTGAACACTGCCTCCATTGATGCTTTAAGCTTCTGTCACTCACCTTCTGAAAATATCAGGCCATGCAGCGCGGGAGCAGGCTTTGGCAATATTCTGCGATGTCTCGTGGGTACACAAGAGGCACTAGGAAATAAGCACGTGCCCTCTGGCCACAGCATCCAGATCCGATTCTCAGCGAAAACTTGGCTCCTTCTGTATTCCACTCAACTGCAGGATGTAGACATAGCCAGGCTGACCCTAGAGAAGGGGGAACTGTGATGGAGTGGGACCACAGAGAAGTTGCCCAGTGGGCAAGCTGAGGCCAGAGGCACAGCACCTTTACAAGCCAGGAGATTGACAGGGATGGTGCTAAGCATGAACCCGCGATTGAAAAAGGGGTTTGCACCTTGGCTGGTAATTAGCCTTGCCCTTTTTTGTTGAGATGTAATTGACATGGAACTTACAGTAAGTTTAAGGCGTGCTGATTTGATGCATGTATATTGCAATATGATTGCCATTGTAGTATCTGTCACCTCTGTCGAGTCACATAATTATCATTTCTTCTAGTGGTGGAACAATTAAGATTTAGTCACTTAGCAAGTTTAATGTTTATAATACAGATTTGTTGTCTATAATCCCTGCACTATGTACTAGAGCTTCAGGATTTATTTATCTACTGGTTGCACATTTATGCCCTTAAAAAATGTCTCTCCTGTTCCCCCAACCCCCAGCCCCTGGTAGCTACCATTCCACTCTGTTTTTTCACGCTGGGTTTTTAGTTTTTTAATTTATTTACTTTTAAAGTGAAAGCAAGTTTATTTAGAGAGATACATATTCCAAAGGCAGAATGCCGTCTGTCTTGGAAGGCAAAAGTGCCAAATTTGGTTTTTTAGATTCTACCTAGAAGAGATATCATGCAGTATGTTTGTCTTTCTCTGTCTGACTTATCTCACTTAGCATAATATCCTCAAGGTCCATCCATGTGGTTGAAATAGCTATTTTTTCCTTGTTTGATGGCTTTCTCCTTTACTTTGGGTAACACACCATGAATGAGGGCAGGAAAGCTTTCATTACAAAGGTAGTAGTTTTGTTATTTTCCATATGACCTCAACTAATTCCTTCAAAAAAAAAAAAAAGGATGACGCAGTGAGGGAGAAAGCATAAATAAGTGAAGACCCACACATATAAACAAAATCCAAGTATACATATGTATGTGTATCTATAGAGAGAGAAATTTAAAAGTGACATGTGAATGATCGTTGATTATTTTAGCAGAGGCTAGAGAGTGAGCAGCACAATTACGTATATGGTAATGAAGAAGGAACGGTAATCGTGTTGTAATTTCCCTACTCTGCTTTTTTTTTTTTTTTTGCAAGTGACAGCTATTATGAAAAGCTGGTTGTTGGAATATAAAACACTAAATAAACAAAGAACTGTCATTTTATTATAGCATTTTATAGACTCTGTCTTTGGAAATATTATAAAAACTTTTCACAATCCGTGTTTCTCTGCTTCTGCCAATTATCCATTATGTTTGTGCTTTTTCCTTTATGCATAAAAGTTTCAGCAGGAAAATACAGTCATTTTTGTAAAGGTAAGATTTATAAGGCTCAATAAAAACAGGTTCATTCAAACAAAAAAGCAATCAGATCGCAAAACAGCAAATACAGGAGGAGCTTATCCTTACAGGAGAAAAAAATATTAAATTTTAACCTTATGTTGAAATAGACAAAGGGACCTACTGTAGATGGTTACAAGTGCTCATTTTGCTTCCACTGCTCTGGTTCAGCTTACAGATGGTCCACGCGATAGTTGCTATAGAAACCAAACCTTTTTCATCAATCTCTCTCTGTTGCTATGGTGTGTTTGGTGTTGCTGCATGTAAACTTTTGTATCAAGTGTCATTTATGTTTTTCATGACTGACCTTATAATGAAGCCTATCGATTACACATTAACCAACAGTGTAGCATGAAATGATGCATGACCACTAAACATCAGTTACTAAGTAGAATAGGTGAACCTAAAATCATTTGTAGATATCACTGTGCATTTGTTAACCGGGCTATTTGAAACTTTAATGTGACGAAGAAAACTTGCTCAAATTCACAGAGGTGGAATCTTTTCTTTTCTTAAAAGTGATAGTTTTTTCTTGTAAGATATAAGATCTACTGAAAGTTAAATCTGTAATAGGATTCAGAATTCCTGCATTGTAATTTTTGATCTGACATTTGATGTGTGGCCTTAGGCCAGTCAGCCTCTGGATTTAATGAGATAATGAAACTGTGGCATAATAGATGTATGTAGGGTAAGCTCCAGGAGGGCAGATATACAGCCTGTTTTGATTATCCTTGTACATTCAGAGCCCAATTCAGTATCTAGAAAAAGAGGCTGGAACATAGTAAACACTCAAAAGTACTTGTTGAGTGAATGAATACACATGCCATGGCTTCTGATCACTCGGGCATCTCCTGCTAAAGTTTCTGTGTTAATTTCAAGAAACAATTTCAAGAATATGCCTTGTTTCATTTTAATTCAACAAATATTTATTGAATTCCTAATAATGGTAAAATGCTTCACTTCTGGCTGGATTCTGTACACTTTACAAAGATTTGGCTTTTCTCCTTGGGATTCTGCGATTCTGTATTCCAAATTCTCTTTTACTAATCTGTAGATCTCGAGTGATTTTTTTGTTTTGTTTTTGGTTTGCATGTGAAGGTATGCATATTTGAATATAAATTTCCTGATCTTTCTTTTCAAGGTACATTATTAACAAGACAGTTGTCTACTAAGGCTAGAAGCACAAAACTTTGAATCAGACAGACTCAAGTGTAAATGTACTACCTCTGCACCATTGGGAAGGCTACTTCCCATCACTGGCCTCTGTTTTCTCATGTGTATAGTGGGAATAATAATACCTACCTCTTATAGTTACTGTGAGAATTAAACGAGATTCATAAAGTACTAAGTACAGCAGTTAGCTGAGTGAGAGCTCCATAAATGGTAGCTGTTGTTCTCTATGTGGGCAGAGAGGATGAGCTTGCATCTAGTTTGTTGGGAAGTCACACATCTGTGGATTTTATCATTTCATGTTTCTATGCAATGTCTCTAACTGTGCTGTGCCAGCTCTTACTTTTCCACTGGGTAAGGAGCTCTTAATAACCTTTGGCATATTCTGTAACTCCCCAGTCATTTGGGGCTATTTTAAAAAGTCCCATGTGGCTTAAAATCCCAGATGGGCTTCACTCCGGTCCCTCTCACCTCCAGCGCAGACTCCTGAGTCTTGGAGTTGGATGGGGCTTAGTCTGTGCATCTACTCTTCCCTCCACTCCAGCTCCTTGGAGTTGGGGGGAGACGGTGGTGTTTAACTCTTTCCTGTCCCTCATCAAAGCCTGACTCCCGTGGTTTAGATGAGAACTCAGGGTAGCGAAGATTTTATATCATCTTTGAGACATGGGAAGACGTCCTTGGTCTTGCTCTGGTCTGGTCTGGTTCCATCTGTGGAGGCTGAGGGCTGCGGGTGGATCCCAGGGAGAGGGCAAGCCCGGTCTTCAGTTGCCCCATGTCCCTTCCATAGACGAGGATTCTCAGAAAGGGCAGCTCTGTCCTTTTGACTCCTGCAAGCAGTCTTCTTCCCCGACTTTCTCCCCGAGTGGAAATCCACTTCCTTGGGCTGCTGCTAAGACATCCTTCCAGCAGCTGCCAACATGGAACCAGGGAACTGGTCCTGCCCTGCAGCCCTGCTCTTCCTCTCCCCTGGCCCCCCTTCCCTGCCATGTTTTCTCTATTCCCTGTTGGCAACAGCTGCTCCAAAATGCCTTCCTCTTCCTTTAAGACATTTCCATGGAAATGGAGAAGCAAGACACGGACTGTGTCCATGCACTTGCCCCAATCTCCGGACTCTCCCATGAATCCCCCAGCACACTCTGCACCTCTCCAAAGGGGGTGCGTGGAGGGGTGCGGATGGGGGAAGGTGCTCCCTGCTGGCACTGCCCCTGGGCAGGCAAAGGCTCAGGATGGAGATGCCCATCTTCTTTTCCTGTTGGCAGGTCAAGTAAGGCATGCTCACATATATATATATATATATATATATATATATATATATATATATATATATATCAGTAAAATTAAAAAGTCCATTCTGCACAGGGACTGGTATATCTTAGTTCATAAACGTTGTATCCTACAGCATTACAACACATAGAGTTATCCTTTACCAAAAATTACAGTTTGTAACATATGGAAGCCATATGGCGCTTAAAGCTTTAACACAAGCACCTGCGGTCCTGGAAAGCTTAGAAAATCATTTGCACACGTTCATTTACCTCTGGCTCTGCCTTCAGTGTTCTGTCTTTTCAAATATATTGAACATGTACATTCTAATCAACATGATATACTATGTTGCATTTCATATAGAAAGAACTTCAGCTTCATTTGTTACTTAAGAATAATTACTGTGAAACAAAGTTATCATTGTACCAGCAGGGGGAAAAAAGCAAATTATTAATTGCTTTGATGTCACATTCAGCATAGCAAGTTGATGCATGCATGTTTTGTGTGTGCTGCTTTTTAAAAAAAACTTCTCTTTTTAAAGCCCTGAATTTTTAAAAGATACAAATATTAGAGGCATTTTCAAGTCAGAAGGACACTAAAATAACAGTTGAACACAAGTACTAAGATCCAGACATATAAATGTGTAAGTAAGCTTTTTTTCTTGATCATTTATGAGGTGCTCCAAAAAGGCCGTTCTTTAAATGAATCTGTTGCTAATCTTCATTTCTTATTTTTTGATCACCTCGTTTGTTAAATTTTAGTCAGCAAATAGACTGGAGTCCAGCATGAGGGAGGTCTCAAGGCCTTTTCCACAGTTATCCTAGCTATTGGAAAGGCAGCTTTCAAGCTTACTATTTTTGAGAGGGTCTAAGCTGCAGAAGGTACCATGTTTAGAGAGAGAAAGCCACTGAACACAGACAAGTTCTCAGGAATTCTAAGGAATGGATAAATGGACCATTGCATTCTAACCCAGGGTGCTCTTCCTCTGCGGAATTCCATGGTATGTGCCATTGTTTTGTTTGTTGACAATGAAATCACTTGATCTCAACTGGAGAATGCCCATATTGAAATAGAAGCTGAAATATGCCATGCAAAACCAACTTAATCTCTTCCAGATTAGCTGCCTTTTCACATGACCTACAGAATTGCTTCCTTTGCCTGTGTGGGTCTTGGGCTTGACCGCATATGAAAAATAACTTAAACTTTATGCCTTATTCATGTTTCCAGGGAGATCTGCCTTAACAATGACCCTTCATCACACTCACAAAAATGTGGCTTAATTTTTTTTTTTTAATCACGTGCCTTGGGCAAGAAAGAGTTTAATGGCAAGGTCAGCTGCTTGGAGCCCTAAAACTGTTCTTTTGTGGATGGATGTCGTTCTGGAGGGACCTTCTGCTTTAACTGACAAATGGTTATTACATTTTTCAAGGAAGGCCTTCTTTTTTTTTTTTTTTTTTTTGCGGTACGCGGGCCTCTCACTGTTGTGGCCTCTCCCGTCGCGGAGCACAGGCTCCGGACGCGCAGGCTCAGCGGCCATGGCTCACGGGCCCAGCCGCTCCGCGGCAGGTGGGATCCTCCCGGACCAGGGCAGGAACCCGTGTCCCCTGCATCGGCAGGCAGACTCTCAACCACTGTGACACCAGGGAAGCCCGTGGAAGGCCTTCTTTTAACTCTCAAGTTTACCCGTTTTTGACTTCTACAGCAGGAAATTGAAGTAAGGATGTGCTTTTCCAGATGTTTCCATCTTTTCGTGAGTGATTTTATAAGCTCATACCTAATTTTGAGCTGTATTACACTGACAGTGAAAGGATCTACATGCAAATTTGTAAAAACATGGCATTCTTTTCACATATTTATGCTTTATCGAGTTGGGGAGAACTGATACATATTGGGTATTGATTATATATAGCCTATTCAAACTTAATGTTTTGAACATTATATTGTTTTAATTAGTGCCAACAAATTTGTCTTAAGGGCAACATGATATAGTTTTTTTTGTTTGTTTGTTTTCACCTTAGAAACTAGTATTTCCAAAATCATTAATTTTCTTGAGCAGTTTATGTGGTGAATATTACTCTGGACATACATAACAGGAAAAATCAAATGTAATCTGAAAAAAAAAAACCTCTTTCAAGACCTTTATTTTTGTGAAGATAAAAATATTAAATTAGTTTGGATCTGCAAAAGAGAAAATAGTATTTTGTCATTGACAAACGATCAGGAGCTATTTATAAATGTCTAAGTTTTGAAATGGACAGAGGGAAAAAAAAAGATGTCTTTTTTGAATACCATCAGGCACTTAAGCTTTGCTAAAGTTGATGAAAAAAATCCCCTCTAGGTTTACAGAAGGAGAGAATGTTTCATCCTTCAGTTTGAAAGTGAACTGTTCTTCCTACCTTGGACACATTTCTGGTGGCTCCATTTGGGAGCGTGGCAGGGTTGGGACCTGCCAGGCAAGCACTCAGGCTTTTAGACTGTATTGAAATATACTCAGGTTGGTGACTGTAGTCAATTTTAAGCCAGCATAAGCATGTCAAAGGGATAATGCAGCTCTCTGTAGTTCTGTGGAAAGAAATATAAACACACACATAATATATGCATGTGTATGTATATGTGTGTATGTATACAGGTAACAATTTTATAATAGTTATCAATAGCATGCGAACTGATTAAGGTTAGTTACTGTATTTAGTCCTCTTTGAACAAAGGTGATGAGTTTTTTCCCCATAGTCTTTGAGAGTTGGTGGAGAATGGGGTGGGAGTGGAGTCAATAAATGGAGGGTCATTGTTTAAGAACCTGGGCTTTTGGCTTGTACAGAGATTTGGGCATTGGCTCTGCAACTCATGATCTGTAACTCTGGGTCGTACTTACTTACCTTTCCTAAACCTTGGTTTCCTTGTCTAAAAATCAATGATAATAAAGGACTCTACCTCCTAGGTTTGTTGTTAGCATCCCATGAACTATGAATATGTACTCAGCTGGTTTTGAAGTGAGACGGTAGATGCATATGTGACTTTCTGCTTAGGCATTGGAATCACCTCTGGAACGTTAGTCTTTGAAATGCATAATTCTCTATTCCTTAGATAAACATTTATTAGGAAATAATTGACTTTTTAAAAAATTTATCATGCAATTTTAAAGACATACCAAAAGGCATAAAGAATAGTAAAATATTGTATACCCGTCACCATCACCCAGCTTCATAAACCGTATTCATTTTTTTTTTATTACCAACACACTTGATTCTCTTTGTGTAGACCTCTCTTCCCCCACTGGCAGAAATCACAACCCTCAATTTCTGAAATCAGTTCCATGAATTTTTCACATTTTTATTATGTACGTATCTATCTTTAAGGGATGTATACCAGTGAGTATTCTTACCTGATTTCCTGTAAGGTATATTTGCATGTTTCAGTTTTGTATAAAGAATAGAATACTACAGTATCCTTCTAACACTTTTTTTTCTCCCTGCTAAACATTATGGCTGTGATTCATCCATAATTTTACACATAGGGATGGTTCACTCCTTTTCATTCAGTAGAGTATTCTATTATGTGAATTTAGCACGATTCATTTACTCCTTCTTCTGTAGATGAGCATTTAGGTAGTTTCTCCTTTTTTCTCTTTTGGCTATGACAAACAACGATGCTGTGAATACTCAGGTAAGTGAGCCCTGGTACAAATGTGCAGGAGTTTCTAGGGCAATGCTTTCCCAACCTTCTCTGAGTTATGGGATACGTAGAAAATAATATTTTTGCAGGCTGTTCACAGCTGCAGGAACTGGCCCAAGCTTCCAGACCTCAGTAGATTGATTGAGGAGCTCTGCTCAAGGTAAACTTTGGAGTGGAATGGCTTAGCTGTAGGGTGCGCATATTTCTAACTTTGTTAGACGTTGTCAAATTGTTATCCCAAATAGCTGTGCCATTTCTCCATCCCAACCAGCAGCATATAAGCGTTCTCATTCCCCCACATCCTCATCAATACTTGGAAATGTTGGATTTTTCACAGTTTTGTCCATCTGATCCACTTTTGCTTTGATACCTCTCCTTTATATCTTTTGCCATATATCTGTTGTGTTGCTTGCATTTTGTATTGAGTTGTATTGGGTTTTTTTAACTAAAGTATAATTCATTTACAGTATTGTGTTAGTTTCAGGTATACAGCTTAGCGATTCAGGTTTTTTTCAGATTACATTCCATGATAGGTTATTACAAGGTATTGAATATAATTCCCTGTGCTATGCGGTAAATCCTTGTTGCTTATCTCTTTTACATTTAATAGTTTGTATCTGTTAATCCCATACTCCTAATTTGTCCCTTCCTCCGTCCCTTTCCCCTTTGGTAACCATAAGTTTGTTTTCTATGTCTGAGTCTGTTTCTGTTTTGTGTATAGATTCATATTGAGTTATATATTCCTCATAGTAACCTTTTGTCAGTTCTCAGTGCTGCAAATATCTGCTCTCAGTCGATAAGTTGTTTTCCACTTTTTTTGGACACTTGTAAGTTTTAAATTGTGATGTTGTCAACTTTAACAGTTTTTTCCTTTATGTTTTCCATTTCTCATCTTGTAAGAAATGCTTCCCTAGTAATAGAAGGACATAAAAATACTCTTCTTATGTTTACTTATAATTTTTTTTCATTTTTTGCTTATTTGTGTTTATGATAGGAGGTAGGAATCTAATTATGTTTTCTGCTTGGATAATGAATTGTTCCAGGGCCCCTTATCACATGGTCGTCTTTCCCCCCCTCCCCCAGATCAGCAAAGGACAACTCTGTCAAAATAACAAGCACCGATTCTGATTTTATTTTATTTTATTTTGCGATACGCGGGCCACTCACTGTTGTGGCCTCTCCCGTTGCGGAGCACAGGCTCCGGACGCGCAGGTTCAGCGGCCCTGGCTCACGGGCCCAGCCGCTCCGCGGCATGTGGGATCTTCCCGGACCAGGGCACGAACCCGCGTCCCCTGCATCGACAGGCAGACTCTCAACCACTGCGCCACCAGGGAAGCCCCCTGATTTTATGTTTTAAGTTTGCTAAATTTTGATTTTGAAAATAGAACTTCAGGAAAAAAACTGGAATTCTTCCTTTTGAAATGAACATCACTGGGTTGGAAGTAGGAAGACTTGAGTTCTGAACCAGATTGAACAGGCGTGCTCTGGTCCTGTCCACTAGTACAGACAGTATATATGACCTAGGTCAAAAGTGTTCGACTTTTTGGCTTTGAGCCCAAGTTCAGATTCCTCCACTTTGGGAGTTTGTGGTAAAGCCCATGAGGAAGAAAGGGAATAGAAGACCCTGCCTCTATAAATGATCACCTCATGCAACTAGAGGGTCACGTGTGGGAGCAATGTGGTCAGAACTAATTTCTGGTTTGTTCACCTGTGGCTCTTGGTAGCAGGTCACGTGGCTGAAAGCCTGGATGCAGAGGAAACCTGTGGAGCTGTTTGCCCCATCAAGGGAACTGAGGCATGGCAGACCCTTGAGGTGGCAGGGACTCAGCTCAGTAACGTGAGTCCTTAACCTCTTTGACCTTGGTCTCCCCATCTGTTAAGCAACACTGAGCAGCCGCTTTCTCATGTCTTTGGTTTTCGCGCGTGTGTGGGGTGCAGTTGTATATAGCATCAGTCACCGTAGAACCAGGGAGCCTGTCCCATGGCTTTCTGAATCTGTTGTCTTTACGCTTTCAGAAATTGGTGCTGTTTCATTTTATAATGGCTGAAAGTCACATTTGGAATAAATGTCCATTTTAGAAGGCTCCAAAATACTACTTTTTGAAAAATTTCCCCAGTTCATTCCATAGTGGAGATTATCCTACAAACAAAAGGACTTGGGCAAAACTCTCTACTGGTGGAAATGTGTTCAGCTTTACTGATGTATTTTCAGCAACAGACATCAAATTTTGTGAGTTTCTGAGTGACATTGCTGTAGAGAACGGGATGGGAAATTATTCTTTCATTTATAACACTGTGGTCATACACCCCCCCAAAATATATCGTTTAGGTTACTTGTGAAGAAATACAGTCTAATGACCAAGAGAACCATTTGGACTCAGATCAGGGTTTCAATGATTGCAAACTAGGAGGAGGACCCTGTGGAATTAAATTAACTTCTTCTTTAAGCCTTAGTTTATTCTTTTTTCTATGAAATAATAAGAGTCATTCACCCATATGGCTCTGAATTTTCAGTAAGGTAACACATGTAAAACACTAAGTTGTTTGGTCACATGCTAGCTACTTATATTATTATTGATGTATTTTCATGATTCTTGACTTATTTTTCTTTATTAAATTAAAAATCATCTAACTCACACTGAACTCTTTACCCACTGACCATAGACTTTTCCCATTTTATTTCCCAATACTCTAAGTTTCTGTACACAGAGTTAATAATATTGGCTTATAGCACGTACTTGATCTGGATCAGAGCTTATCTTTAAAAAAAAGTCCTCTTTTTATTATTTATAGGTGGTGAAAACTGACTGGAAAGAGAGATAAGTTTATAAAACTTCTTTTATAATATTCACCTATTTTGTATGTCATATAATCCAAAAATTGTTTGGAAGGTTGATGTCCAAAAGACACATTTTATTGTGTGTGTGATAAAGGAGGCTCCATCTCTTATACGTAAAAAATGTTACAGAATTCTTTATTATTGTTTCTCCCAGGCCTGACTCCTCTTTCCCGGGTAATAGGGTAGACAGGGAAGAATCTTCACAGGTGCATGCAGGGTGAGGCTGCTGGACCAAGTGGGGGGTGTCCTTGTGACCATACAGGAAAAGAAAGTAATTGTCACTCAGTTTTTGCAGACTCAAATAAAACAAAGCGAAAAGCCAAGAGTTCAGACCCAAAAAAAATGTTACGTGAGACTTCTTGATTTTCATGATACAATAGTGGAACCACTCCTAAGAGGTCAACTCTACCTCATTTGCATGTGCCATCCTGGCTGTTAAAGTTACATATTTTGAGGAGAGCTTCAAGATGGTGGAGGAGTAAGTCACAGAGATCACCTTCCTCCCCACAAATACATCAGAAATACATCTACACGTGGAACAACGCCTACAGAACACCTACTGAACGCTGGCAGAAGAACTCAGACCCCCCAAAAGACAAGAAACTCCCCATATACCTGGGTAGGGCAAAAGAAAAAAAAAAACCAGAGACAAAAGGATAAGGACGGGGGCTTCCCTGGTGGGGCAGTGGTTGAGAGTCCGCCTGCCGATGCAGAGGACACGGGTTCATGCCCCGGTCCGGGAGGATCCCACATGCCGCGGAGCAGCTGGGCCCGTGAGCCACGGCCTCTGAGCCTGTGCGTCCGGAGCCTGTGCTCCGCAACGGGAGAGGCCACAGCAGTGAGAAGCCCGCGTACCGAAAAAAAAGAAAAAAAAAGAATAAGGACGGGACCCACACCAGTGGGAGGGAGCCGTGAAGCAGGAAAGGTCTCCACACACTAGGAAGCCCCTTCGTGTGGGCAGAGACTGCGGGTGGCGGAGGGGGGAAGCTTCAGAGCCGCGGAGGACAGCGCAGCCACGGGTGTGGAGGGCAAAGGGGGGAGATTCCCGCACAGAGGATCGGGGCTGACGGGCACTCACCAGCCCGAGAGGCTTGTCTGCTCACCTGGGTCGGGCGGGGCTGGGAGCTGAGGCTCGGGCTTCGGAGGTCGGATCCCAGGGAGAGGACTGGGGCTGGCGGCGTGAACACATCCTGAAGGGGGCTAGTGCGCCACGGCGGGCCGGGAGGGAGTCCGGGAAAAGTCTGGACCTGCCTAAGGAGCAAGAGACCATTGTTTCGGGTGCGCGAGGAGAGGGGATTCAGAGCGCCGCCTAAACAACCTCCAGACACGGGCGCGAGCCGCGGCTATCAGCGCGGACCCCAGAGACGGGCATGAGACGCTAAGGCTGCTGCTGCCGCCACCAAGAAGCCTGTGTGCGAGCACAGGTCACTATCCACACCTCCCCTCCCGGGAGCCTGTGCTGCCCGCCATTGCCAGGGTCCGGTGATCCAGGGACAACTTCCCTGGGAGAACGCATGGGGCGCCTCGGGCTGGTGCAATGTCCCGCCAGCCTCTGCCGCTGCAGGCTCGCCCCGCACCCATACCCCTCCCTCCCCCAGCCTGAGTGAGCCAGAGCCCCCAAATCAGCGGCTCCTTTAACCCTGTCCTGTCTGAGCAAAGAACAGATGCCCCCAGGCGACCTACGTGCAGAGGCGGGGCCACATCCAAAGCTGAAGCCCGGGAGCTGTGGGAATAAAGAAGAGAAAGGGAAATCTCTCCCAGCAGCCTCAAGAGCAGCGGATTAAAGCTCCGCAATCAACATGATGTACCCGCATCTGTGGAATACATGAATAGACAACGAATCATCCTAAAATTGAGACGCAGGACTTTGGGAGCAACTGTAGACTTGGGGTTTGGTTTGTGCATCTAATTTGTTTCCAGTTTTATGTTTATCTTAGTTTAGTATTTAGAGCTTATTATCATTTGTAGATTTGTTTATTGATTTGGTTGCTCTCTTCCTTTTATATATATATATATATATATATATATATATTTTTTTTTTACCCTTTTCTCCTTTTGTGAGTGTGTATGTATGTGCTTCTTTGTGTGATTTTGTCTGTATAGCTTTGCTTTTACCACTTATGCTAGGGTTCTGTCTGTCCGTTTTTTTTTTGTTTTTTGTTTTTTTTTTAGTATAGTTTTTAGCACTTGTTACCATTGGTGGGTTTGTTTTTTGGTTTGGTGGCTCCTTTCTTTCTTTTTTTTAAATTACTTTTTAATTTTTTTATTTTTAATGATATATTTTAATTTTTTTATTTTAATAACTATTTTATTTTATTTTATTTTATTTTATTTTATTTTATTTTATTTTATTTTATTTTTCTTTCTTACTTTTGTTTTCCCTTTTCTTCTGAGCCGTGTGGTTGACAGGGTCTTGGTGCTCCAGCTGGGTGTCAGGCCTGTGCCTCTGAGGGGGGAGAGGCAAGTTCAGGACATTGGTCCACCAGACCTCCCGGCCCCATGTAATATCAGTCAGCGAAAGCTCTCCCAGAGATCTCCCTCTCAATGTGAAAAACCAGCTCCACTCAACGACCAGCAACCTACAGTGCTGGACACCCTATGCCAAACAACTAGCAAGACAGTAACACAACCCCACCCACTAGCAGAGAGGCTGCCTAAAATCATAATAAGGTCACAGACACGCCAAAAAACACCACCGGACGCAGTCCTGCCCACAAGAAAGACAAAATCCAGCCTCATCCACCAGAACACAGGCACTAGTCCCTTCCACCAGGAGGCCTATGCAACCCACTGAACCAACCTTATCCATTGGGGGCAGACACCAAAAACAACAGGAACTACGAACCTGAAGCCTGTGAAAAGGAGACCCCAAACACAGTAAGTTAAGCAAAATGAGAAGGCAGAGAAATACACAGCAGATGAAGGATCAAGATAAAAACCCACCATATCAAACAAATGAAGAGGAAATAGGCAGTCTACCTGAAAAAGAATTCAGAATAATAATAGTAAAGATGGTCCAAAATCTTGGAAATAGAATGAAGGAAATACAAGAAACATTTAACAGGGACCTAGAAGAACTAAAGAGCAAACAAATAATGATGAACAACACAATAAATGAAATTAAAAATTCTCTAGAAGGAATCAATAGCAGAATAACTGAGGCAGAAGAATGGGTAAGTGACTTGGAAGATAAAATAGTGGAAATAACTACTGCAGAGCAGAATAAAGAAAAAAGAATGAATAGAATTGAGGACAGTTTCAGAGACCTCTGGGACAGCATTAAATGCACCACCATTTGAATTATAGGGGTCCCAGAAGAGGAAGAGAAAAAAAAAAAGGGACTGAGAAAATATTTGAGGAGATTATAGTTGAAAACTTCCCTAATATGGGAAAGGAAATAGTCAATCAAGTCCATGAAGTGCAGAGAGTACCATACAGAAAAAATGCAAGGAGAAACACACTGAGACACATATTAATCAAACTATCAAAAATTAAATACAAAGTAAAAATATTAAAAGAAGCAAGGGGAAAGCAACAAATAATATATAAGGGAATCCCCAAAAGGTTAACAGCTGATCTTTCAGCAGAAACTCTGCAAGCCAGAAGGGAGTCGCAGGACATATTTAAAGTGATGAAAGGGAAAAGCCTGCAGCCAAGATTACTCTACCCAGCAAGGATCTCATTTAGATTCGATGGAGAAATTAAAACCTTTACAGACAAGCAAAAGCTAACAAAATTCAGCACCACCGAACCAACTTTACAACAAAGGCTAAAGGAACTTCTCTAGGCAGGAAACACAAGAGAAGGAAAACACCTACAATAGCAAACAAAAAACAATTAAGAAAATGGTAATAGGAACATACATATCGATAATTACCTTATATGTAAATGGATTAAATGCTCCAACCAAAAGACATAGACTGGCTGAATGGATACAAAAACAAGACCCGTATATATGCTGTCTACAAAAGACCCACTTCAGACCTAGGGACACATACAGACTGAAAGTGAGGGGATGGAAAAGGATATTCCATGCAAATGGAAATCAAAAGAAAGCTGGAGTAGCAATTCTCCTATCACACAAAATAGACTTTAAAATAAAGATATTACAAGAGACAAAGAAGGACACTACATAATGATCAAGGGATCAATCCAAGAAGAAGATATAACAATTATAAATATTTATGCACCCAACATAGGAGCACCTCAATACATAAGGCAAATGCTAACAGCCATAAACGGGGAAATCGACAGTAACACAGTCATAGTAGGGGACTTTAACACCCCACTTTCACCAATGAACAGATCATCCAAAATGAAAATAAATAAAGAAACAGAAACTTTAAATGATACATTAAACTGGATGGACTTAATTGATATTTATAGGACATTCCATCCAAAAACAACAGAATACACTTTCTTCTCAAGTGCTCATGGAACATTTTCCAGGATACATCACATCTTGGGTCACAAATCAAGCCTTGGTAAACTTAAGAAAATTGAAATCATACTAAGTAGCTTTTCCAACCACAATGCTATGAGACTAGATATCAATTAAAGGAAAATATCTGTGAAAAATACAAACACATGGAGGCTAAACAATACGCTACTAAATAACCAAGAGATCACTGAGGAAATAAAAAAATACCTAGAAACAAATGACAATGAAAACACGACCAACCAAAACCTATGGGATGCAGCAAAAGCAGTTATAAGAGGGAAGTTTATACCAATACAATCCTACCTCAAGAAACAAGAAATATCTCAAACAACCTAACCTTACACCTAAAGCAACTAGAGAAAGAAGAACAAACAAAAGCCAAAGTTTGCAGAAGGAAAGAAACCATAAAGATGAGATCAGAAATAAATGAAAAAAAAAATGAAGGAAACAATAGCTAAGATCAACAAAACTGAAAGCTGGTTCTTTGAGAAGATAAACAAAATTGATAAACCACTATCGAGACTCATCAAGAAAAAAGGGAGAAGACTCAAATCAATAGAATTAGAAATGAAAAAGGAGAAGTAACAACTGACACTGCAGAAATACTAAGGATCCTGAGAGATTACTACAGGCAACTTTATGCCAATAAAATGGACAACGTGGAAGAAATGGACAAATTCTTAGAAAAGCACAACCTCCTGAGACTGAACTAGGAAGAAATAGAAAATATAAACAGACCAATCACAATCACTGAAATTGAAACTGTGATTAAAAATCTTCCAACAAACAAAAGCCCAGGACCAGATGGCTTCACAGGCGAACTCTATCAAACATTTAGAGAAGAATTAACACCTGTCCTTCTCAAACTCTTCCAAAATACAGCAGAGGGAGGAACACTCCCAAACTCATTCTGTGAGGCCACCATCACCCTGATACCAAAACCAGACAAAGATGTCACAAGAAATGAAAACTAAAGACCAATATCACTGATGAACATAGTTGCAAAAATCCTCAACAAACTACTAGCAAACAGAATCCAACAGCACATTAAAAGGATCATACACCATGATCAAGTGGGGTTTATCCCAGGAATGCAAGGATTCTTCAGTATATGCAAATCAATTAATGTGATACACCATATTGACAAGTTGAAGGTGAAAAACCATTTGATCATCTCAATAGATGCAGAAAAAGCTTTCGACAAAATTCAACACCCATTTATGATAAAAACTCTCCAGAAAGTAGGCACAGAGAGAGCTTACCTCAACATAATAGAGGCCATATATGACAAACCCACAGCCTACATTGTTCTCAATGGTGAAAAACTGAAACTATTTCCACTAAGATCAGGAACGAGACAAGGTTGCCCACTCTCAACACTATTATTCAACATAGTTTTGGAAGTTTTAGCCACAGCAACCATAGAAGAAAAAGAAATAAAAGGAATTCAAATCGGAAAGGAAGACGGAAAACTGTCAGTGTTTGCAGATGACATGATATTATACATAGAGAATCCTAAGGATGCTACCAGGAAACTACTAGAGCTAATCAGTGAAGTTGGTAGAGTAGCAGGATACAAGATTAATGCACAGAAATCTCTTGCATTCCTATACACTAATGATGAAAAATCTGAAAGAGAAATTAAGGAAACACTCCTATTTACCATTGCAACAAAAAGAATAAAATACCTAGGAATAAATCTACCTAAGGAGACAAAAACCTGTATGCAGAAAACTATAAGACACTGATGAAAGAAATTAAAGATGATACAAACAGATGGAGAGATATACCATGTTATTGGATTAGAAGAATCAACATTGTGAAAATGACTATACTACCTTAGCAATCTACTGATTCAATGCAATCCCTATCAAACTACCAATGGCATTTTTCACAGAGCCAGAACAAAAAATTTCACAATTTGTATGGAAACACAAAAGACCCCGAATAGCCAAAGCAGTCTTGAGAAAGAAAAATGGAGCTGGAGGAATCAGGCTCCCTGACTTCAGACTATACTACAAAGCTACAGTAATCAAGACAATATGGTACTGGCACCAAAACAGAAATATAGATCAATGGAACAGGATAGAAAGCCCAGAGATAAATTCACACACGTATGGTCACCTTATCTTCGATAAAGGAAGCAAGAATATATACAATGGAGAAAAGACAGTCTCTTCAATAAGTGGTGCTGGGAAAACTGGACAGCTACATGTAAAAGAATGAAATTAACACCATACACAAAAATAAACTCCAAATGGATGAAAGACCTAAATGTAAGGCCGTACATTATAAAACTCTTAGAGGAAAACATAGGCAGAATACTCTATGACGTCAATCACAGCAAGATCCTTTGTGACCCACCTCCTACAGAAAGGGAAATAAAAACAAAAATAAACAAATGGGACCGAATGAAACTTAAAAGCTTTTGCACAGCAAAGGAAACCATAAACAAGACGAAAAGACAACCCTCAGAATGGGAGAAGATATTTGCAAACGAAGCAACTGACAGAGGATTAATCTCCAAAATATACAGGCAGCTCACGCAGGCCAATATCAAAAAAACTAACAACCCAATCCAAAAATGGGCAGAAGACCTAAATAGACATTTCTCCAAAGAAGATATACAGATTGCCAACAAACACATGAAACAATGCTCAACATCATTAATCATTAGAGAAATGCAAATCAAAACTACATTGAAGTATCACGTCCCACCAGTCAGAATGGCCATCATCAAAAAATCTACAAACAATAAATGGTGGAGAGGGTGTCCAACCCTCTTGCACTGTTAGTGGGAATATAAAGTGATACAGCCACTATGGTGAACAGTATGGAGGTTCCTTAGAAAAGTAAAAATAGAACTCTACCATACGATGCTGCAATCCCACTCCTGGGCATATACCTTGAGAAAACCGTAATTCAAAAAGAGTCATGTACCACAGTGTTCATTGCAGCTCTATCTACAATAGCCAGGACATGGAAGCAACCTAAGCATCCATCAACAGATGAATGGATAAAGAAGATATGGCACATATATACAATGGAATATTACTCAGCCATAAAAAGAAGCGAAATTGAATTTTTTGTAATGTGGTGGATAGACCTAGAGACTGTCATACAGAGTGAAGTAAGTCAGATAGAGAAAAACAAATACTGTATGCTAACACGTATATAGGGAATCTTATAAAAAAGAAGAAAATGGTTCTGGAGAACCTAGGGGCAGGATAGGAATAAAGACATAGACGTAGAGAATGGACTTGAAGACACGGGGAAGGGTAAGGGTAAGCTGGGACGAAGTGAGAGAGTGGCATGGACATATATACACTACCAAATGTAAAATAGATAGCTAGTGGGAAGCAGCCACACGGCACAGGGAGATCAGCTCGGTGCTTTGTGATCACCTAGAGGGGTGGGATAGGGAGCATGGGAGGGAGAGGCAAGAGGGAGGAGATATGGTGATATATGTATACGTATAGCTGATACACTTTGTTATAAAGCAGAAACTAACACACCATTGTAAAGCAATTATACTCCAATAAAGGTGTTAAAAAAAATAAAGAAGAAAGTAACAATGAACATGGAAATGCGAGAAGAGGATTTTTTTTAAAAAAGCAGAGGGAATACATCAAGTTTAAGGAGCATATGCAGCTTTATGTAGGAAGGCATGTTTATCTTATGGGAAGAAATTGTCTGAAGAGGGAACCTGGGATTGACAGGTGGCTTCCTAGCATACCTCCTACATCTGAGCTTCCTTTACCTTCTCTTTGGTGCTAGGGATGAACCTGATGGCTTGCTTACCTATGAATGTCATGGTTTAGAAGTGAAATTGGGTATGAAAACAAAGTCCATTTATCCAATAAGATACAAAGTAGTATGTCTCTTTTATAGCTAGCGTATAAACAAAATACGAAGTGTCGTTTAATGACACAGGTGTGAGGAAACACACACTGGACTAAAATGTTAAAGATATTTGTTCCACATGTGCAATAAATACTAAACAAGGAGAAAGCTCCAAGGATTCTACAATCCTTCTTACATATCAAATTGTATTTTTCTTGCTTAAGAGGCATTAACATTTGTCATCTGTCTACAAGATCTCAGTTACATGGGGTGAGTCAATAATTTTATGAATAGTTCACATTCTCAGAATTTTTAATTTCCTTTTTAAAATAGCAAAATTTCCAAGATGTATAGTTCACAGTTCTATGTGTTAGTAAACAAAACTTACTGAATTTAGGGTCACCTTTGTTGTAGAGGCAGGTGTTTGGGAACATTAAGTTGACTCTCTATTAAACACTGTAAACAACCATAAAAAAAATTACATATTTTATTCAACATAGTACATTTTATATTTTTTAAATTTAAGCACAGTAAACTGTGTATTAGATTTATCAAGCAAGTAAATATAGATTCCTTGCCATTAAACTTGCATATTTTCCATGCAATCATTCTTGTCCTAAGTTCTTCTTTTAATATTACCTTTTTATAAGGATTTCTATCCTAGTATTATGGACTTAAGTACATAAAAGCCTGCCTATGAAATATGTGTAAGTAAAAGATGAATTCCTGATAATTTCCTCAGATCATCCTAACTGTTCCTCTCTGAACAAGAAATATTCTTTTAAATTTCTGTTAATAAAAATCTAATTCCGACAGATGCAGTATAATATGCTCATGCATTATTCATATCCTGTCATTCTCTGATTAGGGGTTAGCAACTGGGAACACAGAAGAATTTAGTTAATGATAAAGTGGGTTATTTTCCAAATGCCACATCAAACTTCAAAATATATGTCGTTCATGAAATAGTATGTTGTATTTTTCCTGTTACATATCTGTACTTATATTAAAATTCGTCCTTTTTTCCCCCAAGTAGGTAGGGGTAAATTTAAATAAATGGTTCATTTTGTGTTCCGATGAACAAAGTAAAATTGCATGTATCTATAAATGTCCTTAAAAATACTTAGCTGCCTAGGTTTCTTAAAGAACTTTAAAATTGGTGAACCAGAGAAATGAATTACTTGTAGGACTATAACCCAGGTTGAGAGGTTATGTATCTCTGTCGCTTCTTCTTCTACACACAGACACACAGGAGATCACGTAAATGCGTTTCCAAGATTTTTGCTTGCATTGCTTGTCCCTGGTAAGGATACCATTGCTCTCACTTCTACTGTTATTTATACACTTAAACTTTCATTTCATCCCTATATCTTTTGCTTGAATATTTCCGAGGAAGCCCTCAACCTTCTCCAGAAAGGTACCTACATTTCACCCTCCATGACTTATCTCAAATTCATTGTTTTTAAATAAAATTGCAGAGGATCCTGGAATTCACTTGGAAACGAGTGTTTCTTCCTGGATTGGATTAAAAACAGAGAACCTGAACTTGTGCAGCCATTTTTACCTTACACAGAGATGCGCCGAAGAATATTTGACAGCTGATCAGGGAGGTCGCCCACCACAGCCTTGCTGAGACAGCCTGTAACTCAGTTGTTGGGTCTGGAGGGAATTTGGGGGCAGCTGATATGACCAGAACTGCGGGGGAGGCTTGGAGTGGTAACTCTCTATGAACCGATAAGGAATTGCCTCAATATTGCAGCAGCTAGTAGGGTTGGGCCCGTGGATACTGGCTCTGTGGCCCCATGTCACATCCTCTCCAGGCTACTTTATCCAGACCGTGATGGGAGGAAAGTGATACCGAACACTGATGATCACAGTAAAAGTCATCCTTATTACTTACATGGCTTGAGTTTTTAAGAAAGAAAAAATTGGTGAAAAATCCCTGGGCCTTCTTGGCTGTGCAGTGCTAACCCTGCAGCACCAAAATCATGACTGTGGGAGATTAAAGGTCTGTTGGAACCTCTCATGTTCCTTTCAGGTTCCTGGCGTTTCACCGTTTCATGAGAGCAGTGACATCTAGTGCCGTCCCCTCCCCCCCAGGACAGCAGTGACTCTGAACTAAGTGTATTTATTTCAGAAGTAGCCTAGGTGCAACTAGAGATGATCATACCAAGTGAAGTAAATCAGAAAGAGAAACACCATATGATATCACTTATATGTGGAATCTGAAATATGACACAAATGAGCCTATCTGTGAAACAAACAGAATCACAGGCATAGAGAACAGACTGGTGGTTGCCAAGGGGGAGGGGGCTGGGGGAGGGATGGATTGGGAGTTTAGGGTTAGTCGATGTAAACTGTTATATATAGAATGGATAAACAACAAGGTCCTACTGTGTAGCACAGGGCACTACATCCAATCTCCTGGGATAAACTATAATGGAAAAGTATATAAAAAAGAATGTATATATATGTATAACTGAGTCACTTTGCTGTACAGCAGAAATTAACACAACATTGTAAATCAACTATACTTCCATTAAAAGAAAAACCTAGGAGATACCTTATGAGACAGCTGTATGAATAAAAAGTTTATAACTCTGAAAAAAAACCAGAAATCAGATAGAGCTGGATTGAATCATGTTTCTAACACTGAGATTAGAATTTCTCTTATCTTTAATTTCCTGATTATAAAAGAGAGATATTATTGTGTAACTCACCAGGTAGTTACAAAGATTAAATCAGACAATGTATGTCAGCTGTTTAAAGTGGTTTGTTTATAATAGTCTTAAAAAAAAAGTTGCCCCTGGGGAAAAAAAAAAGTAGCTTACACGCTTGACTTCATCTGGGGCCTGACTTTCACCATTTTTGAAACCCATCCCATTAATCTAAGTCAGGGGCCTCGTCTGTTCCAGATTTTCATGACCACTGGGGCAGGTTGGCCTGGGAGGCCAGACATTTTCTTGTATTCTGGCCCCGTGCCACACAGTACTCAGCTCAGAGGCTCCCTGGGAATAAGGCACTTCTGGGACCAATCTGAGGATTTGCAAAGCATTTCAAGTGAGCCCAAAACTACTTTTAATAAAAAGGGGGTAGAGGCTTAAGACCAGCCTTTTCTCCTAATGCATTTTGACAAAAACGGTTGTTTTGAATTAGATGGGAGTGGAAAGCTCTTAAGGAATAAAAGTGAAAACTCACCAAAGGCTTTTATGTTCATACGTGTTCTGAAGTTTTCTGCTCATTATCAGATTGGTTTTTTATGCCTAGGACTTCATGAATATGTATTTTATTTGTACTTTTTGGTGAGCACAGTACAGAGGAATTGAGTGAGTTTGAGAGAAAAGAATGTGGTTTTTTTTCACATCTTTATTGGAATATAATTGCTTTACATTGTTGTGTTAGTTTCTGCTGTATAACAAAGTGAATCAGCTATACATATACATATATCCCCATATCCCCTCCCTCTTGCGTCTCCCTCCCACCCTCCCTATCCCACCCCTCTAGGGGGTCACAAAGCACTGAGCTGATCTCCCTGTGCTATGCGGCTGCTTCCCACTAGCTGTCTATTTTACATTTGGTAGTGTATATATGTCCATGCCACCCTCTCACTTCGTCCAAGCTTCCCCTTCCCCCTCCCCATGTCAAGTCCATTCTCTACGTCTCAGTCTTTATTCCTGTCCTGCCCCTAGGTTCTTGAGAACCTTTTTTTTTTTTTTTAGATTCCATATATATGTATTAGCATACGGTATTTGTTTTCTCTTTCTGACTTACTTCACTCTGTATGACAGACTCTGGGTCCATCCACCTCACTACAAATAACTCAATTTTGTTTCTTTTTATGGCTGAGTAATATTCCATTGTATATATGTGCCACATCTTCCTTATCCGTTCATCTGTCGATGGACACTTAGGTTGGTTCCCTGTCCTGGCTATATTGTACATAGAGCTGCAGTGAACATTGTTGTACATGACTCTTTTTGAATTGTGGTTTTCTCAGGGTTTATTGAAAGAGAAGAATCTTTTTAGAAAGGTTTGCTACAAATCCTGCCCACCCCACACTCCTGAACACTCCTCCCCCTGCATCACCCACTTCTGAGGCCTTATAGATGTTTAAGAATGGCTGTAAACCTCTGTTTCTGTTTCTGGTTTTAGTCTAATGTGGGTGGCAAGGAGGTCTTTTTATTTCTTATTTAGAGCAGTTCCTGCTGGGCTGTACACAGTTGAGCTTGTGCTAATGTGGACCTTTGAAATACCCACTTGCTCTCATTCTAGAATTCTCTTTTTTAATTTTCATTTAAAATAAGTCTTGGGGCTGGCCCTCTCTCTTGTAGAGTCTGTCAGAAGAGCTTTTTCATAGGTCTCATCAGTCCCTTCAGTTTTAAGCAAAAGTGAAAAATACATAGTTATTTCATCACTAGTGGGCATGTCTTAGGATGACAACTCTTTGAGCCATTATTGGCAGCTGACTTGGTTAGTGATGTCAGATGCTGAGTGCTAGGATGCCTCTATCTCATCTACATTCAGTTGTTGTAGACACACACACACACACACACACACACACATATATATATATATATATTTTTTTTTTTGAAAACTTGTACAGAATAGCATAAGCGCTCACCTTGTGTTAGTTTGGGTTGGGGGAAGCAGGCTGAAGCGCCATCTGCTGGTTCCTTCCCCTTTTTCACAAAACCCTTCTTGTAGTTTAAGAAAAAAAAATCCATTATTTGAAATTCAGCCCTTCTTCTCCAAATTCCAACACAGATTTCTCATGAAAAGTTTCCTAAAAGCTAGCAAAAATCCATATATTGGTTTTTAGATTTCGGCCTGGGTTATGGGGCCAGTGACAACATAACCCAGTGAGGATGGAGGTACATTTCTTTAACCAGCTCACTTATTTGGACCAAGTTCTCCAATTCCTAGAGATAACCAAGAGATCCTTCCTGGGCTGTAAATAGATCCTTGATCTTCATTCACTTCTTCATATAGTCATTGAACAAATATTTACTTAGCATGTGCTATGAGCCAGCCACATGGGATGCATCAGTGGACAAATATGTCTTGTTATCCTGTATCCATCCCAGGAAATTCCTTGCCCACATGGGTTTACATTTTAATGGGAGATACAGCAATAAACCATAAACCTAATAATTCCATTGTTTAATACGGTGGAAGCTTGGAAATGTTGTAGAAAAAAATGGCAATCAAAATAAAGGAGATGGATGAGCAGATGGAAGCTGGGATAGTCCTGGTTGAGAGAGTATAGCTTGAGCAAAGGTAGACATGAGAAAGAAGTCATGTACATATCCAGGCAGAGGGAACAGCCACTACAAAGGCCTAAGGAGAAAGTTTGCCTGGTGGGTCCAGAAACACCTAGAAGACCATGTGTCTGGGGCAGAGGGAGTGAGGGAGACAGAGGGTAGGAGATGAGGTGCGCATATGCTAAAACATCTCTTGTTACCCCCTCTCCACCCCAGGAAATGCCTGCCCCTAAATCACCTTTAATGGACTTTCCTTGCTTGACATGGCTGAGCGTATTCTAGTTGTCAGTAGGAATTTCACATTAGTATGAATAGCCCCTTGTATCTTTAGTATCATTCTGTGTCATGATTGATGTGCCTTTTATCCCCTGGGTTACATTTTCTGGGACCTTCTAAAGGTTTGGGGGAGAGCTGAATTGTAAGGGACTGTCCCCTCTGGGGCTGGGATGGCAACAAGCCTGGCATTAGCAATCTAATAGAAATACGTCTTGTTTGACTAACCTGTAACAAATGTAAATTCTTTGTTAGAGCTTCCCTTACTAAACCTTGAAGCTGTTTTTGCCATGAATGGGATGGCAATCTATCATTTTGGCTAATCAGTTCAACTAAATGACCTATTGAGTAAGTCAAATAGACAAAGATTTGTTTTCCTGCTATATTGATCCTCATTGAGTCTCATGCAGTTTGATTAATTTGAACTCGTAAAAGTATAGATTCCAAGGGACATGAGCTATCCTCTGTTGTAACTTTTTTATTCCATAGCTCAGAGAGTTTTTTCTGATGTATAGCACAACCATTCAATCAGCTCTGTGTGTGTGTGTGTGTGAAATTTATCTCTTACTGTAAATTCTACCTCCAGAATTCAGGATGGTATTTTTCCACTCGTGTTCTTACAAGAAGACAAGTGAGTTTCAGAGATTTGTTGTTTATAACTTGTTCCTTCTTTGCCTCAAATATAAAATGACTCAACAGTCACTGCTCTTTGGCGGGGGGGGGGGCGGGGGGAGGATGCAGGGGGGTCGGGAATAATTGATTTGAGCTGGTGATGAAAAACAGAATCAGATGACCTGAGCATTGAGTTTCCTGGTACAGTTGGCAAAGACATTTGACCTTCTCAGAAAGGTCAGGCTCTAAGGACTGGATATTGTCAACTTTTCAATATTAGTTACTAGAAAATGCACTGCCTGACCCCGCTGCCATGTTCCTCTTGATGTATCTGGCCCTGAAACAAATTGTCAAAGACAGAAGTGAACCAGCACAGAAGACATATCAGAAATTCTGTGTGGCTCTGTGTATCACATCTAGATTAAATAGCCAGTTGGGGCATCCTTTGGAATATAAAACGTTGGGGGAAATTGAGGTATTATATCCTAATCATCTTTCACATTTGCATTTCCCTAAAGTTCAATAGCTTCTATTATTCACCTTATCTCTGAGCAATTTTACTTTCCATCTTAGCTTCTCTTCTTAGGTATCTCCTTACTGGATCTCATTATCTACGTTTATTTCTCTAGTCTAGAGGATCCTGAAGGGCGAAGTTTGAATTTTTCCCTTTTATAGGAAAATACAGTCTCGCTTGTGATACAGAGAAATTAACCTGGATGGGGCACAGGGCCACTCTGCCTGGCTGGCTGCTTTGCTCTAGTTAGAAAGGAAAGACTGAATCCCAGGCAACTGGCTGGTCCCTTGCAGAGGCTCCCAAGGTCTTCCTCCTTTTTCCTGTAGTCTTTAGAATTTTCAGAACTTGATACCTGTTTCTATTCCAGTGCAAGAATAAAGCTCATTCCATGGAGAAGTAACAGTAGTATTGACTGTGTCATGCAGCAACGTGGAAATGAAGAATTTACTGGTACTCATGCCTTACTGCCATCTGCTAATTCCTGGAACTATCGTTTTCTTAGAATTCATTAGATATTTCACAAGTTTCTGTTAAGGACACTTTTTGCTTGTGAGCACTTAAAAGCACTTTAAAAGACCTTTATAAATCCATTAAAAAGAAGTAAAAAGTTTGAAAAAGTTCTCTCTTTCTCCCCTGATATACTTTTCCTTTTCTTCACTGAAGCCAATACAGAATCTCGGACTGCATTTTGTATCTTATCTTTATCCAACACGGCAATGTTTACCTTCTAAACATAGCACGGACCCAATCGCCATTGAGATGGAGTTGCTCTTTATATCAGTAGAAGTGTTCCAGCTAATAAGTGAAGACGGGATCCAGGAATTGGAGTTTCATTGTTTTTCAGTCCTGATGACTGACGGGCTGTAGGCCGGATACCAGTCGTTGCTACCTTTACAAAGAAGGGGAGGACCTGGCATGACATTCCTCCTGGTGGGAGTACACAGTACAAGTATAAAGAGTCCTCGCCCAAGTCAGATAGGAATCGGATCAAGCCTCTAGATCTCACTAGCCGTCTACACTGGAGCATGTAAGATGAAAATACAGGGATGCCAAATCCAGAATGTGTAAAATACTCCAGGACAAATGGCCAGTTTTCTTTATAACCAAATTGCAAGGGAGATGATGAAAAGGGATGGTAGGGAATCTGTAGGTGAAGGAAATGTCAGAGCCAGCGGCCATTGCACTGTCTCGACCTCATTTAGATCCTGATTTAAGCAAAAGGTTGAAAAACAAATGTTATGAGACAATAGGGGAAATGTGAACACAGACGGGACATTTGCTAATGTTAAAGAATCGCTGTTAGCTTTTTAGTGTGCGACACTGGTTGTTATTAGGTTCTTTTTAAGTAGCTCCAATCTTTTAGAGATCCATGCTGAAAGATTCATGAATGAATTGAAAACAAGTCGTACTGAAGTCAAAAAGGAAATGGAATACAAATTATGGGAAATGTGTCTCAGAATTATGCTTTCCATTGTTAACTTATTCCCTTTGGGTGTTCCGCATGTTATATGATTCATAAATCCCATCTAACCCAACTTGAGACGCTTGATTTTTTAAAAAATGTTATTGAAGTATAGTTGATTTACAATGTTGTGTTTAATTTCTGCTCTATAGCAAAATGACTCAGTTATACATATATATATTCTTTTTCATATTCTTTTCCATTATGGTTTATCACAGGATATTGAATATAGTTCTGCACGCTATACAGTAGCACCTTGTTGTTGATCCATCCTATAGATACTAGTTTGCATCTGCTCATCCCACACTCCCAGGCCTTCTCTCACCCACCGCCCCACCCCAGCCCTTAGCAACCGCAAGTCTGGAGAAGGCTTGATGTTTTGCTGTCAACCACATGCATCTGTTACAAGCATACAGACAAGTTACAAGTTACAGACAAATGAAACCATTTAAATAGGATTCTAAGAATTACTAGTTTTGCTTCAAAATTCTTTTATTTTGATACTTTTTCCTTAATTTTCATGTATCTGGTCTTCAACTATGGATGATAGTTTAATCATTTACTCAACACTTCTATTTATGTAATACTGAATATTGATAATTGATATAAGTACTTACAACTCCTCACACCTCTGTAGATATCATACCCTTAAAGAGGCCAGCCAGCAATAAGCATGCAGCCAGTATTTGTTAAATGAAGAAATGAAATTTTCTTTAGTACTATTTTAAACTCGTTGTGAAAGCCAAAGAATATTATACTTTTAATACACTCCTCTTGTTCAGTAATTACTGATTAACATATTTTACAAGATTTTTAAGAGTAATCATTATAATTTAAAAGCACTTTTTAATACTTCTACAGAAAAAGCAATTAGAATGTTCCATATTCCTTTTTTTACATTAAGAAACTTTTTAATAAACATTTTTTTCTTTAATAAAAATGTTACATAATCACTAGTGAGAAAATCAAAAGTACCAAAGAAGTCTTTATTCTATTACCAGACACAACTGCTATTACCATTTTTATTTCTTTTTAGTCTTTGTAAAAACAAAGTTACACTCAAATTAAGAAACATTCCTGTCTTCAATTTTAGAGATAGAATCCCATCACATGAATGTTTTTCTTTGAAATTTCCTCTTGGTATTGTTTTTTCTTTAATTAAAACAGTAACTTCGAAGCTTTTTAGAAAAATGGGAACTCTTCTACCCGGTGAAATGTGCACAAAAACAGACTGTAAGTACAGGCACTACTTTCTGGCAGCATATGACAACACCTTGAAAGAAGAGGGCTATTTTTAAATTTTTAAAATTTATTTATATTCATTTTTTGCCCTGGGAACAGTAGGCCTATTTTAATTTCTAGTAATAGGTTTAGCTTGTTAAGTCATCCTTTTAGATGGACCTAAAGATTAGTAATAGGAACAACTTATACCAAGATATAAAATAAAGAAATAAAATACTACCCCTTTGCAGTGCTTTCCTTCCCTAAACCACGCTCCATTAATGCCACTATTGAATTTTGTCCTCTTTGCATTGAGTAGCTATCAAAATCTGGAGCAAGCCATCATATGTCTTTTTTTATTTTTTATTTTTTAAATTAATTAATTTATTTATTTTTGGCTGTGTTGGGTCTTCGTTTCTGTGCAAGGGCTTTCTCCAGTTGCGGCAAGTGGGGGCCACTCTTCATCGTGGTGCGCGGGCCTCTCTTGTTGCGGAGCACAGGCTCCAGACATGCAGGCTCAGTAGTTGTGGCGCGTGGGCTTAGTTGCTCCGTGGCATGTGGGATCCTCCCAGACCAGGGCTCGAACCCGTGTCCCCTGCATTGGCAGGCAGATTCTCAACCACTGCGCCACCAGGGAAGCCCCCATCATATGTCTTTTACTTGAAACAAGCAAAACTTTTGAGCTCAGTCCTGTTGGGCTTCACCACTGTGAAGACCCCCCTTCTTTGTGCCTTCCCTCTCTCTCTTCTTCTCTCTCCCAATTTCTCCTTTCAAAGGAAATTTATAATTGCTTTCTAGTCTCAGAGCTCAACAGGCAAATAGGAAAAAGGCTTACACAGCTAGAGAAGTGAATTTTGAGCAGTGAGTTTTGTACAAAATTAAAGGCATTCCGTTCCATGTGATAGTAGTGATTGACTCCTATGGTCCCTCATTTTGTGGCTGCTTTACACTTTCCAAGGGATTTCTTTGTTTAACTCATAAGGGATTGGAACAGACGTTAATCTTCTCATTTAATAAGACTTAGGCGGTGATGCAGTTTGGTTCACGTTGAAGAGCTTGACTTTGACGGAGCCTAGATGAGAATGGGACCCTGTGACCCCCATCCTCCTGCTTCACACACTCGGAGGTTATGCTTGGGGACAGGAGGCCCATGTCCCACAACCATGACCAACCCAATGTTTCTTGGAGTTCAGTCTTCCAAGGTAATAAGGCTCCCATGGTCTACAGAGCTGAACTGAAGTCAAGCCAAGTCTTGGGGCCACAGGGGCAGAAATAGGTTAAATGGCCTGACCCTCCCACTCTGCCTGGACTCATCTGCATCCTGATCCATACACTCACCTACACCCCAGCCCATCACCTTGCACTACCTTTGTCCAGATGAGCTGAGTGTGGGCACCAAAAACATCTGTGTGTTTCACTCATCTCCTTTAAAATCTTTGTTCTTTTCTGATGTCAGCCAAGCTTCTCTGCTCAAGGCCAAGGGTAGACCTAGGTCATTTAGCATGGACGTTCTATTTCCTTCATTTTACATGTCCCGCTATTCCTCAGGCGCTGGCTTTGTAGGATAGACTTTTTTTTTTAAATGCGATCCATTATATTCCTCCAGGTTGGGAAGAGTCAGTGGGACATTTTTTTAAGTTTTATTATTTTTTACACAATTTTAAAGGTTACTTTCCATTTACAGTTATTACAAAATATTGGCCGTCTTCCCCGTGTTGTACAGCACATCCTTGAGCCTGTGCTACACCCAATATTTTGTCCCTCCCACTCCCTCTGCACTGATAACCACTCATTTGTTCTCTCTATCTCTCACTCTGCTTCTTTATTGTTATATTCACTAGTTTGTTGTATTTTTAGATTCCACATATAAGTGATATCATACAGTATTTGTCTTTCTCTGTCTGATTTATTTCACTCAGCATAATACTTTCCAAGACCATCCATGTCTCTGCAAATGGCAAAATTTCATTCTTTTTTATGGATAAGTAATATTCCACTGTGTATCTGTACCACATCTTTTTTTATCCATTCATCTGTCGATGGACACTTAGGTTGTTTCCATATCTTGGCAGTTGTAAATAATGGTGCTGTGAATGTTGAGGTGCATGTATCTTTTTGAATTAGTGTTTTTGTTTTTTTCTTTTTTGGATCTACCTGGGGGTGGAATTGCTGATCATATGGTAGTTTATTAAGTTTTTTGAGAAACCTCCATACTGTTCTCCATAGTGGCTGCACCAATATACATTCCCACCAACAGTGCACGAGGGTCCCCTTTCCTCCACACCCTCTCCAGCATTTATTGTTTCTAGATTTTTTGATGATGGCCATGCTGACAGGTGTGAGGTGATAGCTCATTGTGGTTTTGATTTGCATTTCAATGGGATCTTTTTAATGTTGGATGTTACACAATCCCTAGCAGGGTGAGATGCAGGTGGAGGGTAAAGAGAGTAGAAATATGGTAAGTAGCTTAAAAAACACCTCCATTAAATCCATACTCAGTACAAGTGTTTTATATGTCATCTCAACATATTGCAGTAGTCTTTCACAATAAATATTCTATCCCCCATTTTACAGAACAGGAAATGAGGGTTCTGGGAAATGTGACCTGAGTAGGGACAGACTCAGGATTTGTGACACGGATCCTCCTTCAAGTAATATTCAAATATTTAACACATTTTCATAGCAGGGAGCAGGCTGGCAATGATGAGGGATGCTTTCCGATCTCCATTCATGGGCACTGGCTGTTTCAGCAGGAGTTGGACTCATTTTGTCAGCTTTCTAAGAGTTACCGAGAGATCTGAGATCTTTTCCCAAATTATTTTAGCCCTGTTTTAACACTCCTTATAGATCAGTCCTCTGCTTTCCACTTCTTAATTTGCTCTGACCCTTCCTAGCTGGTGAGTGGCAGAGGTGTGGTTTAAAACGTGATCTTCCTGTGTTCTTTGCTTGTATCATCTGCCAGCATTTCTTAAGATTCATGAATGTGTGTGGTCGGTCAAATGATCACTAGTAAATTAACTCCATAAACATTGATTGAGTGGCTATTCTCTGTCTTGAATTTGGGTATTGTTTTATGGTTTACAAAGAGCTTTCACAGCTATAATCTCATTTAAATCTGACCCAGGAACACAGGGATGTCACAACCAACCCTCCTTCACATGCAGAACAGACTCCCCAGTAGGGTCAGGACACTCTTGTCTTCTAACTCCAAGTTTTATTATACTGTAAAGCTCCTGTGTTCCTGGGTTTCTTTCAGGTGATGCTACTGTCCAGCCTGAGAATAAGAAAAAAGAGGGAAGGGGGGGGTGGTTACTTAGTAGCTGTGATTTTGAAACCAAGAGAATGGCCACTTCAGTGGCCATTTCTTCGCCCAGAGCTCTAAGGATGGCATTAATAGCCACGTTAAACACAACACTGTAATTCAACTATATTTCAAAAAAAATAAATTAAAAAAAATAGCCACATTAGAGGTAGAAGAGGAAACCTTCCTTTTGAAAAGACTATGATGATAACACACTTCTTGAAGGTTTAGAAGAGTTTTTTTTGCTGTACGCGGGCCTCTCACTGCTGTGGCCTCTCCCGTTGCGGAGCACAGGCTCCGGACACACAGGCTCCGCGGCCATGGCTCACGGGCCCAGCCGCTCCGCGGCATGTGGGATCTTCCGGGATCGGGGCACGAACCCGTGTCCCCTGCATCGGCAGGCGGACTCTCAACCACTGCGCCACCAGGGAAGCCCTAGAAGAGTTTTATATTTCATGATATAATGGGGTCAGTAAGGCTTCACAGAGGTGATGCCGTCGGAACTGTGTCTCAGGGAGTCAGGATTTATCTGAAGCAAGAGGGGGGATAAGAGGCAAGACTGTCTCTTCCTGGGAGAGGAATAGGAGCCAGACTCAGAGGGGTGCTAGAGCAGGGAGGGTTCAGGAGTGCAGGGCAGGAAGGAAGTGTCGGTGGAGGAGTGGCTGAAGCCCCCGGAAGCGTCCATGCCAGAGGTTACATGACCAAAGGGATGGATGAGAATCATGACCCAGTTGGGAAGGTCGACTGACAGAGGAAAGCCCAGAAATGGGATACTAACATTCTCTCAATTCTCTACTTAATTCCGTCATAATAAACCTGTTTATCAAGAGTGAGAGGTGGTGAGTGGTATCTTCAAGGTACCTTCCACAAAGAGGAAATGTCAGCCCTCAATGTTTTTATGTTCCTTCAAAAGAGAAGACAGCCTTCCCACTGAGTATTGTTCTGGAGACACATGCAAACCTTACAATCAAAGGTTGGATTATTTGATGACTTTTTTAGGCTCAGTTGGAAAGCATCCTGTTCACCCTTCAAGGCAGTATAGGGTAGCAGGAAGACAGGACCTCAAGAGACAAAATTCCTACACTGGAATCCCAGCTCTGCCGTGTGCTCCCAGTGTGACCTTGGGTATATGACACAGTGTGGTGACAACACTCAGAAGTGTGCTTGGGGACAAGGATTAATCTGTGACTTATAGTTCAATCCTCTGCCTATTGTGCTTTAAATGAAGTGCCTAATTTTCACCCCTTTCCCGTTTTCTTTCTTCATTTAAAGGATTTCTTTGTACTTTTAAAAAGCATTTTTACAGTGGGAAAAAATATGTAAGATAAAATACCCCAATTGTGTTTCTTATATACTCATGTGAATAATGTTGGTATAGTTAGTATGAGACATTAATTTTATTCATTAGTATGGGTAATATTGGTATATGAATGAAGAAAAAAGACCAGAATGTTGCTAATCTGAAGACTAAATCCAATTTCAGTTACATGATTTTATTTATTTATTCTTAGAAAACAGGAACGATTATTCCCATATTCAGGGGTTGAGGCGGAAGTTCAAAACTTTAGTTGTATTTCTGCTTGGGAAAATAGCAGAGATCTAAAATTAGTCTTAGAAGACCACAGATATGTACCCAGCCAAATTTAATGTGGGATTTTAAAGTTCATGGAGTTAAATAGTTTAAGGCAACACTGTACAAAGCAAATAGAAAGTGCACTTTTAAACAGGTTTTTTTGTTTGTTTTATTTGGTAAGGTATCAAAACCATTTGAAGAACGTATTTACATTTTTATGATAATGATACTTAAAATATTTGGCATCGTGAAAAATGTATTAAATGTGAAAACATTAACAAAGTGAGAGGTTTTTCTTTAAAGGAATTTCTTTAGTGGGTATCACAGTGGCTACCTCAAAAGAAAACACTCCTCTATGTGGTAGACGTTCTTAATTCTTAGCTATGGATTTCTACACTTATAATTTAGTTGGTAGTTATGTGTGGCAATGACTAGTGTTAAAGTTGTGATGTTGTATCTATGGAACAGAAACAAACTCACAGACGTAGAAAACAGACTTGTGGTTGCCAAGAGGCGGGGGGGAGGGGAGGGAAGGATTGGGAGTTGGGGATGAACAGATCCAAAATATTACATAGAGGATGGATAAACAACAAGGTCCTACTGTACAGCACAGGAAACTGTATTCAATATCCTGTGATAAACCATAATGGAAAATAATATGAAAAAGAATATATGTATGTATAACTGAATCACTTTGCTGTACAGCAGAAATTAATACATTGTAAATCAGTTATACTTCAGTAAGATTTTTATTTTAAAGAAAAGCTGTGATGTTAGAACACTTTTTGAAAGGATGTCTATGATCTAGTTATTTCTTTTCCTGTAGTTCAATAAACTTGAGTTAAGGTTTAATAAAATAAGATGAGGTGTAGCTTTAGTCCTACCATTTGAGAAAACTGGATTATGGAATGTAGCTCCTTCAGAATTGAAACTAGGCACCTACTCTCAAAGCAAAAAAAAATTTTTTTTTAAAAGCAAAGAAGAATCTTGTGATTTAGTCTCTGCAAGTCAGCCTCCTGTCTTCCTAGAGTGTGTGACTTCAGTTGACAGCAGTTATTTTAACCTGAATCCCTCAAAGACCAATTCTTCATTCATTTGTCATGTTCCAAGACTAGCCACTCTCAATACCTAACGGAGAAAATTGCTGGCATCGCATTTTATGTAGTAGGTTCAAAGGGACTAACTTATCATTGGAGGGAAGGTGGGAGAAGTTCACAGTGTCCCGAACTCCCTCATTCCCCAACACGGGCAATGCCGTCCAATAGGGAATAGGTAGGGGAAAAGTGGTAGAACTCTCAAAAACATCTGAAATCAACAGCATCCATTTCTGCGACAATGCACAATCTCCTTGAAGTTAGAAAATAAAAGCAAAAAGAATGAGCTCCGTCTTGTGGAGAGACCATCCTCTGTCACATGCATCTGTTACCCCGATATTTTTTATATGATTCTTAAACAAATGAATATGATATGGGGGAAAGTTTATCAACTGTGGTCTGATTGGAACAATTTCCAGTAAATAAAGACATTCGGTAGCATTAGTGTATGTGTTGGTTTCTTGAGATTTAAGAACATTTTCAAGATATATGGTACTAAATAGTAATAAGGGACAGAGAAATCAGGAGAAAAAGCTAGCTTTCTGTTGGAAAAAAATCTATAAATGATGACAAGCAAAAGGCGTGATTCTTAAAGAATCATAGACATTTAGATCTAGAAGGAATCTTGGACATCATTTAGTCAAACCTCCTCATCTAACTAGGTGAGGAGATATTCTTTATTTCCTAATTAAAATGATAAATTATCATTTCAAGTCCCATGTGAAGTGGAACTAAACCAGGGAAAAGAGGTCCAGTGTTGGGGCAAGTTGCGTTATGTTTTTGAAGCTTCTAGTCAACAGTTATGTACATGAAGAGATTAAAGTGAGCTGGAAGTTCCTCAAGGAACTTCAGTGAGGGAAAAATCAGGGAGAAGTTTAGTTTGGCTGGAGTGAAAGGGTACTTCTGAGAACCTCAGTTTTTTTTTTGTTTTTATTTTTAATATTCTAACAACAGGTATGGAAATAGGTCTGGTTAGCAATAGTCTAAATGCAAAGTGAAAAATACCGTCCCAAATTCTAGGTATTTGGTCATGCATGGCTCATGGTGTTGTAGTCACCTGTTTTATCTTGTATGTATTTGAATCCTCTCTCAACTAGACTGCCATCTCTTTTAGGGCCTCTGCTGTATATTACAGTCTGTTTCCTATCCATTGTACCTTACCTGGCACCTTAAGTGGCACATCTTTATTTTTTATTTTTTTATTTTATATTGGAGTATCGTTGATTAACAACACTGTGTTAGTTTCAGGTGTACAGCAAAGTGATTCAGTTATACATATACAAGTATCTATTCTTTTTCAAAATCGATTCCCATTTAGTTTCTTACAGAATACTGAGGAGAGCTCCCTGTGTTATACAGGAGGTCCTTGTTGGTTATCTATTTTATATATAGTAATGTAACTTCTTAAAAACTTGATGATTTATTAGTTGTTGATTGATAACTGTACCTTTAAAATAGAAACTTCATGTTCCTTAGCTATGTGATTCAAAGGTAAAGCATGATGAAGACATACCTTTCTAAATCAGATTCTCTCACTGACTCTCTCTGGGAGTTCTAATTCCTTTCTGTGTCTTTTATTCAAGACTTAATAGATGATCTTATTTATAAAGCAGAGATAGAGGCAGAGACGTAGAGAACAAACGTGTGGATACCAAGGGGGAGGGGGCAGTGGGGTTAAAAAAAAAAAAAAAAGACTTAAACTAGGAGTTACAGCCCTCAATACTTCCCTAGCATAAAGCTCTTTGTAAGCAACAGGAGAGTTTTCTTTTCTTTTGTAAAAGTCTCAGCCACGATAGTGATACTATCTGCAAAAATACATACTTGGAATGGACCAAACCCCCATATAAAATATACTAATGCCTTATTTTGGAAGTTTTCCTCTAGTGGTTTTATTTTATTTTCCTTCCCCAAGCACATAAAAATGACCACAAAGGTATTTCTACAAAACATTTCAAGCTCTCTTTTGAAGATAACGATGATACATATTTTATGATTTTGATTTCCTTGAATGGACAAAAAGTATAGGAAAAGAATCATTTCAATCTCAAATCCGTGGTTTGCAATGTTTGCTTTAGTGAGGATAAAAAGTTTATTGAGTTACCTGTGAATCTTTAAAAATATGCTTTTGGTGGTAGGGGGGATAGCATTATACTAATCTCATACTTGGATTGTTGGCTGTTGTCCTCAGAGTGGGTTTGTGTCACCTGCTGGCAGAGCTGACTTATGTAGTGCCATCTCCGCCTGCTGCAATTTTTGGAAAGCTTAAAAAAATAATAATTCTTTAGTGTATTAATTAAAAACCTAAGGCCGAGTTTCCCAGTGTCTTTTACATAGTTTGTAGGGCTTGGGAAAACACAAAGATACACTCCCCACGCGTGTTTTTGACCTGAAATTGGCTAGAGTCTGGCATGGCAGCCACGCCCACACATCATAGCAGCATCGACTGCCCTGCTCTGGGGATGACCGTCGTTCCAGAGGACACTGAAGTCGCACAGGCAGCTTCCCGCACCGCAGTTTACGCTGGAGGATGGAGCCTCTCTCCATTTATTAGTGCTGCTCCCACTTCGATGTGTTTAGTGAACTTCAGTTGTAATTTCTGTGTGTTGCTTTAAAAACTTGTAAGCACTTGAGACTTCGGAGCTAGTCTCTAGTGGAAACATCTGTTTGTTTCTATTACTGTGTCTATCTATGTTTCTTTCTGTTAGGTTAAGAAAGGGATAATGTCCTAAAAAAGGAAAAAAGCGGGGGTGGGGGGGACCCTGCCCTGGGAGATGAGGATTAGGGCTTGATCTCAGGCTCTGCCAACACTGTAGCTCTAAGGAAGAGAGTCAGGTCAGCTCTTCGAGGGTCACTGTTAAAAGAGCCAGGCGAGGGCTTCCCTGGTGGCGCAGTGGTTGAGAGTCCGCCTGCGGATGCAGGGGACATGGGTTCGTGCCCCGGTCTGGGAAGATCCCACATTCCACGGCGAGGCTGGGCCCTTGAGCCATGGCCACTGAGCCTGCGCGTCTGGAGCCTGTGCTCCGCGATGGGAGAGGCCACAGCAGTGAGAGGCCCGCGTACGGCAAAAAAAAAAAAAAAAAGAGCCAAGCAATTCCTGAGCGTTAACTGGTAGGCGTTGTGCTATTGAGACGCTCTTTTTTTTCATTGGAGTGTAGTTGATTTACAGTGTTGTTAGTTTCTGCTGTATAGCAAAGTGAATCGGTTATACATATACATATATCCACACTTTTTTATTTTAGATTCTTTTCCCATACAGGCCATTACAGAGTACTGAGTGGAGTTCCCTGTGCTATACAGTAGGTCCTTATTAGTTATCTATTTTATATATAGCAGTGTGTGTGTGTCAATCCCAATCTCCCAATTTATCCCCCCCTTTCCCCCCAGTAACCATAAGATTGTTTTCTACATCTGTGACTCTATTTCTGTTTTGTAAATAAGTTCATTTGTACCCTTTTTTTTAAGATTCCATATATAAGTGATATCATGATATTTGTCTTTCTGTGTCTGACTTACTTCACTCAGTATGACAATCTCTAGGTCCATCCATGTTGCTGCAAATGGCATTATTTCATTCTTTGTTATGGCTGAGGAATATTCCATTGTATATATGCACCACATCTTCTTTATCCATTCCTCTGCTGATGGACCTTTAGGTTGCTTCCATGTCCTGGCTATTGTGAATGGTGCTGCAATGAGTATTGGAGTGCATGTATCTTTTGGAATTATGGGTTTCTCCAGGTGTATGCCTTTTATCAGCAGGCATCTTTTGAGCTTCAACTATGTGTGAAAAAAGTACTACCCTAGATTCTGTGGGGTACAAAAGAGTATAAGAGAAGATCCCTTCTCCCAGGGATTATCCACCAGCGCGTCGACCGCCTATATTACAACAAACCTTATTTGAAAAATCACTTCAGTAGTAACTTGGGTTTAAAAATTGTTTTCATGTCCCTTCTTCTGTCTCCACACCTGTAATAAACATGGCCAGCAGGTGCCCTGCTGGGGGCCGAGCTCAGGAAGATCAGCCAGTGTCCATCTCCTAGGCAGAGAGGGCTTCTGTCACTGGGTGTCCATCAGACCAGCCGAAATCCCCCAAACCTCCAGTGTGTTCCTGTTCAGAGCTTCAGAGGCCCCTGCTACCATGAGCACAGGACTGCAAACCTAAAGGGGAGGATAGGCATCCCTGTTTGCTGGCATTAAAGACACATCAGAGACCTGAGGCAGGCAGGGCTTGGCCGTGGATCGCAGGCTGTGAAATTAGATCTGGGCCTTAGAGGTTATCTTATCTAATATCTATAGCGTATCCAAGTTATCTTGGAGAGACACCTGTTCTCGTACATTGGCCTGAGGTTGTCAGAGGATATGGTCAGGGTCTCGTTTTCTGATGTGCTTTGTACCCAGTGAGGGTGTGTGGATCACTTTTTATCTTCCGTATATCTTAAATGAGAATAAAGAATGCAGCCTTGGTGGGGATATAAATGGTGCAGCCACTGTGGAATACAGTATGGTGGTTCCTCAAAAAAGTTAAATATAGAATTACCGTATGATCCAACAATTCCACCTCTGGTGTACACACAAAAGAATGAAAGTAGGGGCTCAAAGAGATCTTGGAGCACCCATGTTCATAGCAGCATGGTTCTCAATAGTCAAAACCTGAAAGCAACCCAAGCGTCCATCGATGGATGAGCGGATAAACAAAATGTGGTCCACCCGTACAATGGAATATTATTCAGCCTTAAAAAAGGAAGGAAACTATGACACAGGCTACAACACAGATGAATCTTGAAGACATTGTGTTCAGTGCAACAAACCAGTCACAAAAGGACAAACTCTGTATGATTCCATTCTTCTGAGGTACCTAGAGCAGTCAGATTCACAGAGGAAGAAAACAGGAGGGTGGATTCAAAAAAGAATGCAGCCTCCTTTTCCACGAGAGAGGAGGCGTCTCTTTGATTAAACCGAGAGGACGTAATACAAACTGGTGGAGATCGGAGGTTGGTTCAGGCTGGGGGGACGCTGCTGCTCTGTACCTGTCAACAGCCAAAGGCACGTCAGCTGGACCACACTGGCCCTGCTCGGTCCTGCCCTGAGCTGCCCCAGACCTCAGGTTTTCTTGCTGTGACTGAGTCAACAAGAGGGGCGATGAGATGCTGGCTGGGTAGTAGTACACTGGTCAGGGCTTCTGATCCTGACTCTAATCCTGGTCTGTACCATCACATCATTCAGTCCGCATACAAGCCTGGTTGCTACAGCACCACCCAGATCCCGAACATGGAGGGGATGAGCGTGAGCACAAGGCGTAGACAGTTCTGTGTGGCCGCGACGTGATGAATCCATGAGGGGCGGAGGAGGTGCAGCGCTCTGCAGGCGTTTCGGAGCCTCCCAGTTCCCTCCCCGGACAAGCCTTCGTCTTACCCTCATGTCCAGAGCCATCTCAGTAGGTACCCCCAAGAGCAAGCGGCCACCGTCTACAGAAAGCCGAGTGTCAGTATCAGTTAAAGTGTATAAAGAGAATGAAGTCTAGTCGTTTGGCATCAAGCTGTTGCAGAAAAGACATAGTCTCTTAGGAGACATGTATTCACGTCACACACACACACACACACACACACACACACACAAACTAGTACCAAATCAATGATACTCCAATTATAAAATAAAATTTAAAATAAACCCGGTACCCCCAAAATGGTAGGCTCTGGTTTGCAGCCTACTCACCCTCCAGCATTCCCTGCTACTCCCTGAGGCCATCAGCATCCCTGGAGATGTTGTCTTCAGTGATCCAGACACCTGTCTCCCCACCCTCACTCTTTCTAACCCAGAACTTTGCAGCCTGAGCCCATCCTTCAGCTAAGATCTCCTTGAGGGGAGTGTTTCATTCTGACGTTGCAGCTTATCAAACAGAGAACGTGCTAAGGAACTGGATATGTTCCAGAGCCCAACTGCTGAGAATTATGCTCATTCATGGGCCCAGAATACTATGCATCAGGCACAGTGCCAAACAAGGCAGACACAACAATGGAAAATGGGAAAGAAAGAGGCCCTGCTGACCTGGGGATGTCACAGGCTCAGGGGTGTGGGCACCTGTAATATGGTTACAGATGCTGTGGGGATATGAAGAAAGCCCAGAGCGAAAAAGTAGCAACTAACTATTGAGGAGAGAGGTAGGGAAAGACACAATGTGAATTGTGTCCCCCAAAAGATGTGTCGAAGTCCCAATTCCCAGGACCTGGGAATGTCACCTTATTTGGAAGGAGTCTCTGCAGCTGTAATCAAATTAAGATGAGGTCATACTCCATTCGAGTGGGCCTTCATCCAACGTGATCGCCATCTTTACAAGAAGAGAAAACTGAGGCACAGACGCAAACGAAGGAGATGGCCACGTGAAGATGGCGGCAGAAATCTACAAGCCAAGGAAAGTCAGGGACCACGGGCAACTCCAGAAGCTAAGAGGAAGGCGTGGAATAGATTCTCCCCTTCGCCCCTTGGAGAGAGTAGTTCTGCAGGCAATGAGCAAAGACAGGAAGATGTGGGGCACAGGAAAAATAAGAGCTGCTCAGAAAGGGGTGCCCCACTGGGGTACCCTCTGGTACCGAGGGCAGAGTGGAGCTGTGACTGGGAATGGTGGTAGGAGGATAGGCAGGAGTCAGAGCCCACACAGGGTGTGTATGCCATGCTTAGCAGTCTGGACTTGATTCACTGAGGGTTTCGTGGCTGAATGATTGTGAAAAGACACTCGCAGCCTCTCACACTCCACGTGCCGCTCGTTCTGTAGCTTAGAGCATATCCTAGTTTGGACCTGATGTTGCCTTGCCCTCGAGTTCTTCCAGACGAAAGGCCGGGCCAGATGTAGGCTGACTTTCAGACTGGAAATATGGAGACTGTTTTCTGAAACATGCCAGTTCCTTGCATTCGGCATCTGGTTTGATATAGCAACTCCTGTCCACCCCAGACACAGCCTTATGATTGGCATAGAGTGTGCTGAGATGCAAACCGTGATTAAAATCTGTTTTGTTTCTCAGATTCTTGGCACTGTTCCATGAAACACTTCCAATTCTAGTCCGGGCCTCGCTTAACAAAACCAAAACATCTGCTAGCTAGTCTTCCAGGATTGCCTTCCTACATGTGCGCTTATTCTGCACTGTTGAAAGCCAGGGTTTTGAGGTCTACCTTGGTTCAGTTTTTCAATTCTTATTTTCTTATCAAAAACCCACTCTGTCTTTTCATTTTCCTCATTATTTGATTAATGATATTTCCAAGTCTTTTCTAATACGTTTTCCACCTAACGTGAACCTGAAAAAAAATCTAGACGTAATCTAAGGCACTATTTGCTAAAATTTCTGAAAGGACCATTTCTAAGTTGTTCTAAACAGTGAGGCGTGAATGAGTCGACTGCCAAGGGGTAGGGCAGTAGAGTGGAAATTCCTTCCTGATCTCCTCTAAGAATGACATCATATTTGCCCAGAATAGCTTCATTCAGATAATAGTAACTGTTACAGTGCTATAATTTTGAAAACAGTGTGGAAAAAAGTACTAAAGGGAGACTGCAGAGGCCAGAGTCTGAACCCCATTTCTGCCATCAGCTAACACAAGAGCAAACCGTTCTTCTGGCCTCAGTTTTACAGAAAACGAAAGAGGGTCTGATTAGGGTATTTCTAAAGTCTAAAGTTGTGCGATCCTGAGCTTCTTTGTTAATTACAGAAGCAGTGTGAACTCTGAGGAAATATTTTAACATTTGATGACAGCTATAACCCAAGTGCTTTTAGTAAGGTTTGAACCTTGTAAAAAATCTTTTCAATGGTGGCCATATTCTTTGGCAAAGTCTGCCACCTAGTGGCCACAAAGACTGAAAGTCTTTATACAGTTGAACCCCTTACTAAGTTTAATTGACCATCGAATACAATGATTATACTCACTTTTAAAACCTTGAGTCTATTTTAAAAGTAGGAAACTGTTCACAATACCAGTGAATCTGGATCTTTCCTTTTTCCAGATTCTATTTTTAGTTTCTAGACAACCCCCTCTCCACCCTCCACTCCCCACCCCCCCACCCTGCCCCAAATCTTATTAAGGACTGAATGCTTTTATTTGTCTCAGAGAAGGAATAGAAGGTCCTAGTGACTCTAGGACCTGAGTCACGTGTCAGGGCATGTGTACATTATCTTTGCTTTGTGGATCCCTTTAGAGTCTGATGTAGACAGCTGCGTCATCTCTGCAGCAACCTTACATGACCCTTGAGTAGCTTCAGATTCTAAAAAGTATTTGAAAACTTTAAGCAGAAAGGGTCAAGTATTATATTCATAAAAATATTGAATGACTGGAATCATAAGAATAGATCATGCTCCGAATACTCATAGTATGTGTATTCTACTGACGTTAGACACATGCCTAAAACCATATTCTATTCGACATTTTTCTTGGTTCCACTTGGACCCTCTCTTGGACAACATCAGTCAACAGTCCAAAAAAACACTTTGCAAAAGATTTGCAGTGACTCAAAGAGCTAAACATCTTTTCTTGCATTTGTAAAATTTGACCAAAAAGATGATTAAAGTCTTTGCAGAGAGTTGTTTCCTACTCAGAAGGATCACTGCCCTGCTCTGCAGTTTGATAACTTGCCTGCAGTGAGATGATGAGAAAGTGGAGGGCATAACCAGGTGACTGATTGTTCATCTTTTGTTCTGGGAACAAATCTAACTGCTTTCTAGACATCTCCTCTTGATTTTTCTCAAAGACACCTCAGACTTAGTCATGTTCAAAACTGAACCTGTGGTCTTGTCTCCCCTAGACCTGACTCATTTACAGTCTTTTCTCCCTTAGAAAATGGAAGTTCTCGCTAACCCGTTACACAGTTACACAAATCAGGAACCTGAGAGTCATTCTTTTTTTTTTTTTTTTTTCGGTACGCGGGCCTCTCACTGTTGTGGCCTCTCCCGTTGCGGAGCACAGGCTCCGGACGCGCAGGCTCAGCGGCCATGGCTCACGGGCCCAGCCGCTCCGCGGCATATGGGATCCTCCCAGACCGGGGCACGAACCCGTGTCCCCTGCACCGGCAGGCGGACTCTCAACCACTGCGCCACCAGGGAGGCCCGAGAGTCATTCTTGATAACCTTGGTTTCTCTTGAAAGCATTTATGTGCTTGTTATCAAAAAGCAAAACCAAAAAAAAAAACCCAGCCTAAGAAGCATGTAAGGTAGGTGTTATTTTAGCCCCCAGTTTTGGAGATGAAACTGCTGAGGAACAGAGTGGTAAAGAGCTTATAAGTGGTAGACCTAGGATGTGAACCCAGTCTCTGTACTCTCACACAAGAGGCACTCTCTTTAAATCTAGGAAAAAGTTAAGGCTACCCAAAATCATCATTATTTTTAATACTGATTTTGAAATTTCAGACAATGCAACAAGACATAAATTACAAGTAAAAATGAATATCGGAAAGACATGGATGATCCTACCAAAAAAATAAAATCCAACAAGTGAAAGGCATTTTAGAATAAAAAATGTTTCAACAGAGATAGATATAAGAAAAAATATATGAGATACTATTGCAATGGAGTTTTTAAAATTCACTGAAAACACTACATCTGGAGTAACAACAGAAAATGTTTACTTCTTAATGTGTGCTCTACTTTGTTCCATTAAACATACAGGTGACCTATAAAAAGATACTTGGAAAACAGAAATTAAAAATTAATGAACAATAGGTATTAAGGTCACTCCATCCTGTGATAAGTAGCAAAATCTCAGAAGGGAGAACGGAGCCCAGGAATTTATAACCGAGACTTCCTGCTACTCAGTTGACCTCTATCCCAACCACACACAAACACGCACATGCTATAATTTCATAAATAATAGAATATGATAGGCCTACCCCTTGAGGCGTAACTCAGAGGTAAAAACAAACTGATCTGAAGTATCGTAGAAAAAGAGTCAATTTGCTCACCCTATAACAAATATAAAATGGTTGGGCAGAGCTGCTGCCTAAGCATGAACCAAACAAAAAGAAAAAGAATCAAGCAAAAGACTACATCCAAAACCACGTAGAAAAACACACAGACATACAATGCAAAAGAAAAAGAACCCACAGCCAAAGAAATATCAAGGTGCAGAAAGAAATTTTTCACAATTACCTCATACGTGGTGTGACTGAGAAGAACATGGATTTAATAAGATAGAAAACATGAAACAGAAAACATGAAAAAACAATAGAATTTTAAAAAGGGAAACGGCAGATCTAAGGAAATAATGGATTGAAACACTGTGTTTTCAAACTAGTGTATCAATCAGGTCAGCAAAGAAAACATGCTATACCCTTGAAAACGGAATTACTGACACAGAGGAAAGGCTTGGGCTAATCATAGTGACTTCAGGTGGAAAAGACTAATATTAAAAGCAATTAGAGAGAAACTAGTAGATGCAGAAGGCAGACAAAGATGAGCCAGCACAAGGATAATTGATATTGGGAGAAGGGACCCAATGAATAGGACACAAGGTGTATCATTTGAAATGAAGAAAAATATGGAGATTGCAAGAGTCCATTGTATTCCATAAAAATATTATACAGAATACCTATTGAACTTCAAGGATTAAAAAAATATATGCCTCTTAATGCCAGAGGACAATGGAACATTCTCTACAAAGTTCTGAGGGTAAAAGCATGTGATCAAAGTATATTGTTCCCATTCGACATGTCCATCCAGTATAATGCCAAACATGAGAAGCCTTGAAGAATATATTGTCCATGAGCCTTTTTTGAGAAACCGTTTTGTCAATAAAATCCAGCCATTTCATACTTGCATCAAAAGAGACAACTCGGGGCTTCCCTGGTGGCGCAGTGGTTGAGAGTCCGCCTGCCGATGCAGGGGACACGGGTTCGTGCCCCGGTCCGGGAAGATCCCACATGCCGCGGAGCGGCTGGGCCCGTGAGCCACGGCCGCTGAGCCTGCACGTCCGGAGCCTGTGCTCCGCAACGGGAGAGGCCACAACAGTGAGAGGCCCGCGTACCGCAAAAAAAAAAAAAAAAAAAAAGGAACTCAAGAAAAAAAAAAGACACTATGGGAAAAGGTTTATAATAAGCACTGAATTAATTTAAATGTAGAACTGATACCAAAGAGAAGTATGTTACATAACAACAGAAAGTATGTTATTAAGCATTAGGATATAAAAATAATAGTATAAAGAAAAAGTGAGGAATGGGAAAATAAAAGGAAGTATAAGATTGCTAATAGCCTCAGGTTATATGAAAAGACTATGATTTCTGCTCTCCAGAATCAAAGCCTGTAGTTACAAAAGAAGAATGTCTTATTTTCCCCCGACCTTCCTTCTTAACTATAGAGGGATTTAGGAAATACTATCTATTGTGTGAAGCAATCATTATTTGAGTTCAACAGTTCATTTATTTTTATTTGTTTCTTTTCTTAACCTACTGAAATGAATGAAATTCAGGTTTAAAGTTTCTATTAAAAATAGCATTTAAGTTGATTCTATTTTAGAAGCATTTGTTTCTATCCACCTAATTGCAAAAGTCATTGTCTGAAATGATTACAGTACTTCTTTATAGGTACTGTATTTAGATTGATTTTTTTTAATGTGTCATCTTTGTACTTTTCTACGTTTTAAAATTGTTTTTTAATGTGTCAATATCATTTTTACAAAAGCTAGAG